>NC_054373.1:3639060-4239060 GCF_017654675.1 Xenopus laevis
CCAACTCATCATGAGCAACATGTTGCCCTTCACTCCCATTGATGTTGCTCCTAGTGGCCTTATAGTAAGTGCCCATTTTGACATTTCTGACTTAAATTTGAGTTTTAGAGACTAAAGGCACAGGTTTATTCCAAGAGAGCCTCCTGCAGGCTAGCAGTCCACATATATATGTATACATTAAGGTATCACAGCCCTTACTTGGCATCCCCAAGTCATTTTTTCAGTTTTTGCATTTAAATGTGGCTCACAGGTAAAAAAGAAGGGGACCCCTGGGCATAGTTGAAGCTGGGACACTACCACCAATGGAGAAGCGAACAGCTCGTTATCAATCCGAAGCTGTTTAGGGGTCTTTCCCCCCCCCCCATGCTGCCCAAACTCTGGGTCTCAGTCCAGCACCACTACATGTTATAGTATTTTCTATGGTTTATTGTAGTGAAATTTGGACAACGAAGCAGCATTTTTTTTGCTTTGCTTTTGAATTGGCACCATGTTTGATCAGAGCAAACAAAAGAGCAAATTTAATCCTACATAATAGGGCGTACACTAAATCCAGGATTGAACAGGATTCGAATCCAAGTGCCTGGCCAAATTAAATCCGAATCCTTAAAATCATGTTACTTTTTATCACACGAACAGGTAACTTGCACACGTTATTTTTTAAATCTTCAGATTGATATTGTGATTCATCTGAATCCTCCATGAAAGAATGGGGATTTTGGATGAATCCCAAAAACAGTGGATTTGGTGCATCCCAGTTACATAGACCATGCTCTCACTTAGCCATTGTGCCTCCTAGGAGAAAAATCTAATTCTTCCCCAATCACAACAATTCACCTAGATTAAAAATGCCCCAATCATTAACTGTTGGGTGGTTATTTATCAAAGGTTCAGTGTTAGGGGGTTATTTATTAAAGTCTGAATGCCATAAATTCAAAAATTCGAGTTGTTTTACTATGAAATCCAAACTTTTAGCTAAAATAAAAAAACTTGGATTTTTTGCAACCTGAAAACTTGAATTGACAGAAAATCATTTGGGCTTTCAGGCAAAACCAAATTTGAGTTTGGACCACAAAATACAACTCAAATTTTTCTGGAAAACATAACTCAAACCGTAATAAATTGTCACGGTCGGCGCCCAACACCAGAACAAATGACACCCTGGTCTCGGCTCATGTTTCACCTGTAGTGTGACTGCTTTTGGCCTCGGAAGGAGCCCTCAGCTACTTGGATGCCACCAGGACTTAAACGAGAGGTGCAAGGCTAGAGGTTCTGGATAGGCAGAGGGGCACAACTGTTAGCGAGAGTCTTTGGGCAGAAGGTCATAGTACAAGGTCACGCAGGTCACGCTGGGTCGAGGCAGGCAGAGAATCAACGTAATCAGGCAGCCAAGGGTCACAACAGGAATCAAAACAGGTTCAGACAGATTTAGCTCAAAGCTCAGAAGCACCAGGAACAAACTCCTAGTATGATGGCCCATTAAATATTTGCATTTTCGCGACGTTGCGCGCTGGTGTCAATACTCCAGCGTGCATTCGCCTATGTATACAGCAGAGGCACGCCGCGCACGCCCTTAATTGACCGGCACAGGATTTTTTTATTAGCGGAATTGTCAAATCTACATTGCTTGCACTATAATATTTATGATCTACAACACATAAAGGGGTACAGACTCAATAAATGTAATTCTCTCCCAGTAAAGATTTATTTTTGTGATGCGTAAATGTCCTTTAGTAGAACTTCTATATTTATCTACTCAAACTGCCATCTTGTCTCCTCCAAGGCACATTTTTCAACTCCTTTTTTTTAAGCAGACACCCCATCATAAACAGCAAATTAACGTTTTAAATAGGTGCGATTTCTTTACATGAAAGACAACTTTGGTAATTGTATAATAAATATGAAAATTAGCTTTAATTTGTCAGACGAGGGGGGAAAAAAAATGCGCCTGATGTAATCACAGGCAACTTCAGAAATTGTCATTTGCAACAAGTGAAATATTGTTTGAAGCCAAAACATACACAAGGCTTCCTATTTGTAATCAGAGATTTCATTTCTCCTCATTATGATCTCATGAGCACATTAAGATGTTATTACCATTAATTACTCCGGAGCGGCGGCGCACGAGCAGTGACAGGCAGGGCTGCATGTGTGCGAATCTACAATATCTACATTATTTTATCATCACATTGTGCTGCTGAAATGTCGCAACATGTTACTTACATGACACAGTACAGAGAGAACAATGTGCACACTTAGGTGAGCAGACAGTTGTATCCTAACTGCCACCTTATAGATCTCTGCTGTCACAATAAGGGGGTTATTTATCAAAGTCCGAATTTATCTCAATATTTTCTGAAAAAAACTCAGACCAAATCCTCACTGGTTTTTTGGGCTTATTTATTAATAGACTTTCCCAAAAAGTTTGTTTGCGGTAGAAAAATAGAAAAAATCGGATTTTCATGATTCTTTCGGATTTTTCATTCGTTTTTTTCGGATTTTTCACCTGTAAACTCAAAATTTTGCCCGAAAACTCCAAAAACCCAGTGTACATCAAAAAATCATTGGGACTTCTCCCATTGACTTATATGCAACCTTGACAGGTCTGAGACGCCTGATTTTCAGATTCTGAGTTTTCCATCCTCGGGGTTTAATAAATTCCGGAAAAAAAAACGTGATTTTTTTTAAAAGTCCGATTTTATTAAAAGAAATCAAGAATTTCTCGGGATTTTTGCATTCAGAGTTTAGTAAATAACCCCCTAAATGTATTCACTTGCAAATTGAATGTGAGACTCGTCAGATATGTTTACAGTTCATATAAACACTTTTTTTTTAATTCATTTTTAATGTCATGTGTTTGAAATAAAAAACAGGCAATTAATGTTACCCTTCAAGGAAAATCATATTACAATGGTATAACTGATATAATGAACAAATCTGCTAAATTTATCCCTTTCAATGCTAGGGGCTTCCCTATAGACTTCCCTGTCACCGAAAAAAGCTAGAATTTATGGCACAGTATGGGAGGACCACAGTGACAAACAAAGGGTTAAACGGGGTGCTTCACCTTTAAGTCAACTTTTAATATGTCATAGAATGGATAATTCTAAGCAACTTTTTTAAGTTTTTGAATTATTTGCCTTCTTTTTCTGACTCTTTCCAGCTTTCAAATGAGGGTCACTGACCCCATCTAAAAAAACAAATGCTCTGTAAGGCTATTATTCTTCATCTTTCTATTCAGGCCTCTCCTATTCATATTCCAGTCTCTTATTCAAATCAATGCATGGTTGCTAGGGGAATTCTCACCCTAGCAGCTAGATTGCTGCTGAAATTACAAACTGGAGAGCTGCTGAATAAAAAGCTAAATAACTCAAAAACCACAAATAATAAAATTGCAAATTGTCTTAGAATATCCCTCTCTACATCATAGACATTTAAACATTTAGTGGCAAATTTACATCGGGTCGAATATCGATATTCGACTGCCGAATGTAAATCCTTCGACTTCGAATATCGAAGTCGAAGGATTTACTGCAAATAGTTTGATCGAACGATCGAACGAAAAATCGTTCAATCAAATGAATTAATACTTTGAATCGTTCGATTGAAAGGATTTTAATCCATCGATCGAACGATTTTTCTTCGACCTAAAAATTGTTACAAAGCCTATGGGGACCTTCCCCATAGGCTAACATGGCACCTCGGTAGGTTTTAGTTGGCAAACTAGGGGGTCGAAGTTTATTTTAAAGAGACAGTACTTCGACTATCGAATGGTCGAATATTCGAACGATTTTTAGTTCGAATCGTTCAATTCGAAGTCGTAGTCGAAGGTCGAAGTAGCCAATTCGATGGTCGAAGTAGCCAAAAAAAACATTCGAAATTCGAAGTTTTTTTTATTCTATTCCTTCACTCGAGCTAAGTAAATGGGCCCCTTAAAGCTGAATAACCCCTATAACATGTTAATTGAATAACCTGATGTAGGGTCACTAACCCTACCCCCATTTGAAAACAGTCAGAAGAAAAAGGCAAATAATTAAAAAACTATAAAAAAAGGAACAAATTAAAACCAATTGAAAAGCTGCTTAGAATAAATGAATCTATGGCATATTAAAAGTTAACTTAAAGGCAAACCACCCTTTAACACTCAAGCCTTTATATATGAAGAAAAGGAAGGAAGATTAAGTGGCCTCATATTGTCAGGTTTTATTCTGAAAATTTTTATTCAAGAGTTGTGTGTCCTCTGGCAAATCACTTTGTCTTTGTGTAAAACATGAACCGAAATTTACTACCGAGCAGGTACCGGCTGTCCCAGAACCTGTGTACACAGCTGTGCTCAATCAATGGTGCTACATAGAAGGGAAAATATTCAGGTTTGAATAAATATCATTTGTCCTGCACTAATTGGAAAACTTTTGGTTCCTATTCCAACCTATTAGAAGGTTCTGCCTTTCAGACTCTTCTTCAGGGATTCAATTTGAAAATATTAAAGGGAAACTGTCATGGGAAAAAATGTTTTTTTCAAAACACATCAGTTAATAGTGCTGCTCCAGCAGAATTCTGCACTGAAATCCATTTCTCAAAAGTGCAAACAGATTTTTTTAATTTAATTTTGAAACCTGACATGGGGCTAGACATATTGTCAGTTTCCCAGCTGCCCCCAGTCATGTGACTTGTGCTCTGATAAACTTCAATCACTCTTTACTGCTGTACTGCAAGTTGGAGTGATATCACCCCCTCCCTTTTCCCCACCAGCAGCCAAACAACAGAACAAGGGGAAGGTAACCAGATAGCAGCTCCCTAACACAAGATAACAGCTGCCTGGTAGATCTAAGAACAGCACTCAATAGTAAAATCCAGGTCCCACTGAGACACATTCAGTTACATTGAGTTGGAGAAACAACAGCCTGCCAGAAAGCAGTTCCATCCTAAAGTGCTGGCTCTTTCTGAAATCACATGACCAGGCAAAATGACCTGAGATGCACCTACACACCAATATTACAACTAAATACACTTGCTGCTTCAGGAATGACATTTTATATTGTGCAGTGAATTATTTGCAGTGTAAATAGGATAATTTAGAAATAAAAAATACATCATAAAAATCATGACAGAATCCCTGCCATTGTTATGTTTTAGAAAATAATCTAAAAACCTATTTTTTATGATTTTGGTAAAATGTGGTCACTTTCTTATATAAAGTGAAGACTAATTTATTAAAGGTGGAATTTTTTTTAACCACAATTAAACTCATTTTCTCTAAATCCACAAAAGCCATGAAAGTTATTAAAAGATCTGAATATAAAAAGTAAAGAACGGAATAAAAACGCTGAAAAAATGTGCTATAAAAATCAAAATACCTCTAAAATCTCTTTTTACTGGGTGAAGTTTTGCATTAAGAGTTTTTTGTGATTTTTACACGTTATAAAACTCAACTTTTTAGAGTTTTCGAGAAATAAAAAAAAACCCTGAATATTTTGTGGAAAAAATATGATTTGTGAAAAGGAATCTGAATGTTAGTTTATAGTCCCCTAAGAGGCCCACTTATCAACTTTCTCATTTTAGTGGTTTTAAAGGTTTTTGAAACCAGGAATAAACAAATTTTCTCTAAAATCACAAATGCTATGTCGTTTATTAAAATAACCAAATACAAAAAAGCATGAATGAAAAAAAATGGAACAATGCGCTAAAAAAAACTGAAAATTTCTAAAAATTCTAGTTTTCGAACAATTACTAGTGCCAAAAAATTCAAAGACTTCTAAGGTGCCCATTCACTAACAATCGATATTTTCCACGCATCTCTAAAAAAAAATTTAAAAGCTCTAAAAATTCAAGTGTAAAAAACACAAAAACCTCTGATAAAAAACGTCGGCAGGTAAAAGTTGCCTGTTTAAAATCAATTCAGATTTTTAGAGGTTTTTATATTTTTTTCGCTATTAATTGTCCAAATACTCGAGGTTTTAGAGGTATTTTTTATTCTTTAGCACATTATTTTCTGTTCATACTTTTTTCATTCAGATATTTTAATAAATGTCGAAATTCGTAGTTTTAGAGTTTGTGAGTTTATTCGTGGTTTCTAAACCCACGGAAATCCGACCTTTGATAAAAAAAAATGTCCAAAAGGATCAGTGAAGCTCCCATTGACTTCTATGGGACCTCGACTGCTTTTACTTGGGGGACTGAGGGTTGAGCTGTCAAATGCGGGACTGTCCCACTGAAAAAGGGACAGTTGGGAGGTAAGGCTCTGTAAGGCTACAAATATTTGCTACTTTTTATTCCTCATCTTTCTATTCAGGTCTCTGTTATTCATATTCCAGTCTCTTATTCAAATCAGTGCATGGTTGCTAGGGGAATTAGGACCCTAGCAACCGAATGGCTGAAATTACAAACTGGAGAGCTGCTGAATAAAAAGCTAAATAAGTCAAAAACCACAAATAATAAAAAATGAAAACCAATTACAAATTGTCTCAGAATATCCCTCTCTACATCATACTAAGGTGTTACTTCGAATTTCGAAGTAAATTTTTGGGTACTTCGACCATCGAAGAGGCTATATTCAACCATTCGAACGATTCAAAGTAAAAATCGTTCGACTATTCGACCATTGGATAATCGAAGTACTGTCTCTTTAAAAAAAACTTTGACTTCATACTTCGCCAAATTAAAGCAACCGAAGAGCAATGTTAGCCTATGGGGACCTTCCACAGCACTTTTCTACGTTTTTTTTGGTCGAATAGAAATCCTTCGATCGATCGCTAAAAATCGTACGATTCAATCAAACGATTTATATTCGAATACGGTAAAAATTTTGAAGTTAAAAAAACTTCGAAATGCGACCCTCTAATTGAAATCCCTCGACTTCAAATATCGAAGTCGAGGGATTTCAATTCGAGGGTTGAATTTCTAAGTTTTTTTAACGTCGAAATTTGACCCTTAGTAAATCGACCCTTAGCAAATCTGCCCCTAAATGTTAACTCAAGGGTGAACAAGGAGTATAACATGAACGTATATGCAGTGGGCTTATTCACATAGGAAATAAAGTGCACTTATAATGTTTCTATGTAAATCGGAGGAACGTCTTCTTACTAAGGCAAAAGTTCCGCTGAATTGCTCAGCTTCAATGGAACCGCGGGGAAATAACGTTTTACAGTTTGTCATCTCAGAGAATACAAAGGCCGAGGCATCACCTGGCCATAAAACCCATTATTGATATTGCTTATAAAGTGGTCACATTTAATGCACCTGCGCTCACATAAGAACCAGAAATAATAATAATAATAATAAACACCTCCAGTTTCAGCTCGGGGACACCTTCCAACGGCAAGTCAACCCTCTCAATTGTTTTCCGTATTATAATTGAAGTCAATCCACTCGCAGAGACAAAAATACCAGGACCTGTAGATAAAATGGGAAACTGACATAGAGCCCGATCCATTCGCAGAGGAAACCTCAGACCGGCTCTGATCCCACGTTGCAATTTGGGAAACATTCAAACAATGTAAAACTGTTTTCACCGCTGTTTCAGAATCAGCGACATGTGATTTTGTTGGCAGTTCTGGTATAGGATCCATTATCCAGAAACCGATCATCCAGAAGGCTCAGAATTGTGGGAAGGCCGTCTCCCATAGACTCTACTTTAATCAAATTATTCAGGTTTTAAAAAAGGATTTCCTTTTATCTCTGTAATAATGAAACAGTAGTATCTTGCTCTTAATCCCAACTAAGATATAACGACTGTTTATTGAATGGCATATTATAATGGTGGAGTGCCAACATATTGTGCAGCGCTGTAAGCATTACACTCCTACTGGGTTTAATTAATGTTTATATATTTCAGTTGATTTAAAATTATATCAATCCAAATTATGCAAATATCCCTTATCCAGAAAACCCTAAGATAACAGGTCCCATATCTGTACTAGCAACCAGTAATATAATCACCCTTAATGTACTCGTCATATACAACCTCATATGTATCACAGGTTTTCATGATATAAAAACTACACCCAAATACAGTGTCGGACCTTCCCCAGAACCCCTGCCCAGCCGTAACCCCCTCAGTCCCCAGCCGCAACCCCCCCGGGCCCCCACTCCAGCCGCAACACCGTCCCAGTCCCCTGCAGTGGCGCCGTACACACTGGGGGTCATTTATAAAGTTCGCGCAGCGCATAGTTTTCGCAAATGGTTGTATTGCGCATGTTTTTTCCTGAACGCTAATATATTGCACTGCTCTGCCCATCTTTCCAGTTTTTGCGAATTTGCAGTGTGAACAAATTTTCGCAAATGAGACGGGAGTTTGCACAATCGCACCCAATGTGTGAGGTTGTTGTGCGCGAAAATAGTGTTGACAGTGACTTAAATTCAAGTTTGCAAAACTGTTTTGCGAATATTTTATCCGCCACCAAAGTTGTGGCGTAATTGAGTCGCAGAGTGTGCGCATCAATATTCGCAATTTTCCGAATTGTGACATATTTAAAAAGCTGCTATAGACATTTGCACTGTGAAAAAAAAATCGCAATACTGTTTGCACCCTCTTATTCAGCTTTATAAATATAACCATGCGCAGGGCAAATATATTCACTTTGCGAACCAATCTGCCCTGCGCCAAGTTTATAAATGACCCCCACTGTACCTTAGTTCTTCTTCTCAAGGTCCCAATTGGGGTCAAGCAGGAGGTCAGGGGCAGCAGTCACAACACACAAGGTTCTAGGAGGCAATAAGGTCCAGGCCTGGATTTACAAACTGTCTCCACTCATCACTCCAAATCCACGTCCCTGTCCCCTTCCTTGTCCCCGTCCCCTTCCTTGTCCCCATCATTTGCAAATCTCCTGTGTGTCTCCAGTGCTTGTAACTAATTCTGCCGCCCTAGGCCCGGGCCACAAATTCACACCTGATTGGGTCTGGGTCGGTGGGGCATGCCAGGTTCTTTCCTGGTGTCCCGCCAGACCAATCCAACCCTGCCCAATATTATTGCCACCTGTCTGGTTTTGACCCAGAGAGACCATTTTTTTGAAGGGCTGTCCAGGTCATAATTGTCTCCCCAGTTTGACTGGGACTGGCACAAGGGACCTAACTGCATATTTTCAGAGCAGGAGTGGAAGTTTGATGGGGGCTACAGGGAATCCCCAAATAGCAGACACATTGTTGTCAAGCATATGGAATCTCTCCCAGGAGTCACAGAGTTGCATTTGGGAGGAAAATATAGGCCATTAAATGCAACTCCTTTAAATGAATCCCAGTGCATATACACCTATAGACCTATAGATACACTTACATATACTGCATATATATATAGTGAATAAAGTACCCCCTCTTGTAAAATATAAGGATATTATAAGTTACCGAGAAGTTTCATGACCATATAAAAGTACGAGGCCGAAGACCGAGTGTTTTTATACAGGTCATGGAACTCCGATGTGACTTCTAATATCCTCATATTTTACAACTGGGGGTACTTTATTTATTATAATATACACAGCAAGTCATGTGACAGAAATGACATCACTACTCACTGTTTATAACTGATGAAATCAGAACTCACCGTTTATAAGGATATAATTTACAGGATATTCATGGCTTTTGTGTATTATATATACACAAATACATACATACATACCTATAATAAGCTAACTGTCCAAATCACAATAACCTTGGATATTATACTTGTTCGAGAAATCATTAAAGAAAAATCAGCCATCACAACATTACAGAGGATTGCCCTAGAGGCTTCAGAAAAAAAACTTCAGTTCCTCGGGAATGGGGGGGTCTTTTGTTCTTTTATATTGGTAAAACGATCCCCCCACTATCCGTTTCTAATGTCCCCTAATGAGACAGCTCCTTATGCTCATTGTCTTTGGGGACATCAGCCTAGTTGTCTGGGAAGGGGGAGCATTGGGAATGCAGAAGTAGCGGCTAACATACAGTAGATTTAATTGCCCACGGGAAGAATCTGTGTGCTTGGCAGGCAAAGGGTTAAAGAGCAACAGAATTGCAGAGTAATCGAATGATTGTAATGCTTGTGCATATTGCTGGTTTATTAACCTACAGAGGATCGACCCGATCGCACTGCCTGCGTGTGAAGAAGACCTTGGGGATCGCTGAGCTTCTCGAGTGCATCTGAGACAAGCACTTTTCAATTCACTTGTAACCGAAAGCCTGGGAAACTGAACTGTCTGACTCCAATTCATCTGCAAAGAGCTGCAGCCAGGGACACGCAGGTTCTACTCATGTAAGGGACGAGTTTGCTACAGAAAATACATCAGTGTTACATCTGCCCATACAGGGGGCAATAGGGTTAAATCACGAGAGTCAGAAACACCCAGATGCACTCTCTATGCATTATTTCTCCATAACCGGTTAACTCAATCGTTATTAAAATTGTTAGTCTTCATTATGTGCGAATAGAAAAGCCTATCTTCATTTGTCGTTTTATAGGAGGGAGCGACCATATAGCCATACACAGTACAGTATGAGAGTACAGTTAATAGTGTCCATTTTTTATCTAGAAACGTGCACTTTTGCAAACATGAAAAGATTCCTTCGAAAATGAGCCTCAAAGATAAGGGAATAGGCAAATACAAAGACATAAACTCTTTTATTATTTATTAGAAAAGAAAAACCTTCTATAACACTCAGATGTAACACGGCTCCTGCCCCATGGACCAAAGTGTTCAACCAGAGAGAGAAATCAACCACTCTACTATATTTATTTTTCTGTAGTGGTTTTAAAATACAAGAGCTCTCTGCTGCTGGGTTATTAAAGAAGAAAGTCACTCTGATCCTTTTCACAAAGACAGAGGCACTCATGTCTATTGAGAACAGCGGCAGCCATCGAAAATACAATAATCTGTTATACAGATAACTAGAATCTCAGCTGCCATAAAGCAGGACAGGACTGCTGCTTACAATGGGGATCAGATAGGATCTGTGCAGCCACTGGGACAGAATGTTCTGTTATACAGATAGCTAGAATCTCAGCTGCCATAAAGCAGGACAGGACTGTTGCTTACAATGGGGATCAGATAGGATCTGTGCAGCCACTGGGACAGAATGCTCTGTTCTACAGATAGCTAGAATCTCAGCTGCCATAAAGCAGGACAGGACTGCTGCTTACAATGGGGATCAGATAGGATCTGTGCAGCCACTGGGACAGAATGTTCTGTTATACAGATAGCTAGAATCTCAGCTGCCATAAAGCAGGACAGGACTGCTGCTTACAATGGGATCAGATAGGATCTGTGCAGCCACTGGGACAGAATGTTCTGTTATACAGATAGCTAGAATCTCAGCTGCCATAAAGCAGGACAGGACTGCTGCTTACAATGGGGATCAGATAGGATCTGTGCAGTCACTGGGACAGAATGTTCTGTTATACCAATAGCTAGAATCTCAGCTGCCATAAAGCAGGACAGGACTGCTGCTTACAATGGGGATCAGATAGGATCTGTGCAGTCACTGGGACAGAATGTTCTGTTATACCAATAGCTAGAATCTCAGCTGCCATACAGCAGGACAGGACTGCTGCTTACAATGGGGATCAGATAAGATCTGTGCAGCCACTGGGACAGAATGTTCTGTTATACAGATAGCTAGAATCTCAGCTGCCATAAAGCAGGACAGGACTGCTGCTTACAATGGGGATCAGATAGGATCTGTGCAGCCACTGGGACAGAATGTTCTGTTATACAGATAGCTAGAATCTCAGCTGCCATAAAGCAGGACAGGACTGCTGCTTACAATGGGGATCAGATAGGATCTGTGCAGCCACTGGGACAGAATGTTCTGTTATACAGATAGCTAGAATCTCAGCTGCCATAAAGCAGGACAGGACTGCTGCTTACAATGGGGATCAGATAGGATCTGTGCAGCCACTGGGACAGAATGTTCTGTTATACAGATAGCTAGAATCTCAGCTGCCATAAAGCAGGACAGGACTGCTGCTTATTTGAAAAACCGGCTTACACATTTCTTTACTTCTCCAAACACAAAATAAATACTGCCTTTTCAGAAATTAACAATTTTTTCACCTCTACTTAAACTGAATTGTAAACATCCCTTTTAAGAATAAAATCAAATTATTACAATCATTTTTTATATACTATAAGAATGATAATATTATACATTATTACGTATTCATTTGTATGAATTCATATATAATTGTAATACAAAATATATTCTAAAAATGAAAACTAACAAAGTACATTACTGCTACATTTCGAATTCCAAAACAATTATGTCATGATCAGATAAATACTGCCCCATCAGAAAGTTGTTACCCACAACAGTAGTTTTATTTGGGGGGGGGGAGGGGTTGGGCTGTTACATACTCATGCTGGGTTTTTTTTAATATAAAATTAAAAAATATAACTTTCTTAGTCAGCTAACTGGGGACCATTCAGCTGTATTTTAAAATTCATGATGTTGATTACTTAGGGGGTTATTTATCAAAATCCGAATTTTTCTCATGTTTTAAATAAAAAAAGTCAGACTAAACTAGAATCCAGACTATACCCTATTTTTCAATAAAAAGCCACGAAAAAATCAGATTGTGAAAAAATGGGACTTTTTCGGATTGCCCCGTGAAAAATCTGAATTATATCTGATTTGACCCTCGAAAAGTCCGAATTTTTTGACGCCTGATTTCCATGAAGTACGTAGCATGAAAAGCCCGAAATGTTCAGATTATCGTATGAAACCCAGCGCAGACCATAATATCTTGAAATTGCAAATAGGACCTCATTGATTTCTACAGGACCTTGACAGGCTGAAGATGGAGTATTTTAAGATTCAGGCTTTTTGCATCCTCAGGGTATAATAAATGTCGAAAAATTTGAGATTTCTTTTCTACTAAAAATTCGGATTTTTCAAGTGAATTTTTTAGCGTTCGGACTTTAATAAATAATAAACACCCTGAATGTCATCATGGGTATCAAAGGGGTTGTTCACCTTTAAGTTAACGTCTAGTATTATATGTCCAATTCTAAACAACTTTTCATTGGTCTTTATTATTTGCCTTCTTCTTCTGACTCTTTCCAGCTTTCAAATGGGGGTCACTGACCCCATCTAAAAAAACAAATGCTCTGTTAATCTACAAATGTGTTGTTATTGCTACTTTTTATTACTCATCTTTCAAATCAGACCAATCCTATTCATATTTCAGTCTGTCATTCAAATCAATGCATGGTTGCTAGGGGAATTTGGACAATATGGCTGACACTGCAAACTGGAGAGCTGCTGAATAAAAATAATAAATAATAATAAATAAGTCAAAAACCACAAATAATAAAGAATGAAAACCAATTACAAATTGTCTCAGAATATCACTCTCTACATCATACTAACAGTTAATTTAAAGGTGAACAACCCCTTTAACTGAGAGCCATAATGGATATACAGTATTTCATGTATATGATAAAACATTTGTTTATGAAAACTTACCAGAATCAATGGAATCAGCTATGAACTCTTAAATCCTGAAAGAAAGAAAAACAGAGTAATTGAATGAACATAAATATAGTTGATAAATATTTACAGTTCCTTATATACTGTAGGTAGTAGTCCTGATACATAAAGGCAGTGCACCGTGGAAATACATGGCAAATTCCTGGATGCCTTTGAACACTCAATCTCCTAAAGGTGTAGCTAAATACTGAACTAAATAATAATTTGTATGTTTCCATTTCTACTTAGATGGCGGAAGACATCAAAATGACAGTTTATGAAACCCAAATTCTCATTTCTGTGGCACTATAGAAAAAGTAAAGTATGGGTTCAATATGGTTAGATGCTTATTCAAATCAATGCATGGTTGCTAGGGTAATTTGGACTCTAGCAACCAGATGGCTGAAATTGCAAACTGTAGAGCTGCTGAATAAAAAGCTAAATAATTCAAAAACCAGAAATAATAAAAAAATTAAAACCAATTGCAAATTGTCTCAAAATATTACTCTCGACGTCATACTTAAAGGTAAAAAAACCCTTTAAAGGGTACATGTTATTAGGGATGCACCGAATCCAGGATTCGGTTCAGGATTCAGACAGGATTCCACCTTTTCCAGCAGGATTTGGCTTAATCCTTCTGCCTGGCCGAACAAAATCATTAGGGTCAGGGAGGGATATCACAAGGTAGTGAAAATGTTTTCCCCTTCCCACCTCTAATTTGCATATGCAAATTCGGATTTGGTTCGGTATTCAGCCGCATCTTTCGCAAAGGATTCGGGGGTTTGGCCGGATCCAAAATAGTGGATTTAGTGCATCCGTACACATCATATATCAATATTGGCTACTAAACAAAGCAAAGTGAGACTCCATTGTTGCGTCAACACTTGTCATTTCCAGATATTTTCCCCAGTTAATGAGCGTCTGATACAAGTTGTGAAGCAGCAGTACAAGAGACTTGCCATTTATCGTGCCCAGAGGTCTGTGTGTTAGAGAAGAGAGCGACATAGTCACATATTTGTCAGTGTGAGCCACTGGGAGTAACAGCGATGGAGCATCAGCAGTAAAACCATGTGCTGATTGTTCTGAGCTTTGGCTCATCCATTGAGAGTCGCATTTATTCCCAATTTCTGCACTTGTTAAAAGCCCGGTAAGTGAGGCCAGAGAGAAATGTGTGAAGCTCCATTACAATTCATCAGCTTTCAGCCCACTCAATGGATGAATGTTCCTTCCGCCGAGGACAAAACGTCTTTCTGCTTTATTAGCCCATAATAATAATAATAATAATAATAATGTATTTCAGACTATTCCTTTCTGGGATGGGTTTATATCACTGGATATGAGCAGCACAGATGACTATAAAAGGAGAAACACAACATAACATAGTAAGTTAGGTTGGAAAAAGACACACGGCAACCTTTTAACTCTATTTGAAGCTGCCCAACTGCCAGTTGATCCAGAGGAAGGCGAAACACCCCCATAAACATGGGAGACAGATAAGAAGACTATCCCCCATATGTAATAAAAGCCCTACGTTTGCCCAGGAGCAGTAACCCATAGCAACCAATAAGATGTTAGCTTTTAAACAGGTGACCAGTAAATGCTACCAGCTGATTGGTTGCTATGGGCAACCAGGGCAAACGTAGTGCCTTTTATTACATAGTGCTGCACCCGAAAATAGACAACGCCATCGTTTATTCCCTTCACTTGCTCCCAATATCCTCACGACACACAATTTGCTAAGTTTCTAGAAATACGTTACGTTCTAGAAATACGTCAATTTACTGTATATGATAAAATGTGCAATAATGATCTATTTCCAGAGTGCCAGTCCAGGCCTAGTTTGCTCCATGTGTGAATCCATCTTTTAGGGAAAGTCACCAGTACAATAGGGTTAAAGGTAAGGATGCACCGAATCCACTTTTTTGGATTCGGCAGAAACCCCGAATCCTTCATTAAAGATTTGGCCGAATAGTCAACCGAATCCGAATTTGCATATGCAAATTAGGGCGGGATGGGGAAAACATTTTTTACTTCCTTGTTTCGCTGCAAAAAGTCACACGTTTTCCCTACCGCCCCTAATTTGCATATGCAAATTAGGATTTGGTTCGGCTGGGCAGAAGGATTCGGCCGAATCCTTCTGAAAAAGGCAGAATCCCGAACTGAATCCTGTATTCGGTGCATCCCTAGTTAAAGGTTGTTCTTTCTATAAATGTATATTTTGTCCCTTTAACTTTTCACTGCATAAAGTTACAC
The DNA here is from genome assembly GCF_017654675.1 of Xenopus laevis. Taxonomy (NCBI): domain Eukaryota; kingdom Metazoa; phylum Chordata; class Amphibia; order Anura; family Pipidae; genus Xenopus; species Xenopus laevis. The sequence goes on from NC_054373.1 coordinate 3,654,748, forward strand.
ATTACAGTTATGATTGATATAACACCACGGTTTATGTCATTCAAGAAGCCTCCCCTCACTCTGCTTAAAGGGATCCTGTCATCGGAAAACATATATTTTTCAAAACACATCAGTTAATAGTGCTGCTCCAGCAGAATTCTGCACTGAAATCCATTTCTCAAAAGAGCAAACAGATTTTTTTATATTCAGTTTTGAAATCTGACATGGGGCTAGACATATTGTCAATTTCCCAGCTGCCCCAATTCATGTGACTTGTGCCTGCACTTTAGGAGAGAAATGCTTTCTGGCAGGCTGCTGTTTTTCCTTCTCAATGTAACTGAATGTGTCTCAGTGGGACCTGGATTTTACTATTGAGTGTTGTTCTTAGATCTACCAGGCAGCTGTTATCTTGTGTTAGGGAGCTGCTATCTGGTTACCTTCCCATTGTTCTGCTGATGTGCTGCTGGTGGGAAAAGGGAGGGGGGTGATATCACTCCAACTTGCAGTACAGCAGTAAAGAGTGATTGAAGTTTATCAGAGAACAAGTCACATGACTTGGGGCAGCTGGGAAATTAACAAAATGTCTAGCCCCATGTCAGATTTCAAAATTGAATATAAAAAAATCTGTTTGCACTTTTCAGAAATGGATTTCAGTGCAGAATTCTGCTGGAGCAGCACTATTAACTGATTCATTTTGAAAAAAATGTTTTTTACCCCATGACAGTATCCCTTTAACTACCAAACGCAACACCACATACAGTACCACATTTCTCACCCACTTAATTCACAAATTGTGTAAGTTCTTTCTGCACAGGGCCTTCCTCAACTTTTGTACCGGTATTAGTTGTGATGTATGTAACTCCATATGTTCTATGTATAGAATTCATGTGATTTAGTTGTATAATCAGATTTACTATACAGTGCTACGCAATATTGGCGCTATATAAATACATGTTAATAATAATATATAATAATAATAATAGAGGCAAACGAAACCAGGGTCCCAGACCCAATTCAGACGTGATCTGGCCCTCCCCTGTCGCTCCCCTGCTGTCCTCCCTCCCCTGAGTGAGCAAAAGTAAATACGTATGGGACCTGTTATACAGAATGCTCGGGACCTGAGTTTTCTGGATAACGGAGCTTTCCATAATTTGGATCTTCATTCCTTAAGTCTACTAGAAAATCATGTAAACATTAAATAAACCCAATAGGCTGGTTTTGCCTCCAATAAGGATTAATTAGATCTTAGTTGGGATCAAGTACAAGCTACTGTTTTATTATTACACAGAAAAAGGAAATCAGTTTTATAAATTTGGATTATTTGATATAGATAAAATAGAGTCTATGGGGCAAATTTACTAAAGGGCAAAGTGACTTATGCGGGTGAAAATTCACCAGTGTGACGCCATTTCAGTACTTCACCGATTTACTAACGGTTGCTGGCGTAACTTCACTAGTGAAGGAGATAGACTCTAGCGGTACTTCGCTCCCTAACGCGTGGCGAATTTCTGCTCTGGCGAATGGACGTAACTACACAAATTCACTAAGATGCAGATTTTACTGAACGTTACCTCTTGCGCCAGACTTGCCTTCACCTCAGACCAGACGAAGTAAAAAAATTCGAAATTCAAAGTAATTTTTGGATACTTCGACCATCGAATAGGCTACTACAAGTTCGACCTTCGACTCAAAGTAAAATCGTTCGACTATTTGACCATTCGATAATCAAAGTACTGTCTCTTTAATTCAATACTTCGCCAACTAAAACCTGCTGAAGTGCTATGTTAGCCTATGGGGACCTTCCAGAGAATATTTTTAAGTTTTTTGTATTCGAAGGAAAATTGTACGATCGTACAATAAAATCGTTTAAATCATACGATTCGAAGTACGTTCATACTACGATCGGAATACGATCGTACGATGCAAAAAATCCTACGAAATCAACTTTGAATTTCGTAGTATTCAATTCGATGGTCGAATTTCTAAGTATTTTCCACTTCGAAATTCGACCCTTTATAAATCTGCCCCGAAATGTTATCACTAGTGATTTCACTTTCACTTTACATAACCGCAAACTACACGGCTGTGATAGAAATACATTCAGTAGCATACTCTAACGCTAACGTATGTATGAGATATACAGAGAATAAAGTACCCCCTATTGTAAAATATAAGGATATTATAAGTTACCGAGGAGTTTCATGACCATATAAAATTACAAGGCTGAAGGGTGAATTTTTTTTATACAGGTCATGGAACTCCGAGGTAACTTCTAATATACTCATATTTTCCAAAAAGGGGAGCTTTATTTATTATAATAGACAAGTTTCAGTAAGTCATGTGACATCACTAGTCATCACCATTTATAAGGATATAATTTACAAGATATTCATGGCTTTTGTGTATTATATAGTAAATTAATTACCCCTATTGTAAACTATAAGGATATTATAAGTTACAGAGGAGTTTCATGACCATATAAAAGTACGAGGCCGAAGGCCGAGTTATACAGGTCATGGAATTCCGAGGTAACTTCTAATATCCTCATATTTTGCAACAGTGGTGGAACTACCAGGGGAGCAGGGGGTGTATTAGTAGTAAGTAAGTAGTATGTGTAGGCGCTAGCAAAAATGATTCCGGAAGGGGGTCAGGGGGTCCGGCTGCACAGTCTGCACCAGGGCCCGACGCCCCATAGTTCTATTACTGTCCCCCATCCATACAACTTCTATTGAGCCTTATCAGAAGATACTTGTACATCTAACAGCTTGGCCTGTGTATATTCCCAACGCTAATCCAAAATCAATACAAAAGTGATTAGAATTCGCTTGCTGTTTGTTCAGCCTTTAAAACACATTCTGGTATTAAAAAAAAACAAATCAGGTAGAGAGCACTTAACTGGCCACATTGATAGGCGCCATCTTCCCATCACTAATGCACCAATTTCTGATTCTCCTTAAAAGCCATTACACGTTGTTAAAAACAATCTGAACTACTGATGGCTCCGTTTCGTTTTTCTCCCCATTTTCTCTATTTGTCTTAAAGCTCCATGTATTTCTAGTGAACGGAAATAATATGAGCCAAGTAGGATGCGCTGAATCCGGGATTTGGTTCGCAGGTCACATGAATCCAAGTCTCTATCAGGATTCTGATTCAGCCAAATCATAATGGGTAGCCAACAAAATCTGAACTAGGGTTGCCACCTTTTGACCAGTCTAACTCTGGGCAGGGCCGTGTGTAATGGGGGTTGTGACATTTAGGGGCAGATTTTGAAAAGTCGCATTTTTAAATTCGAATTTCGAGTTTATTGTAGTGTAATTTGAGTAGGGAATAGTCCAAATTCGATTCGAATTTAAAAAAATATTCAAAATTTGAATTTTAAAATTTATCAAATTTCAATTCGACTATTCCCCATGTTAAACCTACCGAATTGGCGTTTTAGCCTATGGGGGACCTCCTACAATCAATTTGGAGTAATTTGGCGGACTTCTAAAAAAAAACTTTTTTTTTAAATTTTTTTTTTGGTGAGAAAATTTGATTTGAATTTGATTCGAATTTGCAGCTCAATTCTATTCACCGTTTTTTTAAGAATTTGAGTTTTTTTAATACATTTTGGTTGTTTTTTTCGGTTGCTTTTTTTTTTAGAATTTTGAGTTTATGGGAGTTTTTAGAAACTCCTATAAACTCGAAATTCGACCCTTGATAAATCTGTCCCTAAGGGTAGGATTATGATGTGACGATTGGTCGATCGCATCGTAAATCATTGGGAATCTTTCCCGGTTTTCCTAATTTGGAAAACCAGGCAGGCAGTTTTGACCCAGACAGCCCTTCAAAAAACCTGGCTGTCCAGGTTAAAACCGGGCAGGTGCCAACCCTAATCTGAACCCTATGAAAAACGGAAAAATTATAGCTTGTATGTTCTGTGCCAAAAATTGTCAAACATACACACATGCATTTTTCTTCACTTCTTACACTAGTGAGCAGATTTATTAAGGTTTGAGTTGTGTTTTCCACAAAAAAGTTTTCTAGGTGAAAAATAAATTTTTCGGGTTTAAAAGAAAAACTTGAATTTTTCAAGGTTTCTTTATTATCCCCCGACCCTAGAAATAGCTTGAATCCGAAAATACATCTAAAACCTGTTGAGGTCATGTAGAAGTCAATGGCAGAGGTCCCTCAAACCATTTTGAACATGTTAATAGTCTTCATGATGTCTAGTTTTTTTTGGAGGGTTTTGTCCAAATCAATTTGAGCGAGTCAAGTTTTTTTCTCTCCGAAAACTCAATCAATTAAAGTTTTCGAAAAAGTTTTCCTGATTCGAGATTTTTTATTCGAGTTTTTCTTTAAATCAGGAACCATTGGATTTGTGAGTTCATTCAAGGTATAATAAAACTCTAAAATTCGACCTTTGATAAATAACCCCTTAAGGGCCGATTTACTAAAATTCTGATTTTTTTTCCATAAATCATATTTTCCTCTCAAAATTAGTTGTTTTTAATTTCTCAAAAAATTTGAGATTTATTCAAAACAAATTTGAATACAAAACGGCGCGAGTAAAAGTAGTTGAAGTCCTAGAGAAGTCAATAGGAGCTGCACTAAAATAGAGTTTGATCGTGGTTTCAAAAAGCTCTAATACCACTGAAATGTAGCCTTCTGTTTGCATATGCAAATTAAGGTTCAGATTGGGTTCAGGATTCAAAATATTAGGATTCAGTGCATGCCCAGAACAAAGTATGCTCCACACATTTAGGGGAACATTTATTAAAGGTGGAATGTTGTAGTATTTGAACTTTTTGAAACCACGATTAAACTCCTTTTCTCTGAAACCACAAATGCCATGAAAGTTATTAAAAGATCTGAATATAAAAAGTATGAGTGAAAAAAAAATGCAGAGAAATTGAAAAAAAAATTCCAAAAACCTCTTAAAGTCCAAATGGCTAAAAAATAAAAGGTCCATTAGGATCAGAGCAGGAAAAAGAAAGTGCTGATATTTGAGTGATTTGGGAAGGTCTGTGGGTTTGGTTCTTCCGCTTCTATTTTCTTCTCCCTTTTGTTGTGTAAACACATCCACAGGCTACAGTTTTGTAATATAAACACCAGGGAGGAATTTTAGACCATTGGCTTTTTTAGATGACATTGAGGTAGAATGGCAACAAAAAGTAAATAAATCCATGTGTACAAAGAAAAGTGATCATGGGTCAATTGACTCGCTAGTTATTGCTCAGTAAAAACTGTGAATGTTCCTTATTTACTAATGCTAAATTGTCCCAATCTCTGTTCCGTACATGCATCGGGGATTAATGCCTCAAAAGGGAGTTGGTGCTTACTGAGCTCTAACACCCCATAGAGCAGAACGGTGTTTACCATTCCCCAGAACTGAAATGTATCTGTTTAGAAAAATTGATCAATTTGTTAAAAATTTAATTAGTTAAAATTTTGGTAAATCTGCTCCTGTATCGTCTTCAAAAGGAAGTGGTTCGATATTAGAAATTTTAGCCCCATTGGGATGAAACTTGTGGCCATTTGTACGAGTCCCATCATATGGGCATGGTTATGGTATCCCAACCTGTACTTGAAAGGGCAGATTTATCACAATGTGAGTTTAGATTTTTTTTTATAAATAAAAGCTCACTCACGATCTATTCATTCCTATAAGGTTTCTAGAAGCATATTTATCAATGGGTGAAAGTTAAAACTCACTATTTGGTAAATACGCTCCCAAAAATCCCATAGGAATGAACAGAATGAATAGACGTTTATTTATTAAACACACATTTTGATAAATCTGCCCATAAGGGAACAATTTACTAACATCTGGATTTCCCGTTTCTTCCATGAATCATATTATTCTCTAAAAATTTGCGTTGTTAAATTGAGTACAAAACTTCAGTAAGTGTAGGTGAGGTCCCACAGTGGGAGTCAGTGGGAGCTGTGCTGATCCAATTGGACCTTTTTTTTAACCTTTCAGACTTTTAGGGGGTTATTTATCTCAATATTCTCCGAATTTATCTCAATATTTTCTGAAAAAAACTCCAACCAAATCCGCACGGGTTATCTGGGCTTTCGCTTGCGGGAAAAAACCTGAAAAAATCATGAGAATCCAATTTTCCACAATTTCTTCGGATTTTTCATCAGATTTTCATGTTTTTTTCGCATCTTTCACTCGAAAACTCGGAATTTTGCCCAAAAAACGCCAAAAACTTTGGGTATTGCAAAACCCAGCGCACATCAAAAAATCATTGGGACTTCTCCCATTGACTTATATACAACCTTGACAGCTCTGAAATGCCGGATTTTCAGACTTTTCCATCCTCTGGGTTTAATAAATTCTGAAAAATTTATTTATTTATTTTTTTTAAAGTCCGATTTATTTAAAAAAAATCAAATTTTTTGTGATTTTTGCATTCCAAGTTTAGTAACTAACCCCCTTGGAGGTTTTTGGATTTTTTTGGATTTTTTTCACTAATAATTGTCCAAAAAACTAAATTTTTTAGAGGTTTCTTAGAGGTTCTTAGTGCATTGGAGTTTTCTGGATAAGGGGTTTTTCTGTAATTTGGCTCTTCATCCCTTAAGTTTATTAATAATTATTTAAGAATTAAATAAACCCTATAGAATGGTTCTGTTTCAAATAAGGATTAATTATATCTTAGTTGGGATCAAGTACAAGTTACTGTTTTATTATTACACAGAAAAAGGAAATATTGTTAAAAATCTATGGGATATGGCCTTTCCGTAATTCTGAGCTTTTTGGATAACGGATCCCATACCTGTACCACTAAGATTCGACCTTTAATAAATGGGCCTCTAATTCTGATTCGCTGTAACAAATGAATTGATTAAATAATAAAATGATTACAAATGACAGATTTCCAGAGTGTTAGGAATTTATTTTTAACCCCGGAGATATAGACAATAATCAAGTTCCTGCAGTCAAATAGATGCCATAATAGCAACATGGAATTTCATTCCGAAATCTCCCATTTTCGTAGCAAACATTACACGTAGTTTTCAGTTAAACAAGCGATTTATTAATGAAAGTGTGTCTTTAATGTGATGAAGAATGAAAACAAATGATGTTTTTAATGTTTAAAAAACACAAGCCGTGACTTTTTATGACAGCAGCCTTCATTAAATTCAATGCTTAGTGGTATTTCCCAAAAAAAAAATTCTTAAAAGCATTAGAAATTAAAGTATGAATTAAAATTAAACGCAGAGGAAGAAGCAACAGAAAAAAAAGGTGGATAATGGTCTCCTGAATGATCTCGTTTCAAGCAGGATGATATGAAAATTGCATTGTATTAATCTTCATGTCTCATTTTCTCACATGCCGAAGGAACAGAAAAATATTGAAATCATTTTTTTTGCTTATATTTCATTTAGTGAGTGATTTCATATTATATTTCTACAGCTCCAGCTCTACATGAGATGACTTTGGTGCTACCTGGCTGGTTCCTCAGTTATTGTCCGATCTGGTCATCCACTAATTTTGCCAAATTTAGCGCTAATTTATCAGCTGATGTTTTGAGTGAGTGTCAGCTCCTCTCACTTCTAAGTCGGTGATGCCCCATCGATCAGTTGAGAACAGGGATCAGCAGAGCAACTGAGGTCTCTACATTGGTCAGTAAGGTCACTGCCTTTGAAAGGCATGAAAGTAAAAATGAACCCTTCTATAAGAATTATTTCATTTTACTTTAGGTTTATTTAATGTTTACATGATTTTCTAGTTTACGTAAAGACCCGTTAGCCAGAAAAACCCAGGTCCTGAGCATTCTGGATAACAGGTCCTATACCTGTACAGAGCACACAGGTTATACATTTACCATGATCAAAATTTGCTATTTTCCATTATTTGGAAATCCATAATCCAGAAAGCTCCAAATCACGGGAAGATCATCTCCCATTGACTCAATTTTACCCAAATAATCCATTTCCCCCCCCCAATTTATCTGTAATAATAAACCAATATTTATACTTGATCTAAATTAAGATACAATTAATCCTTATTGGAAGCAAAACAATATTATTGGGGTTGTTTAATGTTTCAATCATTTTCTAATAGACTTAAGATATGAAGATTCATTATCTGGTCCTGAACATTCTAGATAAGAGGTCCCATACCAGTAATGCCCAGAGATTCAGCATCCCTATAACAGTAATGATTCATGACTTAAGTTTTTGCAAAACCTGAGTTCTCCACGCTTTGATCTGATAAAGACCACCCTTTTGAGTGTCAGCGACACTGCACATGCTCAGTGTGATCAGGGTTTCTGTTAAAAAGTTAAGCTTAGGGGTCTTCAAAAGTCATCAAAACATCAGCAGAAAGGGAGGCTACAACCGCCAGACAAGCCAATATTTCATGACTAATTATGAATCAGCTTTGAATGGAGAATTTTTTTTTGAACATTTAGGAGGTTAATTACTAAAATAAGAATTTATCTCATAATTGAAATGAAAAAAGGCTTGACCAAACTCCCATGCCCTGTTTTAGCTTATTTATTAATAAAAAAAACTAATCGGATTGTGAAAAAAACAATAAAATCAATCGAAAACCAGAATCGCAAATTTTTCAGGCTTTTTCCGGAATTGCTCGGTTTTTTCGAGTTTTCTCACGAAAATCCTGAAAAGGTTGGATTTTCAGGCTAAACCCAGTGCAGAGCAAGATAACGTCAAGTTGAGATAGGTGCCTCTCCCACGGATTTAAACAGGACCTCTGAGATGGAGGATTTTCGGATTTTTCTCGGGAGAAAATAATAAAAAATTTGAGTTTTGCCCCAAAATGCCGAACCAGAAAAATCTGAGGTTTAATAAATAACATCCATACTTTATATTTCGAGTCAGTCCTAAGCTCAGGCCCAGTACAAGTGCAGGAAAAAAATGTGGAGGTATTGTGGGCATGTTCTAAATATTTCATATTTGCTGCTCTGGGCTGGTAGAGAAGCTCAAGACATAAAATATAGTATTTCTAACCTAATTCTTGCTTCAGATTACATTGACCTTTCAAATAAATTTATTTCAGATATTTCTCATTTTAGAGACCATAGAAAACATTCACAATTCACAATTTCAGTGTTTCTACTTCATAAATAAAACAATGGATTTAAAGATGTTTTTTTATAATGGTTTAAACGTAAGGCAGTGGTGGGGACAGGACATTTGAGAATGCAGAAAGTATAAAGCTTGTTTGTCCGTTTCTAAAGAAAATTCCCCATTACCGTTGGGCTCTCCTTTACTTTTTGGCCAAATGTCATTTTCATAGCTGCTCAAATGGTTATGGGCAGAGAAGTTGCCATTTTATTACGTCTATTAGCTGCCAGTTTCTGGAAGATGTAGTATACACAGTTACAGGAAAGTTGTGCAAGTGACTTTTGTTGCTGTAATAAGTCACCCCACCATGACAAATTTACAATAAACACTGCGTGCGTATCTCCCTTTATGTAGGAAACTGCAAATCCAAAATCTGTCAAGTTACGTATAAAGCCTCTAAGTTGGAAAAATCTCCAAAGCTTGAAAATGTCACCAATTTTTCAAACTTTGCATAATTATAAAAATTCAACTGCCACCAAATTCTTTAACCATGACACCTTTTCAAGTTTTTTTCTCGTTTACCCTAAAGATCTTCTGTTTGGTAAGTAGAAGCCAAAAATATTTAGCTACCCAACAATAACCTAGTCATTGAAATGCAACTGAAATAACCGCATCTAAATAACATTCCATCTGAATTTTATATCATTACTCCAACAACTAAATTGTCATCGACGACTACAACTTAGACAGAAACTGTAACGGTTGGCACCCTGAATCTGGAACCAATGCCAAAAACCCTGGTCTCGGCTCGTGCTTCTACCTGTAGCAGCCGCCTTTGGCCTCGGGAGGAGCCCTCAGCTACTCAGATGCCGCCAGGTCTTAAAACGAGAGGTGCAAGGCGAGGGGTTCTAGACAAGCAGAGGGGCACAACTATAAAGTAAAGTCTTTGCGCAGAAGGTCGTGGTACAAGGCGTTGAGACAGAATGGTAGTCAGATCAGGCCGGGTCGGGGCAGGCAGAGTACAAACGAAGTCAGGCAGGCAAGGGTCAAACCAGGAAGTCAATCAGAAGGATAAGGCAGAAGAGGTAGTCCGTAATCAGGCAAGGGTCAGGATACAGAAGGTGGAATCGTCAAAAGCCAGGCAGGGGTCAAAACAGGAATCAGAACAGAATCAAATAGCTCAAAGCTTAACACCACCAAGATAAACCTATAACGGGCAAGGTCTGAAAGCAAATGGGTCTTTTCTAGTGTTCCATTTTCGAGCCATTGTGCGCATTTGCGCGCCTGTGTCATTACGCCAGCGCATCTGCGTCAATATAAACAACAAGATGCGGGCGCGCGCGCTAAGAAACCAAGATGTCGGCTGAAAAGGCGCAGCATGGCGGGCATCCCCGCCGATGGCAAGGAGGGTGTCCCCACCGCACCACTGGACCACCAGGGTGAGTGCTTTTTATTACAGAAACTTTTTGGAGCTTTGACATAAGTGGCTGTCCTGTTTTGACTGTTTTTCAGGTCGGGAATCAAATCAAATCTTGGTAGAAAGCCTTGTTAATTATGCGTCACCTTTTTGTTCTGCTTATTCAGGATAAGCAGGATCAGGGTAATTCACCCTAAATAGCACGAGGATCTATTTTTTGTTCTCCAGGCTCAAATCCCTCATGAAGATGACAATTCTCAGCTGTGAAATCTTTTTTGACATACTTCCCTTTCAAACACATCTCTCAAAGAGAACAGAACAGTATTTTCTTGCAGTTATTTGTGTGACCATGACCCACATCAATAGGACAAAATATCCTTTTTAGTGTTGATATTGTTTACAGGCAATAAAATGTTTAGAATACTTGGGCAAATATTATTAAGAATGGAAAACTCAGTATTCAGGAAGAATAAGGAAAGAATGTTCAACATGTGGACATTTAAGGGGTTATTTATCAAAGGTCAAGGTTTGTGAGGTTTTTATACCTCGAATGAACTCACAGCTCGATTTTTTTCTAATTAAGAAAAAACTTGAATGGAAAAAAATTTGAAACAGTGAATTTGGGTTTTCCGCAGGAAAAAACTCAAATTGCTCGAACTAATAGAGTTTTCAAAACCCACTGAATAAAACCTGAACATCCTGAAGGCTATTAAATATCTTCAAATGGTTCAAGGAACCTCTGCAATTGACGTCTACATGACCTCAACAGGTTTTACCTAAAGTATTTTCAGATTCAAACTATTTCCAGCTTTGGGGTATAATAAATCATGAAAACTGTGAAGTTTCTTTTTACCAGAAAATTCAAGTTTTTTCTTTACTGAAAACTACCCTGAAAAACTTGAAAACACAGCTCAACCTTTGATAAATGACCCCCTAAATGACAATTACATTTTTTACTGGGGAAATAATGTGAAAAGAAATGTTTTTTCTTCCTAATCATCAATAAATCTGCCCCTTGCAGGTTAATGGGAAAACAAAGATGTCAAGTGGAGATCTGAGTTCCATCATGTCCCAAGAGCGAACCCTTCTAAAGGTGGCCATAGGCGCAACATCGCCAAACGAGTGGATCTTTCCCCACGATCCTAAAGAAGGGAGGCTGTGTTCCCCCCGAAACGTTGATTGTTGGTGGCATTAATAAAAGGGGCACAATCCCCGACTGCAATATTGGTGTGTGCGGACCGTTTTTCAAAACTATAAAACAGTAAGGAGACCTGGCCAGGTCAACGGAGGACCAGCACCACTACGCAGAAAAGTGGAAGGAGGTGTGCGGTAATAGAAAATCTCATCTTTCCCCGATATGCCATTAACAAGCATGGCTATATCGGGGGTAATCTGATTGTTCGGCCGTATCGCCGAACGATCCGATTACGATTCGCAATAGGCTCCGGCGGGATCGGTCCGGTCAAAATCAAACCTGACTGATCGACCAAACGACTGATCTCCGCCGGACAAAATCCTCGATTCGTACGATAGGATCTGTGTGTCTATGGCCAGCTTTAGACAGTAGGACTTCTCTGGATCCAATTTTTAGATATCTCCATAGGGAATCTATAGGACTTACTTTCATAGCATGGAAGTTTGATAGTAAGATTTTATTGTTTTACTCATCTTGTTTTGCAAAAACAATGATGGATTTCATCGCATCTGAGGTTGAAAACAATTCCATCAAAAATATAACCTACAGAAAGTACCATCAAAAAATATGTCCAATATAAAATTTCATCAAACATAATACTATGGTGTTCCTTCAAACAATACCACAACTAACCCCAGTTCGCCCAACAAGAGCCATCTCAAGTTTTAATAAAAATGATTCAAAGACAAAAAAGTAGAGACCATAATTTTTTGAGTATTTTTTTTCTGTAAGAGAAGGAACATGCGCCTAACGAGCCAAAATATCTCTCATTCGTGGACTACCCTGCGGTATAATTTTTACAAATTTTCTTATCGCCACGGTTTTACAGTAGAAGAAAGTAGAAAATCAGCTTAGAGGTTATATCAGATGTGTTTTTCGCCTACCAACTGAGAGAAACAGCCTCTATTAAATGTAAAACCTATTCGTCGTGCTCCTTGTGAAGGATGCAAATTTTAAGGACAGGCAAAGCTGAATCTGTGGCAAGCAATTCCTGTAATTCTCTACAATTTCTATTGTGACGTTCACAGTGGGGGAAATTACACTGCCTACAGGCAGCTTGGTCTTTGGATATTGAATTTTTACTCAATGAACTATTTTTAAAACTGTTGTAAACTGCCTCGGTGATTCCGAAAGGTGAACGAAGCATCAGGATAAAAGGCTGTCACTGTTTTCCCTCATTTCAAACAGACTGATTGAAATCATTATCAAAGCCCTTCTCATGTGCCTGAGTGCTGTGATGGAGGGAGGGTGGAGGGAATTTAAGGCATAAAAATGGAAATTCTTCTGCCTCTGAACTTCTCTGTTTCTGTGCAGCCTGATTTGGAAGCAACCCAATGGTGCTGAGACGGAGAATAGCAGGTCTTGTTTTCAGAACATTCACATTTGCAAATATAAAAATAAAATATAAAAACTGTTATATATGACTAAAGCAAGCGATACAAGCCCAACACAATTAACACTGGAGTTTAAGTTTGGGTCCAACCTTAAGTTTTTATTGACACGGTTTAGTTTTACACATTGAGGCGCAGATTTATTAAAGGTCGAATAGTAAATTTTAATTAGAATTCTTATTTTCTGATTTTTGGTTAAAAATCACAAATTCGAATTGGGAATAATCCAAACTCGATTTGAATTAGAAATTTGATATTTATCAAACCTTTACCGTGAGAAAAATCAAATTTGACTATTAGCTACCTAAAACCTGCCAAGTTCATGTAGAAGTCAATGGGAGAGGTCCAGTGACCCATCTAAAGATGTCAATAGCCTTCCTGACATTCGGGTAAAAAACTCAGAGTTTGGTCGATTTTGATTTGAGTTTTTCGAGTCAGTAATATTCATTTGAGTTTTAGACGTTCAAAATTTTTCTTAAATAACCTCCCATTTGAATTTCGAGTATGTTCAAATTTATATTCGACCTTTAATAAACGCGCCTCTAGTATTAGGGGAGAAACAGAAACGGGACAGCAAAGACCTGTCATGAAGGCCTTGTTCACTGACAACTGCATTTACAGATATATCAATTTAAGAAGAATGTAATCAACGTGATGTGATTTAGCATGAAGGATGGTGGATACCATTACTCAATATCCCACAGGAAAAAACATCATGGTCTTTCCCAACGTGCACTTAGGGTTGTTCTTAGTATTGACTAAGACTTGGTTAAAAGCCATACTCCATTGTAGTAGCATGTTCTAGAGCAGGGATCCCCAACCTTTAGAAGCCGTGAGCAACATTCAGAAGTAAAAGTAGTTGGGGAGCAACACTAGCATGAAAAATGTTCCTGGGTGCCAAAATAAGGGCTGTGATTGGCCATTTAGTAGTCCCTATGCGGATTGTCAACCTACATTGAGACTCTGTTTGGCAGTACATCTGGTTTTTATGCAACTAAAACTTGCCTCCAAGCCTGGAATTGAAAAATTAGCACCTGCTTTAAGGCCACTGGGAGCAACATCCAAGGGGTTGGAGAGCAACATGTTGCTCGCGAGCTACTGGTTGGGGATCACTGTTCTAGAGTGAGGGTCCCCAAGCTTTTTACCTGTACCTTTTTTACCATTCAAATGTAAAAAGAGTTGGGGACCAACACAACCATGAAAAAAGTCCCTGAGGTGTCAAATAGGGCTGTGATGGATATTCAGTAGCCCCTATGTGGACTGATATCCTACAAAAAGACTATATTTGGCAGTAAATCTGGTTTCCAAGCCAGGAATTCAAAAATAAGCACCTGCTTTGAGGACACTGGGAGCAATGTCAATGGAGTTGGTGAGCAACATGTTCCTCATGAGCCACTGGTTGGGGATCACTGTTCTGGAGTCTCACATCATCCCCACTGGATAAAACTTGACCTGCCATTTAGATTACAATACTATTGATAAGGGTACTAAATAGTGGCGTTACCTTCAACTCAATGACATCGGAGGTTCCTACTATAAATGCAGACACTAGCACTTGCTTCACAAAAATATGCCCCAAGGAGAGGAAAGGTGAAGAATAGACCACCACAATCCATTTGCTGGAATAACGCTATCTCAAGCAAGAAGCCAAGAATGTTAGGACAGTATCACCAGATGGGAAAGAGTGTAAAAGCAAATGAGACAAAATCCTTATTGAAGGCTTCCCTTTCAATAAATACATGGTCGGGATTATCCATAGAACAATTCCTTATTCTAATGAAAACAGACAATGACAGTCAATCCTACTACAGGTATGGGATCAGTTATCCAGAAACCAGTTATCTAGAAAGCTTCAAATTACAAAAAGGCCGCCTCCCATAGACTCCATTATAATGAAATAATCCACATTTGTAAAAATTATTTCCTTTTTCTGTGTAATAATAAAACAGTAGCTTGTACTTGATCCCAACTAAGATATAATTAATCCTTATTGGAGGCAAAACCAGCCTATTGGGTTTATTTAATGATTATATGATTTTCTAGTAGACTTCTGGTATGAAGATCCCAATTACAGAAATCTGTAATCCGGAAAACACCAAGTCCCGAGCATTCTGGATAACAGGTCCCATACCTGTACAAGGAAACCCATTCTTTTACTAAGTCTTCCTCATAAGGCTGCATGTATCAGGGTTCTGGTTGTTGGACAGATAATCTTGTTTTATGAGCACATATTAAAAAATCCAGCAAATACAATACAACTGAAAAAATAATAAAAACTTAGAAAAAACCCAAATGAAATAACATTCATAAGGATTAACAATAATAATAATAAAAAAATAAATAAATACATATATATATATATATATATATATATATATATATATATATATATATATATATATATATATATATATATATATAATGTAAAAATATGTAAGGACAATTTCTCTGTTCCAATTTAAATGGACAAATCTAAAAATTGCAAAAAGTTGATCATAAAAAATACATTTGTGGTTGTTCAAACGTAACACAGTAATACATGTAATATTTGAATATTAAACGCCTCGCATTCATTGGCTACATGCAGGGCTGTAATATTACAGTTCTCCAGTGCTTCAATGGGTTGAACAAAAAGACATGTTGAAAAATAAGTCTTTTCTGTTTTTAATTAAAAACACTAGGGTCTTTTTCAGGTTTTTTCCCTAAACCTCTGAAAATATCAGATTATTGGGCTAAACCCAGCACAAATCACGATAACTTCCAGTTGGGATAGGGACATCTCCCGTTGACTTCTACATGACCTCGGCAGGTCTGATATGGCTGAATTCAAGTTTTTGCCCCAAAAAGCCTGACAAGATAAATTTGTGGTTTAGTAAATAACCCCCACAATGTAGGACCAAATGTATAGGGGCACCTCTCATTCTCAAACCAAGTGCAGTCATATGCAGTTGTTCCTCCCTTTGCTACAACTCTTACAAACATACAAAAACACATTAAAAAAAAACATACAAAAGAGAAAAATAAAGAAAAGGTCTCCACTAGATGTTGGAATATTTTTGGTGGGATTTGCTTCCATATGTAAGAGTTTGGCCACTGATGTTGAGGAGCAGCATTCCAATTCATGTTCATTAGAGTTGAGGTCAAGGCTTGGTGCAGACTAGGGTTGCCACTGGTCCAGATTGGACTGGATTGGGTTCGGAAAGGGCTGTCTGGTTCCAAATTCCTGATCTGAGCAAACTTCACTTCTAGTGGAAGTTTAAGTTTTCTCTTTAGTATGTTTGTAATCTAGTTTAAACCTTTCTAGAAGAGAAGAGCCTCTTATAGGAGCAAAGGGAGGAGCAACTGCATATAAATGCCCTTGGTTTAGGAATGAGATGTAGGCAGGTCTAGTGCAGGCCAATCAAGTCTCTGCAAATCCATCATGGACCCATGTGGCCTGTGTGTGTGTGCAGTTAGGATTAGGGTTAGGGTTAGGGTGTCAATAAAAGGATTTTTTTGCAGCAAAGCTCTGCGTCTACCTTGGTCTGTTCCACCAACTATACTTTCAATTGATTGCCAGTACCAAGGACTGACCACAAAGGTTATAAAAATTGAGAGGAGAAATACCACATCCAGTGGAAACAAAGAAGCTTCGCAGCATTACCCCCCTGAAACATGGACCTTCCCCAAACAACTGCCATAAAAGCAGGAACCACAGAATTGTCAAGAATGTTATTGTATGTTGTACTGGCGCCTGTTTCAACAATGATGGGTGTGGCTTAATTCAATTATTCTAATAATTAGATAGCGTGCCTCCTTTTAGCCATATGGTGTGTATATATATATAATACACAAAAGCTATGAAAATCTTGTAAATTATATCCTTATAAACGGTGAGTTCTGATGTCATCAGTTATAAACGGTGAGTTCTGATGTAATTTCTGTCACATGACTCACTGAAAATTGTGTATTATAATAAAGTTCCCCCAGTTGCAAAATATAAGGATATTAGAAGTTAACTCAGAGTTCCATGACCTGTATAATAACACTCGGCCTTCTGCCTCGTACTTATATATGGTCATAAAAATCCTCAGTAACTTATAATATCCTTATATTTTACAAAAGGGGGTACTTTATTCACTATATTACGTACACACTATATACACACCCAGAACACAGAGGAAATTATGGAGCCACAGAATATTGGCCCTGGCTGGTAATACACTGGCCAGGTGACAACCCTACTCATATAATGCCAAAAATATAGAATATTTGCAAAATCTGAAAAAAACAGAGGGATAGTGAATGTTAGAAACGGCTTCTTTTCTGATATCCAGAATGCTCGGGACCTGAGGTTTTCCAGATAAGAGCTCTTTCCATAATTTGGATCATCCTCTACTTGAAAATAATTTAAACATTAATAAAACCCAATAGGATTGTTTTTCCTCCAATAAGGATTCATTTTTATCTTCGATGGGATTCAGTACAAGTTACTGTTTTATTATTTATCAATGCATGGTTGCTAGGGTAATTTGGGCCCTAGCAACCAGATGGCTGAAATTACAGACTGGAGAGCTGCTGAATAAAAAGCTAAATAAGTCAAAAACTACAAATAATAAAAAATGAAAACCAATTACAAATTGTCTCAGAATATCACTCTCTAAATCGTACTAACAGTTAGGGGCAGATTTATCAAGGCTCGAATTTAGAATTTGAAAAACTTTGAAATTCAAATTAAAAAAGATCAACTGAAATTTATTAAAAAAAAAAAAGTTTTTTTTGGCTGAATAAGTTCATTTTTGATCAAATTGGAATCATACAAATTGAAGTAATAGCGCATTCGATTGGTACGAATCAAAGTTTTTCCTCAAAAAAACCTTTTCAGTCCACCAATTGACTCCAAATTGGTTCTAGGCGGTCCCCCATAGGCTAAAACAGCAATTCGACAGGTTTTAGATGGCGAATGGTCGGCGTTGAATTTTTAAAGAAACAGTACATGATAAATTTCAATATTCAAATTTTCAATTTTTTTTCAAATTTGAATTGAATTTGGAATATTCCATAGTCTAAATTTTTTTCATTCGAAAATTCACCTCGACCTTTGATAAATCTGCCCCTTAAGGTATGAATATCCAAATTATGGAAAGATCCATTACCCAGAAAACCCCACGCCCGAAGTATTCTGGATAATAGGTCCCATACCTGTATATATAATTATTTTGGTTTAATCCAAAGCTTAGATGAAAGCCAGCGCAGCAACATCATTGTGGCTTCACAAATTCCTTTATAACTCGTTTATAAAATGTTGAATTTGTCACCAAATTTTTTTTTTTTTTTTTTTTTAAATGGCCTTATAGGAAATAAAGTGCAGTGACAAATGCAAATGGTGCTTCAGAGCTAACACACTGATCTTGCCCTCACTCCAAAATATGTAAAACACTTGCCAAGCAGCTGACTTGGAAAAAATACAAAAATTTGCATTTGCATGTTTGACTTAATTCATGGAACAAATACTCAATCCAGTTTATATATTATATATATTATAAATACATTACAGTAATGGGAAAAAAAATCTTTTTTGTGGCAAAACGATTGTGTTGAGTTTAGGCCACAATAAAAGAAGATAAAAAGCTAAAATAAGAATTCTATATCTATCTAGTTGTTTGATTCAGTTTAACGTAAAGTAAATCAGGATAAAAATGTTTTTCAGGAGAGCCGGACGGAAGAGGTACGGGGAGCTGCTGACAACCAGTTAAATCTTGGCAGGGATTTTGGCCCTGGAACTTGGAGATAAACAATAAAAGAAGATAAAAAAAAATTGTGTATGCTTTGCCTGTAATGTATAACTGGATATAGTCATGTGAAAACATGATGCCAGTCACACTGCTACTTGATATTTCAGCAGCGATACTGGAGCAACACTTTAACCACAGACAATCCTGCGTTCAGAATCAAAGGCAAAGTAAGACTAATAAAAGGGAGCCATCGTTTTGCCGAGCCGGGCACATGTGGCCATACAGTACATGACAATAGCTCTGTGTGAAATATTAAAATTCATTTGCACCTTATGTCTGATAAAAGTTCCAACGTAAAGTCGAATAAAAAATATATAAATCTACAGCCCTGACTCGATGCCATTAGATTTGGAAAATGGGCCGGGGCACCCCAAAGTCTCTGCCGAGTGAAAGTTAAAAGTAATACAATTTTCTTCCCTGTTGTGTCTGCGTTTTTCCTGCTGACTAACATGGTACCGACTGTCCACCATCAATATTTATTTCAGCTTAAACAATACCACCCTGGACTTTATACCTGTGCCCTCTCCTCTGATGAGAAGCATGGCCTGTGACTTTAAGGGATCCTATCCCAATATATTTCTGGGCTTTAAGGAATTCTATCCCAATATATTTCTGGGCTTTAAGGAATCCTATCCACATATATTTCTGGGCTTTAAGGAATCCTATCCGCATATATTTCTGGGCTTTATGGAATCCTATCCCTGTATATTTCTGGGCTTTAAGGAATCCTATCCCCATATATTTATGGGCTTTAAGGAATTCTATCCCAATACATTTCTGGGCTTTAAGGAATCCTATCCGCATATATTTCTGGGCTTTAAGGAATCCTATCCGCATATATTTCTGGGCTTTAAGGAATTCTATCCCCATATATTTCTGGGCTTAAGGAATCCTATCCCCATATATTTCTGGGCTTAAGGAATCCTATCCGCATATATTTCTGGGCTTTAAGGAATCCTATCCGCATATATTTCTGGGCTTTAAGGAATTCTATCCCCATATATTTCTGGGCTTTAAGGAATCCTATCCCTGTATATTTCTGGGCTTTAAGGAATCCTATTAAAATATATTTCTGGGCTTTAAGGAATCCTATCCCCATATATTTCTGGGCTTTAATGAATTCTATCCCCATATATTTCTGGGCTTTAAGGAATCCTATCCCTGTATATTTTTGGGCTTTAAGGAATTCTATCCCAATATATTTCTGGGCTTTATGGAATCCTATCCCCATATATTTCTGGGCTTTAAGGAATCCTATCCCCATATACTTCTGGGTTTAAAGGAGTCCTATCAACATATATTTCTGGGTTTTAAGGAGTCCTATCAAAATATATTTCTGGGCTTTAAGGAATCCTATCCCCGTATATTTCTGGGCTTTATGGAATCCTATCCCCTTATATTTCTGTGTTTTAAGGAATCCTATCCCCGTATATTACTGGGCTTTAAGAAATCCTATCCCCATATATTTCTGGGCTTAACAGAATTCTATCTCCATATATAACTGGACGTTAGGGAATCCTATCCCCATGTATTTCTGGGCTTTAAGGAATCCTATCCCCATATATTACTGGGCTTTAAGAAATCCTATCCCCATATGTTTCTGGGCTTTAAGGAATTCTATCCCCATATATTACTGGGCTTTAAGGAATCTTATCTCCATAATATATTTCTGGGCTTTAAGGAATCATATCCCCATATATTTCTGGGCTTTAAGGAATTCTATCTCCATATATAACTGGACGTTAGGGAATCCTATCCCCATGTATTTCTGGGCTTTAAGGAATCCTATCCCCATATATTTCTGAGCTTTACAGAATTCTATCTCCATATATAACTGGATGTTAAGGAATCCTATCTCCATATATTACTGGGCTTTAATGAATCCTGTCCCCATACATTACTGTAAATTAAATCAAGAGTTATAAGTCAGAAAACATTCCGGAATTTGACAAATAAATTGAGAAAATTGTGCCGGCCCCTCTCTATTAACGACAACATTGTTGGCTCCAACATCACATTTTAAAAAAATATAAAAATAAAATAGCAGTATTGCTCAGTAGCTTTTGAATGCTGCAAACTTGGGATACATTCTATATAATAAGCAGGCGTTCAAGTGCCACATGTATTTTCATATTAAAATAATTATTACGTTCTCTGGTGCAGAAGAAAAGGGCAAAGAGTGAAGAAGTAAAGGCAGTGTTTAATATACTTCTAATAAAATCACACAAGACCGGCAGCAGCGATTGCTACAGTCACCCCTGAAAGAGTCTATAAATGAATAAAACTTGTACTTTGTGTCCGGTAAGAAAGAAAGTCACTTTATGTAAACACGAGTATAAGGAAATTGCAAGTTGGGATCATTACAGAGGATACAATTATTGCCAAGGCATTTCTGTTTTTATAACAGTGTTGTGGTCCGGAGAACTGTAATTACAAAATGCCTGGAAGTGTGCGGCAAGAATGGGTTAAAACGTGAAATAACCTCTCTTACCCATGATTCACAGTATGGGCATAAGGCATCTTATTGTGCTCCAAAAATATTCAGCTGCTGAATGGCCCCAGTCTGTACTTTTCCACTCTGCCCATTAGTCCAGTCTCTATTTACATAATATATCCCACGCCTGAGCAGCTCCCACAATGAAGGGCCAGCTCCACGGCACACACTCACGCTCAAAAAAGACTTTGGACTTTTTGGAAATGACTTTTAAATGTTCCAATGAAACAGCAAAATGGGTTAAAGGGCGATTAACTGGCGAATTGTTTTTTTTTTTTTTTTTCAGCTCGGGCACAGGCCACCTCTGCTTTAATAAGTCACTTCCGGTGGCTGCCAAAAAAAGAACAGAAAAAAAAAATAAAAAAAAACGAACACGCTCTTTTAATCGAAAATCCAAAAACAATTTTCCTTTGATCTGCGGTAACTTTATTTATTTTGGAAAGGCGACGGGACTCAGCAAAGAAAAGAGCTGAAAGTGGACATAGGATACCTGTTGGATATGCAAAGCCCTTCTCAGCATTTGCCAAATGTAGCAAAGAACAAACAGCCGGTGGTATTAAAGAGAAACTGCCAGTATAGCTGTACTTATCCCAATTCCCCTTGTCGGGCCTACACAACACAACACGACAAAATAGCAGCAAACAACAACGGAAGCACTTGCTGCTGCCGCGGCACATAATAACACTTTAAAAACGGGGGCAACGTTCATCCATCATTTTCTACGTTGTCCCATGTTGCAGAAATGCTCTTGGGGTTTTTTTTCGGAAGACTTCACGTTTCCTCAATGTCTCACCCAACATTTCTCTAGCATCACAACCGATATATATGGGATCCATTCTCCAGAAAGCTCCGGATTACGGAAAGAACGTCTCCCATGGACTCCATTTTATCCAAATAATATCATTTTAAAAAAAAAACGGTTTCACTTTTTCTGTGTAGTAATAAAACGGTAGCTTGATCCCAACTAAGATATAATTAATCCTTATTGGAAGCCAAACCGGCCTATTGGCTTTATTTCATGTTTATATGATTTTCTAGTAGACTTAATGTATGGAGATCCAAATTATGGAAAGATCTGTTATCCGGAAGCATTTTGGATTATAGGTCCTATACCTGTATATATATATCTATATATATATATATATCTATATCTATCTATCTATCTATATCTATATATCTATATATCTATATATCTATATATCTATATATATATATATATATATATATATATCTATATATATAACTGCCGTAGAAGCTATTAATCCAAGGCTTTCATGTGCATGATAAACAGGAGGGAGCTTTCACTTTAAGATTTTACATGGGAGACTCGTTTTTACTTTTCTGAGACTTTCAGCAAACTGTCCCTTTATTTTTACATATTCCCTGTGCCCCCTACCCTCTCCGAAACCCACGACATTTACAAACATATCTCCTACCGACGGATTCATTTTCAAAGCTGCCAGTTAGAAAGTTCAGTTCTGCATTCAGATCGATGCCCGGCTTAGAAAACAAGGAAAAAAAAAAAAAAAAAGTAAAGTTGAAAAAAGCCAACATCTAATCTTGCTTTTTAATATTCCCATGCTTTTTCCAAATTAACACATCCAAAAACAAAAAAAAAGAGGATGGTTTGGGGGAGAGATGTAATCGTAGCTGCCGTTACAAAATAAATAAAGAGATTAAAAATAAAATTACTGAAAGTCCCTTCATATTCCAACCTGTTTTTTTTTTATTCTCTCGTCGTGGGAAGTTTGATACGAGGAGTATAAAGGGCGGCACAATAATGTGACATACATCGGGCACGTAAAAGAAATAGATTGCATTAATTGGCACAGGGAGCTTAATAAAGAGACAATGACGCCGAGAGAGTTGCAGCAGAGTGAGGGAGATTGATTTAATGAAGGGGAAGGAAATAAAAATAATAATAATAAGGAGATTGGGAAATAAAACAACTCTAGATGTCACACCCCTAAAGACATAAATAAAAATCGTCTCCTTTTGGGGTAGGCCTGTTAAAAAGAGGAAAGCAAGATACAGTTGTAGAAAACAGACAGCAAAAACAAGAAAGAGAAAATAAAACGGCATCTTTTTCCCTCTTTATTATTATTATTATTATTATTTGTAGGAAAGTTAACTGGCCTACCTTGTCCCCCAGAGCTGAGAGTTTTCTCTTCTCATAATCCAAGTCTCCCTGGAACTAGAGTGTAAGTGGTAATGACTGGCTGCCTGTCTAATGATTCCATTTTCCTGATCTTGATGTTGTGTATATACACACACACACACACACACACACACACACTCTGCAACCTACCTTACAAACCACAGAGACGGGAGAGAGAGAGAGCGAGGGTATGTGTGTGTGTGTGTGTGTAAGTGAGTGTGATAGGGAAAAAGACACAGACAATGCCCTCCTACCAGACAGCAGACAGCCCTCCTTCCTCTATCTAACAAGCAAAATACTAAGTCGGCTACTGCAGCAACAGGTTCAGCACTGCTTGACTAACACACTGGGCAGCTCAGCAGCCAAAAAAACGACAGTTTCAAAGCAGCCCCGGCCCCACCTTTCCAATCCGGCTCCAGCATTGTTTTTCAGCACTGATTATATATTAATGGAACACGTTTCACTGGGAGGCAGGACACTCCACTCGGTCGAGAGGAAACCAAAAACCAAAAACGAATACTTTTATCCTTTTATATTCCGTGGGATAGTTGCAAACGCGTCGGGCAGGCGGTTACAAAGAAAAGTGCAGCGGAGATAAGAAATGGGGTCACTTGTTTTTTTTTTTTTTTTTAATTCTTACAGAAGGATTTCCTAAATGTGCTGTGGACCAATCAGGGCAGTGGCTGCTCCTCCAGCTGTAATAATTGCCCGGAACAGGTGCGATGCATATAGAACACCGTGTAACGGCGACAGAAATAAACGATACCCGCAGCCTCTGCCCAATTAAACTGCGGCCAAGGTTATTTTAAATTAGAGAAGAGAAGAAAAAAAAAAGATCACACGTCCCCTGCTTCCAAATGAGACAGGCACAAGCCGTGTGGCCAGCAGGCAAATGAGAGCAGCCCTGATAGGTTACAAAATAATCATTATATATGTATATATTCCTCCAGGAAGCGTCCCAGCTGCACGTTCTGCTCTCGTTTTGTTTTTAATGAATACAGACACAGGCTCGCTTATCCTTCCCCCCCTCTCTAACCCACGATCTTGGGAGTTGTAGTTCTGCATCATAAAACTGTTGGCTTTGAACATGTAAAGGAGCAAGAGCTGTTGCCTGACGCGTAATAATACAGTGTTGAATTTAACATTGTTTTATTTTTTTTTGGTTTGTTACAATTGTTTACAATTGTAACTTTGTTTAAAGTTGTATTGTTTTATTTAGAGCTTAAAGGAGAAGGAAAGCTACTGAAGCAGTTTATTGCCAACAGATTAGCCATAATAGTGCAAGTTATAACACTATATTTATTCTGCAGAATGCTTTACCATACCTGAGTAAACAGCTCTAGAAGCTCTCTATGTTTGTTTAGGATAGCAGCTGCCATATTAGCTTGCTGAGACATCACTTCCTGCCTGAGTCTCTCTCTGCTCACTGGGCTCAGATTACATCAGGGAGGGGGAGAGGAACAAACTGAGCATGCTCAAGCCCTAGCCCTGGAGGTTTTAGCTGAAAACAGGAAGTCTGATACAGAAGCCCATGAGTACACAATAGAAGGAGAGAGGAACAAACTGAGCATGCTCAAGCCCTAGCCCTGGAGGTTTAAGCTGAAAACAGTTAGTCTGATACAGAAGCCCATGAGTACACAATAGAAGGAAAGAAATGTGCTGTTTCTTTTGACAGAGGACTCAGAGCAGCATTACTTTGAGGGTTTACTGGTGTATTTATATAGACCTTTCTGATAAAGCTTACTTACTTTTAGCCTTTACTTCTCCTTTAAAGGGGTGATTCACTTTTATGTTAACTTTTAGCGTGCTATAGAATGAGCAATTCTAAGCAAGTTTTCAATTGCTCTTCATTATTTATTATGTATAGTTTTTTTTTTAATTACTTGCTTTCTTCTTCTGATGGGGGTCACTGACCCCATGTAAAAAAACAAATGCTCTTAAAGTTTACAAATGTATTGTTATTGCTAATTTTTATTACTCATCTTTCAATTCAGGCCTCTCCTATTTATATATAGTCTCTTATTTATATCAGTGGATGGTTGCTAGGGTAATTTGGACCCTAGCAACCAGATGTCTGAAAGTGCAAACTGGAGAATAAAAAGCTAAATAACTCAAAAACCACAATAATAAAAAATTAAAACCAAATTGTCTCAGAATATCCCTCTCTACATCATACTAACAATTAGGGGCATATTTATCAAGGGTCCAATTTTAATTTTGAAAAACTTCGAAATTCGAATTCAGAAAGATCAACCAAAATGATATCTATGTTTTTTTTTGGCCGAATAGGTCAGTTTTTGATCAAATAGGTCAGTTTTCAATCGTATTCCAAACGTACGAATTAAATTAATAGCGCATTCGAGTCGAAGGATTCGAAGATTTTCAACCCAAAAAAACCATTTTTCAAAGTCCACCGATTGATTCCAAATAGGTACTAGGAGGTCCCCCATTCGGCAGGCTTTAGATGGCGAATGGTCAAAGTCGAATTTTTAAAGAGACAGTACATGATAAATTTTGAAATTCGAATTTTCAAATTTTTTTCAAATTCAAATCAAATTTGGGCTGTTCCCTAGTCGAAGTACACAAAAATTAGCTCGAAATTCGAATTTTCCGACCATTGATAAATCTGCCCCTTAATTTAAAGGTGAACAACCCCTTAAAAAAAAATCAAATAAAAACTCACCCACGTTCCGTTTATTCTTATGGGATTTTTAGCGTTGTATTTATCAGTGGGTGAAAGTTAGAATTTGCCATTTGATAAATACGGTTCTAAAAATCCCATAGGAATGAACGGAACGTGGGTGCCTTTTTTATTTATTAAGCTCTAGACTGACACTTTGATAACTCTGCCCCTACAAGTGAATACAAATACTGATGGGGGGGAAGAGCAAGACCAGTCAATGACCTATGGATTTGTCGAGTTTTAACCCACCATGTTTTTTGCTGCAGTCATAATGGAAACAATTGCGCCTGCTCCTCCCGCTCCGAACACTGGCAATCTCATGGGAGCCTGAAACCACACATTCAATTGGAGTGTGCCACTGGTCCAGTGGGGGTGACTCTCTGGGGCTCAACCCGATAGAAAAAAACAGATTCACCTAAAATCCAGCTTCTTGTTCAGTTGAGATTTGGGGTGAAAAAACAAATTTTCTGTCCTAGATATTGTTGAAACTGAGGCTGTAGAGCTGATACCCCAATGTTTTTATTCTGATATCTGTAACCTTGTTATAAGTTAACGTGGGCCCTTGCCAAACACTGGACCTCCAATGAGGCTTGGGAAAGTCTTGGGGTATAACTGAAGGGTTGTCTTGGATCACCATTATCAGAGAATCAGAAAAAAAATATTATAAAAAATTAGAGAAATCTTAAATACTTCCATACAGGAATGTTTGGGGCCTGAATATTTCCAGTTAATGGATCTTTCTGTAATTCAGATCCCCCCATACCTTTTATACGGTAAAAATCATTTAAACAAGGTACAGAGAAAAAGGAAATAATCGGAACCATAATTAAATAAAGTAATTAGAAATAAAAAAAAAATAACTGGTGTTCTATAGGAGATGGCATTTTTGTAATTCGGAGCTTTTGGATAATGGGTTTCTGCACAGGGGATACAGTCCTGTGCGACCCGCAACCAACATCTGGAACCGCAACCCGCATACTTACTGCTTGGACCTGCTACCCGACCCGCAAGTACCTTATCCACAACCCGATCCGCAACCCACTGACCATCAAGAAACAGGAAGTGCTGCCACCGGAAGTGACATCACTAGATCTACCTGCAACCCGCATGGTACTGCAGGTTTTTGCGGGTAACCCGCGGGTACCTGACCCCCTGCAGGGGATCTCATACCTGTATCTATATCCATGTATAGATATGGGACCTGTTATCCAGAATGCTTGGGACCTGGGGTTTTCTGGATAATAGATCTTTATGTAATTTGGACTTAGGTCCACTAGAAAATGATTTAAACATGAAATAAACCCAATAGGCTGGTTTTGCTTCCAATAAGGATTAATTATATCTTAGTTGGGATCAAGTACAGGCTACTGTTTTATTATTACACAGAAAAAGGAAATCAATTTTAAACTAGGGATGCCCCGAATCCAGAATTTGGCCTTTTTCATCATTATTTGGATTCGGCCTAATCCTTCTTGCCGGCCAAACCGAATCCGAATCCTTTTTGCATATGCAAATTAGGGGCAGGGAGGGAAACCGCGTGACTTTTCATCACAAAACAAGGAAGTAAAATCTTTTCCCCCTTCCCACGCCTAATTTGCATATGCAAAAAGGATTTGGATTTGGTTCGGTATTCAGCCAAATCTTTCACAAAGGATTTGGGGGGTTGGCCGAATCCAAAATAGTGGATTCGGTGCATCCCTATTTTAAACATTTGGATTATTTGGATAAAATTTTATCTATGGGAGACGGCCATTCCCTACTTTCAGGATAACAGATTTCCGGATAATGGATCCCATTCATGTATTCATTTTTACTAATTAATTTAAGTAATTCACACAAACATTTACCTACACTGGTAACATTTCCAACCAACCAACCTTGATGGAATGATTTCTCTGTCAATGCAGGTGCCTTGCACGACAACTGAGAACTATAACTCTCAACACCAGCTGACAGTTAAGGAAGGGGGGGGAATGGAAGATCAAGAGCCAGACAACCTCGAGCTCTGATTGAACATTTAATACTTATATATCCAGCACAACAAGACAAGGAGCTTTTAGCTGTGCGACCATGAAGGCAGTTTATTCAGGGACGTCTCATTGATGGGACAGGCTTCTGAGGCAGAGACAGAATAAATAATTCCCTGGCACATTATGTAATTGATGGAAACCTTCTATTGTTATAGCACATGGCACATTTAGGGGGGTTATTTATCAAAGTCCGAATTTGTCTCTATATTTTCTGCTACAAACTCCGATCAAATCCGTTCGGGTCTTTAACGTTATTTATTATTACATTTTCACAAAAACTTGCTTTGCGGGGAAAAAAAATCTGATTTTCACTATTTCATTCGGATTTTTTCATCCAATTTTCACGAATTTCATATTTTTTTCGGAAATTTCACCAGAAACCCAGCGCACATCAAAAAATCATTGGGACTTCTCCTATTGACTTATATGCAACCTTGACAGGTCTGAGATGCCGGATTTTCAGATTCAGACTTTTTCATCCTTGGGGTTTAATAAATTCTGAAAAACTCGTGATTTTTTAAAAGTCTATTGTGGATGCACCAATATATAAAGAAAAATGAACCTGCTATTAGAAGGCATTGAGATGACCCCTATAAAGTCCACATGTTTAACAGTAGAGGGGTACACTATTATAATGCAAGTTTTAATGAGCCATGAGATTCAAGTGACATCACTCAGCGCCTGCCATAACCTATGACATCACCAAACATGGTTTCTAAATCAATATTTTTTAGGTGCCCAACTCAGCATCACTGAAAACTCACCTTGCTCTTCAGTTTTAGGGGCACATTTACTAAGCTCGAGTGAAGGATTAGAAGGAAAAAAAACTTCGAATTTCAACGTTTTTTTTGGCTACTTCGACCATCGAATTGGATACTTCGGCCTTCGACAACGACTTCGAAACAAACGATTAAAACTAAAAATCGTTCGACTATTCGACCATTCGATAGTCGACGTACTGTCTCTTTAAAAAAAACTTAGACCCCCTACTTCGCCACCTAAAACCTACCGAGCACCAATGTTAGCCTATGGGGAAGGTCCACATAGGCTTTCCTAGCAATTTGTGATAGAAGGAAAATCGTTCGATTGATGAATTAAAATCCTTCGAATCATTCGATTCGAAGGATTTAATCGTTTTTCAATCGAACGAATTGCGGTAAATCCTTCGACTTCGATATTCAAAGTCGCAGGATTTAACTTCGATGGTCGAATATCAAGGGTTAATTAACCCTCGATATTCGACCCATAGTAAATGTGCCCCTTAGTATAAGATTAGTAAGTTTATTTTCTATATACAGGTATGGGACCTGTTATCCAGAATGTTTGGGACCTGAGGTTTTTAAGGATCACTGGTCTTTCTGCAATTTGGATTTCCATACCTTAAAGGGGTTGTTCACCTTTGAATTAACTGTTAGTAGGATGTAGAGAGGGATATTCTGAGACAATTTGCAATTGGTTTTCATTTTTTATTATTTGTGGTTTTTTGACCTATTTAGCTTTTTATTCAGCTGCTCTCCAGTTTGTCATTTCAGCCGTCTGGTTGCTAAAGTCCAAATTCCCCTAGCAACCATGCAATGATGTGAATAAGAGACTGGAATATGAATAGGAGAGGCCAGAATAGGAAGATGAGGAATAAAAAGTAACAATAACAATACATTTGTAGCCTTACAGAGCATTTGTTTTTTAGATGGGGTCAGTGACCCTCATTTGAAAGCTGGAAATGTCTGAAGAAGAAGAAGGCATATAATTCAAAAACTATAAAAAAAAATAAAAAAAACGAAGAGCAATTGTAAAGTTGCTTAGAGTTAACATACTAGAATACAATACTATAATATACTAAAAGTTAACTTAAAGTGAACCACCCCTTTAAGTCTATAAAAAAATCATATAAACATGAAATAAAGCCAATAGGCTGGTTTTGCTTCCAATAAGGATTAATTATATCTTAGTTGGGATCAAGTACAAGTTACTACTTTATTATTATTACAGAGGAAAAAGGAAATTATTATTAAAAAAGGGAATTTTTTGATTAAAATGGAATCTATGGGAGATGGCTTCCTGTAATTCGGAGTTATCTGGATAACTAGTCTCTGGATAACGGATCCTATACCTGTAATTCCTGTATCATGACATCACAAAGGGTTTGCCAATCTAGGTCACAAGGCCTCATCAATAGACACAAACCATCATCATCAGTCATATCATAGATGCTCTAAAGCCACTGCTTCTTCATCTTCTTCTCAGGGGACCCAAACTAATTTAGGGAATCAGTTTTTACACCTAAAACTTGGTTTAAAAACAGTTACAATACTCATTTTAATTTACTAAAAAATGTACTAGTTGTTAACTGTGCGATGCAATAGTCTGATGCTGGGGGCCTTAAGCTATAATTGGCCAGGGTAATATATTTATGGGAATTGTAAGGGTTTTGCCTCAATGACAAACTGACTAAAAGGCTTCTAATGAATCTATACATTGGGGGTTATTTACTAAACCTCAAATTTATCTGGTCTGGCTTTTTGGGGCAAAAACTAAATTTTTTTGTGAAAAAAAACCTAACATTTTTCAAGATTTATTATACCCCGATGCTGCAAAAACCCAAATCTAAAACACCACCATCTCTGAGCTGTCAAGGTCCAGTATAAGTCAATGGGAGAGGCAACTTTCTCAATTTGAAGTTTTCGTGGTCTGCGCTGGGTTTAGCCTAAAAATCCGACTATTTCTAGGTTTTCGGGCAAAACTCGAAAAAATAGAGCGATTTGGGAAAAAGCCCGAAAAATTGTATCGATTCGGGGTTTTGTTCGATTTTATCATGTTTTTCCGCAATTCAATTGATTCGGGTTATTTTATTACGGTAATAAATAAGGTCAAATCAAGCATAGGTCGTAGTTTTTTAAAATAAAATATGAGATAAATTCGGATTTTAGTAAATAACCCCCATTGTGTAGGGAAAATACATTTCTCTCAGGTTCCCCTACTTTGGAAAGCAGACTCAAAAAAAAATGGGTTGGGTATAAGAAAAGTTGTTTGGGTTTAGGGTCTGAGGGGTTGATAAGGGCATGGTCTGGAGGTTCGGGGCATAGTCTATGTTGAAGACCCTGAACCTTCAGATCCATTGGTACATAGACAGATGATGAAATATTCTCTGTATATATTCTCTGTTAATTTCAATATTAACATTTTCCTTCTCAGATAAAAGATCCTGAATTATTTTATCAAAATTGACAAAGACATGACTTGCCACCTGTCCGTTTTTTTTAAGGGCTGCCCAAATTAGGAAATCCAAAAATCCAGACAGGACATTGAAGTGAATGACATGGTGATCAGCCCATCGCTGATCGTCACGTCATCAGTTCCGCCCCTGATATTACAGGCCTGCCCCCGACATCACCACCCCACCCCCAATGTCACTGGCCTGCCCCCTCCCCAATTTCTCAAAAAAAAAAAAAAAAGGTGGCAACCCTAACATGACTTAAAGGAGAAGGAAAGGTAAAAACTAAGTAAGGCTTATCAGAAAGGTCCATCTAAATATACCAGTAAACCCCCAAAGTAATGCTGCTCTGACTCCTCTGTCAAAAGAAACACTGCATTTCTTTCCTTCTATTGTGTACTCATGGGCTTCTGTATCAGACTTCCTGCCTTCAGCTTAAACCTCATTGCCCTGGGCAAGAGCATGCTCAGTTTGTTCCTCTTTCCCACCCCCTCCCTTCTCTGCTGTAATCTGAGCCCAGAGCAGAGAGAGACTCAGGCAGGAAGTGATGTCACACCACGTTAATACTGCAGCTCCTATCCTAAACAAACAGAGAGCTTCTAGAGCTTTTTACTCAGGTATGGTAAAACATTATACAGAATAAATATAGCATTCTAGCTTGCACTATTGCAGCTAATCTATTGGCAATAAAATGCCTCTGTAGCTCTCCTTCTCCTTTAATGCTTAGCTAATTTTACATCCAAGATCAATTAGTGGCATGAATTAAATCCTTCAATTAACTTCAATTAGGCTTAAATATTACATGGTACAGGTATAGGATCTGTTATCCAGAATGCTTGGGACCTGATGGTTTCCGGGGGTCTTTCCATAATTTGGATCTTCTTGTCTTAAGTCTACTAGAAAATCATTTAAACATTAAATAAAGCCAATAGTCTGGTTTTGCTTCCAATAAGGATTAATTATATCTTAGTTGGGATCAAGTACAAGCGACTGTTTTATTGTTACACAGAAAAAGGAAATAATTTTAAAAATTTTGGATTATTTGATGGAGTCTATGGGGTAAATTTTATGAAAGAGTGAAGTTCCGCCACTAGAGTGAAATTCCGCAGCTCTCCATTCATTTCTATGGGATTTTGAAAGGCGTATTTATCAATAGGTGAAAGTGAAAGTTCATCCTTTGATAAATACGCCTTTAAAAACCCCATAGAAATGAATGGGAAGTGGCAGAACTTCACTATTAACTTCACTCTTTGATAAATATACCCCTATGAGAGACAGCATTTCCGTAATACGGAGCTTTGGTTTCCGGATAAAGGATCCCATACCTGTACAACATATGTTCGACATCCTCCAAAACCAACCCTTTCACAGTCACGAAAACAATATTTTTCAAATTCCATCTATTCGTTATAAAACAGATTTAATTGGAATGTACAAAACATGTCGGGCAGCTTTACTGAATTTGTTTATATCAGAAAAAGAAAAAAAACAAAAATCTTTACCAGTCTACATATTCCTGAAGAGTTCAGACTGGGTCAGGCTAATAGGAACAACATGGAGACTAGTGAAAACGATGCATAATAAGCGCAGAAGGTCAGATGTTAGTCAAGATGAGAAGTCTAAACAACGTCAGGCTAGACTGCGAGCTCTGCCGTTCCATTGCAGGTTGACATAACCTACATTTTCACAACTTTGATTTTCAATGTTAAGTGCCGAAGGGCATGTAGAATATTCGCTAATTAAGCGCTTCTATCTTATGTCTGATTTGTTCCCCATTCTTCTTCGATTGTTCTTCCTCGTGGAGAGAGCGCACTCTCCTTGTGTTTGACTTGGCTGCAATATTCTGTTTGTTGTTCTCTGTGATTATTAAGTTCAGTGTAAATGTCTTTGTTCAATAAATAGAAATAAAATGAAGATACGGCATACTGCTTCAACTATACACTGACATATAGAGACTGGGTTGCCAATATGAATGATTCTACAGCCTTTCTCACAACCCTTGGAGGGGGCAATGGTTTATGGATTCTGATGAGGCTTTGGGTTTGAGGATCTTCCTCTGTGTTGTCTATAGTAGGAGGGAACAAAAGGGATTCTACATTCAATGGGCAACCACAGCCCTTTAGCAGTAAAGATCTGTGTCTCCAAAGATGCCCCAGTAGCTCCCCATCTTCTTTTCTGCTGATTCACTGATTCACATGCTCTGTCACTTACTGAGCTTAGGGAGCCACTCACAATATACAGTACACATAGAATAGAAATGTCACAATATAAGGCTGATTAGTAATTAATACACATAATTACTACATGGCAGCACAGAAACCAGTGCAATTAGCATCAGAATTGAATAATCAGCAAACCTGTAGCATCAGCTTATATTACAGCCAGGGAAGCTCATTTTCTGCTGGATAATTAGTGACGAGCCCTAAGCTTAGCTTCTCAACAGCCAATCAGAGCCCACTGAGCATGTGAGTGTCACAGACACTTTCCAAGATGGTGACCCCCTGTGACAAGTTTGAAGTCCTGGATCATTGCTGCTATCGATTGAAACTTTAGGTTGGTGCAATAAAGCCATTATATAAAATAGGGCATTTTTAGCCACATTCATTTTTAGGGTTTAGTTCTACTTTAAAGGAGAACGAAACCCCCCTAAGTACAAAAGCTTCCCTCAACTGCCCTCCATCGGCCCCCTCAACTCTCCATCCTGCACAGTCTATTACGTAAAAAAGTGCCCCTGTTTGAAAACCTGAGAACCTGAGTTCCCAGACGCCATCTTCTATCCATTCCGATACTCTTCGGGTCTCTTCAGCGTCACAGAATCTGCAGGTGCAGTTGAAGCTAATTCCTGACTTGTAGGGTCCGTGTCGGCGGTGAGACAAACAGGGACTTATTTACTGAAACTTGAGCTTATCTCAGTTTTATATGAAAACAAATTCAACCAAACGCCCTTCCATGAATCAAACTCATTTATCAATAATTTTTCTCGTAAAAATCGGAGCGACATAACTGAGCATCAATTTATAATAGGGATGCACCAAATCCAGGATTCAGTTGGGGATTCGGCCAAGATTCGGCCTTTTTCAGCAGGATTCGGATTCGGCCGAATCCTTGGGCAGAACCAAATCCGAATCCTAATTTGCATATGTAAATTGTGGGGAGGGCGGGATTTCACGTGACTTTTTGTTACAAAACAAGGAATTAAACCAATTTTTTTCCACTTTTTCCTTCGCCGCCCCTAATTTGCATATGCAAATTAGGATTCGGATTCGGTTCAGGATTCGGCTGAATCTTCCAAGATGGATTCGGGGATTCGGGTGAATCCAAAATAGTGGATTCAGTGCATCCCTAATTTATAACGTACAGTTGATGCGCCAAAAACTCAATTTTATCGAATTTCGCTGCAAAAATTAAACTTTTTGGATTAACGGACAAAACCCTGACTTTTTCAGACTATCCAATGCAGAGTACGACGTCAAGAAATGAGATCAAGGACTGCCACTGACTTTTACATGATCTTGACAGGCATGAGATAATGTATTTTTGAATTCGGATTTTTAGCTGCTTGGGGTATGATAAATCTCAAAAAAGTAAGAGTTTTTATTTTTCCACTAATAATTAATTTTTCCCCTAAATAGAAAACTAGAAAAAAAATCGAGGTTTTATAAATGGGCCCCTAAGAGTATCATAATGGATAGAAGATGACACCTGGGAACTCTGCTGTGCTGATCTGCAGATCATTATATAACTATAAATATTTTTGAGGGCTGCATAGTTTCTCCTACTGTAGACCACCCCTAAAACTGAAAGCTTCTTTACTTTGAGTTGAGGAACACATCAACCCACCAAATGACCCTTAAGCAAATTTTGCTGGTCCTAAATGTGCAATATATTCCAGAGAACATACTGCTCCACCCAGGGGCGCGCCGCCAATGAGGCGAGCTGAGCCGCTCGCCTCAGGCGGCAGCGCCTGTAAGGATTCCAGGGGCGGCAAAAAGCCGCTCCTGCACCTTTAAGAGCCGAATTTCCGGTTTTTGAACCGGAAATTTGGCTGTACTAATGCGAGAGAGCGCAATTGCGCTCTCTGCAATAGTGTTTCTGCCTCCCCTCCCGACACGTAAGTTGGTGAGGGGGGGCGGCATTGCAGGAGCCGCCTCAGGCGGCTCCTTAGTCTGAATCGGCGCTGGCTCCACCATAAAAACTCAAAAAAGTGAGTGTGGAGACCATCATTTGAATGGTCACTGCATTGTCATTGATGGAAGTTGTAGGGTTCTAGGTGCTCACTGTAACGAGTGGGGCAGGTATCCCTGAAAGCCACAGATACAACCTGGTGCCTCAGTTTGAGGAGTAGTAGAAGTCAAGTTCTGAACTTATAAACTGGCTCATTGTGAATCTTACACAGTCGTGTGGCTTTGTTACTATGTATGTACATACACAAGTACGTTATATCCCATTTTGCAAAATATGAATTTAATGATAATCAAAATATCTACAAATAATATTCATTGGTTTTAATGTCTCTTCTCTTAAAAAAGAATGTTAAGCAGTATAATGAATCGATGTCGCAAACAATGACATGCAAACCACAAGGTTTGAAACTCGGCAAATAAATGTCAGGGAAAATCTATATTGATCGTAACCTCCTAGAACAAAAGGTGCAGGGACAAACGTTCATAATCAGGGAAACCACATAACTCCTAGATTAAAAGGAAGAGAAGCAGGCTGGTTATTACCCACTGCTTCACGCTTAAAGGGATACTGTCGTGGGAAAAAACATTTTTTTTCAAAATGAATCAGTTACCGTATATACTCGAGTATAAGCCAAGTTTTTCAGCATCCAAAATGTGCTGAAAAAGTCTACCTCGGCTTATACTCGGGTCAGCGGGCAGTAGCCGAGATTGCAGTCACTTTTAATCATTCCTATACCAACAGTTCACTTGGGGAGAGACTGCAATATCCCACAATGCCCTCTGTTGGTTTTATGAAAGAATAACAGTGCGCCCTCTGTTGGTTATATCAAAGAATAACAGTGACTGCAATATCACACAGCGCCATCTGTTGGTTGTATCAAAGAATAACAGTGACTGCAATATCACACAGCGCCATCTGTTGGTTGTATCAAAGAATAACAGTGACTGCAATATCACACAGCGCCATCTGTTGGTTATATCAAAGAATAACAGTGACTGCAATATCACACAGCGCCATCTGTTGGTTATATCAAAGAATAACAGTGACTGCAATATCACACAGCGCCATCTGTTGGTTATATCAAAGAATAACAGTGACTGCAATATCACACAGCACCATCTGTTGGTTGTATCAAAGAATAACAGTGACTGCAATATCACACAGCGCCATCTGTTGGTTATATCAAAGAATAACAGTAACTGCAATATCACACAGCGCCATCTGTTGGTTGAATAAAGGATTAACAGTGATGGCAATATCACACACCGCCATCTGTTGGTTATACGAAAGATCAGTGATGGTTTTATGACACACAGCACTCTCTGCACAATTCTCTGTCACCATCAACTTTGCAAAGAAGTCCGGTCGATCGCTGGGGGAGTCTCTTTGGCGGAAGGTGCGCTGCTGGGAGACAGGGCTGTAGTTGTGTCTAGGCTTATACTAGAGTCAATAAGTTTTCCCAGTTTTCGTAGGTAAAATTAGGTACCTCGGCTTATACTCGGATCGGCTTATACTCGAGTATATACGGTAATAGTGCTGCTCCAGCAGAATTCTGCACTGAAATCCATTTCTCAAAAGAGCAAACAGATTTTTTTATATTCAATTTTGAAATCTGACATGGGGCTAGACATTTTATCAATTTCCCAGCTGCCCCCAGTCATGTGACATGTGCCTGCACTTTAGGAGAGAAATGCTTTCTGGCAGGCTGCTGTTTTTCCTTCTCAATGTAACTGAATGTGTCTCAGTGGGACATGGGTTTTTACTATTGAGTGTTGTTCTTAGATCTACCAGGCAGCTGTTATCTTGTGTTAGGGAGCTGCTATCTGGTTACCTTCCCATTGTTCTTTTGTTTGGCTGATGTGGGGGAAAAGGGAGGGGGTGATATCACTCCGAATTGCAGTACAGCAGTAAAGAGTGATTGAAGTTTATCAGAGCACAAGTCACAATTTAACAATATGTCTAGCCCCATGTCAGATTTCTGATTTTCCACCTGAAAACCTCAAAGTTTTCCAATATTTTCACGAAACCCCAACCTCTCCCATTGACTTATACAGTATATGACCTCAGCAGGTCTGAGATATCGGATTTTCGGATTCTGACATTTTTCATCCTCAGGGTATAATAAAATTATGTTTTTAGATATTTAGATTTTTTTCTTCACTAAAAATTCTGATTTTATAGTAAAAAAAAACTTGTTATTCGGACTTATAATAAATAACCCCTTAAATGTCTAGATTCCTGTAAACAGCAGTGATAATAATCTTCAATACAACAGTCACAGCACAACCGTACTTAGATTTACTCAATGTGGAAGTGAGTTCCAAAGCATAGTCCCAAAGTCTATAAGTATAAATAAAACGTGGACTTACCTATGTAGTACATCATCTGAACAAACTTGCTGAAGAATCAGAAACATGTGAATTAATAAAAGTTCCCTTTATAAAAAGTTCAAAAGGCGTCTGTTCATGGCACAACGTCCTGGTGATCATTAATGGTTCATTATGAAGGTGCTGATGGTCCCCACGAGGAAGATCATTGGTATCATGAGAAATCCTTTAATAAATGATGAACAGGTTTTCATTGAAATGGTTGAACAAGAGTCCATAATTCCATTGCTTTGCTTTCTATCACAAATTGTACCTTGTTGAAGTTCCTGGACACACTGGGAGCGAGGGGAATGAGGTCCCCCAGACTGAGATAGGAAATAGAAAACAATAGAACACCAAGGTGGTTTATACAGTATGTAATAACATAGCCAAGTCATCTGTTCCATGATCAGTTATACAGTTAATAGATCCTGTTCTTGGTCCTTTTTGATGAGTG
Organism: Xenopus laevis; assembly: GCF_017654675.1. Lineage (NCBI taxonomy): Eukaryota > Metazoa > Chordata > Amphibia > Anura > Pipidae > Xenopus > Xenopus laevis. Next base: position 3,693,106 of record NC_054373.1, read on the forward strand.
ATGGGAAGTGTTTCTTGGTTGAATAATAGAGATAAGGGAGTGTTTGTATATTTGATAATAACAAACATCTAAGGTAAAGTTATCCTTGAGGAAAATTTTCCATTAAAGGAAGTCAACTGAAAGAGACCACATCCAATCCAATCGTTAGAGCACAAGAGTATGTAAAGTCAGTATAGTTATTGAAGGTTCCCCCAGTATGGAAGCGATGGACCATTCCAAGCATCGACAAACTATGTGAATAGTTCAGCATATACGCCATGTCTCTTTTCTCTTTTGCATTTGTCCGACTTCTCTCAGGGAGGAAAATCCAACCACACATTACAGCAATATATTAACCAATGTATCCAGTTAAAGAGCCAGCACTGCACCCGAGATCAGGTATAATGTTGAAGCTCATTTTATTGTATAGTCATGGTGATAGCCGCTCCAGACTCACCCCTCGTGGGTCTTCCTCTCCCACTTGGTTCCACTCCAATACCGGGTGCTCAGCCACCAGCGCCCCAGCTGTGCCTTAGTAATATATGGAAACAAATAGGCGGCACTCTGGAAAAAAATAATAAGGAGTATTTATTCCAACAAGAGATGGCTCCACATTGTTGGAATAAATACTCCTTATTCATTTTTTCCAGGGGGCCGCCTGTTTGTTTTCATTCATTTTATTGTATGACTGACCTGTTTAGGGTAAGAAAGGGGTCCCTAGCTTTTTTTCTAAGTTGAGCAAAATTCAATTATAAAAAAGGTGGGGGAGCAACACAAGCATGAAAAAAGTTCAAAAAAGGGGCCAAATAAGAATTGTGGTTGGCTATTTGGTAGACCCTATGTGGACTGACAGTCTAAAGGAGGTTCTTTTTGGCAGTACTTATGCAAAACTTGTCTCCAAGCCAGGAATTCAAAAATATTCGCCTGCTTTGAGGTCACTCGGAGAAACAGCTAAGGGGTCGGCGAGGAACACTGGTTGGGGGTCTACTGCTCTAGTCTATATCTGGTATAATATCTAGCTACTGCACTGTATGAAGGTCTGTCTAAGGTAATATACACAATTCCATTTTCTCTATATTATGAACCTATTTGGGGTTACATTAAGATGATTAAAATGTGCAGTTGTGGCACTGAATGGTATAGGACGATGACATTCATGATGCCACTGTAGCGGAAACATTATTCTTTTTCTTATAAAAACACAGGTAGATAAAGCTCATTCCCAGCTGCTATGAGCTCTGCTTACATTACCAGCAACACCTGCAAGATGATTATTGAGCATTTACGATTCTTCATCATCCCAATGATTCCCAGGCACCAATCCATTATAAGTGCGGATTTAGATATCTGTACCTAGGAGCCTTGAAGATCATTAGTTGGAAGGTGGGAGGCAAAAAATGGGCATTCCTACAACTTTTTGTAGAAAATTCTAAAATAAATTTCATTGTTCACTTGATTTATTTTTCTCCACCAACTTTCAGTATGTTCCTATAACAACATATGGGATTCAATGCTATTATTCAATTATTTTTTTTCCCTCGTACTGAATACACAGAAGAGCTTCTGTTCATGTTAGTTTGATGGCATCACCCGTGTCATTTTTATCTCGTAAATTAATGAATTTGCTATTTAGAACATATCCTAACACTTGTTGACAAAACAAACAATTTAATTTTAATACCAAACTCTTTATAGAACTCACGGCTCATATTGCAGTTTGGTCGCATGTACCATATACCATCTGGTTTAATTTTTAAAATCTGACCTTTCATCCATTAGAGCTACGATTCATCTGAGCATCTGTTTTGATTTTTTTTTTTCTTCCTGCGACTTTTCATTATATTCTCTTTTTCAATGTGTTTGACGAAAGGCAATGATATATATTCCGATTAATTAGAACACAATTAAGGATGGGAATGTAACATTTCCAAAAGTTTCAGAAGTCTATGTTGAGTGAACAAGTGTGAGCTCTTAATCAACGGAAACACTTTTATTATTTTCTGCCTTTTTTTCCCAAGGCGCGTCGTAATGCAATTATTTAGTCTTAAGAATGAAATGCATACTAATAATATATAAGGAGTATAAAGAACACATTTAGATTTGGCATGAAGTAAAGTAACATTATCACCAGCGAATTAACTATTCAGGTTTGTAGTTTAGGAACCATTGAAGGTTTCTGCTAGCCCAAGGGACCCAAATAGGACTACATAATAGCCTCACATAGGAACACATGATTGCCTTTAGCAAAGCCGTATGAGACAGGATATCCTGCAAACATGCTGGGAACCCCAGGAATATTTGGATAAGTACCCCTATAGTGTTACATTCAATATCAATTAGCTTTATCCAGACAGAGCACCAGGAACCAGAATTAAGTATCTTTTACTTCCAACTTGATATCCCATCTGTGGTTCCATCTGTTGACTAGTTAGCTACTGCTGAGCCATATTAAAGGTGATATTTAGAGACACGCTGCTTCTAAGTGTTAGTACACACCATGCAATTCAGAAAGCAATAGAATGTCAATAAACTGAGGTATTCTAAATCTTACACTAGTTACATTTGCATCCAACCCTTCTATCGACCAAGCACAGATGCTTCTGATATATGAAGGGTGTAGGAATGTTTATTGTTTGCTACCTTATGTTAATTTGGGGCAAATGCCACAATTATATGATTTTTTAAAGGTTTTAACTGGTACCCTCTTTCAAGCCAGAATGTTTTCCAAACCACTAACATAGTAAAAGCTTAACCAGGCCACAGTTCTGGTTGATACTGAAAAGATCTTAAGGAGAAAGTGGATCATGGTTCTGACAATAACATCTAGGGATTTACCCAGTTGACATGCACTGCTACCGTGGAGTCCAGTGTCAGACTGGGACACCAGGGGCCCACCAAAAACTTGACACCAGGGGCCCACTCTCAGTACTATTTTCTTCCTCTCCTCACTCAACCTCTATTCTCCTAGTTTATTTTCTTTACATACGATAATCTGTTATTCCATCTTCTTTGTTCTCATAGAAATAAGGAATTGCCATGAAATAGGCCAAATGTTTAGAAGCGAGAGGGCCCATCCGGGAGTTTTCCTGGTATCCTGGTGGACCAGTCCAACACCGATGGCGTCAGTAGATAAAAACAAAAAAACAAAGAACTAGCTCCTTGCATTCGATAGCTGCATGTTAAAATCCCACCAGTTGGGAAACAAATTGGGTTATGAATGCTGTCCTCTTCCTATGGGCCTTCACAAGCCCTTTGTGATCAATTCCTTGGCCCGGAGTTCAAACCCATTTGGTCTAATGTATCAACCATAGGTTTGCTCATCTAATGAGTTTGGCAAATGGGTTGATCTGATTTTGCAAGGCCAACTTTACCCTTTCTCCTGGTGGGGACACAGCCACTAACATATTAGAAGAGCAATTGATACTCAGGTGTTCTCCAGTTTATGTGTTGTTCTAACTGTAAATTAGAAATTAGTGATGGGCGAATTTATTCGCCAGGCGCGAATTTGCGGCGAATTTGCGCGATTCGTCACCAGTGAATAAATTGGCGAAACGCCCGCGAAAATTCGCGGCAACAATTCATCAAAAACGGGTGCCGGCGTCTAGTTTCGCGAAATTCGCACATTTTTCGGCGAATGGAAATATGAATATCAGCTTCTAACGTACTCAGGTTCTTTGTTTGATAAACAGTGTATTGTTTCTTAAAAGATTACAAAAAGGACTACAGGTATGGGATCAGTTATCTGGAAACCCGTTATCCAGAAAGCTCCGAAGGACGTATCCCATAGACTTCATTAAAATTCAATAAATTTTTAGTAATTATTTTCTGTGTAATAATAAAACAGTTGATTTCAACTAAGATATAGTTAATCCTTATTGGAAGCAAAACCAGCCTATTGGGTTTATTTAATGTTTCCAGGATTTTCTAGTAGACTTAAGATATGAAGATCCAAATTAAAGAAAGATCCATTATTCGGAAAACCCCAGGTCCCGAACATTCTGGATAACAGGTCCCATACTGTACTACATAGAAATAGGATGGTAGGATGAAAAAATAGACCAATTGTATAACCCTTTCATACAGGTAGAGATTTATTGAGAAGGTTATTTAATATATTTGTATATGACGGACGTTTTGGGAGCCACTCACCCCCCTTTCGTCAGTATAAAGTGACCAAATAAACACAGGTGGTGGTTTTAATGCGGCATAATCCTGGCATGAGTGTTCAGCTGCTTTGTATGTATTATACATATACATATATATATATCAAGTTATAATGCTTCTAATCCTACATTTTCTATCCAGCCCACTGCTGCTACTTATTTAACAAATCATTCTCTAATGGGCAGATTTATCAAAGGTCGAATTTCGAATTGATTTTTTTTTTACTTTAATAAATTCGACTGTACTCACAACTTGAATGGGAGGTTATTTATGAAAAAATTAGAACGTCTAAAATTCGATCCGAACGGGAACGATCTGAAAATCTGTTTAGTATTCAAATCGAATACGAATGAAACTCAAATTGCATTTTCTTCCAAAAAAAATCTTGAATGTGAGGAAGGCTATTAACATATTAAAACGGGTCAATGGACCTTTGCCATTTGGAATTTGGCAGGTTTTAGGTGGCAAATATTCAAATTAGAACTGTTTCCATGGTTGAGATGTGATAACTTGCACATTTGAATTTACATTCATGTGTGAATTTTGACACCAAAAAAAATTTGAATTTACTATTCGACCCGTAATAAATCTGCCACTAAATGTATCCGTCCCATCCTGACTATTATAGTCTGAACATCCTACCCATCCTATCCTGTCCATATTTTAGATAGGAGTTCAGGTTCGCTACAGGTATGGGATCCATTATCCGGAAACACTTTACGTAGAAGGCCATCTCTCATAGACTCCACTTTGATCAAATAACAACAACAATCTCCTTTTTCTGTGTAATAATAAAACAGTAGTTTGTATTTAATCCTATAATTAATCCTTATTGGAGGCAAAACAACCTTGGTTGAATTAATGTTAAAATAATTTTTTAGTAGACCAAACTCCAGAAATATCCCTTATCCAGAAAACCCCAGGTCCCAAGTATTCTGGATAACAGATCCCATTTAAGGTTACTTTCCCTAATTTTGATATTTTAAGAACAATTAGCTGATATTGTAGATGAATGTATACCCGAATAAATGATAGCTTGGTCTAGTGGTCATTAGAACCAACTTGTTATTTTACGGCTAATGTTCTGTGGCGTAATTATAGAAGAAGCAGACCATACACACACAGGGGGGCACTGAGAACAGGGGGCCCAGACTAGAGTCCTGCGCGGGTCCATTTTTTGGATCCCGTACCCAACCCGTACCCGCAATATGCAACCCGGACCCGCAACCTGCATTCTTACCCGCTTGGACCCGCTACTCGACCCGACCTGCAAGTACCTTATCCGCAACCCGGACTCATGACCCGCTGACGATCAAGAATCAGGAAGTGCTGTCATTGTAAACCAGAAGTGACATCATCGGAAGTAGATCAGAAAAAAGGAGTAAAAATCGGTATAGAGAAGACCCGGGGCTCGCAGAACCGTCGACCCGCATCTATACCCGCACCTGGAACTTATACCCACAACCCGCAGGGTACCGCAGGTTTTTGTGGGTAACCTGCGGGTACCCGACCCACTGCAGGACTTTAGCCCAGATTGTGGGGTCTGCTTCCTCTATAGCTTATAAGAAAAGCCCTTCCTCCCCAGCTGTTTTCTTACCGGTGAGAAAGGGGACACAAATTGGGGCGGGGCATGGGAGGAGTTGGGTGGGACGTGGGCAGGGCAGAGGCAGGATGTGGGTGGGAGGATGGTAATCGCAGTCCACCGGCCCCTCTGAAAGTTTTTTTATGCAGGAAAGCAGGTCACACTCTGGTCACACCACTGCTTAAGTCAGAAAATGCGGCCAAATACTTGCCATCAGCTAGTTAACAGCAACAATATCCAAATGCAGAGCATAATGATGAAATACCAGGTTTATAGTTACAATTATTTATCTATACACAATATATAGTATAGAGTTAATGCAATTAGCTCAAGTGAAAAGTGTTACTGTAAAGGTTAAAGAGAACATGGTGTTATTATTATCTTTATTATTGCTTCTGTTAGTGCCTGTGTTTTCTCTTTTCACATTTAAAATGTTGTTAAAAGGGACACTTCATTCCTGAACATTGTACGTCTCAATAAAAATATATTGAGAAAAACAGCCCATATATAAAACCCTGCTTCATCTAAAAAATAACATTTAATTAGAATCTACTTTTCTAGTAGTACGTGCTAGTCAACAATCCTAAATAGAAAATTGCCATTTAAAGGGTTGCCACCTTTCCCTGCTGTGAGCTCCGGGCAGGGGGCGGGCCAATGACATTACGGGATGGGACGCTGATGTTGTGGGCTGGACATCGGCATTGCATGGGCGGGTTGGTGGGTGGGGCTATGACGTGGTAGTTGGAGATTGGCCAATCACTGCATCAATGTTATGGAATTCTGCCTGGTTTTCCAAATTGGGAAAACTAAAAACTGGGCTGTCTGGGTTAAATGGAGAGAGGTGGCAACCCTATAAGGACTACCCCCTGGCTTGTATGCTTCATTGTACTCACACACAAACCATGATCATTTTACATTTTTCAGGAGACCAGAAAAAGATGGTGTAAAATCTGGGAACATTTAATAAACATTATATATTGGTGGGACCACAAAAGAACAATTAAAAGTGCAGGCAAATTTAGAGGCTCGTTTAGTAAAGGTGGAATTTAGGTATTAGAGACTTTTTGAAACCAAGATTAAACTCATTTTCTCTAAAACCATGAATGCCATGAAAGTAAAAGATCCAAATACAAAAAATACAAACGGATAAAAACTCTGAATGTTGACTATAACATACAAAAACCTCTAAAAATTAAAGAATTTAGGACAATTACAAGAGTAAAAAAAATCCAAAAGTCTGAATGGTTAAAAAAGGTTCAATAGGATCAGTGCAGTTCCCTTTGATTCTATAGGACCTTTTACACTTAAAGGAGCAGTTCACATTTAAATTAACTGTTAGTAGGATGTAGAGAGAGAGAGAGAGAGTCTGAGACAATTTGCAATTGGTTTTCATTCTTTATTATTTGTGGTTTTTGAGTTATTTAGCTTTTTATTCAGCAACAGATTGCAATTTTAGCCATCAGGTTGCTAGGGTCCAAATTGCCCTAGCAACCATGCATTGATTTGGATTAGAGACTGGAATATGAATAGGAGATGCCTGAATAGAAAGATGAGTAGTAAAAAGTAGCAATGACAATAAGGGGCCCATTTACTTAGCTCGAGTGAAGGAATAGAATGAAAAAAACTTTGAATTTCGAATGATTTTTTTGGCTACTTCGACCATCGAATGGGCTACTTCGACCATCGAATGGGCTACTATTGATTTTTTTGGCTACTTCGACCATCGAATGGGCTACTATCGACTATTCGATAGTCAAAGTACTGTCTTTTTAAAAAAAACGTTGACCCCCTAGTTCGCCACCTAAAACTTACCGAAGTCAATGTTAGTCTATGGGGAAGGTCCCCCTAGGCTTTTGAACAATTTTTAGGTTGAAGAAAAATCGTTCGATCGATGTAACTTTGCCCCTAAGGGTTTGATTTACTAAAACTTGAATTTATCTATTTTTTTCTGAAAACAAAGTCAACCTAACTCCCTTCCATGACTTTAACTCATTCATCAATAATTTTTCTTTTAAAAAAACGAAGCTACAAAATGTGAGAACAAAATTAAGAGTTAATTCGTATTGTACGATTGATGCTCCTAAAACTCAATTTTATCAAACCCGAACTTTATCGGATTATCCAGCGCAGATCATGATGCCAAGAAACAACTTCTACATTGACTTCTACATGACCTCAATAGGTTTGAGATGGTGTATTTTTGGATTTGGATTTTAAGCAGCTTTTGGGTATGATAAATCTCTAAAAGTGAAAGTTTTTTTTTTTTTCCACGAAAAATTATAGTTTTACACCTAAAAACCTTGACCAGAAAAAAATCAAGGTGTAATAAATGGGCCCCTTTGTGTGGCTGATCAGTGATTGATCGGTTACTGTCAGGCAAACTCGGGGATCAAGCATAGATAATTGGCCACTAGCTCCTCACACTTAGGGGGTTATTTATCAAAGTCCAAATTTATCTCAATACTCTCTGCTACAAACTCTGATCAAATCCGCTCGGGTTTTTTAAGCTAATTTATTTGCTAATTTATTTGCTAATTTAATTGCTTTGCGGTAAAAAATCTGATTTTCATGATTTTTCCATATTTTTTTTATCCAATTTTCACGATTCTTTCCTGAAAACTTCCAAAACTTCGGGGTATTGCACGAAACCCTGCGCACATCAAAAAATCATGGGCGCATCGCCCATTGACTTATATGCAATCTCGACAGGTCTGAGATGCCAAATTTTCTGATTCAGACTTTTCCATCCTTGGGGCTTAATGAATTTTTAATGAAAAATTTGTGATTTTTTAAAAAGTCAGATTTTATTTAAAAAAAAAAATCAAACATTTTTCAGGAATTTTGCATTCGGAGTTTAGTAAATAACCCCCATAAGCTGCAGATCTCTCCCCGATAAGCCCACATTGAGGTGGATATTGGGCGATCACAATGCAGTCCATACAGGAGGTTGGATCGCGGGACAGCAACAACCGACAGATCCGGCCGCGATCCGACGGTATTTTTTAACCTGTCCGATCGAGAAGATATCAAATGGGGAAGCTTGTCGGAGGACCCCCCACACGGGCCAATAAGCTGCTGGCTCTGTCTGTCGACAGCTTTTATTGGCCAATGGCCATGTATGGGGCCTCTATACACGTGGGCCACTATCAAGGGGGGCAGGCAAGAGTCCAGTCTGGGGCCCTTGACACAAAGATCAAATTCATGGTCAGTGAAAGGTGTAGGCTTTGCAGGGAAACGGGAAGTATTTGAAAGGATTGTGGGTTTGTAATGGGTTGAGGCGGATGATTGGGTGTGGAATTTGCTTGGCCATTATTATTAGCTCTCCATTTTACTAAGTTGGCAGGGGCACTCGCATTGCCCACAAAGGAGATGGACTAATAATTGGAAGACGCAATCGGTAAAGTACATGGGGTTGCCACCTTTTCGAAATGCTGGAGACCGGGCAGGAGGCGGGACCGTGATGTCAGGGAGTGGGACCATGACATAGACGGGCGTGTCGGTGATGTCAGGGGGTGGGGCCGTGACATAGATGGGCGTGTCGGTGATGTCAGGGGGTGGGGCCGTGACATAGATGGGCGTGTTGGTGATGTCAGGGGGTGGGGCTATGACGTGGCGATCGCCCAATCGTTTTGTCAATCAAGGGAATCCTGCCCTGTTTTCCAAATAAGAAAAACTGGCCAGGATTGCCTTGATTGACACAGGCAGCCCTTCAAAATACCAGGCTGTCTGGGTCAAAACCGGCAACCCTATGTGAAACCTAATAGACTGACTCGCTGGTCACATATCCTAAAAGTTGGCCTGTGTGTCACCAGCTTAGGGGGAAACCATTGTTATTTAATGTTTGTTTATTTCTTGTATTTTAAAAATAGCAAAGGCACAACAACAGATGTGTGATATTTACCATATTCCTAAACTCCGTTATGGCTCTGGAAATCTCATATGGGAATCAAAGCTGTGAGTCAGCTGACGGCATTCTTGTAGACAGACAGTATGTAGTGCAACTTACACACATTGTTTTGACATTGCTTTCAAGTAAAGTTAATAGCAGCAAAACACATTACACTATAGCAAAAAAAAAAAAAACATCAAAAAGCCATTATTTTGCCACAAAGGGCTACAGCAAAGCAGTAAAAGCCACAATCCTTGCTCTTTACCCCTTGTTTCAAGATTATAGAAAATGAAAGGTGTTTTATTTCATGTTTTATTGCCACAACGTCTTTTTAAAACTGCACCCGTACTTGACTTTTCATATTGAGACCTTTATATATCCTGCATTTGCCCTGTATAAACATTAAGGGGCAGGTTTCAATATTCAAATTCATGTTATTATCAAGATTCTTTGGTGGCAAAAATCAAAATTGAAAAATCAATTTTTCTAGAGTAGGGGGGTATTTACTAAGGGGCCCTTTTACTTAGTTCCAGTGAAGGAATAGAAGAAAAAAAACTTCGAATTTCGAATGGTCGAATACTTCGAAATTCGACTACGACTTTGACTTCCAATCGAACGATTCGAACTAAAAATCGTTCGACTATTCGACCATTCGATAGTCGAAGTACTGTCTCTTTAAAAAATACTTCGACCCCCTATTTTGCCACCTAAACCTACCGAGGCCAATGTTAGCCCCCATAGGCTTCCTAACAATTTTCTGATCGAGGAACATCCTTTGATCGATGGATTAAAATCCTTCGAATCGTTCGAACGATTATTCCTTCCATCGTTCGATCGTAGGAATACCGCAAAATCCTTCGACTTCGATATTCGAATTCGAAGGATTTACATTCGGCAGTCAAATATCGCGGGTTAATTAACCCTCGATATTCGACCCTATGTAAATCTGCTCCTTAGAATTGAATTTTCCATTTTTTCTTTATTAAAACAAAGTTTTCGCCCATCCACAAATTTAAATAACTTATCAAAAAATGTGATAAAAAAATTTCAGTACAGGAAAAAAAGTTGCGTCAAAACCATGTGTTAAATCGGGTTATGCCACCTTTTCAATCTGATGCTTGAATTATGCACCTTTTTCAATTGGATGTTCAAATTGAAAAACCCGACTTTTCCGGATTATGTAACGAAAAGCAAACCCTCTAAGATCATGAAGGCAAGAGACATCTTGATGACTTCAACAGGTTTTTAGCTGGAATATTTGGATATTTAGCAGCTTTGGAGCGTAACAAATCTCCAAAAATTCAAATTTTTCCCCCTCTAAAAATCTGAGTTTTCCCCCTAAAAACTCGACTAGAAAAAACTCGACTAGAAAAAACTCGACTAGAAAAATCGACTAGAAAAAACTCGACTAGAAAAAACTCGGGGCTTCATAAATAGACCCCTAAGTGCAAGAAAACCCCATGAAATCCTACATTGAAAAAGTTGTCATGTAGAAAATGGGAGATGTATTTTCAAATATTAAAATTTCAGGCGATATTTCAGTTTGAGTCTTTGAGATTAATTTGGCAGGCTTATTGAATATAAAGGGTAGAATGCGAGTTTGGGTTCTGATAGAGTTTACATGTTTTTTTCTTAAATACACATTTGTGATTTAGATTTTTTTTTAAAATTTGAAAAAAAAAATAAAAAGCCAAAATTCTATTCTGATAAATGTTCCTGTAAGGTATAGTGTGCAATAATAATTGTTACTGCTTGATATAAAAATATTAGGCATTTAAGATTTAACTATTTGTATTCCAATTTGTTGTTGTCTTCTGACTCTTTCCAGCTTTGAAATGGGGGTCACTGACCCCATCTAACAACAATTGCTCTGTAAGGCAACAAATGTATTGTTATTGTTACTTTTTATTACTCATCTTTCTATTCAGGCCTCTCCTATTAATATTCCAGTCTCTTATTCAAATCAATGCATGGTTGCTAGGGGAATTTGGGCCCTAGCAACCAGATTGCTGAAATTGCAAACTGGAAAGCTGCTATAAGATATATCGGATCATTCATCTGACACCCAACTGCTGAATGAAGAGAGAATGAGGAGAAACAGATACTGAGAGAGGAATAGTAAATATAAACTTGATTATTTCAGAAAAGGTACCGGATTTTATATTTTTAATTGATTGTATTTAGAATTTTTTTTTATTTCAGTATGCTGAATATTCAATTTTTATTTTCGTGATACTTCCCCTTAAAGGTTAATTTAAAGGTGAACAATCCCTTTATTGTGTCAGTTCATCAAATTCTTCTGACTGTAAAGAACGTTTAAATATCCTCCTCGATAAATGCACCCAGACGATGGTGTTTATATAACAATAGGTTTTTATATTTTTTACGATGTTCTATGTTTTGCTAGTGAGCTCCGCCCGACCCCCCACACTACTAGAATGAATTGTTTGCAGCAGGAAAAAAAATCAGTTCATTCCAGTCCCAAATCCAAATCAATGCATGGTTGCTAGGGCAATTTGGACCCTAGCAACCTGATGGCTAAAATTGAAATCTGTTGCTGAATAAAAATGTCAAAAATGTTGATAAAATGAATATGCATTAATAGTAAATAGTCTGTTCGAGAAACACCTAGGGGCAGATTTATCAAGGGTCGAATTTCGGAGATAAAAATACTTGGAAATTCGACCATCGAATTAAAATACTTCGACATCGAAGTCGAAAGTTTTTTTCAGCGAATTTGGGTATGGGAATGACTCATAGGATTTCAGTGATCGATAGAACGATTTTACTTCGACATAGTCGACATAGACTAAAATAGTATTGAAATCGAAGTTTTTTTTAAAGAGACAGTACTTTGATTATCGAATGGTCGAATATTCTAACTATTTTACTTCAAATCAAATTCGAAGTCGTAGCACCCTATTCGATGGTCGAAGTTTCCAAAAAATTACTTTGAATTTCGAATTTTTTTACTTCTATAATTCCCTCGAATTCCCTTCGACCCTTGATAAATCTGCCCCCTATTATTTATTATTTTTTTCTATTTTTTTCTATTTATTATTCCCTTTAAATCCTATCTCAAACACTTTGAAGAAAAGCAGCAGCTTTGTAACAAATGATCATTTCTCCCTGTGTATTTTCCCTGTGACATTCCTCTGGCCTTTAGATCTGTTGCAGAGAAATATCTTGATGATTTAAGAGAGGCCCCGATTAGATAAACAGCTCACAGGCTCAGCAGCAATTGGCAGACACAATGTATGTAAGTATAATCTCCACATGCTTCGGCGGAGAAGAGCTTTGCTGCATGGACGTAAGGCACTTAAAAGGTTACACGAGGACTCGAAAACGCTGACCTGAATAAGCAGAGGAAATACATACGTTAACAAACATTCACTTATCTGAATTGGCTTTGAGAGCACGTAAGCGTCTATTTAACCCATTTTGCTGTGCGAAGGCTTCTGTAGAGAGTATGGGAGTTCAATCCAAATAAAACTCTAAATTGAATCCAAAAATGAATATTTAATATTTTCTTAAAACGAGTGCTAATGTCACTCTCAGACCGTTCGCTTCAGTTCACTCGACTGCCATCCGTGTGCCATACACTGGTAACTGGCGGCGTTGGAAAGGCTCAGAAAAGCAAAGGCGCAAATTATTTTGCTACTGTAAATGTTTAAAGAGGAAGAGGCACAGCTAAAAATGCACCAAAATTGTGATAGAAGACAAGGACACAAATGGGTAGCACCAAGCAAATCAGATGCCAATGTCAGGATTAGGAATGCACTCAATCCACTATTTTGGGATTCGGCCGAATACCAAATCTTTCGTGAAAGATTCAGCTGAACACCAAACCGAATTTGCAAATTACTGGGTGCTTTGCACAGTTAAAAAAATTATTTTATTATTTATAATAATGTATTTATTATTATTTTATTTTAAATTCCTTGTTTGTGTGATGAAAAGTCATGTGATTTTAAGAAGGTTATTTGCTAAACCTCAAATTTAGCTGGTCAGGCTTTTTGGGAAAAAATTAGATTTTTTGATATTTGTGAGATTTATTATGCTGCAAAAAGCCTGAATGGAAAACTGCGCCATCTCAGACCTGCTGAGGTCCTGTATAAGTCAACGGGAGAGGCACCTATCTTGATTTGAAATTATTGTGGTAAGCGCTGGTTTCAGCTGGAAAATTCACAATTTTCTGGGTTTTCGGGCAAAAACTCAAAAAAAATTTGAGCGTTTTGGGATTTTGCTCGATTTTATCGAGTTTTACCGCAATCTGATAAATTTGGGCATTTTTTATTAATGAGTAGGGTCAAATCGAGCATTGGAGTTTGGTTGTGGTTTTTTTTAAATAAAATATGAGATGAATTCGGGTTTTAGTAAATAACCCCCTAAGTATTTGGTTAAGCCAAGCACTTGGATTCAGCCAAATACGAATCCTGCTAAAAAGGCCAAATCCAGATACTAACGGCACTGGAAATGACATCTCCACTCTGAAATTGTCCACAGATAGTGATGGGCGAATTTATTCGCCAGTTGCGAATTCGCAGCAAATTTGCGCGATTCGTCGCCGGCGACTAAATTCGCAAAACGGGCATGAAATTCGCCAGCGTAAAAAAATGGATTTTGCGGGAAAATTGCAAATTTTTGGCGAAACGGCGCAAATTCGCGCATCACTATCCACAGCAAATTGTGCGATAGATTAAGTAGGTGCTACTTTGAACCAATATTGGTGCACTGATTATGATTATGCTTGCCATAAATTCTGCTGCATTCTGGGAAACAAAAAGGAATCTTGCACCCAAAATTGTGTAAGCTCTTGTGCCTGCGTTAGTACAGCTATTCACACAATTCCACTATAATAAAGTATAACAGGTTCGGGACCTGTTATCCAGAATGCTTGGGACCTGTTATTCAGAATGCTTGGGACCTGGGTAGTGATAAGTGAAATTATTTGCCATGTTTTGCTGCTAAAATGACACCCATAGAATGGATGAAAAAATTAGTTGCACGTCAAAGATGTGTCACACAATTTGTCTTGTATCAAAAAAAATGTTGTTGCCTATAGACCAATGTAAATTTTTGCCGTTTGCAAACTTTTGGGGAAGCAAAATAGGTCAGATTCACCCATCACTAGACCTGGGGTTTTCTGGATAACAGATCTTTCTATAATTAAGATCTTCCTCTTTTACATCTACTAAAAAATCATGTAAATATTAAATAAACCCAATAGGCTGGTTTCGCCTCCAATAAGGATTAATTATATCTTAGTTGGGATCAAGTACAAGCTACTGTTTTATTATTACACAGACAAAGGAAATCATTTTTAAAAATGTGGATTATTTGGATAAAATGGAGTCTATGGGAGACAGCAATTCCATAGTTCGTAACTTTCTGGATAATAGATTTCCAGATAACGTTCTTTTCTTTCTTTTAGCCTAACTTATATATTTGTGCAGTGGAAACTGTTATACAGTATGTGCTTTCTTTTACTAATTGAAACAATATCAAGCCTAAAGGACTTATTTATTAAATGAGAGAAATATTCAGCAACTACCCCAATCGGGCACAAAATGATGTGCCATATACAGGAAGACAAATATATGTGCCAGTTAATAAAGTGCATGCACGTTGGTGCAAATTACACCTGTCTAACGGTAACGTGAGATTCAACTGGTTCTACACTGAGCCACAACATGCCTGGTTGGGCTAGGGCTGCCATCTGTTTGGTTTTTAACAAAACTGCCCATTTTCCTGGCCTGTCCAGTTCAATATTGTCAAAAAAACCTTTTAAAATGCAACCTCCCTCCCTGCAAGGTCTTTTGATCTGTCCAATACCCAAACCCCATTTGGCCCAGTCTCAGCCCCTGACATCATCACGCCACCACCTTGATAGTCACCACTGCCCCACCTCTTCTACATCACCACCTGGTTTAAAAAAGCAACGCTTGTTCAACGTAGATGTTCCACTGGAGCTTGCCCCTCATACACCAAAGAAAACACAACTGACAATCTGTTAAATACCCACAAGCACTTTTTAAAGGAGAATTCAACCTGTAACATAAAAAACCGCTACCCCCTACCCTATGTAGACCTACCTCCATACTCCCTCCAGCCCACCTGGTACCCGGGGCAAATGCCCCATACTTTTTACTTACCGCTCGGGGCAGATTCTGTCCTCGGGAGTTCACGCCCGCCATCTTCTTTTCTTTGTTAAACTTCGGAAGCAGACCAACGTTTTCGGCACATGCGCAGTTGGAGTAATATTCCGGTCCCGAACAACTGCGCATGTGCTGAAAGTCACGAAAATTTCCGAAAGTCACGAGAAATGTCATGAAAATTTCCGAAAAAGTCTGCTTCCGAAGTCTAACGAAGAAAAGAAGATGGCGGCTGTGAATTCCCGAGGACAGAATCTGCACCGAGGGGTAATTAAAAAGTTAGGGGCATTTGCCCCGGGTACCAGGTAGGCTGGGGGGGAGGAGGTCTATGTAGGGTAGGGGGGTAGGGTTTTTTTTATGTTATGAGTTGAATTCTGCTTTAAAGACTGAAATTCTGCACCCAGCGTTTGCAATTAAACCCCCTTAACTATATGAGAATTAAGAAGTAACCACTTTTAATGCAAACATCTATAAAAACAAAAACCACAGGGAGGCACAGGAGACGGTTCATCCACACACTTTACTTTACTTACATTTTTCATAAGCACCCAAGCATTAAGTGGCAAGTATGATCACTGTGTTCTTAAGTGAACACTTTACAGGCAGAACCCTTTTAGAGTTACTGTTAGTGCATATATATATATATATTTATATGTTCCACTACACTTGATCATCGCTTCCAGTGGCAGAATGTAAAATATGGTTCCCATTGGAGGTTAACTGTCAGCTAAGTAAATGCATTCCTTAAAGATTAACAGTGGTTTGGTGTTCAATATCCTGAAATATTAACCACACTACTTCTCACAACGTAAACTGTTACCCAGATTTGATGAAGTCATTTACCTAGTCTGCTTTTGAGCTTTTCTGGGACAAGGCTGCGATACATGATGTCGGTACAGGGGATGAAGAAGAGAAATTTTCAATGTGATACTCTTTAATTATATGCCCCAAGGCGCTATTTCTTCTACTGTACTTCTATTTTCTTCTACTTTACATTAGGACAAATCACTCAGATTTAACCAAATTAGTTTTTTACGTGTATCACCAGTATAAGGAATGCTGAGGGGGCCCACTTTCTAAAACATCAGCAAAATAACTGCAGCATTAATATGAAGACAGACACATTTTCTCTACTAGTAATTGTCCAAAAAAACTGAGGTTTTTGTAATTTTTAGCATACCATTCATCATTTTTCCCCATTCGTGATTTTAATATTTGAATCCTTTAATACATTTCAAGGCATTCATGATTTTAGAGAAATAGAGTTAAATGGTAGTTTAAAAACTCTAAAACCACTAAATTGAGATAAATGGCCTCCAAACCTATAAAATTGGGGCTAGCACTAATCCCACATTTAAAAAGCTACTCCTGGCTACCCACAAGCCCTCCACTACTCACCTTTGTTGATCCTCCACAAACATTCAATAACAGGAACGTTGTGATTAATGTTTGGCTGGGGAAGGGGGTTACATTTCCCCCTACCCTATATGTTCATCTCATCAATTGGTTCATCTTCAAAAGGATCATCTCATCAATAGGTTCATCAATAGGTTCATCATCAACAGGCTGATGTCATCAATAAGTCCATCAATATGTTCATCATCAACAGGTTCATCTCATCAATAGGTTAATCATCAACAGGTTCATCTCATCAATAGGTTCATCATCAACAGGCTCACCTTATAAATAGGTTCATCGTCAACAGGATCATCTCATCAATAGGTTCATCATCAACAGGCTAATTTCATCAATAGGTTCATCATCAACAGGATAATCTCATCAATAGGTTCATCAGTATCTTCATCATCAACAGGTTCATCTCATCAATAGGTTCATCAATAGGTTCATCATCAACAGGGTCATCTCATCAAAAGGTTCAACATCAACAGGTTCATCATCAACAGGGTCATCTCATCAAAAGGTTCATCATCAACAGGTTCATCTCATCAATAGGTTCATCATCAACAGGCTTATCTCATCAATAGGTTCATCTCATCAATAGGTTCATCAATAGGTTCATAATCAGCAAGTTCCTCTCATCAATAGGTTCATCATCAACAGGATCATCTCATCAATAGGTTCATCATCAACAGGCTCATCTCATCAATAGGTTCATCGTCAACAGGATCATCTCATCAATAGGTGCATCAATATGTTCATCATTAACAGGTTCATCTCATCAATAGGTTCATCATCAACAGGCTCATTTCATCAATAGGTTCATCATCAAAAGGATTATCTCATCAATAGGTTCATCAATATGTTCATCATCAACAGGTTCATCTCATCAATAGGTTAATCAATATGTTCGTCATCAACAGGTTCATCTCATCAATATGTTCATCAATAGGTTCATCATCAACAGGGTCATCTCATCAAAAGGTTCATCATCAACAGGTTCATCTCATCAATAGGTTCATCATCAACAGGCTTATCTCATCAATAGGTTCATCTCATCAATAGGTTCATCAATAGGTTCATCATCAGCAAGTTCCTCTCATCAATAGGTTCATCATCAACAGGATAATCTCATCAATAGGTTCATCATCAACAGGCTCAGTTCATCAATAGGTTCATCATCAAAAGGATTATCTCATCAATAGGTTCATCAATATGTTCATCATCAACAGGTTCATCTCATCAATAGGTTCATCAATATGTTCGTCATCAACAGGTTCATCTCATCAATATGTTCATCAATAGGTTCATCATCAACAAGTTCATCTCATCAATAGGTTCATCATCGCCAGATTCATCTCATCAATAGGTTCATCATAAATGGGTTCATCTCATTAATAAGTTCATCATTAACAGGTGTTCCTGTGTCCACTGTATGCAATCTTATAAAGAAGTAAGTCGAAGGACCATGACACTGTAGCCAGTTTTTCTGGACATGGACGCAAGAGAACAATTAATCAAATATTGTAGAGAAGGATTGTTCGAAGATGTGAAAGAACTTCAAAAAACTGGCATCTGACCTTCAAACACAAGGTGGCAGATGGCCCAAAAGACCAAAAGACCCTACTACTGATTTATTGTTTGCCAAAACACACCTGAACAGGCCAAAATCCTTCTAGGAAAATGTTGTGTGCACGAGTGTAGTATAAAAGCTCTGTATGCAGGACAAAAAGTGAAGCATCCAAAGAAATGAACACCATCCTTAAATCAGTAAAACCATCAGTAAAGCACAGAGGGCTTGCTGATGTTTAGTGGTTGCTTCGCTGCTCATGGTGCCATGGTGGAGTCTTTGCATGACATCATGGACACGGACCTGAAACACCCTTCCAAAAGCACCCAGCAACTGTTAAAGACAAGATTGTTCTGAAGTGACAAGACTAAAGCTGGCCATATATGGGCCGATATAAGATGAAGACAGACCAAGTTGGTGGCTTATTGGGCATGTATGGGGCCCTCATTGTTTGAAATCTGGCTGAAAATCTGCTAAATGTCAATTGGTCAGGTTTAAAAATCCCATTGAATCGAGGACCAAATTGGTTGGATGATGCAGTCCTCAATCTGACTGCATGTATTTTCAGTGTTGTGTTGCGATCATTGGGCCCTAGGGTCCACCATCAGATTAGCCTCATAACTCCCACATCAAGGTGGGCATATCGGGGAGAGGTCGCCAAACGAGCAGATTGCTGTGTGTATTTCCAGCTCAGGCCCTGATCAAAATCCCATTGATATTTGGTAACTGCAGTTGGTAAAAGGTATCCTTTATATCTGGGAGAACTGGTGCAGTTTACAAAAGAAATATAAGTTTCAAATTGTCAGTAGAGAGATACAGAAACACAACTCATGGCTAAAGGAAAAGTTTATTTCCAAACAGGTTGCTGCCAAATATCAAGCCTCGATTGTCAATAATTTTGTAACTTTTCTTAAAGGATAAGTAAACCTTTAAAATAAGTGAATGTAAAACTGATCAGGGGGCTATTCTAAGAAATTTTGCAATGTACGTTCATTATTTATTTTGCTTTTATTCCAAGATATTAAGGGATACATGTACTGTTAATATGAATGAATTTTGTTCCAACAGCGCCACCTGCTGGTCATTTTCCCACCAGTCTGACCAGCAAGTAGTCAAGGAAGTTGTCAGGAGAAAGAAAGAGGCTGATGTTCTTCTGCTTAGGAAAACTATTAGAAACCTTTCTCAAATCTTTCCTAAGCAGAAGAACATCAGAGCAGCCTCTTTCTTTCTCCTGACAACTTCCTTGACTACTTGCCGGTCAGACTGGTGGGAAAATGACCAGCAGGTGGCGCTGTTGTAACAAAATTTATTCATATTAACAGTACATGTATCCCTTAATATCTTGGAATTAAAGCAAAATAAATAATGAATATACACTGAGAAATATTTAAGAATAGCCCCCTCATTAATTTTACATTCATTTATTTTAAAGGTTTACTTATCCTTTAAGATATGCTAGATACATGTTAAATATGTACTGCAATTGTAACAGCGAATTGTAGAAATCTGCTTTTGTCAACTTCAAACTTATGCTGCAGTAGATCAATTATTTTGGATTGATTTGTCAGATTTTTGTGATATATATATATATAATATATATCATTCAACGCAGATCTAATTTATAATTCTAGGACATATTCTAGGATATAACCTAGTAAAAATGATCTTGAGTAACTATTGCATATACTGTTCATCTTCCCTAGGGAACAGTATGGAGATAATCTTCCAATGTGTGCATTAAAGTTTATAGGTCTGCATTACAAACAAGTAAAATATATATGTGTGTTACAAAGATGAGGCTGGCCTTTATCAAACAGAGTCATTTTTTAGAGAGCACTTATATAAAAACTAGCGGCACTATTCTGTCACATACTCTCGGAGTGTTGTGTAATTTGAGCATAATTTAAGGCACCAAAGAATGGAAGCGCCATATGATTAAGGACACATAACACTAAAACACCAGATGGAATTCTTTCTAAAAAATACAACTTTGCACAAAAGCACTTCAGTCTCATTTGTCTTTTTATAGCCTGGTTCATGCAACTGCTGTCCATTTACTGAAGGGAAAATCTGTTGGAAACAGCATGCATGCAAGAGAATTTACACAACACTGCTATATTATACTTAATATCAATATTCTAAACACATTAACATATTGGTCATTTCTACACTTCTGAGCTCTTCACACCAGGCATGTCCAACCCATTTCATAGAAGCCAGACTCTCAGCCAGTCTGAATGCCCAAACCCATTATAACAAGTTACATAGTTAGTTAAATTGGGTTGAAAAAAGACAAAGTCCATCAAGTTCAACCCCTCCAAATGAAAACCCAGCCCCATACACACACCCCTCCCTACTTTTAATTAAATTCTATATACCCATATCTATACTAACTATAGAGTTTAGTATCACAATAGCCTTTGTATTATGTCTGTCCAAGAAATCATCCAAGTCCCTCTTATAGTCATTAACTGAATCATCACCCGGCAGTGCATTCCCCAACCTCACTGTCCTCACTGTGATGAACCCCCTACTCTGTTCCTTTAAATGAAACTTCTTTTTCTCTAGTCTGAAGGGGAGGCCTCTGGTACGTGATTCTCTTTATGGGTAAAAATGTCCCCTGCTATTTGTCTATAATGTCCTCTAATGTACTGTACTTGTAAAGTCTAATCATGTCCCCTCACAAGCGCCTTTTTTCCCCCAGAGAAAACAACCCCAACCTTGTCAGTCTCCCCTCATAATTTAACTCTTGCCTCCCTCTAACCAGTTTAGTTGCACTTAGTCTCTGCACTCTCTCCAGCTCATTTATATCCCTCTTAAGGACTGGAGTCCAAAACTGCCCCCATACTCCAGATGAGGCCTCACCAGGGACCTATAAAGAGACACAATTATGTTTCATCCCTTGAGTTAATGCCCTTTTTTATACAAGAACTTTATTTGCTTTAGTAGCCACAGAATGACACTGCCCAGAATTAGACAACTTGTTATCTACAAAGACCCCAAGATCCTTCTCATTTAAGGAAACTCCCAACACACTGCCATTTAGTGTATAACTTGCATTTATATTATTTTTGCCAAAGTGCATAACCTGCATTTATCAACATTGAACCTCATTTTCCAGTTTGCTGCCCAGTTTTCCAGTTTAGACAAATCACTGTGCAAAGTGGCAGCATCCTGCATGGAACCTATACTCATCTATAGTGAGTGTGAACAGTATGGAAGGTCCCATTTGGATGCCAGGACCTATTTTGAATCCCAGTCCCATACATACATGCTCCTCACTAGTAATTTAGATTTTTACCCCACGTTCATTCGTGTTTGCCCTGTACAAGTATTTTTTTGTGTAAATTTATAAGAAACTGCCTTAGAGAGAACGCAAATACTAATTAAAAGGAAAATGTAATTTCAAGCAAATTTCTAACACACATGTATTACCAATATCTCATGGTTTTAAAGGAGTGGTTCACCTTTGAGTTAACTTTTAGTATATCACAGAATGGCTAATTCTAAGCAACTTTTCAATTGTCGTTTATTAATTATTTGCCTTTTTCTTTCTGAGTCTTTCCAGCATTCAAATAGGGGTCACTCATCCCCCACTAAAGAACGAAATGCCCTGTAAGGCTACAAATGTATTGTTATTTAAAGTAGGTATGCACCGAATCCACTATTTTGGATTCGGCCGAACCCCCGAATCTGATGTGAAAGATTCGGCCGAATACCGAACCGAATCCGAACCCTAATTTGCATATGGAAATTAGGGGTGGGAAGGGGAAAAACATTTTACTTCCTTGTTTTGTGACAAAAAGTCACGTGATTTACCTCCCTACCCCTAATTTGCATATGCAAATTAGGATTCGGATTCGGTTCGCTGGGCAGAAGGATTCGGCCGAATCCGAATCCTGCTGAAAAAAGCCGAATCCTGGCCGAATCCCGAACCGAATCCTTGATTCGGTGCATCCCTAATTTAAAGGTTAATTTACTCATATTTTACCAAACAAGTAAAATATATATGTGTATTACGAAGAGGAGGATGGCATTTATCAAAAGATAGCTCTTATCAAAATAATTTAACAAGTTATTTGCAAATGTAACTGTAGTGGAAAGCAGTGCATATATTTGTCTCCAGGGTCGGACTGGGCCGCCGGAATACTGGGAAAAACCCGGTGGGCCCCAGCCTTCACTGGGCCTGCTCTCTGCACCATGACCCTGCTGCTGCTGCTTCTGAACTCCATACTTGGGTCCCCCTGTGGCCACAAGAAAAAAAAAGGGTACGTGCAACCGATCAGTGACTTTTTTAAGTCAGCTGCAGATTGAACAATGATTGGTTGCCATGTTTTACTGTCCAGGTGCAAATTTGCCCAGTGTTTATAAATGAACCCCAGTGCATGCTTCATAAAGGGCATGTAAAGGCAAAAAAATAAAATCCTATTTTTTTTACTTTCTTTAATGAAAAAGAAACCTATCTCCAATATACTTTAATTAAAAAATGTGTACCGTTTTAATAAGAAACCTGACTGTATGCAGTGAAATTCTCCCTTCATTTACTGCTGTGGATAGGATTTGTCAGACGGTCCCTAACTGCTCTGCAGGGAAACAATCATACTTATGAACAGCAGGGGGAGCCCCCGCCTTACTTCCCAGCCATGCAGAACTCAAGCAGCTTTGTTTGTTTCCCTGTAGAGCAGTCAGCGACTGTGTAGAGATTTGTATTGGATTTTATTTTTGCCTTTACATCCCAATTACTGTTTCCAACTCCAGCTGCAGGAAAAAGATCATGGAGCCAGATTTAAACAGATAAACTGGGATTCTATTTTGAGGATTATTTTGTTGCAGCCACTGTTTCTGCAGAGTTGGAGAAGTTTGTATTAAACAATACAAAAACTATAAAATCCACATTAGATTACATGACAACACAGGACCCAGTGCAGTCTGTATATTCTGATTATTAATCAGTCTTGCTGTATCGGCTTCTGGCAGATATTATTTGACTTGTGCTGTTTTGATAATTTATGATGATCCCTAAGCAGCCCAGACCACACTGAGCATGTGCACAGTCTTGGTCTTGCAAAGATGTATAACAAAGTTACAAGATGGTGACCCCCTGAAAGCATAAATCATTTGTTTGATTAGGCTTGTGGTGCAGTAAGTTCATGCTTATGTTTGGTATACAAAATACAGCATTTCTAACATTATTCTATTTTACACTTCACTTCCCCTTTAATCAGCTGGCTTCTGCCACATTGCTTTAAGTCAGGGTAGAGGATAGAAAGGGGCAGACTAATAATACTGCCAATAGTATTTATATACTTAAACATAACTTAAAAACCAGGGAAATTGTATAATTAATTTATATTGTAATGTTTGTTAGAATTATCATTTCTGTCACTGGACAACATTTTATTTGGGTTCGTGTTTACATAGGCACGGCGGCACAAAAATAAGTAGCCCCTGTGTGTCCCTTACCTGTACTTGGCTTCTAGATTGGAGCAGCATTATGCCATATTTAAAGGGGAACTCCACAAAAACATAACTTAAGCTTTTTGAAAAGTAAACATAATTTCAAGCAACTTTGCAATATACATGAATTAAAATATATGCAGACTTTTCATGATTTTTAATGGTTTCTACCTAGCCCCCTGCTCTCCTGCTGATCTGTCTGACTACTTTGCTGAGCTGTCTGACTACTGTTACTTTGTATCAACAGCCATCTGTCCTCAGCCTGCTTCCTCCAAACCCCAAAATTCCCTGCACACGTGATTTCAATAAGGAAAGGAACATCCCAGTGCAATGCATTGTGGGTTATGTAGTTCCTGCATGCTGTCTGTAAGTACAATGTGTAACATCAGTGTTTAGTCCCTCCTTCCCTGCCAGGATTTCAAATGATGCAGAAAGAGAAGAACTGGATTTCAGCATAGAAAATGGCATTTATTCAGACTTTTTGAAGAAACAGGTAACCGTGATGGGTATATTAGAGGTTTCTATGTTATGTGGGCCTCTTTATCAAATTTTGGTTTGAAAGCCAGAGTTCCCCTTTAAATTCAACTGTACTGCCTCTCTAAAGCCCCTGCTTTCTTTGGCCGACCCAGAAATGGCAGTGACTCCACATCAGTTGCACAACTGTAACTTATAAACTTATAAATTCAACCAAATTAAATCTTGTTTATTATAGCAAATACAATCCAGGATGGAGTATAAATAACTGCATGTCATCTTGGACTCCATAATCTTTTTATCTTGTCTCTGTCCAAATTTGTGCCACCTAAACCGTAACTAAAAAAATTGCCTGGTTCCAAAGCTTCTCTAACACAAATACTGTGACATGCAGAATACAGGGGAATTCAAAGAGGCAAATCTGCTCAATCCGAACAGGAAGAGAAACATATTTTAATCACTAAAACATTTATGGAGCAAGTTAATTTTCACATGATCACAATACAAAAGTGTCTCTGTGGGGAAAAGGGAAAAAATGTGCTCGCTGTATTCTGGGAGTATCAAAGTCATTTTCCTTTATAAAGATCATGGCTGGCTGCCATTATAATAAGCCCTGAGTATATAAATAATCCCATATTTGTTTATAAATGTGGTTTTATACTGGATTTTAAATAACATTCCCGTTCCCGGCTCAGAGACCAGCAAGAGCAAGTTTAAGCTATGGATTGGCTATGGGTTTTTTTTTTCAAGATTTAAAGGGGAAGTAAAGTCTAACATAGAATAAGGCTAGAAATGCTGTATTGTGTATACTACAGGTAAGGATACACTGGCACACGAGGTATAATGCAATGCAGGGTGACCCCTTGCTTATTTATTTGTGCGGACGTGCAACGTTTCGGGGCGAGCCCCTTTCTCAAGCTTGAGAAAGGGGCTCGCCCCGAAACGTTGCACGTCCGCACAAATAAATAAGCAAGGGGTCACCCTGCATTGCATTATACCTCGTGTGCCAGTGTATCCTTACCTGAAGTATTTGTCTGGGGATTGCCGCACCCTCTACGCTGTGCACCGGGGCTTCTTATACAAAATTGAGGAGTGTGCTCTGCTTCATCCTTGTTCCAGTATTGTGTATACTAAACATAAACATGAACCTACTGCACCACAAGCCTAATCAAAAAATGATTTATGCTTTCAAAGTTGGCCACAGGGGGTCACCATCTTGTAACTTTGTTATACATCTTTGCAAGACTAAGACTGTGCACATGCTCAGTGTGGTCTGGGCTGCTTAGGGATCGTCATAAATGATCAAAACAGCAAAAGTCAAATAATATCTGCCAGAAGCCGATACACAAGACTGATTAATAATTAGAATATACAGACTGCACTGGGTCCTGTGTTGTCATGTAATCTAATGTGGATTTTATAGTTTTTATATTGTTTAATATAAACTTTCATCAACTCTGCAGAACCAGTGGCAAAATAATCCTCCAAATAGAATCCCAGTTTATCTGTTTAAATCTGGCTCCATGATCTTTGTCCCTGCAGCTGGAGTTGGAAACAGTAAAGGTGATGTAAAGGCAAAAATAAAATCCAATACAAATCTCTACACAGTCGCCGACTGCTCTACAGGGAAACAAACAAAGCTGCTTGAGTTCTGCATGGCTGGGAAGTAAGGCGGGGGCTCCCCCTGCTGTTCATAAGTATGATTGTTTCCCTGCAGAGCAGTTAGGGACCGTCTGACAATTCCTATTCATAGCAGTAAATGAAGGGAGAATTTCACTGCATACAGTCAGGTTTCTTATAAAAATGGTGCACATTTTTTAAATCAATGTATATTAGAGATGGGTTTCTTTTTCATTAAAGAAAGTAAAAATGGGATTTGATTTTTTTTGCCTTTACATGCCTTTTAAAACAGATAGAAGGTAAGTGTAAAAGAAGCGTGTTCGTGAGGATTAACAATATTTTGTGTGAAACAGGAAGGGCAGGAAGCAAAGCCTTTCTTCTTCATGTACAAAACAACAGCTTTGTAATAAAACATAAACATGGAAACCCAAGGTGGCATTTTCAACTAAAACAAAGCAAGGGCGGGAAAACTTTGTAATAATTATTTATTGATTATTGTTTTATGCCTCATGAATGCATCAGACTTTTCCTTAGTGGGTTGATCTCACCAATTCAGTTGGGTTGCCCAAACGGATGAGAACGAGAGAACATTTGGTTAGAGCCAACCCACTCTATCATCTTCTATAGGCTCGAGATCAAATTCACAAAAATATCACTACTCTCCCATCAAGTTGGAATAAAATTTTAAAAATCAGGAGCTCAAACCTGCCAATATTGATTCAGCCAAAAAGTTACAATATATTTGGCTGAATTAAAATGTTTATATCACTCAACTTACTCTAAAATGTTTCTTAGGGGGTTATTTACTAAAATCCAATTTGTTCTCATATTTTAAATAGAAAAAGCTCGACCAAACTCCCATCGACGATTTTGCCTTATTTATCATTACAATAACTTGAATGAATAGGATCGGGAAAAAACTCGATAAAATCGAGCGAAAATTTGAATGGTGCAATTTTTTCTGACTCAATTATTTCGGGTTTTTGCCCGAAACGCTCACATTTTTTTGGATTATTGGGCTAAACCCAGGCAAATTTATACATGACCTTGATAGGTTTGAGATGGCCGATTTTTGGATTCTGGCTTTTTGCAGCATCAGGGTATAATAAATCTCGAAAAATGTTAGTTTTTTTTAGGGATGCACTGAATCCACTATTTTGGATTCGTCCGAACCCACGAATCCTTCACGAAAGATTCGGCCGAAAACCAAACCGAATCCGAATCCTAATTTGCATATGCAAATTAGGGGTGGGAAGGGGAAAACATTTTTTACTTCCTTGTTTTGTGACAAAAAGTCACAAGGTTTCCCTCCCCGCCCCTAATTTGCATATGCAAATTAGGATCGGATTCGGTTCGGATCCGAATTCCAAACCGAATCCTGGATTCAGTGCATCCCTAGTTTTTAGAGTTTTAGAGCCTGACCATAAAAAATCGAGTTTTAGTAAAAAACCCCATTAAAGTCAGTGGGGGTCATTTATAAACATTGGGCAGATTTGCACCTGGGCAGCAACCCATGGCAATCAGTGATCAGATGTTTGTTTTCACTGTTCAACCTGTAGCTGGCAGAATAAAGTTAATCACTGGTTGCTATGGGTTACTGCCCAGGTGCAAATTTGCCCAATGTTTATAAATAAGCCCCAGCGTAACCCTAATCATAGTGTTGCTCAAGACAGAATTGGTAAAAACTGTGAAAATGCTTCATGAAATTTCTCGCATGTGAAATTCAGTAAAAACAAAAAAGAAATTGGAAACATTTAAACGTTTTGATAAATCTCCCCCTTTACAGTAAAGACTAGCTTTGAACTAGAGCTGTAAGTACCAGAAACTATAATAATGGGAACAGGTCCTTCTGCTTTAAATGTCAGAAGTCTGGGATGGTATAATCTCTGCATTTGAAGCTAAATAATGAAACAAAATGTGAAAACTAACCAAATTCAAATGTGTGCTTATTGACGGAAAAAACGCGATTAAAAAAATGTGAAAAAAACTGGAGCCCATCGAATTCATAGTCTACTCATCTTTTTTAATGGGTCTACCAACTTCGAAAAATTTGAACTGAAAAAAATCTCTTACATTTTGCCAAGAACAATTCCCATTGACTACATGAACTTGCCAACTTTTAGCCTTGACTTGACTTTTTCAAAAATTTTTGCACTTAATAAATTCCTAAAAAATCTGAAATCTAAAATCTGAGTTTTTAAAGACTAATTTGAATTTGTCTCAACACAAAAAAACCTGTTGCTAAATCATCTGCATAAGTAGGTGCAAAAAGCATCAGTACCTGTGAAGGATTTGGGGGTTCGACGAATCCAAAATAGTGGATTCGGTGCATCCCTAAAAAAATAAAGCTGTTGGACTTCTTACTAGGAATGCAACAAATCCAGGATTCGGTTCGGGATTCAGTCTTTTTCATTTGGCCAAATCCAAATGCCTGGCAGAACCGAATCCAAATCCGAAATTCTTGTGACCTTTCATCAAACAAACAAGGGCCCAATTTGAAAATGCCGAAGGCTTCTGATTTGAACCTTCGAGTCCTAAAACCACGCAAAAGTTCCTCAACTTTCCTCCTTGCAATACCTAGGCTTCCTGCCGAGCAGGTGTTTTTATTTTCCCTGAATGGGTTTTCAAAAAAAAATAAAAATCTTACCACCTAAATCCCGCTGAGCTTTTTATTTTTTGGTTGGGGGAAAAAAAAGATTGGCAGGTAGCCAAGGTATTTGAAGGCCTGAAGGCTTGAACATTCTGAAATTTGGCCCCTTGCATGAGTTTTATTTTATCTCAAATGAATAACTGTGATCCAATGAGAGTGCATAACTAGGTGGGTCAAGATCTACCCAGAATAGTTCTGCCCACAAACTGATCTATAATCACCCATTATTCTGTTTTTATATTAAAAGTTGAGGGAAGTCAGTGTCCATCTACTTATAACAATATGTACTGTATTCTCTCGCTGGAATGTAATGAAGTTGAATTTTCCATGGCACTGGAGCAGCATTCCAACAGTGCAGCTGCACTAGCTGATCTGATTTAATGGGATAACTAACTGTAGGCCCTAAGCTGGCAATGGCAGGACACCTTGGGAGTTGTAGTCCACCGCCATCAGAGGGTACAAGGTTAAGAAACAGAGTGCTAGGAAAGTTATACAGCAAGTGATTTAGCATAGGAAAGCCAATAATAGCCAGGGGCGTATTTACCATATAGACAGCCAAGGGTCTGTGCCTAGCTCAGCAGCTTTAGGGGGTGGCCCTTGAGTGCCTATATGGGAAATAATAAAAATATCTCCCCCACTGTCGCCAGATATGTCTCTGCTAAATCCAGTGACCGAGGAGGGGGGTTGTGGTACCTTGCGGGTCTGTGCGCTAACGGAAGGAACATAATTCTTATGCCGCGTATTTCATCACTTCTGTAACGCGCACGTGCCGATAGGGTGCACTGAAGACCGGTGCCTAGAGCAGCACCAGACCACAATACAGCCCTGATCATGAACATGAACTCTGCCACAGATATATTTTAATTCAGACCTTCTCCTCTGATCCCACATCTAGTGTTGCCACCCGGCCGGTATTTTACCGGCCTAACCGGTAAAACACCAGTATTACAAATTTACCAGCAATGTAGCTGCCGGTAAATTTGTTATACACCTAAAAAAAGCCCGTGGCCTGCCCCCAGCCTGCTCCAAACTCAACTTTTTTCCTGGGCTTCTTGACAAATGTGCGCATTAGGCTCCGCCCCTTTGACATCACGACCGGCCAGCCAACAGCGTGTCACGGCCCTGCCCCCTTTAGCGGCACAACCCACCCTTTTAACCCCTCCACCTGCCGGTGAAGATTTGTTTAAAAGGTGGCAACCCTACCCACGTCCCATTCCTTCTCCTGCTCTGTCTGTCTGTGGAACCGCGATCTACCATAACCCACCAAACTCTTTCCCCTTCATCCTGAAGCTCCAAGCCGCATGCGACAGCAGCCATCTTTTTTTCTCCGTTAAACTTCGGCGCATGCGCTGTTGGAGTAATATTCTGGTCCCGAACAAATGCCGGTCTGTTTCCAAAGTTTAACGGACAAAAGAAGATGGCTGCTGTCGCATGGGTGGGTCAGTGGGCAGAGCTATGGAGTTGTGATGTCGCAGAGAAAATAAGATGGCTGCCGTGAACTCCCGAACCCGAAGAAAGAATCTGCACCGATGGGTAAGTAAAAAGTTAGGGGCATTTGCCCAGGGGTGCAGCTGGGCTGGGGGGGAGGGGGGTCTACGTAGGGAAGGGGGTTTTTATGTTACAGGTTGAATTCTCCTTTAAGTCTGCTAGAAAATAATTAAATAATGATAATACGCTCTTTTGCCTAAGAATTAGATTGCATTAAATTGTAGTAATCTGAGTAATTCAGAGCTTTCTGGATGGGTTTCTGGATAACAGATCCCATACCTGTACTGAGCAGTGGGGTAAGAAACCTGTGATTTCTGGGGGGCGGGGAGTTGTGGTGTTGGGTACTGCCTGGGGGACCCTGAGATGGCAGCTCCAGCAGACCCCCAGTCCAACCCTGCCATAATGCTCTAGATATATAATAATGAGTAGTGAGTATATAAATACAGAGGCAGTAGACCAGTTAATATAGAGAGGGGAGTTGAATTGAGGTTGAAGAGCTGCCCTATATATTATATAAACACTGCATGGAGCTGTAAGTGCAGCAGGATCTAACAGAGCTCAGGATACAATTACAGACAAGCAGATTATACTGGGAGAACTGATATTGGCAGACTAGCAAACAGGAGCTGCCCTATATACATACAGATGTACTGAAGTCGCAAAGCAGCACCAACGCTGGGCGAGAAATAGCCGCGATTATATTCAAATTGCTCGCATTTGCCTGGGCGTCAAATTTGAACTGTTTTCTCAGCGCTGTAGCGAGTTTGCAGCATTCACGTTCAAAATGCGCTGAGAGGAAACATACTTGCGTAGCTCGCAAAACAAAACATGAAAATATCCATTAGTTAGCCGCTGATTTGTCATAGCATGTATGCCTGGAGTCAGATCAGCAAAAGGTGCCAACTAGGGTTGCCAGGTTGGTGGTTTTCCACTCAAATTGGGCTACTAATTTAAAGCCGGGTTTTGAAAGTACAAACTAGCCAAGGTGCGGATTTGGGCTACTTTATTGGCCCTTGGCTGGTTTGTACATTGGAAAGCAGCTAAATTTGTTCTTGCCCTAATGTGCCGCCTGTGTCTCCCACTGCATGTTGGGTAATGTAGTTTTTGTTTAACAATTTGGCAACTGCTAAGTTGAATGTAAGACTACAATACCCAGCATGCAATGGGACTGACTTGCGTAGAAGTCGGGAGTTACCAGATTTTGGGCTCTGTACCCCAGTCTCTCGCTTTCCGGTGACTTTTCTCCATTTCAGACAATTTTGGGGCAAAAGTCTACTGGCCAACAAAATGTCTAGAGGTTGAGCTGTTTTACCAATATTTATTGTAACTGTATATGAATTAGGCCTCATGGGACCCCTATATCTCCTGACCCCCCCTCTGTGGTTACCCCCCTACAGGCGACTCCAATATTGCTTCATGGAAAACTTAGCAAAAGGTGTATTTTCACATATATTTATTTATTTTTTAGGCTTTTTGTTCACTGCACATATTGCGCGATTTGAAGTGCCTCTTGGCTAGTTTTGGAACTGGTTTTGTAGCCGACCGTGGCTGGTTTTGAAAATCAGACCTGGCAACGCTGGCGGCAACCCTCGCTCTAGCAGACGTCATGTCGCTGAAAATGGCCTCCGACAAGCGCCGAGTAAACACGCTGAGTGAACACACGTGCGTCTCGCGAACCGTCTTTATTTGTGTCTCCTGTATGAAGTCAAAAATGACAAACGACTTTGTTGCCACAAGTGGCTTTTTAAAAAATCTCAGATGACAAATCTCCCCGTCGGGCACTGCCCTAAGAGCCGAAATTCTGATTTTTATAAACAAAAGTGAGTAAATAAACACAGGCACAGTTAAAGGGGTTGTTCTCCTTTAAATTAACTGTTAGTAGGATGCAGAGAGGGATATTCTGAGACGATTTGTAATTGGTTTTCATTTTTTATTATTTGTGGTTTTTGACTGATTTCGTTTTTTATTCAGCAGCTCTCAAGATTTTAAGTTCAGCTGCCTGGTTGCTAGGGTCCCAATTCCCCTAGCAACCATGCATTGATATGCATAAGAGACTGGAATATGAATAGGAGAGGCCTGAATAGAAAGAGGAGTTATAAAAAGGAACAATAACAATACAATTGTAGCCTTACAGAGTATTTGTTTTTTAGATGGGGTCAGTGACCCCAGAGACACAACAAACAGTTAATATAAGGGGAGGAGTGAAGCAGAGGGAGGAGCTTCCCTATAGATTATATAACAGGCCACAGAGCAGTGAGGAGAGCGGCTCAGGCTCAAGAGACAAGTCATGTGAGGACACAGGGGGCGGGGCTGTGTAAGGGGAGGAGAACATGGCGGAGGGGCGGGGCTGACTAGAAGTACCCACCGCACTGTGCTTAAGCCGCACACACTCAGCCCGTCACTACGTTCAGTATTACCTGAGGCACGGGCGGCCCGAGTCATCCTCCTCCTCCTCCTCTCGACACGCGGAATCCTCCATTACCCTGTCAAGTGCAACCGCGAGCTTCCAGTCAGTGACCACGCCCACATCTTCCCATTGGACCCTGCGCCGTTACCTCAGGCTGCCAGTGGGTGGGAGGACTGTCACTCAGTAGGAGAGTCCAACACGCGCCGCGTGGGTCACGCCCAAAAACAAATGGAGCGCTTTACAGGATGATACCCGCCTCTCTTTAGCGATTGGCTGATGTCAGCTCTCGGTCCGCTATCTTAAACGCGGATTGGTGATTGATGAGGCGGGATAGACGTGAGGAATTGGCTGGAGTCATTCGGGTCACCTCTGACATAAGCGCCTTAGTTTTAATACTGTTTTGTAAATTGTGAGGAGAGGCCGCTGTTCATTGGGTAGGACACATGTCACTCAATATTCTGTCCCACCAGCAACCATCATGTTTGTGCGTCTCCCTGCGCATTTCTAATTCACAGGCCGATTTATTTATTTATTTTCAGCCTGTTAACTTGAATGACCCCACTGACAAAACGCCCATCCCTGACTGACAGCTATAGTGGCCAACCAGCTTCTTATATTGGTGGAGGTTCTCGCGCGGCCAATGACAGAGTTCGGAGGGTTAGCGGGACCGCCCAGCAGTCTGGCGCCTGGAGCCGCGGCAGGTGGAAGGGGTCAGGCGGGGCTCGGGTCAGGCAGGGTTGACTTGAAGCGGCTCCGCGCGCCCCCTGGCGACCTCATAGTGAAATGGCTTCTGTGTGGAGAATCATTAGCCCCAGGGCTTGTTCTGTGAGACTGGGGGATGTCTGTCAGGCAGTTATACAGGGAATTATGTGGTACAGGAGTATTTCTGTGAGGTAGTTATTCAGGGAATTATGTGGTACAGGAGTATTTCTGTGAGGTAGTTATACAGGGAATTATGTGGTACAGGAGTATTTCTGTGAGGTAGTTATACAGGGAATTATGTGGTACAGGGGTATTTCTGTGAGGTAGTTATACAGGGAATTATGTGGTACAGGGGTATTTCTGAGGTAGTTATACAGGGAATTATGTGGTACAGGGGTATTTCTGTCAGGCAGTTATACAGGGAATTATGTGGTACAGGAGTATTTCTGTGAGGTAGTTATACAGGGAATTATGTGGTACAGGAGTATTTCTGTGAGGTAGTTATACAGGGAATTATGTGGTACAGGAGTATTTCTGTCAGGCAGTTATACAGGGAATTATGTGGTACAGGAGTATTTCTGTGAGGTAGTTATACAGGGAATTATGTGGTACAGGAGTATTTCTGTGAGGTAGTTATACAGGGAATTATGTGGTACAGGGGTATTTCTGTCAGGCAGTTATACAGGGAATTATGTGGTACAGGAGTATTTCTGTGAGGTAGTTATACAGGGAATTATGTGGTACAGGGGTATTTCTGTCAGGCAGTTATACAGGGAATTATGTGGTACAGGGGTATTTCTGTCAGGCAGTTATACAGGGAATTATGTGGTACAGGGGTATTTCTGTGAGGTAGTTATACAGGGAATTATGTGGTACTGGGGTATTTCTGTGAGGTAGTTATACAGGGAATTATGTGGTACAGGAGTATTTCTGTGAGGCAGTTATACAGGGAATTATTTGGTACAGGAGTATTTCTGTCAGGCAGTTATACAGGGAATTATGTGGTACAGGGGTATTTCTGTCAGGCAGTTATACAGGGAATTATGTGGTACAGGGGTATTTCTGTGAGGTAGTTATGCAGGGAATTATGTGGTACAGGGGTATTTCTGTGAGGTAGTTATACAGGGAATTATGTGGTACAGGAGTATTTCTGTGAGGTAGTTATACAGGGAATTATGTGGTACAGGGGTATTTCTGTGAGGCAGTTATACAGGGAATTATGTGGTACAGGAGTATTTCTGTGAGGCAGTTATACAGGGAATTATGTGGTACAGGAGTATTTCTGTCAGGCAGTTATACAGGGAATTATGTGGTACAGGGGTATTTCTGTCAGGCAGTTATACAGGGAATTATGTGGTACAGGGGTATTTCTGTGAGGTAGTTATACAGGGAATTATGTGGTACTGGGGTATTTCTGTGAGGTAGTTATACAGGGAATTATGTGGTACTGGGGTATTTCTGTGAGGTAGTTATACAGGGAATTATGTGGTACAGGGGTATTTCTGAGGTAGTTATACAGGGAATTATGTGGTACAGGAGTATTTCTGTGAGGTAGTTATACAGGGAATTATGTGGTACAGGGGTATTTCTGTGAGGTAGTTATACAGGGAATTATGTGGTACAGGGGTATTTCTGTGAGGCAGTTATACAGGGAATTATGTGGTACAGGAGTATTTCTGTGAGGTAGTTATACAGGGAATTATGTGGTACAGGGGTATTTCTGAGGTAGTTATACAGGGAATTATGTGGTACAGGGGTATTTCTGTGAGGTAGTTATACAGGGAATTATGTGGTACAGGGGTATTTCTGTGAGGTAGTTATACAGGGAATTATGTGGTACAGGGGTATTTCTGTGAGGCAGTTATACAGGGAATTATGTGGTACAGGAGTATTTCTGAGGTAGTTATACAGGGAATTATGTGGTACAGGGGTATTTCTGAGGTAGTTATACAGGGAATTATTTGGTACAGGAGTATTTCTGTCAGGCAGTTATACAGGGAATTATGTGGTACAGGAGTATTTCTGTGAGGTAGTTATTCAGGGAATTATGTGGTACAGGGGTATTTCTGTGAGGTAGTTATACAGGGAATTATGTGGTACAGGAGTATTTCTGTGAGGTAGTTATACAGGGAATTATGTGGTACAGGAGTATTTCTGTGAGGTAGTTATACAGGGAATTATGTGGTACAGGAGTATTTCTGTGAGGTAGTTATACAGGGAATTATGTGGTACAGGAGTATTTCTGTGAGGTAGTTATACAGGGAATTATGTGGTACAGGAGTATTTCTGTGAGGTAGTTATACAGGGAATTATGTGGTACAGGAGTATTTCTGTGAGGTAGTTATACAGGGAATTATGTGGTACAGGAGTATTTCTGAGGTAGTTATACAGGGAATTATGTGGTACAGGGGTATTTCTGAGGTAGTTATACAGGGAATTATGTGGTACAGGGGTATTTCTGTGAGGTAGTTATACAGGGAATTATGTGGTACAGGGGTATTTCTGTGAGGTAGTTATACAGGGAATTATGTGGTACAGGGGTATTTCTGTGAGGTAGTTATACAGGGAATTATGTGGTACAGGGGTATTTCTGTGAGGTAGTTATACAGGGAATTATGTGGTACAGGAGTATTTCTGTGAGGTAGTTATACAGGGAATTATGTGGTACAGGAGTATTTCTGAGGTTGTTATACACGGAATTATGTGGTACAGGAGTATTTCTGTGACATAGTTATACAGGGAATTACTTGGTACACTCTGTGAGGCAGTTATACAGGGAATTATTAGGCCCCCTCACAAAGCAACAAATGTTGGGTTGGGCTGCCAAAGTGAATAACGAGCAACAACTCGAGTTCTGAATCTGAATCATCCGGACTAAGCACCAGATGGTTTAAATGGTCGATCTGGGCCTGCTTTATCACTTTTATTCTGATCCCTTATTTGGGTCATTAGTGGAAACAGAAAATGAGTGTTAGTTGAGCAGGGTGGGAATAGGGTTAGATAAGATGGGGGACTGGTTGCCGGAAGACACAGGAATGCATGTCCTTTATGCTCTTTCACCAATATTACCAGGCTGACTGCTTATCAGAGAGTCTTGTACATTATCAGGCACTTTTTATCATGTTATGTAGCATTGTTACTGGTAGCGCACCTGCTTGGCCCAAACTCATACACTCGTTTTTGTTGTGGGATGAATGTGAGCCACAACATGTAAGGCAAGGGGTGCCAATGTTTCTTAACAACTCTGCATATGTATAGACCAGCAGAAAGGGTTATGAGCATAGACAGAGGACATTCTTTTACAGCCTATCCAATGCATAACATAGTGCAGTCTCAATAGCCGTCACTCACAAGCCAGTCTATCATTACTCATTGGGCCTTAGGCTACTTCGATCACTACCTTTAAGTAGCTTTCCATCTCTCCAAGTAGTGCTTCAAAGGGGTCTCCTTCAAAGCTGAAAAATGGCTCATGTGGCCCAAAATATGTATCTGTCACAGCCTTTTACACTACTGTGCCAGTACCAAATTACACTTGATCCCACCAATTGGACAGTAGAAAGATAAATGGAAGCACTAATGTCAAAGACTCCTATGTAGGACCTTTTAGGACACTGGTATGGCTTTAGCTCTCAACAAGGGGCGCTTACCATTGAGGACACTTTCTTATTTAGGGATGCCCTTCTGCAACTCCCCTACATGGGGAAAACAAGTAGAACACCGTGAGGGACAAAAACAGAGTTGTGTTCTGTGTGTATATTACTTGGGCTCGGTGTTGCTTTTTGATGTCATTTCATCTATGATGAAAAGCTGCTGCTGCTAAACACTGACTTCACGGATCAGAGACCTTGCTGGCCAGATTATCGCTTTAGTAACAGGCCAGAATGTGGCAGATAATACCAAAGCTATGAAAAATAACATCACCAATATCTCCATCCAATTAAAGGTTAAATTAAAGTGGAACGTGCCCTTGTTTTATGGCAGCAATTGCACTCAGCGAATCTTGTGTTTAATCATATTATATAAAGGAATATCACCTTAAAAGCCTGCAACTCGATTCTGAACCTTAGTCGTTAATACCGTAATGTGTTAATTGCCGCCTTTCTTTAGCATCTTTCAGCTGTGGATGATTAGCGTGTTTAACGGCTGGATTTATAGGGGATACGTAGGAATGTTGTTATAACGCTTAATGACAATTGCTGTAACAAATCTGCCTAATTAATTTCAACTTTACAGCATACACATTGGGGGCTGATCGACTAACTTTCGTAATAAGATTTTCAGCCCACACATTTTGTGCAATCTACTGTTGTCACTGACTCTCGATTTTGTTACTTTGACTCAACTTGATACTATCAGGCAAGGTGATACTTTCAGGATCCTCGTGGAGTCTGTAGGGCTATTGCTTCTACTCCTCCCACTGGGTATTGGGGGCCTTAAGGTAGGAATAGTACAAGCTCAGGTGAAAAGGAGCAGAAGTCCTGGATGAATAGAGTTCAAAAACTACTCTGTGTCAACCAAAGGACAATCAATTTACAATGAACACTGGAATGGCATCCCTTTAAGTGCTCAGCAGTTGCACCAAAATGTACCATTAGTCATGCTGGCCTGTGCACACAGACATTGTTACATAGTAAGTTGGGTTGAAAAAAGACACGTCCATCAAGTTTAACCTTTCAACTTTTTTTAACCTGCCTAACTTCCAGTTAATCCAGAGGAAGGCAAAAAAAAAACCCCCATCTGAAGCCTCTCCAATTTGCCTCAGGGGGAAAAATTCCTTCCTGACTCCAAAATGGCAATGGGACCAGTCCCTGGATCAACTTGTACTATGAGCTATCTTCCATATCCCTGTATTCCCTCACTTGCTAAAAAGCCATCCAACACCTTCTTAAAGCTATCTAATGTATCAGTCTGATTCAGGGAGAGAATTCCACATCTTCCCAGCTCTCACTGTAAAAAAAACCCTCCCGAATATTTAGGCGGAACCTCTATTCTTCTAAACGAATGGGTGACCTTGTGTCAGCTGGAAAGTCCTACTGGTAAATAAAGCAGAGAGATTATTATATGATCCCTTTATAAATGTATACACAGTTATCATATCCCCCTTAAACACCTCTTCTCCAGCATGAACATCCCCATTTTGGGCAGTCTTTCTTCATAGCTAAGATATTCCATACCTTTTACCAGCTTAGTTGACCTTCTCTGTACCCTCTCTAATACAATAATGTCCTGTTTGAGTGATGGAGATCAAAACTGTACGGCATATTCTAGATGGGGCCTTACCAGTGCTCTATAAAGTGGAAGAATTACCGCTTCCTGCCATGAATCTATGCCCCTTATAATACAACTCAGGACCTTATTTGCCCTTGATGCTGCTGACTGGCATTGCTTGTTACAGACAAGTTTATTATCTACAAGGACTCCAAGCTCCGTCTCCATTATGGATTTGCCTAGTGCAGTCCCATTAAGGGTATAAGTGGATATTGTTACATCCCAGGTGCATGACTTTACATTTATCAACATTGAATCTCATTTGCCACTAAACTGCCCAGATTGCCAGTTTGTCAAGATCCTGTTGCAAGGATGACAAATGCTGAATGGACAGCCCAACAGTGACAATAAGAGTGCTCTTCAACTCCTGAAAATGCCCCATGTAGCATCAGCTATAAACCGAACTGTCATTTCATTCATAAGCACTGATTACACCAGGAAGATGCACTGGAAAGCAATTGCTTTGTGTTGGATCAAGGCAGAACCAGTCTAATATCTGGGATTGTAAATTGTGATTGGTCGACTGTTATATCCAACTTTTTTGCTTG
This sequence comes from Xenopus laevis, assembly GCF_017654675.1. Taxonomy (NCBI): domain Eukaryota; kingdom Metazoa; phylum Chordata; class Amphibia; order Anura; family Pipidae; genus Xenopus; species Xenopus laevis. The sequence continues at coordinate 3,732,457 of NC_054373.1, forward strand.
TGAAGTCTTGCAATGACGGACAATATCTGTCAGTAGGTTGAAGATGCACCATGGTACTGTTGGTGGTCCAATCTTGCAAGCAGCAGTACAGTATATCATCAACGTGGGACATTTTGTGCGTGATTGGCAGGTCCTCTGCACCCTGTGTGTCAGTGTCCTGTTTTGACACACTTTTACGTGAGACAAATGTATCTGTATATGCACAATTTACACACAAAAGCACACACAATAAAAACCCAATATGAATAGCAGAACTGTGAGTCCTCTTTCCTTGGGGTACCTGCCACGTGGCCCTTTTGCCCAGTTATTGGATCATCAATCTGATGCAGTAAATCTGAATGCCACTAGCTAAACCCTGAGAGATAGACACAGTTTTGACAACTATTAAATCATGTTACTCGCACTAATATATATTTTTCTACATTTCATGTGAAAGCTTCAGCCTCCACGATATGTCTATATAGAATGACAAGTAAATTGCAAAGATTGCATGTGTAAACTCTGTTTAAAGCCTTTTTTTTTTTTTCTTGTTTGATAATGCTTGTCTCATGCCTTACATAAATACATCAAAATGTAGCTGAGCTGTTACTGTTTTGCGTCTCTGGTAAATATAAGTTATATCTTGTTATAAGGAAACAGATGAGCTGTAAGTCAGAACGACAATATTTTGCCTTCGAACTTTAATTGACAAAGTCTGATGTTTGCAGACTGAGTTATGGCTTTTACAGTCTCTGTCTCTGTGACAGCATTAAAGAGACGTTTGGTAAGCAGAGAGCTATAGGATAGCTAATTTACTAACACCGGCGCCACAGCAACCAATATACAATTTTTTGCTTTCATTTTTGAAACTTATAAGAGTATGCTGATCAAAACAGAGGAGGAGACCTATCAAAATCCGGAAGTCTACTCAAATCTTTTTTTTTTTTTTGCATTTTATTGCATTTATCATTTTGTCACTTGAATTTCCTTGAGCATGAAAAGGACTGTGAAAACAAATGTCAAGACTTGTGCGAGTTTCCCCTAGACTGAAATTGTACATTTTTGAGTGAGTGAAGTGACAGAAAATATTCCATTCATACATTGGCTGGAATGTACAGTGCCTGGTCAGATCATCAAAAAAACAGATTTTTTAAAAAAACGCAACACAACAGGGTAGATTTATGAAATGTATTTTTATGATACAATTTTGACTTCAAAATTTTTCCCCTGTTGCTAGTCAATTTCTTTTTCATATCCCTAGAAAGTTAGAAAAAAATACATATTTTGTTTTACCACTGAGAATCTGTTTTTTTTTCTTGTCCAATATTCTTCCTAGAAACGTCAGAGCTCTCATTTTAATCATCTATAAATGCTTCTATATTTTTAGAAAATGATTTGTTAAGAGGCAACACAACCTCTAACAGCATCTTTATCTGCAAGTAATTATTTTCCTTTTTAGTGTTTTGCAAATTTAATTTCATTTAATTTCTGCACATTTAATTTAGTTCTGGTCCCAATGACCAACAATGTTTTATAGCACTTAAGTGCGGAACCAATCCAGTGAAGCTTACAATCTAGGGTCCCTATCACATTTACACACAGTGGAAACCAGAGTAGCCGGACACCCATGCAAACACAGTGAAACATACACACTCATTACAGATCCTGGCCTGGCTGGAATCAAACCAGATGTTCTTATGGACACAACATACCTCCCAGTGGTCTGGATGTGGACAGGACTGTTCCAAATGACGGAACCCAAAAATGGTTTGGTTGCCTGGAGGATTGGGCCAGGCCTGGGCATATTTTAGCAGATTGTGTGAGTGGTCCTAAATTGTCACCAGCATTTATGTCCCCAGTGGGGGTGGAACAAGGGAAATGGTAAGTTATTGGTAGGAAGAGAAGCTCAAGCAAATTACTATCTCTGCCAGAACTTTAGTAGCAAACTAGTATTTATTAGTAATGCACAAAACAATGGGTTTTAGTAAATATGATGAAAAAACATCAACATGTTTTGGATGGGACAGCACAATTGTTTATCAGCAGTTGCACTGGGCTACTCCAGCTACTGTCTCTGGGTATAGCAGCTTTGAGTTGAATTAATGATTTGCCAGTATGTATCAGGGCTGTCTTTGGAGGAAGGCAAATAGGGGAGCTGCCTTTGGGTTCATAGTTGAATGCCGGAGTGGGAAATGTAATAGGTTGAGTTAAGCAACAGTTGGGCTAAACGACAACTGAATGGAAAAATGGGTACATAAGGTCAAGATCAGGAGTAGGGCAAGATAGGCACGGTAGGACATGATGGAGATTGATGGAGACAATAGGACAAGATGGTGAATGTAGAGCAAGACTATGACACAAGGTGGAAACTGAGCAAGATGGGAGCAAGAAGGAGACAGTAGGATAAGATAAAGACAGTAGGCCGAGATTGAGAAAGTGGGACAAGATGGGGACAGTGGGACAAGACAGAGATAGTAGGACGCGGTGGAAACAGTAGGGCAAGATGAAGACAGTTTTCTGAACCACCGTAGCTGGAGCTTTCTCTAAAATGCTAGTCAACAGGGCAGATCATGAATTTGATTGTCCTCGTCTAAAAAGACGAGCATATTCAGTACTTTGCATGGCACCAGATTGGGCACCACAGACCCTGCCACAGAACTGGGCTAGAGGGCATGTTCCTTTGTATTCTTTATTAAAGCAAATAATGTAACATTTGAGAATGCTCAACTTATTTGGTAAACGTAATAAAAAACATCTTACATTGGATTCTGATGGAGGTTGGACGTTCAGCTGTTTCTGTATTTTATTTCACCAAAATAAACATAAAAGGCCATTTAGAGAGACTGATGCAATTTATACACCCCACAACTTTAAACAAAGTCACAAACATGCTTTTACATCAAAGGCCCAGTTTTGTCTACATAAAAAAAAATAGCTTCATAATAAAACAAGTTGGGGGCTACTGGTGAGGGGGCACTTTGATGTCTCGGAATCTATTTAAAGACACTTGGACCGAAATTCATCACGCGCCTTTCAAACATAAATTACAAATGCCTGTTTAAAACATGTTGTCTACATGCTGTGAACAAGCCAAAATTTACATGTTTCTCTCTTAGTGGGAATGAAGCCGGTTTAGGGCTGAGATGAGGTTCGGCAGGGCCCCCTCCCTTCCCCAGGTGTGTCATAGTACCTGGCTGCCCCCAGGCTAGAACAATAGAGTGGCTGCCCAGTGGTGGGGAAAAAAGGGGCAGGCCTTGGGGCAGAGCCAGAGGGGTTGGTTGCTGGAGCTGGGTTTTTAAAGGAAGGTTGGTAGTTTTGCAGGCAGACTTACTGTTGTTTTTTGTTTCCCACCTTCCCTCCCTAGGTGAAGAAGGATCCAAATGAAGGTGCTCCATGGTACTTTGTGACCAATCGCTATGAAGGGGTCAGGAAGGAATTTTCCACATAGTGCTAATTGGCTTCAAAGCACTAGAGTTTTTGCCTCCCTCTGGGGTTCCAGTATCTGTGTGTAAGGAAAACCGTAGTTCCTTCCCAAAATGGCGTCCAAGATGGCAGCCCCCTGGATCCTGCTGGTCGCAGCACGATGACGTCAGCGTCTTCCAGGCCCCGGATTGGTCGCCGGCGTCGGAACGGACGCCGGCGTTAGAACGTGCGTCAACGTCAGGACGCTGGCGTCAGTGCGTCAGCGTCGGCGTCATGACGTCAGCGCGTCCAAATTTGGCGCCAAAACCTGGCCTATTTAAGGCAACTCCGGGATTCCCTCAATGCCCGATTATAGGTTTAGTTTACTACTCCTGGGTGTGATTCATTGCTAACTTCTCGTCTATTGTGTACCGACCCTTGCCTGGAATTCTCGACCTTGAACCTCTTCTGCCTGGACTGATCTTGTTGCCTGTTTCCGACCATTCTTCTGTCTCATCCTCAACTGTACTGCGAACTTGGACATTGTTATTTTCCTCCCTTGGTCCTCACTACTCCTGAGGCCTTTGGCCTTACATTATAATCGGGCCATGGACCCGTCGGAGGAGAATCCTGCGCCGCCTGATGTCGGTGGCGCGCTTCGTGGTCTGGCATCCCGGATGCAGTCCTATGAGGTACAGCAATCTCACTTTGGCCAGGCCTTAGAAACAATTCTTGCAAAGCTATCGGAGCTAACACCCGCTGACCCTATTCCTGCACCTGTACCTGTGGCTCCGCTTCACGTCTCCGAACCCCGCATTCCGGCTCCCCCACTCTACAGTGGTGATCCTGCAGCCTGCCGTGGGTTTATCAACCAGTGCGAGGTCCACTTTGCACTCGCACCCAGCCAGTTCATTTCTGAACGAGCCAAGGTGGGCTTCATATTTTCCCGTCTGCAAGGGAAGGCATTGGAGTGGGCTTCGCCTCTCTGGGAGAAGGAGGATCCCATTATTGATAATGCCAGAGCCTTCGTCCGGGAACTTCGAGTGGTCTTTGATGCTCCGGGTCGTGCCACTGCTGCCTCCGCACACCTGTTCCATCTTCAACAGGGAACTCGCTCAGTCTCGGAGTACGCCATTGAGTTCCGCACCCTGGTTGCAGAGACCTCGTGGAACAACGACGGGTATCACGCAGCCTTTTACAACGGCCTGGCGATACGTATAAAGACTGATCTGGTGTCCAGGGAAATTCCATCCCGTTGGGAAGATCTAGTCGCCCTGGCCGTAAAGGTGGATACTCGGCAGAGGGAGTTTCAAGCTGAACTCGACAGAGAGCGCTCCCCAACCAAAAGATTCCACAGGTTCCAACCTACTCTGGCTCCTCGTTTTCAAAGACCCTTCCTTCCCAATCCGGCTTCTACCCTGTCTTCTCCTAATCCTGCGGTTCCTGCTTCTTCTTCCCTGCCTTCGGAAGAACCAATGCAGATCGGACGGGCTCGTCTGACCGAACAGGAAAAGCTTCGGAGAAGGGCTGCTGGACTTTGCCTTTATTGTGGTGGAAAATCCCACTTTGCCTACGAGTGTCCAGTGAAGCCGGGAAACGCCAACACCTAGGTAAGACTGGGGAGACTTACCTGGGTGGAATTGGTCCCTTTCCCATTCTTCTGCTCAACGCTTCCTCCTTCCTGTGCAGATTCGTTTTGGAACCCAGACGATTTCCTCTGAGGCTTTCCTTGACTCCGGCGCAGCTGGGAACTTCGTCGATAAAGTCTTCGCTGAAAGCCATTCCATTCCCCTACGTTCCCTGGCTGTTCCTCTTCGTGCACTGGTGATTGACGATCGTCCACTATCCTCCGCTACAATTTCCCACTCCACCGATGAACTATCCGTTATTGTGGGATCCATGCACCTAGAAAGATTGTCCTTCCTTCTAATTGATTGTCCCTCTACTCCCATTGTACTTGGTCTGCCCTGGTTGAATATCCATAACCCAGTAATCGATTGGGCTTCTTCTCAGATCTCCCGCTGGAGTTCCTTCTGCCAACAGAACTGTTTACCCACCAAATCCATCATTAAAGTTTCATCTGTGTCTTCCAATTCTTCTTTGCCCCTTGTTTATCAAGCTTTCTCTGACGTCTTCAATAAAAAGTCTGCTGAAATCCTGCCTCCCCATCGTCCCTATGATTGCCCCATCGAACTTCTTCCTGGAACCATGCCTCCCAGGGGTCGCACCTATCCACTTTCTCCTTCTGAAACCTGTGCCATGAAGGAGTACATTCAAGAAAACCTGCAAAGAGGGTTTATTCGTCCTTCCTCTTCACCGGCTGGAGCTGGCTTCTTCTTTGTTGAGAAGAAAGATGGAGGTTTGCGGCCCTGCATTGATTATAGAGGTTTAAATAAAATCACAATTAAAAACCGTTATCCCCTTCCTCTCATCTCCGAACTATTCGACCAACTCAAAGGGGCTTGTCTTTTCACCAAGTTGGATCTTCGTGGGGCTTATAATTTAATCCGGGTCAGAGAAGGAGATGAATGGAAGACCGCTTTCAACACCCGGGATGGGCATTATGAATACCTTGTCATGCCTTTTGGTCTCTGTAACGCCCCCGCGGTCTTCCAAGAGTTTGTGAATGACATTTTCAGGGATTTACTGGGCCAGTATGTGGTGGTGTACCTGGACGATATCCTTATTTTTTCCAAAAATCTTGCAGAGCATCGTCTTCAAGTTAAAGAAGTACTTTCTCGTCTTCGAAAGAACAACCTGTTTGCCAAATTGGAGAAATGTTCCTTTGAAGTATCATCCATCTCTTTCCTAGGATACATCATTTCCCAACAAGGCTTCAGGATGGATCCAGCCAAGGTTTCCGCAATTCAAGATTGGCCTCTCCCCACCAGTGTCAAGGCTGTTCAAAGATTCATCGGCTTTGCTAACTATTATAGACAGTTTATTAAAGGTTTTTCGTCTAAAATTGCTCCAATTCTTGCTCTTATACAAAAAGGGGGTAAACCACAGCATTGGCCTCCTCTAGCCTTGGAAGCCTTCAAGACTCTTAAAGAATCCTTTTCATCTGCCCCAATCCTCAGACACCCTGAACCTCTCCAACCTTTCTTCATCGAAGTAGATGCCTCGGACATCGGAGCAGGAGCAATATTATCCCAAAGATCCTCTTCTGACGGTAAACTACATCCGTGTGCCTTCTTTTCCAAAAAGTTTTCCTCCTCCGAAAGGAATTATGACGTTGGGAACCGTGAGTTACTGGCCGTCAAGCTTGCTCTAGACGAATGGAGACACTTTCTTGAAGGGTCATTGGTCCCTGTGACCATCTTCACCGACCACAAAAACCTAGAATATATCCAGACCCTTAAGCGCCTCAATCCCCGACAGGCCAGATGGGCATTGTTCTTCTCACATTTTAACTTCATCTTAACTTTTCGTCCTGGTTCAAGAAACAAGAAAGCAGATGCTCTTTCCAGAAGTTTTATCCCTGAAGATCCCATCTCCGAAGACCCAGAATCCATTGTGCCTCCTACAAAGATCATTGCTGCCCTGTTCCCTTCCCTTGCCTCGCATCTTTTGTCCATTCAATCCTCTGCTCCTGTGGAAACTCCTGTAGGCGTAGCCTTTGTTCCTCCTGAGCTTCGTCAGTCCATTTTGATCCAGTCTCACAGCTCAAAGCAGGCCGGTCATCCGGGAATTAAAAAGACGACTGAACTGTTATCTCGTCTCGTCTGGTGGCCTTCCTTAAGAAAGGATGTTAAAGATTTTGTTTCTTCCTGCTCCACTTGTGCTGTATCCAAATCAGGACATTCTCCCCCTAAAGGCCTACTTTTACCTTTGCCTGTTCCATCCCGCCCTTGGACCCATTTGGCAATGGATTTCATCGTGGATCTTCCTGCTTCCTCTGGCTACACCGTTATCTGGGTGGTGATTGACAGGTTTAGTAAGATGGCACACTTTATCCCTCTCCGGAAACTCCCTTCAGCTCCAGAACTTTCTTCATTATTTATTAAACATATTTTCCGTCTTCATGGTTTTCCTGCTGAGATTGTCTCTGACCGGGGGTCCCAATTTGTTTCAAAGTTTTGGAGGTCCCTTTGTAAAGCCCTGGACATTTCTCTCCAATTTTCTTCTTCTTATCATCCCCAGTCTAATGGAGCGGCAGAAAGAGTTAACCAGGCTCTTGAACAATTCCTTCGGTGTCATGTGTCCCTGTGTCAGGATGATTGGGCTGACCTCCTCCCTTGGGCCGAATTTGCACATAATAATGCCATACACTCTTCCTCTGAAAAGTCTCCTTTTTTTTGTGTTTATGGTCTTAACCCCCTGGCCTTTCCTCAAGATCTACTGCTCACGAATGTCCCTGCCGCCAACGATCAGGCTGCCCACATGCTGGCCATCTGGCAGGCTACCACTGTCAACCTGGAGAAGAGCTCGCTTGCACAGAAGAAGTTCGCTGACAAGAGAAGAGTTTCTTCTCCTCTGTATGTTCCTGGTGACAAGGTCTGGTTGTCTACCCGCAATATCCGCCTCAAAGTTCCCTCACCTAAACTTGGTCCCAAGTTTATTGGTCCCTTTCCTATCACCGAGATCATCAACCCTGTGGCTGTACGCCTACAACTCCCTCCTGAGATGCGGATCCCCAATGCCTTCCATGTTTCTTTACTTAAACCTGCAGTTTCGTCTTCTTCTTCTCCTTCTTCCCCAGCTCCTGTCGTTGTGGATGGACATCAAGAGTTCGAGGTTAAGAAGATTTTGGATTCTCGAATTTCTAGAGGCACCCTGCAGTACCTTATTGAATGGAAGGGATTCGGTCCGGAAGAGTGCTCCTGGGTAAAAAGCTCCGATGTCCATGCTCCTCTCTTGGTCCAGAGATTCCATCGGAGATTCCCGTCCAGCCCAGGTGGTCCTGAGGCCCCCCCTGAGGAGGGGGGTACTGTAAGGAAAACCGTAGTTCCTTCCCAAAATGGCGTCCAAGATGGCAGCCCCCTGGATCCTGCTGGTCGCAGCACGATGACGTCAGCGTCTTCCAGGCCCCGGATTGGTCGCCGGCGTCGGAACGGACGCCGGCATCAGAACGTGCGTCAACGTCAGGACGCTGGCGTCAGTGCGTCAGCGTCGGCGTCATGACGTCAGCGCGTCCAAATTTGGTGCCAAAACCTGGCCTATTTAAGGCAACTCCGGGATTCCCTCAATGCCCGATTATAGGTTTAGTTTACTACTCCTGGGTGTGATTCATTGCTAACTTCTCGTCTTTTGTGTACCGACCCTTGCCTGGAATTCTCGACCTTGAACCTCTTCTGCCTGGACTGATCTTGTTGCCTGTTTCCGACCATTCTTCTGTCTCATCCTCAACTGTACTGCGAACTTGGACATTGTTATTTTCCTCCCTTGGTCCTCACTACTCCTGAGGCCTTTGGCCTTACACTGTGTTGGTCAGTACTTACCTGGTACAGTTGCAGCTCTTGGGTTCTCGATGTGTTATTGCATGAGCAAACAGATGGTTACAGTGAAGGCCTAACCTTGTTGAGTCACTTGTGTGTATCAGACTTTGACTGGTCTTGTCATGCAAGAGGCCCAGTTAGTGCCATTTATGCACAATGTTGGGAACAGGGGGGTAGACTACAGTTTGGTTATGGGGGAGCGCTTTGCTCCATGATCCCTGCTCCCCGGTTTTATGGTATGAGTAGTGAGCCCACATTTGATAGTAGAAGCCGCAGCTGGGGTCAGGGTGTACATAGTTCTTTTTTTGCCTAAATTGTTAAATAAAGCTACCACCTCCACAGATTTTGCCACCGTATATGTCTCTGTGTCTTTAATTCTGTATTGCAGGGACACACTATGAGGAGATAGGGGGTCCTTTGTCTATAACCAATTGTAGGGGAGAAGTTTATCCTTCCTTTACTGAAAGGACTTACCTCCAGATCTGTGCTGGGTCTGGAGAGCTGTGTGGAGGGCCGGGAGGCGTTCCTCTTTCCTTCTTGGGCCTTACCGTCAGGATGCTAAGAGTTTTTAATTGGCCAGGGATGCCAGGTGGGTTCCCTTAGGTTTTCTACCCTCACAGGTATTTTACCAGACTAACCAGTAAAACACTGTCCAACACCAGGCCTGGTTTTATTGCTGTTATATTTGGGGTCCCTTATTGTAGCACTTTTGGCCTGCCTTTTCTGTACCTAACCCAAATCACTGCTCTCTTTACAGCGTCTTTCCTTAAAGGGATCCTGTCATTGGAAAACATGTTTTTTTTCAAAACGCATCAGTTAATAGTGCTACTCCAGCAGAATTCTGCACTGAAATCCATTTCTCAAAAGAGCAAACAGATTTTTTTATATTCAATTTTGAAATCTGACACAGGGCTAGACATTTTGTTAATTTCCCAGCTGCCCCTGGTTATGTGACTTGTGCCTGCACTTTAGGAGAGAAATGCTTTCTGGCAGGCTGCTGTTTTTCCTTGTTTTTCCTTCTCAATATAACTGAATGTGTCTCAGTGAGACATGGATTTTACTATTGAGTGTTGTTCTTAGATCTACCAGGCAGCTGTTATCTTGTGTTAGGGAGCTGCTATCTGGTTACCTTCCCATTGTTCTTTTGTTTGGCTGCTGGGGGGGGAGGGAGGGTGATATCACTCCAACTTGCAGTACAGCAGTAAAGAGTGACTGAAGTTTATCAGAGCACAAGTCACATGACTTGGGGCACCTGGGAAATTGACAATATCTCTAGCCCCATGTCAGATTTCAGAATTGAATATAAAAAAATCTGTTTGCTCTTTTGAGAAATGGATTTCAGTGCAGAATTCTGCTGGAGCAGCACTATTAACTGATTCATTTAGACATTTTTTTTCCCCCATGCCAGTATCCCTTTAAATCACTACCCACTTCCCCAGTCCGCCATAATCCCCACCTCCTGTATACCTCTGCTTTCCCTACGCAAGTACTTTTTATCCAAAAAGTGGCAACACTAAGATCTATAGTATTTAAAACTTGGGTTATGGGATGAGTTTACATTTCTATGACAATGTAACACTTTGGATTATAGTCTCCTGACTAAAAATATACCTGTCACGGTCGGCACCCTAAACCAGAACTAATGCCAAGCTCCCTGGTCTCGGCTCGGCTTCACCAGTAGTGTGACCGCCTTTGGCTTCGGGAGGAGCCCTCAGCGTACTCAGATGCCACCTGGACTTTTCGAGAGGAGCAAGGCGAGGACTTCTGGCAAGCAAAGGGGCACGACTGTAGTAAAACAAGTCTTTGGACAGAAGATCGCAGTACAAGGCGTTAGGCAAAGGAGTAGTCAGAACAGGCCGGGTCGAGGCAGGCAGAGGGTAAACGTTATCAAGCAGGCAAGGGTCAAACCAGGAAGTCAATCAGAGGGTTAATCAGAAGCGGTAGTCAGTAATCAAGCAAGGGTCAGAATCCAGAAATCAGAGTAGTCAAATAGCCAGGCAGGGGTCAAAAACAGGAATCAAACAGGTTACAGAATTTAGCACAAGGCTCAGAAGCACCAGGAACAAATCCTATCACGGGCAATGCATAAAGAAAAACTCTACCTTTAAGTAACATTTGAATTTCGCGCTACTGCGCGCTGACGTCATCACGTCAGCGCGCATGCGCATAAACCAGGAAGAGGCGCGCGCGTGCGCCCTAACAGAGTCTGTTCAGTGCGGCGAGCGTCCTCGCCGACGGGGCGGCAGGCGTCCCTGCCGTCCCCCCACTAGACCACCAGGTAAGTTCTTCACAATACCAAATACCAGTAAAGTCTGGGCACAACAAGGCTACGCATTCTGTACTACTACAGATTGAGTCCAGTAACACTGGCTACTCTATAGGATATACCTAAGAAATCATTAAGCCTATTCTCTTTACATAGTACCTTGTAACTAAATTATTATCAATTTTTTACAGATACAAAGTCTAAAAATCATTTTGGGATTGATCTTTACAAGTTAAGCAATCAATACCCTGTTTTTAATTTTTTTGCTTTAATGATATTCTTTTTTTTAAAAGATTCTCTTTATTGAATTTAAACATCCATTAACAGAGAAAAGAAGAGGAAAGGTCCCAAGAGAGACCAGACTTCGGAAGTCACCGAAGAGAGAAAAAAGAGAAAAGAGAAGAAGAGAGTGAAGGAAGAGAAAAGAAGGGATGGGTCTCATATTCAGCAGATCTGTTTGTGTGAACAATCCAAAATAAACAATCCTTTATTATAGTATTTAATGATATTCTTACTGTGTCTTGAACAATGCGCCTGTCCCCGCCGATCTTCGCATTTTGAATGCTCTTGTTCTTCCTACTAACTTCCTAAAGTCTCATTTAAGTCATGTCGGGTAGCCCTTGATGCTTTTTACACATCTTTCTTAAAGAATACATTGAAAATAGTAATGGTTTAATATCAATTTCAATGACAGCCGCTCCAACCAGCGGTCCAAATAATTTTGTTATCAAGGGCCCTGTGATGATGTGTAAGGGTAGAATACAGCCGACATAAATATGCAGATAAATAAATCACAATCATTTATGCGGATGTGTTGTACTGAACTTGTACGGAAAGAAAAAGTGAAGTCAAAGGAAATAATAGGGTCTAGTGCCCCTTGAACTGAGCCAGGTGACTGTTCCCTTTGATATGAATTTAATGCGACCGCTCAGAATCGGCGATTTCTGTCTATATGTTCGGCGGCTGCGAGGAGCAGGTTATTGTATTAAACAGATTAAACTCACGCAGGAAGACTAATGGTGTAAGATGGGTTTCATGCCAACAAATTACCCAACAAATGAGACATATATTGCAGCAAATGTACAGAACGCCCACGCACAAAGCCTTTTTACAGTTTGCGCTAAAGACGAGCTCTTACACACAACAAACAGATGTGCCGAATAAATTCTCTCCGCAGCCATTTCACTGTCACGGGAGCATCTTCACAGTATGGGATTTAATTCTACTCGCAAGGTGCAGTTTATCTCATGTATCAACCACATTAAGATGCGGCGCAGCGTCTCAGGTAACTTAGAGACAATTATAGAATTTTTTAACTCTCTGCGCCCCGGAGCCTGTGCCCCTTGCAGAGAGCAGGAGAGGGGCAATAACAGATGTCTCATTTACAAATACAGCCACAAGTACAGTCGCTCTAAAATAGATACAGGTAGGGGGATCCATCATCCGGGAACCTGTTATCCAGAAAGTTCCGAATTACAGGAAGTCTGTCTCCCATAGAGTCCATTTTATCCAATAATAATATAGTAACTTGTACTTGATTGAATTAATCCTTCTTGGAAGCAAAACCAGCCTATTGGGTTTATTTAAAGGGATACTGTCATGGGAAATTTTTTTTTTCAAAATGAATCAGTTAATAGTGCTGCCCCAGCAGAATTCTGCACTGAAATCCATTTCTCAAAAGAGAAAACAGATTTTTTTATATTCAATTTTGAAATCTGACATGGGGCTAGACATATTGTCAATTTCCCAGCTGCCCCCAGTCATGTGACTTGTGCCTGCACTTTAGGAGAGAAATGCTTTCTGGCAGGCTGCTATTTTTCCTTCTCAATGTAACTGAATGTGTCTCAGTGGGACATGGATTTTTACTATTGAGTGTTGTTCTTAGATCTACCAGGCAGCTGTTATCTTGTGTTAGGGAGCTGCTATCTGGTTACCTTCCCATTGTTCTTTTGTTTGGCTGCTGGGGGGGAAAGGGAGGGGGTGATATCACTCCAACTTGCAGTACAGCAGTAAAGAGTGACTGAAGTTTATCAGAGCACAAGTCACATGACTCGGAGCAGCTGGGAAATTGACAGTATGTCTAGCCCCATGTCAGATTTCCAAATTGAATATAAAAAAATCTGTTTGCTCTTTTGAGAAATGGATTTCATTGCAGAATTCTGCTGGAGCAGCACTATTAACTGATTCATTTTGAAAACTTTTTTTTTCCCATGACAGTATCCCTTTAAATAATTGCATTGAAACGGTCCTGCACCAGTTAAACCTATTGGGACAAGACTGAATGATGTCACTAAATACTGCACCTGCACACATGGAGGAATATAGTGATGGGAGTCTGATTGTTAACTCCTGGGGAATCGGGGGGGGGGGGGTGCAGATAGGTAATACAGAAGGTCTGAGCCAGCCTGTAGTACGAATAAAGGGGAAGTATTTGGATTAGTACAATGACACAATGTGTGGCCTAAATGCCCACTCACAGCTGCCATCCAATTTGAGTAGAGTTTATTGATGCAACTGCCACTTTACCAGTCCAACTTCCCTATCTGTGTCTGTAGCAGCCCTAAATCCAAGCCAACTGCGAAGTCTGAGCGCCACTCTGTGTGTGGCTCATATAGAAAAGTGTATCACTGACAGTAAATTGTAGCTTTACATTCACAGTCGCAGCATGGATTTAGCATTAGTGCTCATCACATCACAAACAAATGGGTCTCACACTGAGATGTTTGGAAGCCAACAGGATCTGCCTGTTTCCTACATGAACATTCTGAGGCTGAACACACACATTCTGATTCAACCCGGAGACAGTGCACCATCTACAGGATGTCTGTGGTATAACCAGCCATGTGCGGAGCAGGACAAGTCTTCTGTTTCACCATGGACAAGCCCCCGACTGCCACCTATAGATGCTGCAAATGCCAAATACTGTACTGCTACTGTAAATTGCCAGAGACAGGCACTATTTACTGGGTCTGTGGGGTTGGGGTCTGGATCTTGTCCATAGTTGCCTAATTTGGAAATCCGGATAGGAACATTTCACTCTGGCAACCTTTCCACAAACTGGGCTGTCTGGGTGAACTCCAAACAGGTGGCAACCCTACTCTGATGGAAGCTTGCAGAGGGGCAGGGAGTTTGTAACTCAAGCAGTGGGTGGGGTTAGAACACTCTGATGGAAGCTTTCATTGGGAGTGGCAGGAAGTCTATTACTCAAGCAGTGGGTGGGGTTAGAACACTCTGATGGAAGCTTTCATTGGGAGTGGCAGGAAGTCTATTACTCAAGCAGTGGGTGGGGTTAGAACACTCTGATGGAAGCTTTCATTGGGAGTGGCAGGAAGTCTATTACTCAAGCAGTGGGTGGGGTTAGAACACTCTGATGGAAGCTTTCATTGGGAGTGGCAGGAAGTCTATTACTCAAGCAGTGGGTGGGGTTAGAACACTCTGATGGAAGCTTTCATTGGGAGTGGCAGGAAGTCTATTACTCAAGCAGTGGGTGGGGTTAGAACACTCTGATGGAAGCTTTCAGTGGGAGTGGCAGGAAGTCTATTACTCAAGCAGTGGGTGGGGTTAGAACACTCTGATGGAAGCTTCCAGTGGGAGTGGCAGAAAGTCTATTACTCTAGCAGTGGGTGGGGTTAGAACACTCTGATGGAAGCTTTCAGTGGGAGTGGCAGGAAGTCTATTACTCAAGCAGTGGGTGGGGTTAGAACACTCTGATGGAAGCTTTCAGAGGGAGTGGCAGGAAGTCTATTACTCAAGCAGTTGAAAGAGCTAGAGAACACTGATGTCAGTTTACAGGGGAGGGACAGGAAGTCTGTGACTTAAGCAGTGGGTGGGACCAGAGCACTCTAATGGCAGCTTACAGGGGGAGGAGCAGGGGGTGTTTTACAGACAATTAAAACAGTACAATTCTTTAACATGGGGAAAAAAAATCAATGTTCACTAACCGACATTAAAAATTAAAGCTGGAGTTTAAGGTGACTCTTCTTTAAACAGAATCAGGAGTAGAGTTCAATTAAATATTCATTGCCTGATCATTATACTATTGTTATGTTATTGTGATCTCCTCTATTTAATTCCTCCTGACAATTGAGATAAATTATTTTAATCTCACCTAATCACATTATAATTATAGACAAAAAGCCATAGGATGGAGACTCCCTCTCCATGTGATGTGTCACTGTAACCCAATAACATTAGGCACAATGAATCTTACTGACTTTATTAGGTTACAGTACGGCTAAACAGATAGACAGATGGGTTAGAAAAATATACTATAGATAGATATATTAAACGGATAGATAGACAGACATAGATAAATAGATGATTTATAGATAAACAATAGATAGATAGATGATAGATAGATATTACATAGGTAGATAATACATAGATGATTGACAGATAGATAGATAGATAATAGATAGAGATAGATAGATAATAGATAGAGATAGATAGATAGATAGACATACAGATATATATACAGATAGATAGATGATTTATAAAAAGATGATAGATATATAGATAGTACATAGGTAGATAATACATAGATGATTGACAGATCGATAGACGATTTATAGAGATAGATAAATAGATAGATGATAGATAGATAGATAGATAGATAGATAGATAGATAATAGATGATAGATAGATAGATAGATAGATAGATAGATAGATAGATAGATAGATAGAGAGATAGATAGATAGATAGATAGATAATAGATGATAGATAGATAGATGATAGATAGATAGATAGATAGATAGATAGATAGATAGATAGATAGATAGATAGATAGATAGATAATAGATGATAGATAGATAGATAGATAGATAGATAGATAGATAGATAGATAGATAGATAGATAATAGATGATAGATAGATAGATAATAGATGATAGATAGATAGATGATAGATAGATAGATAGATAGATAGATAGATAGATGATAGATAGATAGATAGATAGATAGATAGATAGATAGATAGATAGATAGATAGATAGATTGATAGAGAGATAGATGATAGATAAGATAGAAAGATAGATGGTAGATAAATAATTAAATAGATGATAGATAATAGATAGATGATTTGTAGATAAATAGACAGACAGACAGAGCGATACATTATGTAACACAGTAGCAGTTGGGATGATATAGACGGGATGTTTCCGTTGATTATTTGCATTTATAATTTCTCCATATGTTCAGCCAATAGCGTGAGCCCAGGATACAGACGCACAGTTGGATGGAATAATCAGTGACAGACGGTAGGACACAGACTGACTGCCGGTGCCAGCCAATGGGCTGAGATTCCATATTACACACTTGGGGCTCCCATCCAGCTAAATTAATTAGAGCCCCTGTCTGTTCCCCTGTTCTGGGTGAAATTGAGGTGCTGGAATCATCCTGCGTCTGATAAGCGAAGCCGGGGGCCACACTGTGGGGACAGTAGAAGGATTTGGCTCCATGGGCCGAACACTGGATCCTTGGGTTTGATTCTCATCTCAGGGTCCTGCTCCAGTGACCATTTTCCCCATTATAAACCTGGCCATATGTACTCAGATATTTCAGATAATACACTCAAGTCTGTGATTGGACTCACCTGCCTAGAAGTGGACTGATTGGAGTACTGGACCCCAGTTTTCTACATGTAAGAGGTCCCTGGCAAACCTAGAATTCCACATACATTTCTATCTATTCAGCATCCATTGTTGTAGCAGTGCAATACGGCTATTCACACGTGTGGCCCTTTACAACATCGCAAGGAACAGTTTAGTAACAGGGGAACAGCATTGTAACAGGGGAATTGCTGTTCCTTCTGGTTTCTGTGCAAAAGAAACATCCCTTCCCCAGAGATGACAAAGATGTGACAAATGGAGCCTGGCCAGCTTGTTAGACAGACTATATACTGTAGTACTAATGTAGCTAAAGTGCAGTATAAAGCAGCTGTTTTTCCCCTAAACTAAGTAGGGGGAGTGTTTTTGTGTATTGTTTCTGTGCAACAAAAGGAATTTAAAATCATTCCTCCCCCATCACTAATGACAAAAAGGGAGCTTGGCCAGCTTGTTAGATAGACTAGATGTGGACTAACAGTGGACTTTAGTAGTACTGCAATTTGTTGTATTTCCATAACAAAGTTGGGGTCAGTGATGTTGCTTATTGTTTTTGTTAAACAGAAGGAAGATAAGAGCAACCCATATGATATCACCAGTATCAAAAATGGAGCTTGGCCAGCTTGTTAGATAGACTATATAGTACTAATGTAGCTAAGGGGTTTCCCCTAAACTAAGTAGTGGGGTGTTTTTGCTTATTGTGTCTGTCCAACAAAAGGGATTTGAAAGCATCCCACCCCCAATCACTAAAGTCAAAAAGGGAGCGTGGCCAGCTTGTTAGACAGACTATAGATAAATTGTATGGCTATGGGGCATGCAGCAGTGTACTTTATATAACTGTCATTTCATTTTCCCCCAATAAGTTGGGCTAAGTGATCTCAGAGTGTCACAGAATTCATAAATGGAGTCTGGCCAGTTTGCTAGATAGACTTTCCTGGCTATGGTGCAGACAGTACACATTTGTTTTGGTGCCTAATTCAATTCTAAAATATTAAAGACATAACGTCTGTGAGAACAGCAGGCAATGGAAAGGCCTGGCAGCTATTGGTGGGGACAGGGCCACCATCAGGGGGGCACAGGGGGGACAAGTGTTCCAGGCCCGGGCATGAAATGGGGCCGGCAGTGCTGCACTTTTGAGAGCGCGGAAGCTTTGCGGACATTTTTGAGGTCCCGAACAGCCGAACTCCCGAAGCGAAAAGACGAAAGACAAAGTCACCAAAGGAGGCGAAGTTGAAGTGCTGAAGCCACAAGTTCAATTCTACTGAACACCAATTTGTGTTTTTTAAATTTTTTTTTTATCCCCTGGCCACCAATGTATTACTTTAATACTCTACAGGCCCCTGCCACCAATGTTTTTTTAAAAAATGTTTTTTAGGGCCCCAATTTTTTTTTAACTTGTAAGGGGGGCCCTGGCGCCAATGTTTTTTTTAACAAAATGTCCAATTTTTATAACTTTAAGGGGGGCCCTGGTGCCAATGTTTTTTTTTTTAAAAATATTCTTTGGGGCCCCAATTTCTTTTTTAATTGTAAAGGGGGCCCTTGCACTAATGATTTTTATAAAAAAAAGTTTTATGGGGGAGCCCTGGCGCCAATGTTTTTTTTTTTAACTTATAAGAGGGCCCTGACCATCAATTTTTTTATAACTTGTGTGTGTGGGGGGGTTACTTTTTTAGCACTGATGCCTGAGTGGTCTTTTAACTGTGTTGTGGAGTGGGCAGAATCTGGGGTGGGGCTTGGGCACCAGTGTGGGAGGGGCCCTGGTGATTTGAAATGGCGGCCCTGGGTGGAAGAGTAAATTGTACCCGTCTGTGTTTCCCACAAAGCAGTTCCAATAGATTCCCTGGGAGCCGCACATATTTCTGCCTCACTCTGTTCTGCAATAAAGAGAAAAAGTAAGATATTCCAAGTCACAAGGTATTACATTAAAGGCTGGGAATATAAGATGTGGAATATAAAATGTGAAATATAAGATGTGGAATATAAAATGTGAAATATAAGATGTGGAATATAAGATTCTATATAAAAATAATGGCAGACAGTGGGGGGATGTGGCTTATTAAGTGAAAAGCAATTTAATTAAGAGGAACAGAGTCTTATTTATGGGACAAGGAAGGGGTTGGTTTTCTCGCACACTCAATAATAAGAGAATTTACACTGTTATTCCTCGCTGTCCACATTTACTAATGATCCCTTATACTTGTCTGTTCCCTGTAAGGCTGGGAGGGCCATAGTTTGTGGGTTCCAGACATGATCAGCGTGAAATATTCTCATCGTCGTTGCACTAATGGCTGTGGATGCGACGTCGCATCATTTATTGCATTTGGCACCTGCGCCGGGGGATCACTCCAGACAAACCCGGCTCCAGCCACACAAAGCTCCATTGTCACGGCACAAAACTGACAGTTGCAGCCCGGGCCTCACCAGCCCCAATATCACACAGCGCCATCTGTTGGTTATACAAAAGATTAACAGTGATGGCAACATCACACAGCGCCCTCTGCACATGGTAGTGGGACAGTGGGACAATACACACAGTAATCCGTTTGGCAATTCTCTGTCACCGTCAACTTTGTAAAGAAGGGCTGTAGTTGTGTCTAGGCTTATACTCGAGTCAATATGTTTTCCCAGTTTTCATAGGTAAAATTAGGTACCTCGGCTTATACTCGGGCCGGCTTATACTCGAGTATATACAGTATTTTTTACTGTTTTTATAAAATCGAAGTGTAAAGTTGAATGTCGGTGTCTCTGGTGTTTGACTCCAGCTCAGTAATTCAGGTGCAGATTCTGTTAGAATTTTACAACATTGAGTTGATCCATTTCTCAGCAGCATCTCTGGAGTATCAGTAACTATTGGATCAAGTCTAACAGCTGCCTGTAATGAAACCCAGAGATTCTGCTCAGCAGGGACACAGATAACAAACGGATCAACTAAATGTATCAATTTAGAACAGTTTACAGGGTCGGCGACCCCCCCTCCCAGGGCTGCTTCAGAAGGTGAAAAATGACACTTTACACTTCAATATTAGAAAAACGGTCACACGTAGAAAATAAACAGTTATTGGAAAAAGTTGTTATTTCTGGTGATGTATCTGAAAACAACTAGTTGTTTGAAGGTGAACCATCCCTATAAGTGAAACCCACTCCTCCTCATCTTCTCAGTCAAACCTCAAATCCACATCAACCTTCCCTCAGTCTAATGTCAGACTGGGGGACCCAGGGCCCACCAGCTCTGCAGCCTCATGGGCCCCCCGGGCCCCCTAGCCTTTAAGCGTCAAGGCATTCTGGGAGTTGTAGTTTGTAAATGTCTAGGAACCCAAGGTTACGTTTAGGGTTAGAATTAACCTTAACTCAAATTCACTTTTTCCCTTCACTTGTACAGGCTGCTTCGGGGGTCCGAGTGCTGTTCATGAGCTTGTCTGTTAATATAGGCGGAAATAGGGCAAAAGTGTAACAGACAGAGATGTAGAATTCAGCATTTAACCAGGGGGTCAACAAAGCTTCCCCATATTAAATCACCAACCCATTGATCACTGATCCATTCTGTCCGACCCTGTAGAAATCAGAAGTTTATTTGTACATACCGGATAAAAAGAAAAATGTTCAATAAAAAAGACATATTGTAAGTAATTTATTCAAGGCAGACAGTGAAATGTCAGATTGCAATTAGTCTTTTTTTTAAATTGGGGCGCTGCATGTCTCGGTTTATTTAGATTCTTAGACCGGCACCCGAAACCGTGAAAGTTTTATATCTCAAGAAGAAACAGAGCTGTGATTCAGCAACGCTACACCGATATATATATATATTTATATATTATATTTATATATATATATGCTCTTAGACTGACCCCTACTGGCCAGAGTTAGCTACACACTCTTTACAGTTTCAGATCATTTTTCTTTTTTATTACAAATAAATGGGGTTAATATTGTAAATATCAGCCATTTTTTGTCTACTTGTTTTGTAAAATAAGTCCCTTTTTATTTGGCTTATGTACAAAACAAAACTTTAAATGCCATCTGGTACCTTGAGTCAGGGACCATAGCAACCAATAGATTATATTCAGCCCCTCCTTTATTGATGTTTCAGTCTGTCAGATTTGAGTGCACATCATTCACATCAGTCTCCAGTACTAAGCACAATTCAGCAGGAACAGCCCCTACGTTTGCTCATAGTCTGTACAGAGAGATCCCATAAAACTATGGCAGCATAAGTATTCCCTGTACTAAGCACAATTCAGCAGGAACAGCCCCTACGTTTGCTCATAGTCTGTACAGAAAGATCCCATAAAACTATGGCAGCATAAGTATTCCCTGTACTAAGCACAATTCAGCAGGAATAGCCCCTAAGTTTGCTCATAGTCTGTACAGAAAGATCCCATAAAACTATGGCAGCATAAGTATTCCCTGTACTAAGCACAATTCAGCAGGAACAGTCCCCTAAGTTTGCTCATAGTCTGTACAGAGAGATCCCATAAAACTATGGCAGCATAGGTATTCCCTGTACTAAGCACAATTCAGCAGGAACAGCCCCTAAGTTTGCTCATAGTCTGTACAGAGAGATCCCATAAAACTATGGCAGCATAGGTATTCCCTGTACTAAGCACAATTCAGCAGGAACAGCCCCTACGTTTGCTCATAGTCTGTACAGAGAGATCCCATAAAACTATGGCAGCATAGGTATTCCCTGTACTAAGCACAATTCAGCAGGAACAGCCCCTACGTTTGCTCATAGTCTGTACAGAGAGATCCCATAAAACTATGGCAGCATAAGTATTCCCTGTACTAAGCACAATTCAGCAGGAATAGCCCCTAAGTTTGCTCATAGTTTGTATAGAAAGATCCCATAAAACTATGGCAGAATAGGTATCCCCTGTACTAAGCACAATTCAGCAGGAACAGTCCACTAGAGCTCACAGTAACAATTGTAAAGCTCAATCATGAGCAATTGTAGTCCTGGTGTGAGTGGTCGTGTCTAAGGATGGTGATCCAGGAAATGCCTAGGCTTTAGCAGTATCATCTAGACTTCTGCAAAACGAAGGGTTTTTGATGGGCCCCAAATGGAGTCTTTGGAGCCTGATACCAAGTATAACTCGCTGGAGTGACTGGATGTGTAACATAATAGCCAGAACACTACTTCCTGCTTTTCAGCTCTCTAACTCTGAGTTAGTCAGTGACTATAAGGGGGAGTTTAAGAATTACTTAGACAGGGCTTTATACTTTTTGAAATTATACTTTTTGAAATTGGCCTTAGGTGTGCATCCACAAACCCCCCCATATTGACTATAAGGGGGACCACATGGGACATAACTGTTCAGTGAGTTTGTAATTGATCCTCAGCATTCAGCTCAGATTTAAAAGCAACAGCTTTGACTCAAGTGTCTGATTGGTTACTGCCTGGTAACCAATCAGCGGAAAGCAAGAGAGCTGAAAAGCAGGAAGTAGTGTTCTGGCTATTATGTTACACATCCACTCACTCCAGCCTTTATACATTATGTTTTTGCCTAACTAACTATATGAGATACATTTTTTATTTTGCACAGTCTATTTATTTACCCAGTTTTTATTTTTATACTGAACAATTCCTTTAAAGTGTATGTCATGATTTGTATGGTTTGGTTTTTATTACTAAATTACACTGTACATTGAACATAATTCATACTATTTTTTAAAGTTTCAATCTTCAACCAATAAATTAATTTTATTTGTAATATTGGTGTGCAGGCAGTCATCTCTGGCCACTTCACAATGGAGCTGCTTTCAGACAGGCTATTGTTTCTCCTACTCAATTAAACTGAAGTGGTCTCGAATTGGGTTAGCCAGACCTGGAGTTTTACTATTGAGTGATGTTCTCATATCTACCACTAGGTGGTGCATGGAAGTGCAGGAGTCAGGGAGCTGTTGTATCTGGTTACCTTCCCATCGTTCTGTTGTTAGGCTGCTGGGGGGGAGTAATATCACTCCAACTTGCAGTACAGCAGTAAAGAGTGACTGAAGTTTATCAGAGCTCAAGTCACATGACACGGTGCAGCTGGGAAATTGACAATATGTCTAGCCCCATGTCAGATTTCAAAATTAAATATAAAAAAAATATGTTTGTTCTTTTGAAAAATGGATTTCAGTGCAGAATTCTGCTGGAGCAGCTCTATTAACTGATTCATTTTGTAAAAAAACATGTTTGAGCTGACGCTTGAATTTTTCTTTAAATTAATTGTTTGATATTGCCACACGATTCTGGGAAATGGAGCAAAGGTGCCAGGAGGAGAAGTACAGGGCATTGCTAATAAGCAGAGCAATTGCTGAATTGTCTGAATTTACCAGTTCGAGGGAGCCCGGGACCTCCTCCCAGGGCTGTATTTAGGCACCCGAGGGCCCATGCCTAGCCAGAAACAAGTGGCTTTACTTATATGGAGAATGATTTGGCTGCTCTGTCCCAGACCCAAAATCAACCCATGTGTGTCGGAGTCTCCCAGCAACACAATCATCCTGCCTTTTTGATTATTTGTTTATTTCGTGCCCCTGATGAAGCTCATTTTTGATTTTGATTATCTTTTGTGTATTTTCTTTGTTTATTTTTTTCTTCTTTTTTGCAATAAATTAATTTTGCTTTTCAAATCGGGTGTGCTATCCATTATCTGCAGTAGTTGTATTTCATTATGGAGACCCTTATGGGGAGTCACCTATGGATTAGCACCCTGTAATTCGATTTAAAAGGGTGTGCGCCTTCTCCTTCTATTTTTAGCAACACAATCATCATCCGCTGAGAATGTCAGGGTGCAGTTGGCATCTGTTTAGAGAAAATGACTCTAAAGTGGATTTAGCAATAGATACATTGGGTCAACTGTCTGAAAGAAATGCAGAGCAATCGGTGGAAGGAAAAGCAGAAAGGGAAGCAGTTTGCCAAGGTTGCTTATGTTTTCTGCTGCTGAGTGTGGCTAAAAATGACCTGTCAGTGGTTGTGTTAATGTGTGAGCGGGGGGCTCAGGTCAGGATGCACAAAGGTCCTGAATGTGGGTGCAGGTAGTGTTTTGGGGATTGCCCTCCTGGCCTTTTAAGGGGGTGCAAATGCACAGGGCAGTGCGCAGTTATACTCAGAGTTCCCAGAGTCAGTTTTCGGTTTTGGACTTTGACAAACAATCTTCCCCTTCAGTACCTTGCTCGGCAGGACAGATTTCACGGCTTGACTCAACGTATTCTCAGACTTCAGTTCCTTCTATTTCTTGTTGGCTCCGTTGTTTGGACAGACTTCCTTGGTAATGACTGTGGTATAATCCATGCTGAACTGCAACACTCATCCTGCTAACAGCTTATTTCTGCAACACTATTCCTGTTTAAAAGACTGAGCTATTAACCCTTTGCCACACTGTGTATCCTGCAACACTATTCCGGCTAAAGACTGTGCTAATACCCTTTGCTGACCTGTGTTACCCTGCAAGCCAGTCCTACCATAGGCTGAATTGTTGTTGTTGGGTTGGTTGTGCATTCTCTGCAATAGACGGAGCTGCTACTCCTCCAGATTTGTCTACACTGGTATTTCCGTCAGGTCTGCTCTGTGTGCCCCCAGTAGTAACCACTCACTTACCTTGGTCTGCTCAGCCATTCCCAGCTGGTGGGTCCTCCTCTCGTCCTCGCTCTGTGCATACTTATCTCCGAAAGGGACCTCTGCATCAATTTACCTGTGGAAAGAAGTTACCATTAAGATCACGCTTCTCTACTGAGACTATTGCCTTCCTACAGATGTACTTTCCTGGTGTTCCACTCTTCTCTTCAGATGTCCCAAGGATTCTTAACTCATCGTGTCAACACCTAGAAACCTGAGTTATTATAAGCTACTTACACTTGTCAGGCTGCTTAAAGGAGAAGGAAAGTCGTATAGCACATAGGGGTGCCAAATGTTAGGTACCCCAAGTGATTGTACTGACTTACTTGAAACCCCTGGGCTGGTGCTCCTATCAGCATAAAACTGCACCAGGTGGAGTTATTCCTGCGAGCACCACGGAGCCATCCTCTTCCGACTTTTTTCCTGCGGCTGCGCATGCGTATTACAGTAAAAAGCCGAACTTTAACTAAAAAGTCAGCTTTTTAATTTTACTGCGCAGGCGTCTGCCCTGGGAAAGTTGAAGAAAGAAGAAGCCGGAAGAGAATCGCTCTGAGGTGCTCATTGGTATAATCCCCCATCAGCTGCAAGGTCCTATGTCATAGCAAAGCCACTGGGGCCCAGACCCGGTCCCCCCTATAATACACCTCAGCCTTCCCAAACCCCACAGACGCCCGTTTCTTTCAAGGCAACAAGGGGCTGAGGGAGGGGCTTTTCTAGTGGTCGCTGCAAATCTAACAGGAAGTTTTTTTGCTATGACCAAAGTCAGGAATGGACTGGCCACCTGTTGGTTCGGGCAAATTCCCAGTGACTCGCTTGCTTTGAAATTAAAATGGGCCCTTCACTTAAGGCTGGAACTACACAGCGCGCGTCCTTCCGATGCGAGGAAGTGAAGGCGTGACTTCGGATGAGCGGAATCTAATGTAAGTAATACAAATGTCGCATCTACAAACTTATTTGGGTATATTTATCAAAGAGTGAAGTTAATAGTGAAGTTCCGCCACTAGAGTGAAATTCCGCCCCTTTCCATTCATTTCTATGGGATTTTTATAGGCGTATTTATCAAAGGGTGAACTTTCACTTCACCCATTGATAAATACGCCTTTCAAAATCCCATAGAAATGAATTGAGAGCTGCGGAATTTCACTCTAGTGGCGGAACTTCACTCTTTGATATATCTACCCCATTGTATCTGAAACGAAACGACTGCGCGATGAAAACGCAACGTGCGGCCTTTGCATCCGACAGTCGTGTCATGTTGGACGCAATAAGTTTGCAGCATGTAGTTCCAGCCTAAAACTGCAAATAAGATCCGTTTTAAATATGTAAATGCGCCGCTCGTTGTAGAAATGTAAATGAACTGTCTGTAACAGACAACCACAGCTAAGCGGATGCCTGACTTTGTCCATTTTACAGGTTATGAAAGTTTGAAGACATTTCCAGGCGTTTTAGTGCAATGTTTTATGTGTTTTAACAGTTCTGCTGATGAAAGTGAATTGCCCTTTAAGCTGTGTGTCTCAGTTCTCCCAAGAGACCTGCTTATCTTAAATTGTTACAATTGTTTCGTTGCTTATCTTAAATTGTTACAGAAGTGCAGCTGCTGACTGTTCTGGACTCTCTGCCAAAATACCTAAATTTTAGAAACTTTGTATCTTATTCTAGAATATATTGTAAGTATAGGGCCACTAATCCAACTGATAGAATAGCCATGATAGAAACTGGGGTGAGATACTTGTTGCAAGGGTCAGTTTCAGCACATAGGGTGTATAATAATGCTGGGGATTATATGAGAATGGACCCCCACTTGGTACAGGAAATAGAGCTCTTTAATATTTATTAATAAACTCTAGTTCTAGTTAAACTTGGGGTTGAAAATATACATCATGCTTTACATGTGCGTGAATACATGGGCTGCTTTGATACTTGTGCCAGGGCTGCTTTTTAATCCCAGTCCGGCCCTGGCCAAAGTGCAGCTTTGGTCTTAGCAAAAAAACAGGTTGGGGGAGAGAATCAAGTTGGACGAACCTCAGAATGTTACTGTAGACAAAAAGAAGGAGTGTAAAAGACCAGCTTGTGTCATCTACAGGTGCTCCATAGAGCCAAAAAGGAGGTCTACTGGTCTCTTGTGTCTAAAGGTGGCCATAGACGTAACAATTATGACCTTTCCTGGAAAAGATGTTTCTAAGAAAGGTTGTTGGTTTCAATACAAATGCGTAGAGCTGAATTGTCAGATATACAGGGGGAAATTCAGTTTTGTTGCTGTTTTTACAAAGGCCCAGTCTGTGTAGCCACAAGCTTTCAATGCTCCTCTGAGATGTTTATGCTCCATGTCCTTGGACTCAGTGTATTAGTGACACTATCCGCCCTGTGGTTCAGAGTTCTAATGACACCCAGTTTGTGTTCCAGCCGATGGTGAGAATCAAACAGATATTGATCAATATGGGTGAGTTTTCGTTATACTTCTGTTTTCAAGTTACCCCTCTTTTGGATGGATATCAAATGGTCCAAAAAGGCAAGTTTGTACTCAGGGACATCCTCCTTTGTGAACTTTGTATTTGTCCACAGAGTTAATGTGTTCAGTAAAGGCCACCACTTCATGAGCTCTGATTTTGACCCAAGTGTCATCTACATACCTGAACTGATATCCATCCAAGAGGGGGGTAACTTGAAAACAGAAGTATACAGGAAACCCACTCGTATGGATTAATATCAAACCACCATTGTGATTGGGTTATTGGAAGACTTTATTTGCCATGGATTTCTCAACCTAGTCATTTGAACTGAAGAAGCTGCTCAGGAGGAGTAGTTAAACGTTTTCAATGACTTCTGTCGGGTAAATGATGTAAACACTGTTACCATATACTGTATAAATACTGTATACCATATGGACTGTGTATATAATCATGAGTGGAGCACCATGAACACCATTTGCCTCTGAAGAGCAGGAGAAGGGCTGCATTGATGAAACCAGGAAAGTAAACCAGTTTGTTTAACCATGGGTTTGGTGGTTTGAGAATGAATTCTGATAATCCTTGTTGGATTTGGGGTCGGGTCAGGTGTGGGTCATACTAGGCCAGAGAATGTATCCTAAATTTTGCATTTCATTTTTGGCTTTGCTGATTGGGTGCCCTGACTGTCTTGTGATTAGGTGCAATGTGCATATTCAATAGTGTTGTGGTGTAACTTTTAGGGGAGCAGGGGGGCAACTCCCTACCTGGGCCTGACCGAGACCAAACTGCAGCGAATGTGATAGAGAAAATGCACATCTGGAAGCAGGGTGATTGTTACCCCAATGCTTCTATATATCTGTAACCTTGTTATGAGCTAAGGGGGCCAGTCTGAAGGCCAGTTAGGGGGAGATTTGGGGGGAGTGATTATTTGTACCCTGGGTACCCCTGGAACTATAGCAGGGTGACACCCCAATGTTTCTATATATCTGTAACCTTGTTATGAGCTAAGGGGGCCCAGTCTGAAGGTCAGTTAGGGGGGGATTTGGGGGAGTGATTATTTGTACCCTGGGTACCCCTGGAACTATAGCAGGGTGATTGTTACCCCAATGTTTCTATATATCTGTAACCTTGTTATGAGCTAAGGGGGCCCAGTCTGAAGGTCAGTTAGGGGGGGATTTGGGGGGAGTGATTATTTGTACCCTGGGTACCCCTGGAACTATAGCAGGGTGACTGTTACCCCAATGTTTCTATATATCTGTAACCTTGTTATGAGCTAAGGGGGCCCAGTCTGAAGGTCAGTTAGGGGGGGATTTGGGGGGAGTGATTATTTGTACCCTGGGTACCCCTGGAACTATAGCAGGGTGACACCCCAATGTTTCTATATATCTGTAACCTTGTTATGAGCTAAGGGGGCCCAGTCTGAAGGTCAGTTAGGGGGGGATTTGGGGGGAGTGATTATTTGTACCCTGGGTACCCCTGGAACTATAGCAGGGTGATTGTTACCCCAATGTTTCTATGTATCTGTAACCTTGTTATGAGCTAAGGGGGCCCAGTCTGAAGGTCAGTTAGGGGGGGATTTGGGGGGAGTGATTATTTGTACCCTGGGTACCCCTGGAACTATAGCAGGGTGACTGTTACCCCAATGTTTCTATATATCTGTAACCTTGTTATGAGCTAAGGGGGCCCAGTCTGAAGGTCAGTTAGGGGGAGATTTGGGGTGAGTGATTATTTGTACCCTGGGTACCCCTGGAACTATAGCAGGGTGATTGTTACCCCAATGTTTCTATATATCTGTAACCTTGTTATGAGCTAAGGGGGCCGAGCCTGAAGTCCAGTTAGGGGGAGATTTGGGGTGAGTGTTTATTTGTACCCTGGGTACCCCTGGAACTATAGCAGGGTGACTGTTACCCCAATGTTTCTATATATCTGTAATCTTGTTATGAGCTAAGGGGGCCCAGTCTGAAGGTCAGTTAGGGGGAGATTTGGGGTGAGTGTTTATTTGTACCCTGGGTACCCCTGGAACTATAGCAGGGTGACACCCCAATGTTTCTATATATCTGTAACCTTGTTATGAGCTAAGGGGGCCCAGTCTGAAGGCCAGTTAGGGGGAGATTTGGGGTGAGTGATTATTTGTACGCTGGGTACCCCTGGAACTATAGCAGGGTGACTGTTACCCCAATGTTTCTATATATCTGTAACCTTGTTATGAGCTAAGGGGGCCGAGCCTGAAGGCCAGTTAGGGGGAGATTTGGGGTGAGTGTTTATTTGTACCCTGGGTACCCCTGGAACTATAGCAGGGTGACTGTTACCCCAATGTTCTATATATCTGTAACCTTGTTATGAGCTAAGGGGCCGAGCCTGAAGGCCAGTTGGGGGAGATTTGGGTGAGTGTTTATTTGTACCCTGGTACCCCTGGAACTATAGCAGGGTGACTGTTACCCCAATGTTTCTATATATCTGTAACCTTGTTATGAGCTAAGGGGGCCGAGCCTGAAGGCCAGTTAGGGGGAGATTTGGGGTGAGTGTTTATTTGTACCCTGGGTACCCCTGGAACTATAGCAGGGTGACTGTTACCCAATGTTCTATATATCTGTAACCTTGTTATGAGCTAAGGGGTCGAGCCTGAAGGCCAGTTAGGGGAGATTTGGGGTGAGTGTTTATTTGTACCCTGGGTACCCTGGAACTATAGCAGGGTGACTGTTACCCCAATGTTTCTATATATCTGTAACCTTGTTATGAGCTAAGGGGGCCGAGCCTGAAGGCCAGTTAGGGGGAGATTTGGGGTGAGTGTTTATTTGTACCCTGGGTACCCCTGGAACTATAGCAGGGTGACACCCCAATGTTTCTATATATCTGTTACCTTGTTATGAGCTAAGGGGGCCAGTCTGAAGGTCAGTTAGGGGGAGATTTGGTGTGAGTGCTTATTTGTACCCTGGGTACCCCTGGAACTATAGCAGGGTGACACCCCAATGTTTCTATATATCTGTAACCTTGTTATGAGCTAAGGGGGTCGAGCCTGAAGGCCAGTTAGGGGGAGATTTGGGGTGAGTGTTTATTTGTACCCTGGGTACCCCTGGAACTATAGCAGGGTGACTGTTACCCCAATGTTTCTATATATCTGTAATCTTGTTATGAGCTAAGGGGGCCCAGTCTGAAGGTCAGTTAGGGGAGATTTGGGGTGAGTGCTTATTTGTACCCTGGGTACCCTGGAACTATAGCAGGGTGACTGTTACCCCAATGTTTCTATATACCTGTAACCTTGTTATGAGCTAAGGGGCCGAGCCTGAAGGCCAGTTAGGGAGATTTGGGGTGAGTGTTTATTTGTACCCTGGGTACCCCTGGAACTATAGCAGGGTGACTGTTACCCCAATGTTTCTATATATCTGTAACCTTGTTATGAGCTAAGGGGGCCGAGCCTGAAGGCCAGTTGGGGGAGATTTGGGGTGAGTGTTTATTTGTACCCTGGGTACCCCTGGAACTATAGCAGGGTGACTGTTACCCCAATGTTTCTATATATCTGTAACCTTGTTATGAGCTAAGGGGGCCGAGCCTGAAGGCCAGTTAGGGGGAGATTTGGGGTGAGTGTTTATTTGTACCCTGGGTACCCCTGGAACTATAGCAGGGTGACTGTTACCCCAATGTTTCTATATATCTGTAACCTTGTTATGAGCTAAGGGGGTCGAGCCTGAAGGCCAGTTAGGGGGAGATTTGGGGTGAGTGTTTATTTGTACCCTGGGTACCCCTGGAACTATAGCAGGGTGACTGTTACCCCAATGTTTCTATATATCTGTAACCTTGTTATGAGCTAAGGGGCCGAGCCTGAAGGCCAGTTAGGGGAGATTTAATGCCAGTGTCACTGATCGAAAGGTCTATGTTTACTTAGCTGAGTTTCAAGTCACAAAGCGAATTGTTACACAAATGTCATCACACAATATATAAATCACTGGATTCTGTAGTAAACTCCACCAGGCACATAATACTGTATCCCCAGGACCCCCAGAAATTTACATTCCTGGGTCCCATTCCAAGACACGTGTAACACATGATAATAATAACCAGAGTCAACTTATCTTTAGTTCTGTCTAATTCTATAGTAGGGAGAGATGATGTCTATAGTAACAGTGGATAATAGTCTGTGGGAAGGGAGTGTGGCTGTGGGATAGCAGGTATAGTAGGGAGAGATGGTGTCTATAGTAACAGTGGATAATAGTCTGTGGGAAGGGAGTGTGGCTGTGGGATAGCAGGTATAGTAGGGAGAGATGTGTCTATAGTAACAGTGGGATAATAGTCTGTGGGAAGGGAGTGTGACTGTGGGATAGCAGGTATAGTAGGGAGAGATGGTGTCTATAGTAACAGTGGATAATAGTCTGTGGAAGGGAGTGTGACTGTGGATAGCAGGTATAGTAGGGAGAGATGGTGTCTATAGTAACAGTGGATAATAGTCTGTGGGAAAGGGAGTGTGGCTGTGGGATAGCAGGTATAGTAGGGAGAGATGTGTCTATAGTAACAGTGGATAATAGTCTCTGGAAGGGAGTGTGACTGTGGATAGCAGGTATAGTAGGGAGAGATGTGTCTATTAGTAACAGTGGATAATAGTCTCTGGGAAGGAGTGTGACTGTGGATAGCAGGTATAGTAGGGAGAGATGTGTCTATAGTAACAGTGGATAATAAGTCTCTGGGAAGGGAGTGTGACTGTGGGATAGCAGGTCTAGTAGGAGAGATGGTGCCTATAGTAACAGTGGATAATAGTCTCTGGGAAGGGAGTGTGACTGTGGGATAGCAGGTATAGTAGGAGAGATGGTGTCTATAGTAACAGTGGATAATAGTCTCTGGGAAGGAGTGTGACTGTGGGATAGCAGGTATAGTAGGGAGAATGGTGTCTATAGTAACAGTGGATAATAGTCTCTGGGAAGGGAGTGTGACTGTGGGATAGCAGGTATAGTAGGGAGAGATGGTGCCTATAGTAACAGTGGATAATAGTCTCTGGGAAGGGAGTGTGACTGTGGGATAGCAGGTATAGTAGGGAGAGATGGTGTCTATAGTAACAGTGGGATAATAGTCTCTGGGAAGGGAGTGTGACTGTGGATAGCAGGTATATGTAGGGAGAGATGGTGCCTATAGTAACAGTGGATAATAGTCTCTGGGAAGGGAGTGTGACTGTGGGATAGCAGGTATAGTAGGGAGAGATGGTGCCTATAGTAACAGTGGATAATAGTCTCTGGGAAGGAGTGTGACTGTGGGATAGCAGGTATAGTAGGGAGAGATGGTGTCTATAGTAACAGTGGATACATAGTCTTTGGAAGGTAGTGTGACTGTGGGATAGCAGGTATAGTAGGGAGAGATGGTGTCTATAGTAAACAGTGGATAATAGTCTCTGGGAAGGGAGTGTGACTGTGGATAGCAGGTATAGTAGGGAGAGATGGTGTCTATAGTAACAGTGATAATAGTCTCTGGGAAGGGAGTGTGACTGTGGGATAGCAGGTATAGTAGGGAGAGATGGTGTCTATAGTAACAGTGGATAATAGTCTCTGGGAAGGGAGTGTGACTGTGGGATAGCAGGTATAGTAGGGAGAGATGGTGCCTATAGTAACAGTGGATAATAGTCTTGGGAAGGTAGTGTGACTGTGGGATAGCAGGTATAGTAGGGAGAGATGGTGTCTATAGTAACAGTGGATAATAGTCTCTGGGAAGGGAGTGTGACTGTGGGATAGCAGGTATAGTAGGGAGAGATGGTGCTATAGTAACAGTGGATAATAGTCTCTGGGAAGGGAGTGTGACTGTGGGATAGCAGGTATAGTAGGGAGAGATGGTGTCTATAGTAACAGTGGATAATAGTCTCTGGGAAGGGAGTGTGACTGTGGGATAGCAGGTATAGTAGGGAGAGATGGTGTCTATAGTAACAGTGGATAATAGTCTCTGGGAAGGGAGTTGACTGTGGGATAGCAGTATAGTAGGGAGAGATGGTGTCTATAGTAACAGTGGATAATAGTCTCTGGGAAGGGAGTTGACTGTGGGATAGCAGGTATAGTAGGGAGAGTGGTGTCTATAGTAACAGTGATAATAGTCTCTGGGAAGGGTGTGACTGTGGATAGCAGGTATAGTAGGAGAGATGGTTCTTAGTAACGTGATAATAGTCTTGGAAGGGAGTTACTGTGGATAGCAGTATAGTAGGGAGAGATGGGTCTATAGTAACAGTGGATAATAGTCTCTGGGAAGGAGTTGACTGTGGATAGCAGTATAGTAGGAGAGATGGTGTCTATGTAAAGTGATAATCCAATTGATGTATGCTATAGTTTTCTATTACAGTGTACCGAAGGGACTTTTCATTCTGAATCTTTTCTTTCATAGACCTGGGAGTATGTTATTTATGGAGAGATGGTTAAGATCATTTGTCTCTGGGAAGGGAGTTGACTTGTGCACTTGTGACAATATGTAAACACCAATTAAGCGCATGGCCGTCTGCCAGAGAGACTTCCCATATCCTTCCATTGTTCGAGAGCTTGGGGTGTGCTGCTCTTTCTGCTCATTTGAATTTGTTTCAGAGCAGGAGGATTAGTTGCCCTACACACATGCTGGACAAACGATAGATTGTAAGCTCTTATGAACAGTTCTGTGTTCCTCATATGTGGATGATATTTGGGTAGCACATACATGGTGCTGTAGGGATACATAAGACAAGGAAAAGTCAAGTATTACTGAGCTATGTTCTTTATTAAAAAGCAAACAAGGCCATGTTAAGTCATGTGTTTACTTGCCCTTTAAACAGAGCAATTCATGGCTTCTAAATGGGAGAGAACAGAACACTTTATATTGACAATGTTATTCTAAAGCTCATTGGAACAAGCGGATTCACGTGCAATTACATTTCTGCCAGCACAGCAGGAGGCCCCCGATAATGGGCTCAGTAGAACCGCGTGTTATTGCCTGAAAAATCCTCCTTTTATTCTCTATGAAGCGCCGCTAGGTTTAACCCCGTCCTGTATGAGAGGCAAGGGAGGGGCTGCTGAGCCGGCAGTTTGTTCTGATTCAGTTCTGCTCATAGAGCCAGATATTGTGTGTTGTTTAATGGGAGAAAATCAAGTAATATCTCAATATAAAGGGCTCCTAGAGGCAATTTCTTATTGAAACCAAGGGAGGCTCTTGAACTGAGTGATGATAATTGCAAGAATATATCTGTGTTGCTCTTCTACTTATATACAGTATATATTATATATATATGTTATACAAGAGTTATAAATACGTTATGTCACCAGTTAAGTGTGTAGCAATTTACAGTAGGGGGTACATTATCCCTTATAATACATGAGTGATACTCAGAGTTCCCTGTATAACTCAGCCTGCAGCCTTGTGCCTTTATATTGTCACAGAACAACCCCTCAGTGACTTCTAATATCCTTATCATTTACAGTAGGGGGTACATTATCCCTTATAATACATAAGTGATACTCAGAGTTCCCTGTATAACTCAGCCTGCAGCCTTGTGCCTTTATATGGTCACAGAACAACCCCTCAGTGACTTCTAATATCCTTATCATTTACAGTAGGGGGTACATTTTCCTTATAATACATGAGTGATACTCAGAGTTCCCTGTATAACTCAGCCTGCAGCCTTGTGCCTTTATATGGTCACAGAACAACCCCTCAGTGACTTCTAATATCCTTATCATTTACAGTAGGGGGTACATTATCCCTTATAATACATGAGTGATACTCAGAGTTCCCTGTATAACTCAGCCTGCAGCCTTGTGCCTTTATATGGTCACAGAACAACCCCTCAGTGACTTCTAATATCCTTATCATTTACAGTAGGGGGTACATTATCTCTTATAATACATGAGTGATACTCAGAGTTCCCTGTATAACTCAGCCTGCAGCCTTGTGCCTTTATATGGTCACAGAACAACCCCTCAGTGACTTCTAATATCCTTATCATTTACAGTAGGGGGTACATTATCCCTTATAATACATGAGTGATACTCAGAGTTCCCTGTATAACTCAGCCTGCAGCCTTGTGCCTTTATATGGTCACAGAACAACCCCTCAGTGACTTCTAATATCCTTATCATTTACAGTAGGGGGTACATTTTCCCTTATAATACATGAGTGATACTCAGAGTTCCCTGTATAACTCAGCCTGCAGCCTTGTGCCTTTATATGGTCACAGAACAACCCCTCAGTGACTTCTAATATCCTTATCATTTACAGTAGGGGGTACATTATCCCTTATAATACATGAGTGATACTCTGAGCAGAATAATGATGGAAATGATAAAGGATATTGGACTCGTCTGATAATGAAAGGTCACAGCACGGGGTCATCTGATCTGCTGATCTACTGGGGGCTCTGCTGGAAGGATAAAGGCATCAGATTTATCGGTGTCTCTGGAAGTCGTTATTATTCTGTCAGTGCGAGAGAGAAAGTCCCTGTGACTGGAGAAGTGATTGCGTGTCGCTGCTGTAATGAGAACGTGCAATTTAGGGACCTCTGCTACACTGACTGTCTCCTGGTGTAATTATTCAGCTGCCTCCTCTGCCAGGCCATGGAATAGTAAGTATAGTACAGCAAGGTGGTATCCAGGAGTTACATTGGGGTAGTGTGTATAGTAGGAGTAACAGTGGGGTAGTAATTTATATAGTAGGAGTAATAGTGGGGCAGCAGTGTGTTTAGTAGGAGTAATAATGGGGAAGTAGTGTGTATAGTAGGAGTAATAGTAGGGCAGTAATATGTATAGTAGGAGTTACAATGGGGCAGCAGTGTGTATAGTAGGAGTAATCGTGGGGTAGTGTGTATAGTAGGAGTAACAGTGGGGCAGTAGTCTGTATAGTAGGAGTAATAGTGGGGCAGTAATATGTATAATAGGAGTAACAATGGGGTAGCAGTGTGTATAGTAGAAGTAATAGTGTGGCAGCAGTGTGTATAGTAGGAGTAATAATGGGGTAGTGTGTATAGTAGGAGTAATAGTGGGGTAGTAGTGTATTTAGTAGGAGTAATAGTGTGGCAGTAGTGTGTATAGGTGTATAGTAGGAGTAATAATGGGGTAGTGTGTATAGTAGGAGTAATAGTGGGGTAGTAGTGTATATAGTAGGAGTAATAGTGGAGCAGTAATATATATAGTAGGAGTAACAATGGGGTAGCAGTGTGTATAGTAGGAGTAATAGTGGGGTAATGTGTATAGTAGGAGTAATAATGGGGTAGTAGTGTGTATAGTAGGAGTAATAGTGGCGTAGTAGTGTATATAGTAGGAGTAATAGTGGGGCAGTTGTATATATAGTAGGAGTAATTATGGAGTAGCAATGTGTACAGTGCTACGCAATATGTTGGCGCTATATAAATACATGTTAATATATAGTAGGAGTAATAGTGGGGTAGTGTTATAGTAGGAGTAATAATGGGGTAGTAGTGTGTATAGTAGAAGTAATAATGGAGCAGTAGTGTGTATAGTAGAAGTAATAGTGGGGCAGTAATGTGTATAGAAAGGCAAATGGTGTTACAGGGGCGGGGCCATACGGTGGTGGAAGCAGAATTCTGACCGTGCTATTTGCACTAATTGCAGCATTAATTTACTTATATTGCATCGCTGGGGTTTAATAAGTAAAATACGCTCCTGTCTCAGTAGTCGGAACCTATAAATCCCAGAATCTTTTAAAAAAAGCAGATATGGGTAAGGGGGATTTATGATGGCAATACATCGCAGCCTGTACATCAGTGAGTAATGAGCGAGTTGCAGGATTGATTGACTCGTCGCTTATTTAAAATACTGTGTTTTTTATTTCTCTGGACTAAATAATTGATGGCAACATTGGATGGAGGCCACAGCGGCTGCGCTGCTATTTAAAGTGGCAGAGCCCAATAAGTTTCTTTATTAAAGATCTAATTGCAACTCCTGACGTATAATATTTTTAAAGGCAACATTAAATATTAAAGGCTTCAGTTAGAGACGCTTTGCACATAAATAAATGATCATATTGTCCATCAGTTCTGCTTGATGCATGGCACTCCCTCTCGGCTCCGCTGCTGACTGGTAGCTCCCCAATACCTCCCCGGGCCCAGGGGGTTACATAGGTTTGATTAGTATGAGAGTTACGGTAATTACCCGCTGTAAAAGTGCAGACAAGTTGGTTTCAGTAAGTGCCCAATGGACCCTGAAGTAATTATTGTGCAAAGTTCGTTTTTCATTCTAATGCGCATTCGCGGCCGCGAAAAGAAAGAAAATGCCGGAAGAAGATCTCTACGTGGTGCTCACTTGTATAACCCAGGATAAACCGTAACCTGGTGGATAAAACATGTGACTGGGCTGTGAATTTAAATGGTTACACCCTTTATAGGAGGGACAGAGGGATTAAAATGGGTAGAGGAAGGTGCTTGTCTGTAAAGCCTGAATTAAAGCCATGCACTAAAGAGGATGGCACTGGGGAGGGTGTGGAATCGCTTTGGTTAGAGATTTCGGCAAAAAAACTAGAAAATGATCATTGGTGTTTACTACAAAACCCCTCAAATAAATTGATGAGATTGATGCCCAACCACTATTAAAAATGGAGGCTGCTTCACAACTAAGTAATTTATTATTATGGGGGACTTCAATTAGCCAGACTGGGGTAATGGGGTTGCCAAGTCGGAAAAAGCTGTTAGGTTTGTAAATGTGCTGAATGACAACTTTTTATTTCAGCTCGTTCAAGAACCTACTAGGAATAAACTCTCTTTTGTACCTGTAATAACTAATAATACTGAACTCATCTCTAGCATTTGTGTGGGTGAGTTGATTGGTGAGAACAGAGATAAAGCAGAGATTCTGAACTGTTATTTTTCAGCTGTCTACACAAATGAGGAACCAAGTAATGAAGGAATCTATCTAAATAGTCCCATTTCATTTTAATCAACTAAAGATGCATGGTTCAACAGAGAGTAAAACATGTAAAGATGAATAAAGGTCCTGCACCGCATGGTATTCATCCCAGGGTATTAAATTTAGCTTAGCTCTGTGATTGCCAAAACTCTTTACTTATTTTTTTAGGAGTCATTGAGACTGGTGAATTGCTAATGTTGTGCCGCTATTCAAAAAGGGATCCCGTTCTCAGCCTCAAAACTATAGGCCAGTTAGTCTGACATCAGTGGTAGGAAAGCTTTTCAAAGGGTTAATAAAGCATAATATACTGGACTTTATTGCAAATTATAATACTATGAGTTTGTACCAGCATGGTTTTATGTGTAATAGATCTTTTCAAGCAAATTTAATTGCCTTTTATGAGAAGGTGAGCAGGGACCTTGATTCTGGGATGGCAGTGGATGTGATTAACTTAGACTTTGCTAAAGCATTTGATACGGTGCCACACAGAAGGTTACTGGTTAAATGAAGGAATGTTGGCCTGGAACATAGTATTTCTACCTGGATAGAGAACTGGCTGAAGGATAGACTACACAGAGTGGTGGTAAATGGAACATTTTCTAATTGGACCAGTGTTGTTAGTGGAGTACCGCAGGGCTCTGTACTAGGTCCCTTGCTTTTCAACTTGTTTATTAATGACCTGGAGGTGGCCATTGAAAGTACTGTTTCTATTTTTGCAGATGATACTAAATTGTGCAGAACTATAGGTTCCATGCAGGATGCTGCCACTTTGCACAGTGATTTGTCTAAACTGGAAAACTGGGCAGCAAACTGGGAAATGAGGTTCAATGTTGATAAATGCAGGTTATGCACTTTGGCAAAAATACTATAAATGCAAGTTATACACTAAATGGCAGTGTGTTGGGAGTTTCCTTAAATGAGAAGGATCTTGGGGTCTTTGTAGATAACACGTTGTCTAATTCTGGGCAGTGTCATTCTGTGGCTACTAAAGCAAATAAAGTTCTTGTATAAAAAAGGGCATTAACTCAAGGGATGAAACATAATTGTGTCTCTTTATAGGTCCCTGGTGAGGCCTCATCTGGAGTATGGGGGCAGTTTTGGACTCCAGTCCTTAAGAGGGATATAAATGAGCTGGAGAGAGTGCAGAGACTAAGTGCAACTAAACTGGTTAGAGGGAGGGAAGAGTTAAATTATGAGGGGAGACTGACAAGGTTGGGGTTGTTTTCTCTGGGGGAAAAAAGGCGCTTGTGAGGGGACATGATTAGACTTTACAAGTACATTAGAGGACATTATAGACAAATAGCAGGGGACCTTTTTACCCATAAAGAGAATCACGTACCAGAGGCCTCCCCTTCAGACTAGAGGAAAAGAAGTTTCATTTAAAGGAACAGAGTAGGGGGTTCATCACAGTGAGGACAGTGAGGTTGGGGAATGCACTGCCGGGTGATGATTCAGTTAATGACTATAAGAGGGACTTGGATGATTTCGTGGACAAGCAGAATATCAAAGGCTATTGTGATACTAAACTCTACAATTAATATAAATGAATTGGTGTGGTATATAAATTTATGTGTATATATTTTCAGTGAGTGTGTATGGATGCTGGGATTCAGTTGGAGAGGTTCAAATTGATGGACTTTGGTATTTTTTCAACTTAACTATGTAATTTATGCAAAAGGCACCCCAAACTAAGCAGGTGACACCAGCAAATCATTTATCACTGCTTTGTAAATCTGCCTCTATTTGTCATTTAAATAGTTGGTGGGAGTTGTAGTTTTTCAATAGGCAGAGTAGATCCTGCCTTGAAAGTAGTCTTGCCCTCCTTCCAGGTCTCCTGCTGTGCTAGATATGGCATTTTCCCCACTGTGACATCAATTATTATATTTGTCAGTATTGTCTGATAATTGTTGTAGTTTTACAACAACAAGAGTCCCAACTATTGAAAGTAGTTTTACTTGTCTAATGTTGGTGTATTGATCCAGGCCGCTGTGTTAGAGCTGGTACTCTCCCCATTGTTGCGTCACTTATTGCAGCTGGGGCCTTGGCCAACAGTGGGAACTGCCACCCAGCAATTATTAGGCGACGGAAAGACCGTACTTACTTAGGGTGCCAAAAGTTAGGCACCCCTAAGTGATTGTATGTACTTAACTGAAACCCCAGGCTGGTGCTCCTATCAGGAGAAAACTGCACTAGCCCAGGATTCTTCAAGTGAGCACCACGGAGCGATCGTCCTCTGACACAGTAGAGTGAAAAAACAAACTTTAACGAAGAAGTTGCTATTTCGTTCTACTGCCCATTTGTCTGCCCTGGGAAATTTGAAGAAAGAAGAAGAAGAAGGAAGCCGATCAGGTCCAACTATATCTAGGGCACGTCCCAAACCAACGAATGTGCAAAATACAAGAAAAGAGAGGCCCCTTCATTCCACCATTGATAGGAGCAGCTCTCGTAGATCAGCTGTCAAGGAGGGAGTTTTTCACTGGAAATGACACTTTGGCATTATTGGGTGGTTCAAGACCGGGTGTGTACTGGGGTAACAACACATACACACACACACACACACACACTAGGATCCAGATCCAACTGGGAGCCTTTGGCTGTCACTATCTAGCCCAACTGTCACCTTCTGGCCCTACAATCCCCAATTTGCTCACTTGCCACGTGGAATTATAATATCTTGCTATCTCTATATCTATCTATATACATCTTGTCCTACTGTCTGCATTGTGCCCTACTTTTGCCCTCTTACTCTTATGTTGTCATCTTGATCTACTGTATCCATGTTGCCTTACTATCTCCAACCTTTGCTTTTGACTTCATCTTTTCCATTTGACTTCATCTTTTTTGTCCTACTGGTGCCATCTTTCCCTACTGTTTCCATGTTTTCCTACTGTTTCCAACTTTCCAACTTGCCCTACTGTTGCCATTTTTCCCTACTGTCTCAATTTGTCTACTGTCTTCATATTTCCCTACTTTCTCCATCTTACCCTACTGTCTCCATCTTGTCCTACTATTACCATCTTACCCTACTGTCTCCATCTTGTCCTACTATTACCATCTTACACTACTGTCTTCATCTTGTCCTATTGTCTTCATTTTTCCCTACTGTCTCTATTTGTCTACTGTCTTCGTCTTTCCCTACTGTCTCCGTATTTCCTTACTATATCTATCTTGTCCTACTGTCTCTATTTTTTTTTTACTATTTCTATTTTGTCCTCCTGTCTAACTTGCCCTACCACACTGTCTCTGTGTTCCCTTGCTGTTGCCATCTTGCCCTGCTGTGCCCAATCTAACCTACTGTCTCTATCTTGCCTGATTTCTCCATTGTGCCCCACTGTCATCAACTTTCCCAACTGCCAGCACTAGCCCCATTCTATCTGCTGCCCCCATTATGCTTACAAGGCAGTTGCTCCTATTCTACTTTGCTGAAAGGCTAAACCCATGTGTGTGTGTGTGTGGATCAATGTACAAGGATAAATCACTGTGAAGCATCTGTGTGCAGCTGGTTGGCACATCTGTTACTCGACAGACATCTATAGATCACCCCGTATCATCAAACATTGACATTCTTCCCATGTTACTAATTTCCCAAAGTGATTGTAGTTAAAAGTTTTTGTAGTAAAGCGACCTAATTTATTTCTTGCAATGAGGAAACTTTGAAGATTTAAATATATATTAAAAGCCCCCCATGTGTTTATTTAGCGCACAGCCTTTCATAAAGCGCAATCTTTCTGTGACCTTCTTATTATTGAGAATGACTTTTCCATCCCAAATGCCATGTTTGCTGAATCCCTGCCTGTGTATTACTGGGGATTATTCATATTCATGCAGTTCTTTATGTGCTAAATGCCAAGAGCAGGAATAGAAGGTGTAACATGATCCTGGACATAAACAGTAATTAAGCTTTGCTGCTAACGAGCCTTGTCTTGGCTATGAAGATGCACCAGATTGTAACTTACTCACAGCCAAACATATCTCAAAATCTAAGACTTTATCTACTGTAGGTGTCTCTGGGTTCCTTTTCTTTAAATTTTGACTTTGACATCAAGCAGGTTCCTCAACCATCTCATGCTTGTTGTCCCGGTACTAGCCCTCGGTTCCAAAACAGTGGCGCTGCTACAACTGTAGGAGCCTTGGAGAAGTGGCAGAGAAGGCTCAGCCTAATGCCAGTTCTGGTAAGATTGGGGTAGAATTTGCTCTCCTAGATATAACTGAAAGCCCAGCTTGAAGGCCAGTTAGGGTAATATTTGGAGTGGATGATACACTGCTAATTTTCCTATATTTACAGTCATGTTATAAGTTAAGGTAGGACCAAAACAGTGAAGCTTTGAGGGGGGCTTGAACAATGCATACCCCAACCTTAAAATAGTAATACATTAAAAACATTCAATAAACAGGGGACACCATTTCTTGTTATGGAATGGTGGGAATGCCATGGAACACTAAGGATCTTTTACCCAAAATGCCCCTTAATGGCTACTCCTCAAGAGGTCATGAGATATATTCTTTGTTGATCCTGCCTGTGTGGGTGGAGTTGGTGTATATATTCACAATGTAACTCTTCTCACACAAATGCCATTGGCTCTTAATCAACTGCTAATGCAAAAGGCAAGTCAAGGGCAAATATCCAAACAAACACAATGTTACGCAAGCTCTTGGGCAATACCTTGTTTTTCTTGGGCCCTACTGGATCTCCCTAATGGGCATCACCTCTACCTCTGTCATAGACTCCACTTTCCACTACATGAGCAGACCCCCGTCTAATGTGTTTTGTGTTATCATCTGGCCCTTCTTTAACCTGCTTTTCTGTCCCATATGGGTCTCCTTTGGGGCCTCCTTACACATCCACAATAATTGCTAAAAACCAGACTATACCGTAGCCCCTTCTACTCTATGGGCTCACCCTATCTACCTATGACTTGGAACTGCTTATTCCCACATGGTAGGACTACACTAATCCACTGCAGTATCTACTACCCTAGGGAACCACTGTCCTATCACTTAGGTTCCTACCCTCTCTATCCCTCCTGGGGAACAGATCACAGGCGTGTGAATGTCAGTTCATTCCAGCACTTGCTCAGGATTAATATTTAATGACCAATGATTCATGGCCACGCAATCTTCATATGTTACAAGGCTGACCAATCGGTGACAAGACATCCTTGTATCTCAGACATGGTTACCAAGGAAGACCACTGACAGCGATTATAAAGCTTCTCATTATACTCGACTGGAGAGCACCGACTGAATATTATTCCCTCTGAGAATGACCTTAACGGTCCATGTTTAACATTTGGTCTTCGCAATTCGGAGAAAGCCTCCTCTCTGGCAGGTCTCAGCAGTGGAGGCTGATTGTTTGCAGATAGCCTCCGGGATTAGCTCTGGAGTTTGCAGACAGCCCCTTAAGCGTTTGAGAGGTTAATATGGAATTCTGATGGGCTGTCAGTTACACCAGAGGGTATGTAACATCAATCCGAGAGACAGAGACTGCGCTGTCAGATGAGCTGACAGAGAACTCGTGCCTCCAGCTCTTTATCAGAACCTCAAGCAAAACAGCCAATCCGGTCACACTCCACGGCCCACTGGCAGAGAAGAATGGCACTTGGGTTGTGGGTCCGATAATCAAGTCCTGCATTGGGCACCCACAATATAAAATGACAAATTATCTAAAGACTTTCAGTCTGTCTCATTCTGCTAGGAAGTATCCAGCGAGGAGGCCGGTGGATTTATACTGCCAATAAAAATGTATTATTGGGGCTGGAGAGAAGGCAGGAAACTTCATCAAGTGAAGGCATTTTGTAGACCTGCTGAAAAGCTTGAAATTAGAGCAGATCTTAATTCCAATTAGCGTCCCTTTCTGACCCAACTCAGCTCCCCCATATCAATCACCAGGGATGTAACTACAGAGGAAACAGGGGAATCCTGGGAGTGTAGAGGCGCT
This sequence comes from Xenopus laevis, assembly GCF_017654675.1. Taxonomy (NCBI): domain Eukaryota; kingdom Metazoa; phylum Chordata; class Amphibia; order Anura; family Pipidae; genus Xenopus; species Xenopus laevis. Next base: position 3,775,968 of record NC_054373.1, read on the forward strand.
AAACAGAGTCCGAATTAATAAGCAATTTCAATATATCTTTGTAGAATAGGCCAACTTATACGTTTTTGGGGCCCTAAACTGAATTTTTCATGGGGCCCTTTAACATCAGTGGATTTGGTAGCCTTCATGTTCATGAACCACCAATGACCAATCAGGAGCTGGAACACTTGAAGCCAGAACAGGTCACTTTTTGGCAATCAGTGCCAGGGATTGGAAGTGAACTGGCCTGACATGGCAGCTGCCAATTTAGGGGGGAAAGTGGAATTAGTTATACTTTAATCTCTTATATTGTGAAAGGCAGGTATTTCCCATTAAAAATATTTTGTTCTGCACCTCGGAGGGTTAACTACCCCAGCAACTAGGCAGCAGTAGGGAATTGAGAATGAGACCTGAATAGAAGATAAACCTAAAAGAAATATAAGCTATAAAAAGAAATATAACGATAACACTGAAGCTTCATAGTCATTCTGATTTGTGGTTGCTGGGGTCAGTGACCCCCAAATAAACCAGACAGGATTTTCATCAGCCGTCTGGAAACAGGAAAAAAAAAGGAACACTAATCAATTTTAAAAAATGTACGAAATAAATAACCAAGGTAAAAAGTTGCTTGGAATAGACCCATCTATAAGGTGACCTTTCTCTTTAAAGGGACATTATTACCTTTTCCTCATTGATTATTTTTAATAGGTTCTTCTTAGATTTTCTGATTTATATTGCGATTTATCGATTCTCCATTCCGCCACTGGGTGGAGCATTTACCAGCAGTGAAATTACTGCTAAAGTCCTTGGCAAATGGCACTGCTGAAAAATCACTGGACATCAATGAATCCAGCAATCTAAGCATTGTACAAAAAAAAGGTGTATAAAGGTGAGTTCTCTTGGCCAAAGAGCTTACAATCTAGACACATAACGAGGTTGAGCAAATTCATTGATGCCACCTTTCATGTACATGGGAAGCGAGTGATAAGTTTGGGTTTATTGGGTTCTTGTCTGTAGAAGTTCAGTTCTCCGGGTCTCTTCATCTTCTGCTACATAGTTTCACATCAGTTCCTGCCCCAGTGGAGCTGACAATCTACGGTTCCTATCCTTCCACACTAGGTATGAGGTCGCAAGTAAATGCTACTATAGGAAATATCAAGTGAGGCTTCTGTTGCCATGGCGAAATCTAAGAGTTCTGGTTCAGGGTTACCATGGCAACTGCATCCAAGCCTTTGGGAGTCTATACGGCATCATTTTCCCGGCTTCCGCTGCAGTGCAGGGACAGATCTGTTCAAGTCTGTTGGATCGACTGAAAGGGTTTTGGTGGTGGAACACAGGAGCCGAGCAACAGGAAACCAGAGCAGCAGCTTATCAAGCTATAAGTATAGGCTGTGCCTTTTTTGTTCCGATATGAAACAAGTTTAATGGTTTGTAATAACAGGACAGAGCAATCCATGAGCCTTTCCCTCTCTCCCCCACAATATTCCCTCCCACGCACTGAAATTCATTCCAACGCACGTAGAGCGCAATACAGCAACCGAGAGACCAACAGAGGGGGGGGGGGGCTGATTCACATTGTACAAGAACATACCCCCCAAATCTGCCCAGAAAAAGAATAGTTTGGACAAAACAGCCATTTCGGTTGTCTCAAAAACACTGAATATTAAAGGGAAAGCTCCATTATATTAATAAAAACTTTCCAATTTACACCGCTGGTTCTGACTGCCGAAACAATGTAGCAGAAAGCAGCTGGAGGGGAACTGACTTATTTTACATTGTTTCATAAGTCAGAACCAGAGAAGCGCAAGGAATAAGCAAATGCAGAATTCCTAGCGCATGAAACGTAGGATAAATCGAATTAAACTGGCTCGTACCATCCTGCTGTGCCTTGCCACCCTCGGAGCAACCAAAAGGGATTCACATTACTGGAAATTTTAATGGAATACAGAATTGTATTAAAAGGGGTAACTAAGGGACTGCTATGGGGTAATACTCACTCAAGGGCAATAGCACATGGACAAACGGGTGTCAGAATACCTGGTATTGCCCCTCTTTTGTCCAAAATGATAATGAACAGGTTATTAATGCTCAGAAATGCAGCAGCTTCTGCTAAACTACAAATCCCAGAATTCCAATGGCAGTGGTTGTAGTTCTCTGCCACTGGCTGAAGATTGCTGCTCATACGCCTAATCACTGGTTGCTATCGGTTACTGCCCAGGTGCAAATTTGCCCAGTGTTTATAAAGTCCCAGCAACTCTGTAGGTTCCATAAACAATCTCCTCCTAGATAGAGCCCCTGTTGGAATTGAACCCAAGGTTGTAGTTCTCAGGTCCTGGGTTCAAATCCAAACAGGGCCCTTTCTATATTGTGCATGTTTTTATTTTATAAATCAAATAGTAGGTTTTCTACATAATATCTGCACGGAATTCCTGCTGCAGCCTTGGGTCAGTTGGATATAGAAAAAATGGTTCTGTTACTGGAATCCTGGAAAGAGCAAACACCTGCAATGTGTAATGTCATGGGTTTCGTCTTCCTCTTTAATTGGATTATTTGCATGGAAGGTCTCGACCGTTTGGCCCCGGGAGTGACCTAAATTCCAAGAATGCTGAGTATTACAGAGAGTGAATCCCCACGGGACACTTTCTACTGACTCCTTATTGATGTTTGCTCTGAGGTGACAATGCTCCGATATGTATCCCGGCCAGACCGGCAAAATAAAATATCAATAATACCAGCAAAATGTAGGGGGGTGAGAAGCATTTCAAGGACGGGGTGATTGGAATACAAAGCATCTCCCATACTGGGGGCACCTATCAGGGGACACAAACATTAGCAGTAGAATTTCTGCCCAAAGAGCTTACAATCTATAAAAACTAGAGGCTTTGTATTCAAGTACAACATTTTGTCTGGAGTCAGTAACCGAGCTACATAGGGATACATAGGGCAGCAGGTAAGTATGTCACCTATATTGGCCTTCAAGCCTTGGCCTCCCTCTTGGGCTTCTGCTCTTGCCTATGAGATCAATCCTTCCTTGCAGTTCTGCTGAGGCCCAATTGGACTCCTGATCTCCTTGGATCTCATCCAGGACATTAGGTGAACTAACTTTATCCAACAGAACTAATGGAGGACGGAAGAATGCGGTGCCGGTGCCACTTTGCTCCACTTTGAACATGTGAATCTGTATCTGCTCCAGAATGACACGTAATTGCTCTTTGTGGAGCCTCCGATGGGACTATAAATTATTTTGTAAACACCTGATCACAACGAAACTGCTCAACCCGTCAGCTCTGCCCTCGCCGCAGCTTGATTAATGGGAAGTATAAATAAATCGCATTCCCCGGCGGGGCACATTTATTAACGTTTAGACTCAAGGATTACAGAGAAAGCAGAATTCATGGGGTGTCAGGTTCAGAGATAAGTGTCCCACAAGCAATAAAAAATGTTGGATATTGGCACCTGGTTCAGAGGGTGGGCTGCAAATTAGACCTTTGGCTTTCCACTAATGTAAGTCTTCTTAATAACTGTGAGAATCCTGCCTAATTCAGCAGCAGCAGCCCTCATAGTCTGTACAGAGAGATCCTATAAAACTATGGCAGCATAGGTATTCCCTGTACTAAGCACAATTCAGCAGGAACAGTCCCTAAGTTTACTCATAGTCTATACAGAGACATCCCATAAATCTATGGCAGCATAGGTATTCCCTGTACTAAGCACAATTCAGCAGGAACAGTCCCTAAGTTTGCTCATAGTCTGTACAGAGAGATCCCATAAAACTATGGCAGTATAGGTATTCCCTGTACTAAGCACAATTCAGCAGGAACAGTCCCCTAAGTTTGCTCATAGTCTGTACAGAGAGATCCTATAAAACTATGGCAGCATAGGTATTCCCTGTACTAAGCACAATTCAGCAGGAACAGCCCCCTAAGTTTGCTCATAGTCTGTACAGAGAGATCCTATAAAACTATGTCAGCATAGGTATTCCCTGTACTAAGCACAATTCAGCAGGAACAGTCCCTAAGTTTGCTCATAGTCTGTACAGAGAGATCCCATAAAACTATGGCAGCATAGGTATTCCCTGTACTAAGCACAATTCAGCAGGAACAGCCCCCTAAGTTTGCTCATAGTCTGTACAGAGAGATCCCATAAAACTATGGCAGCATAGGTATTCCCTGTACTAAGCACAATTCAGCAGGAACAGTCCCTAAGTTTACTCATAGTCTGTACAGAGAGATCCCATAAAACTATGGTACATAGGTATTCCCTGTACTAAGCACAATTCAGCAGGAACAGTCCCTAAGTTTGCTCATAGTCTGTACAGAGAGATCCCATAAAACTATGGCAGCATAGGTATTCCCTGTACTAAGCACAATCCAGCTGGAACAGTCTGTAAGTTTGCTCATAGTCTGTACAGAGAGATCCCATAAAACTATGGCAGCATAGATATTCCCTGTACTAAGCACAATTCAGCAGGAACAGTCCCTAAGTTTGCTCATAGTCTGTACAGAGAGATCCCATAAAACTATGACAGCATAGGTATTCCTTGTACTAAGCACAATTCAGCAGGAACAGCCCCTAAGTTTGCTCATAGTCTGTACAGAGAGATCCCATAAAACTATGGCAGTATAGGTATCCCCTGTACTAAGCACAATTCAGCAGGAACAGTCCCCTAAGTTTGCTCATAGTCTGTACAGAGAGATCCCATAAAACTATAGCAGCATAGGTATTCCCCTGTACTAAGCACAATTCAGCAGGAACAGTCTCTAAGTTTGCTCATAGTCTGTACAGAGAGATCACATAAAACTATGGCAGTATAGGTATTCCCCTGTACTAAGCACAATTCAGCAGGAACAGTCCCTAAGTTTGCTCATAGTCTGTACAGAGAGATCCCATAAAACTATGGCAGCATAGGTATCCCCTGTACTAAGCACAATTCAGCAGGAACAGTCCCTAAGTTTGCTCATAGTCTGTACAGAGAGATCCCATAAAACTATGGCAGCATAGGTATTCCCTGTACTAAGCACAATTCAGCAGGAACAGCTTCATAAGTTTGCTTATAACCTGTATAGAGAAGTATCATGCCAGTATCAATATTACACAGTACTGTTCTAAACTGAATCCAGCGAGGACAGGCTAAAAAATCTACTCACAACCAGTACTTAAAAAAATGCCATAAAACTCATGCTAGGATAAGTATTCCTCTTTGCTACACACAATTCAGCAGAACAGCCCCCTATGTTTAGCCACACACAGCCTGTATAAAGAGCTATATTAGCAGACTGAATAAACGCTCGTCTAGTTCATGAGATTAACTTCACACGCCGGGAGAAATCAAAACGTTATTTGGCCAAATTTACAAACCCACAGTCGAAGCATTTCATGCGCATTGTATCTGACACGATCCATTACCGGCTATAAAAGCAACTGTTATTGTTGCATCTCGTAGTCATTTCCCTCAGTCAGACGCAGTCTCGTCTCATACGGTGACAAATGTAATGTAGAGAATCGCCAGCCATGCGAGCGGGTCCCTGGGGCACCAGGAGACGGCACTTTTATATATTTGTATTTTATTTATTTTTTATTTTATTTTTATTTATTTTTTATTTTATTTATTTATTTTTATTTTTCATTCCTCTCGTATAGGGAGTTACTCATATATTTGTCTGCTTGCTTGGGAAAGTATTTCCTCTTTGTGTCGATTTTATTCCTCCCATTTAGATAATTACTGTATTTATAATCCTGCACTTTTCTTCTTGCATTTGTATCTCCTGCGTCATAACTTTAATAGATGCAATTATTATAAATATATATGGAAACTATTTATTTCCTTGACTCGATCTGCCACTTTTTTCTGCTTATAAAGGGGAAATAACTTCTTACAATGTTGTAATTATTCCGTCACTTCCGACTGGAAAATTCATGGAAAGACAACGACCCCTCTGCTGCTATTATAGCAAACAACGTGTACAGCAGGATTAAAGGGGGTGTTCACCTTTAAATCAACTGTTAGTATGATGTAGAGAGGGATATTCTAAGACAATTTGCAATTGGTTTTCATTTTTTATTATTTGTGGTTTTCAACTTATTTAGCTTTTTATTCAGCAGCTCTCCAGTTTGCAATTTCAGCCATCTGGTTGCTAGGGTCCAAATTCCCCTAGCAACCATGCATTGGTTTGAATAAGAGACTGGACTATGAATAGGAGAGGCCTATTGAGTAATAAAAAGTAGCAATAACAATGTATTTGTAGCCTTACAGAGCATTTGTTTTTAGATGGGGTCAGCGACCCCCATATGAAAGCTGGAAAGAGTCAAAAGAAGAAGGCAAATAATTTAAAAACTATAAAAACTAAATAATGAAGAACGAATGAAAAGTTGTTTAAAATGAGCCATTCTATAACATACAAAAAGCTTACTTAAAGGGGAACCGCCGCTTTAATGCTAAATATTTCCCATTGTGTCAGTGCATGGAGCCACAGCCTGTCTCTGATTGGTGGATAACAAATGACCCAACTGTCTCCACTTGGCTTTGGCTGCGCCTAAGACAAATCCTCCTCTTCTCCCCGTATGGATAATCAGATTAATCATGTCTTGAATAATGAGATTAATAAAGCGTTCATCTGCTCCGTCACATTGATGGGCCGCATTATGCGCCAGATGGGAATAGCAGGGCACGATTAAAGTCCATTAAATGAATTATACTTTAACTTCACGTTACATTTGGGAACGTATTAGGGTAATTTCCCCAGAAACCTCTCTGTATCAATGAAAATATTACAGAAAGTCTCACTGGGAAATATTGTCTGTATTTAAGGGGTTGTTCACCTTTAAATTAACTGTTAGTAGGATGTAGAGCGGGATATTCTGAGACCATTTGCAATTGGTTTTTATTTTTTATTTTTGACGTATTTAGCTTTTTATTCAGCAGCTCTCCAGTTTGTAATTTCAGCCATCTGGTTGCTAGGGTCCAAATCCCCTAGCAACCATGCATTGATTAGAATAAAGGACTGGAATATGAATAGTAGAGGCCTGAATAGAAAGAGGAGTAATAACAATTAGCAATAACAATAAGGGGGTTATTTATCATAATTTTTCGCACGTTGTAAATGAAAAAAGTCCGACCAACTAGAATCCATGATTTAACCTTATTTATCATTATAAAACCACAAAAACATCAGACTGGGAAATTTTTTTTGGAATTATTGCACGAAAACCGCAACTTTTTTGGATTGTCAAGCGAAAAATCCGTAGACCTTACCATAATGTATCCGAAGCGCAGACCATCATTTCTTCAAATTGCAAATAGCAAATCTGCCATTGACTTCTACACGACGGGTTGAAGATGGAGTATTTTCAGATTCAGAATTTTTGCATCATCTGGGTATAATAAATCTCGAAAAAAAAGTATTTTATTTCTATTAAAAATTTCGATGTTATAGTAAAAAAAACAAACAAACTAATTTTTTGACATTAATTATACCCCGAGGATTAGGGATTTACCGAATCCACTATTTTGGATTTGTCTGAGCCCCAGAATCCTTTGCTAAAGATTAGCCCGAATACCGAATCTGCATATGCAAATCAGGATTCAGATTTGGTTTGCCAAGGCAGAAGAATTCGGCCGAATCCGAATCCTGCTGAAAAAGGCCGAATCCCGAACTGGATTCGGCGCATTACTACAGAGGATTAATTTTGATAAAACTCGCACTTTAATAAACAACCTCCTAAATGTGTAGCCTTACAGAGCAGTTGTTTTTTAGATGGGGTCAGTGACCCCCATTGAAAAGCTGGAAAGAGTCAGAAGAAGGCAAACCATTCAAAAACTATAAAAAATAAATAAAGAAGTTAATTAGCTATTCTATAATATACTAAAGGTTAACGTAAAGGGGAACCACCCCTTTTATGAATCAGGCTCATTTATCAGCACTGGGCAAATTTGCCCATGGGCAGTTACCCATAGCAACCAATGAGGGATTCGCTTTTTACAGCCAGTAGAAAATGAATGCAACAATCTGATTGGTCGCGACGGGTTACTGCCCATGGGCAAGTGTTGATAAATGACCCCCAATGTGTCAATACAATAGAAATGCAACTGTAGAGAGAATATATAAATATATAGTTTATACAGTAAGTCAGTGACAGTTGCAACAGGAAAAAGTGCCGCCTGGAGACACGGGTGTAAGAATAGTCCAATAGCAGAGAGAGGGGGGTCCCCCGGATATTCCTCTCACACTCCATATTTATCGGCTCAATCCTTCTCCAGCTCCGGAGCTGCTCGGGGATCTTTCTAGTGGGTGAAATATTGAGTGAGGAGCCTCTATCACAGCGAGTGAATGTAATGACACTTTAATGGCTGATGTTTGGCTGATGGGCGTCTGGAAAGCTTTCCCTCAATATGTTCAGCAGTGGAATCGCCTCTCAGCATTAGAATTACAATTGATCGATCTGTTACTTAATCTTTATGTCACTTAGAAATCCCCTGTCTCCTTCCAACCTATAACCAAATAAACAGGGAGCCGGCTCCTTCCACTGCTCAGACACTGGGACTGTAACCCAAAATACAGACCTGGAACTCTGCAAAACCTATAGGGGAACCCCCTTCCAAGAACGACCAACCCTTTCACCATCTTGCACCCCAGTAATTACACCTCTGTCATTGTATTTATTTCATCCATGTTTATCACAAAAGGGGGCCAAAATAAACTTCCAAACATTCATCTGTTCCTGTTAATAGGAGATGGGGGGGCGGGTAAAATTAAGAATGAAGGCTGTTTTTCCTCTAGATTGGGGGTGTCCAAGCTTTTTTTTTTATCCGTGAGCCACATTCAGTTGTAAAGAAATTTGGGGAGCAACACAAGCATGAAAAAAGTTCCTGCGGATGCCAAATAAGGACTGTGATTGGCTATTTAGTAGCCCCTGTGTGGACTGACAGCCTATAGGAGACTCTGTTTGGCAGTACATCTGGATTTAATGCACAAAAACTTGTCTCCAAGCCTGAAATTCAAAAATAAGCTCCTGCTTTGAGGTCACTGGGAGCAACATCCAAGGAGTTGGGGAGCAACATGTTGGGGACTGGTTGTAGACACCTTCTCTAGATACTGTTAGAAGCCCAGTTTGAGGGTCAGTTAAGGGAAGAATTGGGCCAACACTTGGAGCTTTGTTTGATGCAGCACATTTTTGACTTAAAGGAGAACTAAACCTTAAATATAAATGTGGCTAAAAATGTCCTATTTTATAGAGTGAACTTATTGCACGAGGCTAAAGTTTGAGCTTGTCAATAGCAGCAATGATCCAGGACTTCAAACTTGTCACAGGGGGTCACCATCTTGGAAAGTGTCTGTGACACTCACATGCTCAGTGGGCTCTGATTGGCTGTTGAGAAGCTAAGCTTAGGGCTCGTCACTAATTATCCAGCAGAAAATGAGCTTCCCTGGCTGTAATATAAGCTGATGCTACAGGTTTGCTGATTATTCAATTCTGATGCTAATTGCACTGGTTTCTGTGCTGCCATGTAGTAATTATGTGTATTAATTACTAATCAGCCTTATATTGTGACATTTCTATTCTATGTGTACTGTATATTGTGAGTGGCTCCCTAAGCTCAGTAAGTGACAGCAGCACAGAGCATGTGAATCAGTGAATCAGCAGAAAAGAAGATGGGGAGCTACTGGGGCATCTTTGGAGACACAGATCTTTACTGCTAAAGGGCTGTGGTTGCCTTGGGCTGGTACAGAAGCACAAAACATCATGTAAAACATTTCTACCTACTTCTTTAGTTAGGCTTTAGTTCTCCTTTAACTGGAGATGGGTGAGTAAAATTTAGAATGAATGTTGTTTTTCTCTAGATTGGTGGTCCCCAACCTTTTTTGTACCCATCAGCCACATTGAGATGTTAAAAAAGTTGGGGAGCAACACAAGCAAGAATAAAGTTCCTGGGGGTGCCAAATAAGGACTGTGATTGGCTATTTGGTAGCCCCTATGTGGACTGACAGCCTATAGGAGACTCTGTTTGGCAGTGCACCTGGTTTTTATACAACCAAAACTTGCTTCCAAGCCTTGAATTCAAAATGAAGCACCTGCTTTGAGGTCACTGGAAGCAACATCCAAGGAGTTGGGGAGCACCATGTTGGGGACTGGAAGTAGACCACTCCACTAGATACTCATAGAGAGTTGGGGTCAACGTTAATACCCTTGGAGCTTTGTCTGATGCAGCACAATTTTGACTGACCAAACAAGAAGTTGATCTTAAAGAGGTGGTGGCTCAGCCAAAGGCTACGTCTTGAGTGGCACCAAACTTCATGTTTAGTTCATTTTGAGCCAGTGCCAGAGATGATTCTATTGTTGCCTTTAGCCACAACCCTGAGGTCATTGGTAGGGATGTCGCGGACTGTTCGCCCGCGAACTAATTCGCGCGAACATCGACCGTTCGCGTCCGCCGAATGTTCGCGAACGTCGCGCGATGTTCGCCAATTTGGGTTCGCCTTAGCTGGCGCTTATTTTTGCCCTCTCACCCCAGAGCAGCAGATACATGGCAGCCAATCAGGAAGCTCTCCCTCCTGGACCACCCCCACACCCCCTGGACCACTCCCCTTCCATATATAAACTGAAGCCCTGCAGCGTTTTTTCATTCTGCCTGTGTGTGCTTGGAAGAGCTAGTGTAGGGAGAGAGCTGCTAGTGATTTGAGGGACAGTTGATAGTAACTTTGCTGGCTAGTAATCTACTTGATACTGCTCTGTATTGTAGGGACAGAACTCTGCAGGGATTTGAGGGACAGTGAGTTTAGGTTAGTTAGCTTTGCTGACTAGTAATCTACCTTCTACTGCAGTGCTCTGTATGTAGCTGCTGTGGGCACTGCTTCTGATCTCATCTGCTGACTGCTGTAATAACCCAATAGTCCTTGTAAGGACTGCTTTTATTTTCTTTTTTGTTTTTTTTACTTTGCTACTGTAAGAGCCCAGTGCTATTAGTCTAGCTGTGTTGGGGAGTGGGACTGGTGTGCTGCTCCTCCTAGTAGTTCACCACCACCAGCACCAACCAGAGTCAAAATTGTTACAAAGTATCTTATTTGCACCTGTTAGCTGTTCTGAGCTCTCTGCCAAAAGCTAATTAAGTTAGAAACTGGTTTTTTTCTGGCTGTTCAGTTCAGAGAAAAGAGGGACTGGTGTGCTGCTCCTCCTAGTAGTTCACCACTACCAGCACCAACCAGAGTCAAAATTGTTACAAAGTATCTTATTTGCACCTGTTAGCTGTTCTGAGCTCTCTGCCAAAAGCTAATTAAGTTAGAAACTGTTTTTTTTCTGGCTGTTCCGTTCAGAGAAAAGAGGGACTTTCCAGTACAGAAGAGGGACAGGGGGTTGAGTGGTCAAAAGAGGGACAGTTGGGAGGTATGCAAGTGCCACCTAGCTGTGTGAGCTTGTTCACATTCTGTCTAAATAATAACAATAATAATTCTGTGTCCGTAAACATCACCTGAGTGATGTTTTTACAGCAGCAATAATATATTCCGTATCCACTACTGTATACGTTGCCCTTGCAGGCATTGTTTGCCCAGTCTTTAACCAAGTGCCACCTAGCTGTGTGAGCTTTTTCACATTCCGTGTCCAGAAACATCACCTGAGTGACGTAGTGTGATTTCTGCCCTTTACAGCACAAAACGCAGCGCTGTGTCAACAATGTATTTTTCAGATACATTTTTGCCCTTGGCATGCCACTGTCCAGGTCGTTGGACCCTTTAAACAACTTTAAAATCATTTTTCTGGCCAGAAATGTCTTTTCTAGCTTTTAAAATTCGCCTTCCCATTGAAGTCTATGGGGTTCGCGACGTTCGCGAACCGTTCGCATTTTTTCCCGGAAGTTCGCGAACATGTTCGCGAACTTTTTTTCCGACGTTCGCTACATCCCTAGTCATTGGGAAGAACTAAAAGGAAACTAAAGAAATCAATAAATGTCATTTTAGACAAATACCTAGAATTTGTGCTTTCAGGTTCCTCAGGTACAGGAACAAGTCGGCCACGTGGAGTAAATCGCCGGCACGTGGCTGGAGGCAAAATTACCTTTACAAAACGGTAACTGGGATCAATGGGATAAATCAGTATTTGGGATTTGAGAGCAGCCGGTGGGGGAGGTGCTGCCGGGTTTTGTTTAGGGAAAGCAAAACATCATCAAGGTCATGAAATAAAAATAATTCTGCCTTTCAGTGTAAAGGAAAGACCCCCCTAACCTGTCCCAGGAGCCCATGGAAACTGTAATGGATTCTATTCTATTGTATGGCGGGTACTGACTTGGGGAGGCGCATGGCTTTAGGGTACCCCACTTGTTCTCTTCCTAACATCAGAACGACACAATAATTCTTTCCATTGGGCTCCACTTATGTCACTGACCCTACAGCCGGCAGCATTTACTGGTCACCTGTTTGAGAGAAAATATCTGATTGGTTGCCAGGGGTTACTAGACCTCTCATTACATTAGGCTCTGATTTAGGGATGAGATAAAGAAAGGCAGAACTAACCCCACACTTAATACATAAATATATGAAACCTGAACCTCAATGTGAAACTTTCCAGTTCTGGGTGCCCCATTCCCAATGCCCCCCCAGCTCCTGCCCAGATCACATAGGGGGTTTTGCACAATTCAGGGGGCTCAGCTATTCATTTGTTTGCAGTTATCAATATTCCGTCCTTGCATCTAATATTCTCACCCTGATCCCCACAAACCATAAACTCAGTTTTATTCATTTAGAATTCTGGAGAGTCCACCCCCCCCGACACCGAGCCCACAGAGCTCACGCTCCCCGCCAGGAAGGTGGCACATTGTGAACTCATCTGGAATAGCAAGAGATGGATAATCAGCCGAGCCCGGGGAGTCGCTTCATTACGGGAACAAAAAGAAAGATATTAAATAGATGGGACACTAATGAAGAGTTTCTGGCAGCCGGAGACTGAGAGACTTTATTGCACAAAATTATAATATTCTTCTGACACCAAGAGACCCATAAGTGACTGCAGCCGGTATTTCCCTCGATCTAAGGTCCCTATCACATTCCTATCAGTCCCCGCCCCAGTGAGTTTATAATCTACAGGCCCTATAACATTCCTATTGGCCCCTTCCCAGGTGAGTTTACAATCTAAGGCCCTTATCACATTCCTATTGGTCCCTTCTCCAGTGAGTTTACAATCTAAGGTCCCTATCACATTCCTATTGATCCCTGCCCCAGTGAGCTTACAATCTAAGGTCCCTATCACATTCCTATCGGTCCCTGCCCCAGTGAGCTTACAATCTAAGGTCCCTATCACATTCCTATTGGTCCCTGCCCCAGTGAGCTTACAATTTAAGGTCCCTTTCACATTCCTATCGGTCCCTGCCCCAGTGAGCTTACAATCTAAGGTCCCTATAACATTCCTATCAGTCCGATCCCCAGTGAGCTTACAATCTAAGGTCCCATATAACATTCCTATCGGTCCCTGCCCCAGTGAGTTTACAATCTAAGGTTCCTTTCACGTTCCTATCGGTCTCTGCCCCAGTGAGTTTACAATCTAAGATCCCTATAACATTCCTATCAGTCCGAGCCCCAGTGAGTTTACAATCTAAGGTCCCTATAACATTCCTATCAGTCCGAGCCCCAGTGAGCTTACAATCTAAGGTCCCTAATAACATTCCTATCGGTCTCCGCCCCAGTGAGTTTATAATCTACAGGCCCTATAACATTCCTATTGGTCCCTTCTCCAGTGAGTTTACAATCTAAGGTCCCTATCACATTCCTATCGGTCCCTGCCCCAGTGAGCTTACAATCTAAGGTCCCTATCACATTCCTATTGGTCCCTGCCCCAGTGAGCTTACAATCTAAGGTCCCTATCACATTCCTATTGGTCCCTGCCCCAGTGAGCTTACAATTTAAGGTCCCTTTCACATTCCTATCGGTCCCTGCCCCAGTGAGCTTACAATCTAAGGTCCCTATAACATTCCTATCAGTCCGAGCCCCAGTGAGCTTACAATCTAAGGTCCCTATAACATTCCTATCAGTCCGAGCCCCAGTGAGCTTACAATCTAAGGTCCCTATCACATTCCCATCAGTCTGTGCCCCAGTGTGCTTACACTCTAAGCTCTCTATCACATTCTCATCAGTCTCTGCCCCAGTGTGTTTACAATCTAAGGTCCCTATCACATAGCTATCGGTTCCTGCCTCAGTGCATTTACAATCTAAAGTTCCTATCACATTCTTATTGGTCCCTGCCCCAGTGAGCTTACAATCTTAAGTCCCTATCATATTCCAATCAGTAGCAGCTCCCTGTTCTGGGCAAATGACAACAACTTGGGGAATTGGCATCAGTGATGACTTCACTTTCCTATAAAAAGAGTCACTTAACTGTTAAATGGACACATTGTATTAAAGGGATTCATTGGTGGGGAGGAAAGGAGATCTCCCCATCAGCATAGAAAGGGGGTTCTTTACTATAAAGGCAGTCAGGTTATGGGGTTCCATGGCAAGAACAGAAGACATTGTACATACAATAACTGACAGATATCCCTCTAGCTGCCATCTGTATCCTCCAGCCATTAACACTGATGTATAAAGCACATAAGGTGATGATTTATAGAGACCGAGTTGCTCATTTTGCAACACATTCAGTGAGATTACAGCTATTTGCTCATTTCTGGAGTGTTAATTAAATATCCAATTACTGGGGCAGCGCAGCCGCATGTAAGTGGAAAGAGACGTCTCGTAGCAGTTCAACAGAATCGTATCTTGGCCAATAACATTTCTCTGCTCTTGCACAACATGATCGCCCTGTCAGTTATTAGTAGATTTACCCCAAAATAATATCCACAGCCGTCCCTGAGACTTATTTCTATGCGGAATTCCCTTGTCTGTAACAGTTGCTCAGTGCACAAATAGAGTGTGAGCAGAGGAGCCGAGCAATCTATTTACTGCTCCTGTCAGTCGGAGTGAGAAGGGCGATAGAGAAAAGGCAACAGCAAATCAGAAAGGTGCGAAGAGAAATGTCGCACCTCGGGCAGCGAGACACGAGCAGGACCCGCCTGACAGGGAGACTGGTGACCTTCCCCCGAGCCATTATAAACAACATGCGCCCATTTATCTGTAGAGCACAGGTGACCCCACAAGGTCCTTTAACCAATTAGATGTCAGTCGGAATTTATATTCCCTGCATTGGTGTTGCAGCACTGGGTTTATAACTTGCCATTAGCTTACTGCTTTTATGGGATGCTGGGAGTTGCAGTTTAAAGGAGAACTAAAGCCTAACTAAAGAAGTAGTTGTACATGATGTTTTGTGCTTCTGTACCAGCCCAAGGCAACCACAGCCCTTTAGCAGTAAAGATCTGTGTCTCCAAAGATGCCCCAGTAGCTCCCCATCTTCTTTTCTGCTGATTCACTGCACATGCTCTGTGCTGCTGTCACTTACTGAGCTTAGGGAGCCACTCACAATATACAGTACACATAGAATAGAAATGTCACAATATAAGGCTGATTAGTAATTAATACACATAATTACTACATGGCAGCACAGAAACCAGTGCAATTAGCATCAGAATTGAATAATCAGCAAACCTGTAGCATCAGCTTATATTACAGCCAGGGAAGGTCATTTTCTGCTGGATAATTAGTGACGAGCCCTAAGCTTAACTTCTCAACAGCCAATCAGAGCCCACTGAGCATGTGAGTGACACTTTCCAAGATGGTGACCCCCTGTGACAAGTTTGAAGTCCTGGATCATTGCTGCTATTGACAAGCTCAAACTTTAGCCTCGTGCAATAAGTTCACTATATGAAATAGGACATTTCTAGCCACATTCATTTTTAGGGTTTAATTCTCCTTTAACAAATGGTGAAGAATCACAGGCTGGTTTTGCCCTATACTGAGCCAATTATTCAACCAGTCTGTAGCTTCTCCTCTATCTCTGCAACTGTCGTAATGTAATAATGTTTCAGTCGCGGTCACGGATATATAACAACAATTTGTGCTGCTCTTTATTTTGGACTTCATTTTTGTACACTATAAGCAATAAGGAAATAATGAATACAGTAGAACCCCCATTTTACGTTTTTCAGGGGACCAGGAAAGAATTATATAAAATCCGGGAAAATGTGTTAATGTAACTTTTTCATCAAGTACTGGGACCCTGGCTCTTGTGGGCCCCTGGCTTTTGTGGGACACAGGCACTTGTGGGACCCCGGCTCTTGTGGGGCCCAGGTTCTTGTGGGACACCGGCTTTTGTGGGACCCCGGCTCTTGTGGGACCCCGGCTCTTGTGGGACCCCGGCTCTTGTGGAACACCGGCTCTTGTGGAACACCGGCTCTTGTGGGACCCCGGCTCTTGTGGGACCCCGGCTCTTGTGGGACCCCGGCTCTTGTGGAACACCGGCTCTTGTGGGACCCCGGCTCTTGTGGAACACCGGCTCTTGTGGGACCCCGGCTCTTGTGGGACCCCGGCTCTTATGGGACACGGGCACTTGTGGGACCCCGGCTCTTGTGGGGCCCAGGTTCTTGTGGGACCCCAACTCTTGTGGAACACCGGCTCTTGAGGGACCCCTTCTTTGGGTTGGTTGTGGCAAAAGCAAAGTGCGTTTAAAAAAAAAGTGTGTGTATCTAATTGGAGCCTGTGCATTAATCTTCACCTGGGGAGAAGTGCCAGGGCCCGCTGGGGTTTTTCCCAGTCCCTCCAGCTCATTCGGACCCTGAATATTATGGAATATTACTGGGATACCGAATCTAGGGATTTACAGGCTGCAGCGGGATGTGCCAGTTGCATTTTACACGTTGGTGACTCCGGTCCAACAGGGGCCACTCTGGCTGCAGAGAGATAAGAACTTTCTAACTTATCATACAGTCGCATCTGGCCTCCTATTGTTCGGCTACCTTTACTAGAATGACCAAATGATTGGTTTCCATGGTGACAGGAGGATTGGGGCAGTCTCATGCTATTGTGCGTTTGTATGTGACTTCCCAGAAGCCGCGTGCAGTCCCTTTGTATCGAGCCCCCGCTTTGTATGAGAGTGTCAGCCTAGCGACCCATTCCGCTGGACTTTGCTCCGAATAAGATCATTTCCAGGAACAATTTTGCCGGATTCATAACAACAGCCAATTTGTGGGTCCCCTGTGGTCTCTCCTTTCTCCAGTGTTTCCCTGTATAAGAGATCAGGCGCTTATCGGCGCAGGGGCCCTTTGCTGAGTGATGAGTAAAGGAGATTATTGGAAACCGGAGCTGAGAATTCGTCATAGAGACTTGCTGTAAAGTGGATCAATACTGAAGCCGAGAGAAGGTTCTGTCTGTGGGAGTCTCTCAGCCCTTTCAGCAAATGTTTCCTTTACTCACGTTTTTTTATTGAGAAACCAAATCCAAAAATTACATTTTCCGTCGGCTCCCCCTGTGATACTTATTCCCCCATTTCCATTAGAGAGGGTCTCTGTTCCTGAATGGGACTCTCTGTACTGGGCCCATTGTCTGACCCAGTGGGATTTTACCGAAAGGGACAAGAAAGATGTGGAGCTTTCATATTGTGCATAGAATAATAATAACAAAACTGTGATACTACTGATATTATTACTCACATACTGACATACATACCCAATGCCCAAGGCTGTTCCTGCTGAATTGTGCTTAGTACAGGGAATACCTATGCTGCCATAGTTTTATGGGATCTCTCTGTACAGACTATGAGCAAACTTAGGGACTGTTCCTGCTGAATTGTGCTTAGTACAGGGAATACCTATGCTGCCATAGTTTTATGGGATCTCTCTGTACAGACTATGAGCAAACTTAGGGGACTGTTCCTGCTGAATTGTGCTTAGTACAGGGAATACCTATACTGCTATAGTTTTATGGGATCTCTCTGTACAGACTATGAACAAACTTAGGGGACTGTTCCTGCTGAATTGTGCTTAGTACAGGGAATACCTATGCTGCCATAGTTTTATGGTATAATTACAGGAAATTGTTCTGCATTTCTTGCGAATTAGTGAGATTTCTGTGAGTAATATGTTTTACTTGCAGTGATCCGTTACATCTATTTATAACCTATTCTGCAGCACAGTACAATAAAAGGATATATATATATATGTCAAACATACAGAACGACACAGGACTTCTAGAGGGCCCTGCTCATCAGAGCTTACAATCTAAAGGTTGAGCCTTTAGAAAATAGCGAAACCAGTTGTAGCCAGCTGTGTGTATAAAGGGCACATTAAATAGAATATCTTTATCTAATAGAGTCTGAACAAGCAGGGGTTAATATAATTATGTGAAATTTAAGTCCCCCCCCCCCGACAGTCTGACATGGCCACTTTGATACATGTCGCCCATTGCTGACAAATCTAACGACAAGTATTTCATCTTGGATTGATTTTCGCCTGTGCCCAGCGTTTCCAATTTACTGGATTTATGGGGTCGGATGTCACTCGTCTGGGTCTGCTGACTAAGCGGCTCCTTCTCCCCCCCCGCCTCATTCCGTGTCACACACATGACTGTGTGTCACTTGCACACGCGTGTTTATTCAGCAGGACCCACACTGGGGAGCTGGGGAGGTATATGAAGTATTTACTCCCCTTTATTTTGGCACGGAAGCTGAATGTGATTAAAGCAACCGATTTTATATCTATACATGTGGAATTTAAAGAGTTAAAAAAGGCAAAATATGAAAGGGCTTCAAATTCAATGAAATATTTTGAGATTCTAGCTATCTGTATAACAGAGCATTCTGTCCCAGTGGCTGCACAGATCCTATCTGATCCCCATTGTAAGCAGCAGTCCTGTCCTGCTTTATGGCAGCTGAGATTCTAGCTATCTGTATAACAGAACATTCTGTCCCAGTGGCTGCACAGATCCTATCTGATCCCCATTGTAAGCAGCAGTCCTGTCCTGCTTTATGGTAGCTGAGATTCTAGCTATCTGTATAACAGAACATTCTGTCCCAGTGGCTGCACAGATCCTATCTGATCCCCATTGTAAGCAGCAGTCCTGTCCTGCTTTATGGCAGCTGAGATTCTAGCTATCTGTATAACAGAACATTCTGTCCTAGTCAGGGGTGTAACTATAGAGGAAGCAGACTCTGTGGCTGCAGGGGGGGGGGGCCCAAGAGGTATAGGGGCCCCATGAAGCCCTAACATAAAATTTCAATTAATATTGGTAAAACAGCTCAACCTCTAGACATTTTGGGGGTCTGAAAAATAACTTGCTGTGGGGTCCAGTAATATTTTGTTGCACCACTGGTCCCAGTGACTGCAGATATAAAATAACTATTGTATTGTTAAAAAGAGATTTCGTTTAGTTAGTATGATTGTCCCTGTAGGGGGCAGTTTCTAGTCCCTGTGATTTATTTTGGCTGGCAGTAACACAAAGAGAAACAAAAACAAAAAAAAGAAAATCAAAGACTTCCAGGGAGCTTCTTGCAAGGGAAGAATAGGCAGCGACACAATAGAAACTCAGTTCCCAGGAATAAATAAATAAATAGTAACCTGTTGGTGACATTGCTTATAGAGCCGAGCGTTACTGCAGATACGGCATTAATATTTATCCTTATTTATGAAGCAGCGGCAGATTGTGCAGAGCGGAGCTGCGGGGAGATGAGGAAACAGATAGAATATTGCAGTATCCAACTTACAGAACCAGAACTGCTACGTTATGATCATTAGGGTAATTCTAGGCCAAACTGGATCTCCTAGGACTTCAGACTAAATAGATGTATGTTGTGCTTTTATTATAGGTGTTATATAGGCCAATGGTGACTATGAGGAAAGGCTGGTGGCAATAAGGGCCTGGGTCACTGGAGGATGTTCTGCTACTCTTGGAGGCCAGTCCAACCCATCTAAATGGCAATAAGGTCTCAGAGTGGATCATTATCACCCTTGTGTTAACCTCTCTGTGCACCGTATCTCAAGAAGATTCCAACTCATGAATAAAACCCATTAGAGAAATATGGAGGGTTTATTTTACGTGGCCTCTAAAAATGCATTTACTTGATGCAAATGTTAGATTGATGTTGCTACAATGGGCGGCCTGATCTGAACATACAGATGTGCAGACACGAGTAGACTCTTGGACATGGCCATTGTCAAGGCTGGTGAGGAATTCAATGATGTTAGGGAGGTCAGGGTGGAATACTTCGATCACCTGACATTGTCTGTCACAATGAGGGGTAACGTTCTGGGCAGGTAAGTGTGGATTCCCTTGAGGGCAGTGTCAGATTTCTTAAACTTACATTTAGACACCTTGGCATAAAGCTGGTGTTTCCTGGATAAGACTTCTCTGACATGTCTCCAATGTTCCTCCAAATAAGAGGAAAATACAAGAATATTGTGGAGATATATGATAATGCATTAGTCCAGTAGATTGCGAAAAGCAGAGTTCCAAAATGTTGGAAAGTAGCGGGGGCATTACAAAGTCCGATAGGCATTATGATGTACTCAACATGCCCATAAAGAGAACGAAAAGCCGTCTTCCATTCGTCGCCCTCTCGTATTTGGATGAAATTGTAAGCACATATAAGTCTGAGTTTAGATAATATCTTGGCATGACTTTGAAATAGTTGAGAAATAAGAGGTAGTGGGTAACAATTCTTGTTATTTTATTAAATTCACAGTAGTCGATACATGGCCTCAAGGAGTGATTTTTTTTCTCTACATAGAATATGCCTGCCCCAGCGGGAGAAGTTGAAGGATGAATAAAACCTTTCTCAAGATTTTCATCAATATAGTCAATATAATTAATGTGGCCAGTTATGGCTCCGAAATGGGATAAATTCTCCCAAAGGGAATCACCGCCCCAGGGAACAAGTCAATAGGACAATTGTAGCTTCTGTGAGGGGGCAGAGAATCCTCTTTCTTTCTATTGAAAAAGTTTGTTCAGAAGACTTTCCCTGGGTCCACTCCTCCTCCTCCTCTGCCTGCCATCTCTTGCCAGGATGGGGAAGAATTTTTGGTTGAGTGGAAAGAATAAGGGGCAGGAAATTGCAGTATCTGGTCAAATGAAAGGGATTTTCCTGTGAAGAAAATTCTTGGGAACCTGGAGAAAATGTGCATGCCTCCAGGTCAATTAGAGCCTTCCATAGGGATCATCCGGATAAACCCAGAAAAGGAGTCCTGAGGCCACACCTCGGGGAGGGCAATGTAAGGCTCCAGGGCACTCTGCGACTGTTATGCCTGTGTATAGGAGCAGGGGCGCGCACAATCATGAGCATCCTCGACGCCCACTGACCGTGCATCTGTATATGTGTGCATGCATTGCATCTGATGCTGTAACGCCGCATGTTTGGTGCCAAGCTCTTCCCCTTAAATAGACACCAAAGGAAACAAACTGTGCTTGCTCCTGATCCTGTGCTCGATTTTTCCTGATTGACTTCTGATTATGACTCGGCTTGTTCCTGGACCTTCTCTGCTTGACTTCTGCCTGCCTTTGACCTCTGCCTGTTTGACTACAAATGAACTCTGCCTGCCTCTGACTTCTGGCCCGCTTCTGACTCTTCTGACTGCTGACTCTTCTCATCTCAGGCTTTCATCCTGACAGACAGTCTTCATACCAGCTTAATGGTACATGTATTATAGAGACCCATGGTGGCAATAAGGAAGGGCTGATAGGAATTACCATGGGTTGGTGGCAAGTATTCTCTGGGACACTGGGGGATCCTCTGCTACTCTGGCAGATCAAACCTGCTAAATGTCAACATGAAATAAGGTCCCAGAGTGGATCATTATCATGGGTTTACACATCCCTCTGCACCCTATATTAAGAAGGTTCCAATTCATGAATATGACCACTATAGAGATAGACATACACAATCCCCTTAGAGATAATGGGGCTTATTGTCCATGTCCTCTAAAAATGTGTTTACTTTTAGTTAGTTGGACCTTTTGGGGCAATATTATCAATGGGAAGCAGTTGGCATTTGAAAGTGGCCATTTTGAACTTGGCTATTCATGAGTGGACACATCTTAGGTTGCAATGGGGTCTTTAGTTCAGAACTTCATAATGTGACTTCTGTTCTGGAATATTGTTAGAGCAGAGAAGTCTCTAAGAGCGGCAGTCTGACTTCCAACTGTCATTGGAGTAATTTTGGCTTGAAATAATGTCACCAGTCTGTCTTGTGCTCTAGAGGAAAATCACCGGAAAGTGACACCGGCCTTTATTCTTTCTGTCCTCACAGAGAAGGATCTCAGTATCTCAGGATCTGTCAGCAAAGCACAGGGGAATGGGGAAGGTAATTAAACTGATATCTGCTTGTCGTTAGCACTTTGTCAGACACCTCACACTTATAAAGGAGGAGAAATAAAGGAATCCTAATTAAATCCAAAAATAAGGTGAGGAGAGAGGCTGGGAAACTGTGTGTCGGATTTGGCAAGTAGACAAGTAGTGTAAAGAAGGTTTCAATGTGCCAGTTTGGATCCAGTTATACCATGTGACACACATACACACAGAATGCTGGGTAAATGGGAGGATTGAAGGGTTAGTTGCCCTTTAAATTAGCTTTAAGTATCATGTGAACAGTGTTTTTTATTCTCTGAAGTTTTGGAATTACACATTACCCACGGCTCACCACTCATGTCCATGGGGAAAGAGGCGGGGCCGGGTGGCTGCATTTTAATTTACAATCAGCTAAATCCTCAGGCTCAATCCGACCAATTGATTGGTTGTTACGTTCCTCTCTTGGAGCGCCGGATCTATTTAGTGGTAGTTTTGGAAATGCAAGTGGAATTATCCACTGGCCTATGGCACATGTAGCTGCTGGGCCCCGGCCTTCATGGGCCCCATCGACCCAGATACAATCCCCACTTGCTGCATTGTTGCCTCTACTGTGCCATCACTCCCCCCGCAGGCTTTCCTCCTCCAATCTTGCCGAAAAATATATAAGGTATGTGCGGGGGGGGGGGGAGAAAAGTATGAGCAAGTGGTGGGGGCCCCTGAGGGATGTGTGGGGGCCCCTAGGGTATCAGACCCAGTGAACCTCACACACCCCAGTCCAACCCTGGCTACTGGAGTAACACTCAACACCCTCCTGAACCTCTTGCCTTTGATATACATTTTCAAAAATTTAAGATTTTCAGCCGAAAAATGCACATATGAGAGATGTTAGCCTGAAACTGTCAGTCACTCAGCAGGAGAGAAGAGCCATGTGTCTTAAGCCATACAAATCCCTTGTAAGACGTGTCGGGAGAGTTCGGCGTTCTCTTACCTCCCGGCGCGTTTCGTCTAAGGAGTTTGTGCGCACTTCCACGACTTGCGTCTACATGCGTCGTGTCATCACGAATTAGGTAGCGGATTTGAATTTGCCGTCAAATCAGCTTTAAAGCTCCAGTCCTCCATTTAGCAAGTGCCCAAGCTGGGCTTCAGTTAACTGTTCCTGCTCAAGCGTATTTTCTATCTGATTATTTTTTGTTTTGACTTCTGCCTGACTCTCGTTTACGATTCCTGCCGCCTGCCTTTGTCTCTTCGCCTGTTTGACTATCTCTATTCTAAATCCTTGCTGGTACCTCGTTTACGGACTATTTGCTAAAGATCTGCACTTCCTTGTTGGTTTTCCGCAGCAGAAAACCCGAAAAGGCGTCGGCGAACACGGGAGACCGCTGGGTTATCCTGTGCAACCAATTGTACTCGTCACTGCGCAAAGGTTCTGATAACGAGATCGTTACATCCATGTCCTCTGTGTTCCACAATAGTCACTGGCTTTATGGTTATACTGAGAACTGAAGTTCAGCAACAGCTTACTAAAGCCGTCCAAATTCTCCCTCCACGGTAAACACTTTGTTGGGTTTCACAGGTGAATATAAATGTCAGACTCGTTAAGGGCTCTTATCCCTGATCATTAATTAACAAGAATAACGAGCAATGCAGAACAAGTG
Organism: Xenopus laevis; assembly: GCF_017654675.1. Taxonomy (NCBI): domain Eukaryota; kingdom Metazoa; phylum Chordata; class Amphibia; order Anura; family Pipidae; genus Xenopus; species Xenopus laevis. Next base: position 3,799,786 of record NC_054373.1, read on the forward strand.
GAATAGATTGCAAGAGATTGTTTGACTATACAGGTAACGGGAAAGAATTAATTGAAATAACGAGTAACCCCAAAGTGATACCAGCCCCAGTCCCAAGTAGTTATCGCTGCAGGTAGTTAAGTTGGGTTGAAAAAAAGACTAATATTAATAATAATATTCTCCTAATAACAACCACTGTCAGTCCGGGTTTGTGGCATGAGTTTTCTGCATCATTTAGGCTCATATAGAATCCTGTATCTGGGAGACTGTGTAAGAGAATTATTACAGATATATTACAGTTTGGAGCATTAATTGCTATCAGTATGGCAGCTCAACTTCTACCACTACAGAACTGGGCCATAGAACTGGTGCTGGAATTCTCTGTAGACTTTCAGCATCTGAAGAATTTTTCTTAATTAATTTAATTGTTATTTTTTTATCTTGAAGCAGGAAAAAGTTAGATTTGTGCCTCTACGTTCTAGATTGTAAGCTCTATGGGGCAGGGCCTCCCTCTCTCCTGTATCTGGTAACATGCGCCACTTAATCTTTGTTACTATGTATATTTATTTTACTAGAATGCTTGTTCCCCTGTTTATACCATTACTGTTTTATATACAGTAGCACTATACAGATTGGACCTGTTATCCAGAATGCTGCGGTTTTCCTGAGAATGGATCTTTCCATGATTACGTCTAGAAAATCATGTAAACATTAAATAAAGCCAATAGGCTGGTTTTGCTTCCAATAAGGATTAATTATATCTTAGTTGGGATCAAGTACAAGCGACTGTTTTATTATTACACAGAAAAAGGAAATCAGTTTTAAAAATTTGGATTAATTGGATAAAATGGAGACAGACTTCTGTAATTCAGAGCTTTCTAGATAATGGGTTTCTGGATTAAGGATCCCATATACTGAACCTGAACCCCTATAGGAAGGACTATGGCCTTTGTCTTACTTATACACTTCTCATCTGGGGATCCCAACTACTGGGGGATCCCCAAGGCCTGCACCCCATTGGGGTCCTCTGGATCCTCGCGCCAATACGAAGGTGCACAGAAAAATGCATCCGGAGGGGCGTGGGGGGCCCGGCTGCACAACCTGCACCCGACCCCGACCCTTCTTAGTTATGTTACTGCTGCTATTTTATTTCAGGAGTCAGTACCAGCAGTGCGGAAAATATAAACAGCCAGACTCTGCTTTCATCAGCAATTTCATTTTCATTTTTGGTTACTGGTCTTGGAAGACCCAATGCCGCCCCCCCGCCCTTCAATAACGATCCATTAAACTGCTCAGGCAAAGGTCACAGATTTATCATAATATTTACCGAACACTCCATGTTAATTGCATTAAGGGACAATCCATCCTTGTTCAAAATGTCACTTGTTATTGGAGGCCTGTGAGTTGCCATCACCCCTCGTTTATCTCGATTTAGATTCATTATTTCCTATTAAGTACTTACTTTCTCCTATCTCTTTCCATCCACATGTGGGAAGGCAAGTGAAGCTGAGACCTATTGTCAGAGACACAAAGCCTTTATTTGGGGCCCATAAACCCCTCCCCCTCGTTTAATCCCTAAAAACCTGCCTCCTTGCCCAGATATTCTGCCTCTGGAATCTGCGTTATCCAATGGAATTGCTACAACTCCCAGCAACCCAGGCAAAAAAATCCTTAGGGATTAAATGGAAATAATTATTTGTTAGTGGGCAGAACCAGCAGTGCAGGACTCAGTCTTGCTCAGATCTGTCTGGAGCAGCAGGTTATAAGAAAGAGGTGCGCAGCAGTTGGTGTCTGACAAGATGGAGTCACAGCTGTAACCTTCAGCCCATGGAGATACTGACCAGATGGATTTGGTAGTACATAACCCCCTGCAGGTGACTCCCTGCGAGCTTCTCTGTCTGCGCTTCTATAAATCTCTGTGGCCCTGGGATCAGTATCAGAAGAAAGTCTTAATCAGGCGCAGGTAATTGGTGCTCTCAGCGTGTAGGGACCTCACTCTGCTGCACTGCTGCACCTGCCACTGTACAGAATAGTATCAGCTTTATAATTAAAGGAGACATACACCCAAATATAACATTTTGTATAATGAATACACATACAAAACAACTTAACAACACACATGCAAACATTTCAATGATTTTCATTTAGAATTAGTCAACTCCCCTACAACTAAAGATCCAATTGCTACAAAGCCTTGCATTTTATGTGTCACTGTATCTGTAATAAGGTAACAGTCACCCTGCTATAGTTCCAGGGGTACCCAGGGCACAAATAAGCACTCACCCCAAATCTCCCCCTAACTAACCTTCAGACTGGGCTCCCTTAGCTCATAACAAGGTTACAGATATATAGAAACATTGGGGTGTCACCCTGCTATAGTTCCAGGGGTACCCAGGGTACAAATAAACACTCACCCCAAATCTCCCCCTAACTGACCTTCAGACTGGGCCCCCTTAGCTCATAACAAGGTTACAGATATATAGAAACATTGGGGTGTCACCCTGCTATAGTTCCAGGGGTACCCAGGGTACAAATAAACACTCACCCCAAATCTCCCCCTAACTGGCCTTCAGACTGGGCTCCCTTAGCTCATAACAAGGTTACAGATATATAGAAACATTGGGGTAACTGTCACCCTGCTATAGTTCCAGGGGTACCCAGGGTACAAATAAACACTCACCCCAAATCTCCCCCTAACTGACCTTCAGACTGGGCCCCCTTAGCTCATAACAAGGTTACAGATATATAGAAACATTGGGGTAACAGTCACCCTGCTATAGTTCCAGGGGTACCCAGGGTACAAATAAACACTCACCCCAAATCTCCCCCTAACTGGCCTTCAGACTGGGCCCCCTTAGCTCATAAGAAGGTTACAGATATATAGAAACATTGGGGTGTCACCCTGCTATAGTTCCAGGGGTACCCAGGGTACAAATAAGCACTCACCCCAAATCTCCCCCTAACTGACCTTCAGACTGGGTCCCCTTAGCTCATAACAAGGTTACAGATATATAGAAACATTGGGGTGTCACCCTGCTATAGTTCCAGGGGTACCCAGGGTACAAATAAGTACTCACCCCAAATCTCCCCCTAACTGGCCTTCAGACTGGGCCCCCTTAGCTCATAACAAGGTTACAGATATATAGAAACATTGGGGTAACAGTCACCCTGCTATAGTTCCAGGGGTACCCAGGACAAATAAACACTAACATTGGGGTAACAAATAATCACTCACCCCAGATTACAATGGTGAGAGTATGTGTCAGATGAATGAGGTTTAATGTAAGAGACATGTTGGAATACAGTTGCAGTGGGAGAATTGAGCAGTGAATGAGAGTCTCAGTATTACAATAACTTTGGGGGACAGAGCGTAACCCCCAGGGGAAAGAGAAGTGTGACTGTGGCGCCACCAGATCCAGTGAGAAAATAAAACTAATAATGAGTTTCTTTCCTCGGGGCCCCTGTGGATCAGGCTGAGACCTGGGAATTGGATCCTCGGGGGGAATGTACTTTACAAAGACAAACAAATACGTCAGGTCGATGGGTTTGTGATGAGTCAGAAGTGAACGTGTTCAGGTTTGAGGGGATTATCTGTCGGTCGGCGGGGGGCTCAGGGTGTCGTTCGTTTGGAATTGATTTCTTTAGACTGAATCACAAGTCTTTTTGCGTCACCAAGAATTGATGTTATGTTCTGTGCTGATATAAGAACAATTAGTGAATTTAGGAGCTTTAACATTTTAAAGGGTAAATGCGCCCAACAATGGATTTTTGCACAATGATAGAAAATGGTAATTTAATGACAGTACTGCAGTTTATATTCATTTGCAATAAATGAGTCATTTATGGGAAAAAGGTTTCAAAGTTACATCGTTACATTGTTACATCGTTAAATTGGGTTGAAAGAAGTCCATCAAGTTCAACCCCTCTAAATGAAAACCCAGCCCCATACACACACCCCTCCCTACTGTCACATAAATGATATATCCCCATATCTATACTAACTATAGAGTTTAGTATCACAATAGCCTTTGTATTATGTCTGTCCAAGAAATCATCCAAGTCCCTCTTATAGTCATTAACTGAATCATCACCCGGCAGTGCATTCCCCAACCTCACTGTCCTCACTGTGATGAACCCCCTACTCTGTTCCTTTAAATGAAACTTCTTTTCCTCTAGTCTGAAGGGGAGGCCTCTGGTACGTGATTCTCTTTATGGGTAAAAAGGTCCCCTGCTATTTGTCTATAATGTCCTCTAATGTACTTGTAAAGTCTAATCATGTCCCCTCACAAGCGCCTTTTTTCCAGGGAAAACAACCCCAACCTTGTCAGTCTCCCCTCATAATTTAACTCTTCCCTCCCTCTAACCAGTTTAGTTGCACTTAGTCTCTGCACTCTCTCCAGCTCATTTATATCCCTCTTAAGGACTGGAGTCCAAAACTGCCCCCATACTCCAGATGAGGCCTCACCAGGGACCTATAAAGAGACATAATTATGTTTTCATCCCTTGAGTTAATGCCCTTTTTTATACAAGAACTTTATTTGCTTTAGTAGCCACAGAATGACACTGCCCAGAATTAGACAACTTGTTATCTACAAAGACCCCCAGATCCTTCTCATTTAAGGAAACTCCCAACACACTGCCATTTAGTGTAGAACTTGCATTTATATTATTTTTGCCAAAGTGCATAACCTGCATTTATCAACATTGAACCTCATTTCCCAGTTTGCTGCCCAGTTTCCCAGTTTAGACAAATCACTGTGCAAAGTGGCAGCATCCTGCATGGAACCTATAGTTCTGCACAATTTAGTCTCATCTGCACAAATAGAAACAGTACTTTCAATGGCCACCTCCAGGTCATTAATAAACAAGTTGAAAAGCAAGGGACCTAGTACAGAGCCCTGCGGTACTCCACTAACAACACTGGTCCAATTAGAAAATGTTCCATTTACCACCACTCTTTGTAGTCTATCTTTTACTTTTTCCCCAGCAGCAATCACATATCACTACAGATCCATCCTCAGGGCTCAATTACATATGCAAACGGTTCCACCAATCAGAGGCCTCCTGCATATTGTGCTCTCAGTTTCACCACGGACAGGTGACTGTGCCAGACTATAGAGAGATATAACAATATGGCTGAGCCTGGTGCCTGGGATGTAAAGTTGTGGCAACACTGATCGAGTTATACTAATAGAACGAGGGGTGCCAGGTAGTTCTGTAGGGTGTTCCTCATATCTAGGTGGGTTGCACCAGCTGAGTGTCGGACTGGGGTGTCAGGGGCCCACTGGGCTGCAACATCAGGGCACTGAAAATCCTCAATCTGCCGTCGCACCTCCTATAAAACCACCCCTGTTGGTGAGGGGGGTCAGCCAAATCTTGTTTTTTCGCTTGCTGAAGCATAAGGCGCTTGCTAGCAGGGAGAGGGCCTGGGTCGGCGGGGCACACAAGAGCCACAGATTTTTCCCAGAGTCCTATTGGCCCAGTCTGACCCTGCAAATGCCATTGTAGCCACTGTGCCTGGGTGAACCCCAATTGGGAAGTACAGAGTTTTTCCAGTCTGCCTCGTCGTTGTAATCTCCAATAAATCATTACACCAGATTATGTCTGCCCATTGTCTCCCAGTGGGAACCATTAAATCCCATTTCTCTGGCGCCGCTGGCACCCTATAGACTTGTGTGTTTTGTCTGAGGGAACCTCCATGAGGCTAATTAGTCACTCTGCATTAAATTGGATTAACCAGGAATATAATTTAGACTCCTCTTCTTTCTCATCCAAAATGCTCTCTTTACTTATATTTATATAACTCCAGAACCCATGATCCTCTACTCCTCCTATTTTTCCTGCCCCCGAATGTCAGTGAGTCTAGATATGTGTCTAGAAAAGGATAATAAAATTACATTCTTAACCCATTGCTATTCTCCGCATTCTTCCTCGGCCCCCCTACCCCTCACCTACTCAGCTCCGTCACCGGTTTTCCTATGGAAATCCGTGGCAGAGTGTTTAGAAAAAAAAAAAATGAAAAAATAGGCACCCCGACGGCCGCCCCCAAAACTAAGCCGCCCAGGGAATTGTGGGATTTGGAGGATGCAGGCAATTGTGGGGTTTGGAGGATGCAGGGAATTGTGGGGTTTGGAGAATGCAGGGAATTGTGGGGTTTGGAGGATGCAGGGAATTGTGGGGTTTGGAGGATGCAGGGAATTGTGGGGTTTGTAGGATGCAGGGAATTGTGGGGTTTGAAAGGATGCAGGGAATTGTGGGGTTTGGAGGATGCAGGGAATTGTGGGGTTTGGAGGATGCAGGGAATTGTGGGGTTTGGAGGATGCAGGGAATTGTGGGGTTTGGAGGATGCAGGGAATTGTGGGGTTTGGAGGATGCAGGGAATTGTGGGGTTTAGAGGATGCAGGGAATTGTGGGGTTTGGAGGATGCAGGGAATTGTAGGGTTTGGAGGATGCAGGCTGAGGACAGATGGCTGTTGATACAAAGTAACAGTAGTCAGTCAGCTCAGCAAAGTAGTCAGACAGATCAGCAGGAGAGCAGGGGCTAGGCTAATGGAACTGTTCCAAACCATTCAAAAACATGAAAAGTCTGCATATTTTTCAACTGATGTATATCAATCAAAGTTGCTTGAAATTATGTTAACTTTTCGTAAAGCTTAAGTTATGTTTGTGTGGAGTTCCCCTTTAAGAACACCTGGAAAGAAGGAGAATAACAGAGGTGCAAGGCATTATGGGAAACTAAAGAGATGATTTCTGATACATTGTATCCCGCTGCACTAGGGGAATAAAATGGACTCACAGACGCTGCATTCAACAGAAATGACATTTACATATAACTATAAAACCAGTGGAAATGTGTCATTACTATATATTCGGAAGTTGCTTAGAAATACATTTTCTTTCATTTGGTGAAAAACTGTATTTGGGCTGAGTTCCCCTTTAAGTATCTATTTTTTAAAATTCCATTGTTGGTGAATATAATGTGCATTAACGTTCTGTAGCCGCGACCCTCATTATCCCGGCGATGCTTCTCTCCGCTCAGTTCTTGGGAGCTCATTTTTCCAGCAATAATGTGCCTATTGCTTTTGCTTTCCGCCCCGTGTAGACAAGAGATGCGCCGGCGCCTTGGGACCAGTACATTCATCTGCCGTGTATTAATAAAGAGCGCAATCATCAGGCCGGCTCAGGGAAAGCTGAATTATAACTGCCGAAGCTGAGTGTTAGAGCCTGGGAGCGGAACACTATCACCCTCGTTACGCCGCAATAAAACCATGACATAGACTTACCCTTGTTTCATCATCCCTGGCATGGAATATGCAGGTGGCGATTAAATGGGCTCAATTCACTTTCATTACGTGGATGGTAATTACAAACTCACAGAGGATTTCATTGCTAAACAAAAAGACTCATAAGCTGGGAACATGATGCAACTCACTCTCTTGTCTGACTACATACACCTTAAATGTGACTACAGAGGAGCCAGGGTGAGAGCAGACCCCCTGCATCTGTATACTCCCCCCCATCCCCATGCATGTAGCCTGCATGAATATAGGTTTATAGATGACTACTTGCAGTACCACTTCTCACCACTTTGGCCCAAGAGTTTTTTTCTTATTGAGTTACAGCTAAACATCGCCACTGATTTCAAAGTCTTTGGAATGAAGCATCTCCCAGAAATGGTAGAGATCTAGCCTCCATTTATTATATAACAAAATCCACCATCCAAGCTTGCTTCTATATTCCAGTCACCCCGAAAACCCTGCTCTCCCCACACAGCTTCAGAAATAATCCAAGAGCAGTAGCTATAGTTAAAAAGTGGGGGGTCACAAGGATGCAACGCACAATAAGGGCATGAAGGAAATACTAGAGTAGGATGATAACAGTAAGGTAAGATGATGGGACAAGATAGGGCAAGGTGATGGAAATAGGGCAAGGTGGAGGCATTAAGGCTAAATAATAGATTTTGAGTGTGGCCAAATCTCTGCAGTTTGAGGTTGGGCCCAGTGTATGTGGATGTTTCCACCAGTAGTCAGGCTTTGTGTAGACTTTAGGTTTTTCAACCTTTTAAAATTAATTCAGGTTCCTGAACCCATATGCTCAGGTTGGTCTAATGCTGAATTGGAATTTAAGTTGTGTTTTTGTTCTTCTTGGGGGACAGTGAACATTTCTCTTTGTTCATTTGTTCTTATACTACTGGGAACCACCAAGGTAATCACTTCACTGCCTTGGCTTCTCATGCTACACAGGCTGCCGTCTTGCCAAAGACTTACCAAAACTTACCTATGGTATTTGGGGTCTTGAACTTGGAAAGGGAAACATCTAGGTGTTTCTATCCATCCCTTTCTGTATGAGTGGGCTCCCCAGAGGGGCCTTGAGCACTGGCACAAGAGAGCTCAGCCGGAAGGCCAGGTGATTTGCTCTCCTAGATACATCTGAAAGTCTATCTTGAAGGTCAGTTAATTTGAGATTTTGGGGGAATACTTGTGTTTTGCCCTAAATATTCTTGGAACTGTAGCTTTATAACTGATATTTCCAATTTGAACTTCTATGGGAGAATGGGGGCTCAGTCTAAAGCAGTGATCCCCAACCAGTGGCTCTTGAGCAATATTTTGCTCACCAACCCCTTGGATATTGCACTTAGTGGCCTTAAAGCAGGTGCTTCTTCTTGAATTCCTGGCTTGGAGGCAACTCTTGGTTTATTGAAACCAGGTGTACTGTCAAACCTCCCGTACACCAGTCCACATATGGGCTATAAAGTTGCAAATCGCAGCTCTTATTAGGCATCCCCAGAGATTTTTGCGTTTGTGTTGCTCCCCAACATTTGAATATGGCTCATGGTTAAAAAAAAGTTTAGGGGCCCCTGGTCTAAAGGTAGGACCCCAATGGGCAGAACAGAAAAGGTCCAACCACCTGCACTTTATTAGGTGCCATCACACTTTGTAGAGATTTCACCACATCCCAATATACTCATCTCCAAAATATTTCCAAAATACATCAACAGACTTTTTCGTCCAAAATTGACACGGGTTTAAATTTTTTGCTTTCACAAATTTTTAGCGAATTTTTTGCAGTTTCGCAAATTTCACTGGAAATTTGCGAATTTTTTCGGAGAATCAAAACAGGAGAAATTCACCCATCACTAGAGTTTCCCATTTATATGAGGATTCAGACCTCGTCTTCTCAACTTAGGGAGCGAATTAAAATGGAGTTTGTGAGATATATTGAAGACACCATGATTACAACTCATTCAATGTAACATGAAAACAGAAATAGAACTTGTGCTTATTGCTTATTAGATCTGCGAGTGCCACTTTGCCCCCACTATAAATGTATTTTACTGTTTTTGACTTTCTTTTATTCACAGTCTGAAGCCGAATAATATCATTTAAGGACAGTTGAGTGGATTTGGATCTGAAAGGATGAGTGGTGTAGCGAATTCTTCCTTTATAAAGAGATAAATAGAGATAAATAAGCTATGAAATAAGTTGTGGCTTCTGAATTGAATGTTTAATTGTGTCGGCAGAAAAAAAAAGTGCATTTCACGAATTCCTGTAAATATACTGAGCATCAAAGATTCATAAACGCTGGAGGGAAATAAATTAGTATCAACTTAAATTTAACAGCAGCAATTATTTTGCACTCGCCTGATTAGTTCCAAAGTGGCACTTTAAAGGCGACAGTAAAATAGTCTGACATTTACAGTTTGGGAAAAATAAATTTCTTGGAAAACATTTTCTTTTACTTAAATGTTTGTTATTTAAACGTGTCTGTTACTATCAGAGCAACCAAAAAACCAGGCTGAGTATGTAAGAAAGTTGTGTGCAGGTGCAGCTCATGGTATAGAGCCACTATGCTGACATCTGCAACTGCCAATTAAATCTCCTAGGCGCGGGTATTCCCGACCCGAGACCTGGTCGCCGGGAACCCCACTATGGAAGAAACCCAAACTGCAGCACTTTCAAAAAATACCCGATTCTAGGTTATGGGGGGTAAAAATACCTATCTCAAATAGTAGCAGATGGGCATCTAAAATCTTTTCAGGTACTGAAAACAGAATAGCAATTGCCATCTCGCATGATCTTTAGATACATTCAGCTAAGTCATGCCTTCCAGACTCCCAGTCCAGACCATTGGACTTAACTCAATCCTCACTGGAGCACTACCTTAGGCACCCTGAATTAAAAAAGAGTATCACTTGGATTTACCCCTAACTCTTAAATTCAACGGATTTGACAGATTAAGTATAGTAAAATGGGCGGCTGGAATCCCAGTAATGGAAGAGGAGGCCTGGAAGGGGGTTATAGAGCAAATACCTGAAGTAACGATATCAAACAGGGACAAGTTGATAATTTCTGCACCGAATCTACCTTACCCCCCACAGATTGGCCAAGATCTACCCAGGTACTGTTATAAATGTGGGGTGGAGGTAGGCACCCTTTTCCATGGGTTTTGGGAATTAACCCTCATACAACGCTACTGGCGTAAAATCCTGGACTTTATCCAGAGCAGGATTGATCTCCTGAACATATGCTCCCCTGACCTGTGTTTTATGGACCATACTAAACCTCTCACTCTTCCCCCAGATTGTTCTCCACATGCTATATAATGCAAAAAAAGGTATATTATTAACATGGAAAGACACTGTGGAACCAGCAGTGAATATCTACTGACCTTCACACTCCCTGAATGAAATCTTAATTCAAATGAGATTGAAATTAATTATTTTTTCCTTTTTAATTTAAATATGCCCAAGTGCCGACACATCGTTGTATCCACCGACAGATGAATTCCCGCCGCCGAGCTCACGTATTCCAGTTCATTATGTTAAATTGCATGAATAATGGAATGATAATGACTTGCCGTCCAAACAACAAATCCCACAATGCATTTGTTTTGTGCAGCTAATATGGTAGCAAAGAACATTCCAGAGCTAAGAACGAGGATGGGAGAAAAATGGGAGATTTTCAAAGATCATTCTATCCACATCTCATCTCATTACTCCAGAAGCAGATTCTCTACCACTGGCTTTTGGAACATGCTGTTGTACCTTTGAGTTGAGTATTGTAGGGCAACGCTCTGGGAAATACATCAATAGGGCTGCAAATAAAGTGAGGGCCTTTGAACTAAAGCTTTGGCCCTGTTCTGAGAGAATGGGGTGGAATTATATAGGTAAGGGGTGTCCAACTCATCAGCCCCCCAACTGTTGCTGAACTGTAACCCAAGGATCAAATAAAGTAAAGGTTCTAAACAGTATGAAATGTTCAGAGCTCTGCAGGCAAGTGACCAAACTGTTTCCAGTCTGAGCTATGCAGGAGAACAATTGCCTTTCTATGTTCCCTCTCTACTTGTCATACACAAAAACCAGTCTAATGCATAACAATAGGGTCATTGACTGAGACCCTGGATGCAAGTGCAAGAGCACTAGGGGGGCAAAAGTGATCCCATAAGTGTGTATTCAATAGGGTCTGGCTGTGCTCTGCAGCTCTTGGTCAGCACATGGGAGCCCTGTCCTTACCAAATGGGCACTCAGTCATGCACTTATTAAATGACCTCTTATATGTCCTTAATAATGGTTTTATCTTCTAGGTGAGGACTCTTAGTAATAACATGAAAGTTCTGACTTCTGTTTGGGTCTTTTGACTTGTCAGTGGCATCTTTATGATTGTTGACATTTAGTCCATCCATCCATGCCTTCCTTCCTTCCTTCCTTCCTTCCTTCCTTCCTTCCTTCCTGTGCCTTGCCTTTTCAAACTTCCTTCCTTCCATCCTTTCTGCCGCCTCCCTCCCTTCCCCCTTCCTTCCTTCCTTCCTTCCTTCCTTCCTTCCTTCCTTCCTTCCTTCCTTCCTTCCTTCCTTCCTTCCTTCCTTCCTTCCTTCCTTCCTTCCTTCCTTCCTTCCTCCCTCCCTCCCTCCCTTCCTTCCTTCCTTCCTTCCTTCCTTCTTTCCTTCCTCCCTCCCTTCCTTCCTTCCTTCCTTCCTTCCTGTGCCTTGTCTTTTCTTCCTTCCTCTGTTCCTTCCTTCCTTCCGCCTCCCTCCCTTCCTTCCATCCTTCCTTCCTGTGCCCTTCCTTCCCAGCCTTGTTCCTCCCTCCCTCCCTTCCTGCCCTTCCAAGAATCATTGTCTTTTCCAATAGACTCTTCTCATACTTCCAAAGTGAAACATATTTTGTCCGGTCAGGTAGAAGATCAGGTTTCATTTGGTTTAGGAGGCTGTTCAGTCACTGTATTCTCAGAAGTCTTCTGCAACATCAAAGTTCTAAAGTAACATCTGGCTCTCGCTCATCACACATTAGCTGCTGAAGAAAGTCTCTAAATAAATGATATGTATGATGTAACATGGAGTTCTGGTGCCCTATGGGATCCTGTTTGGCAGCTTCCCTTGTTGTGAGTGTCAACCCTGAGGAAGATCGCCAGAAATTACATAATGGCAAGAGGAAATTAAAGGGGAACACAAACTTCAAGAAGGAAGGAACATTTTCTCATGCTTATAACTAACATGGGGGCAATTAGCTGTACAACCAAACCCTCCCAGGTAATGCCCTTGTACTGCTTCTGGCTTGTCCAACCAGGCACAGCCCTAAATATTAGGATGCTGCTCAGAAACTCATTTGGGTAATCAATACCAGCCTAAAATAACACTCGGCCCGTTTACCTATTAGCCGCTCCCACTCTGCCTACTATTCTGATTCTTGTCACAGGGAGATATTGATTCGCCTGCAAACGATTCCTGCGGGGCCCCTTCATTGTGCAAATGCCAACGATATCTGGGGCGAATCTCCCCGGCTTTTCCTTAGTCCTCCACTGTTAGAAGCCAATAAACTAACTGCATGTACGACCCGGTTGCTAAGAAACCAAAGGAAGAGAACAAGGAGACTGAAAACCAACACAAATTAGATGTAACTGCTGCTCAAAGAATTATCTGTCCGTCCCTTGTTATTCCCCGCACTGCTGGTTGTGACTATTGAAAAAAATATAGCAGAAGCCACCTGGGCTGATATTAAAGCTACAAAATACAGTGAAAACGTATCAAGGGTTATTGCAATGAAATACTTAAATACATCAGGATTAGCCAATGATATCTGAACCAATTAGTGGATACATGATGTCATAACCATGTCACATTCAGCTAATGATGTCATTTGTGACAAGGAAACCCAGAGGGTCCATGTGACTGGAGGGTTGATAATTGCTGCCCCCAGGCACTGGGGGAGGGACCTGTTAATTTAGGGTTATGGGGCCCTTTACTGATGGCGGCCCTGCAAATAAGGGATATGATTGGCTGTGTGTAATCTAAGAAGTGAAATGAGTACCTGTTGAGTTGTATCTGCTCAAGTATTGTTGAACTACAAATCCCAGCAGTCTCTGTGAGCATCTGACTTGTTATTCAACTGCAACGACCTAGAATCCTAGAAAAGTCAAGATTAGATTATTAGGATACTATTTGCTGGAGGGTCGCAGATGAGGCCCCTCTTGCAGACAGTAATATATTGCATGAAGTCTATCTGCGGGGCCTGAGTGGTAATTAGAGTGAATATTTAACTTTACGAGTAATTGCGTGTAATACATTCAGCCTCTCTCCATTAATGCGATATCTAGTGATGGGCGAATAAATTTGAGAAACCGCCGCGAAAATTCACCAGTGAAAATTCAGCGGTGTCAAAAAAACATGGACACCGACGTTCTTGTTTTTTTGGACGCTGGTGCATTTTCGCCAGTGAATTTGCGGTAGCGTAAAAAAAACAGACGCCAGCGTCAATAACGAGAGGCTGGCGCCGTTTTGTGAATTTTGCGCCGTTTCTCGAATTTCGCTGGAAATTTGTGAATTTTTCTGTGAAGCAAAACGCCCCAAATTCGCCCATCACAAGTGAAATCTGACATTTTTTACCAATGAGCGCAAATAAGTAGATCTATTAACCCCCAAGGTACTTATAACTAATAATATCCCACAGCCCTGGCAGTATTTAATACTAGAACTGTCCCTCTATGAACTCAGATTCGACCCGACACAGGGAGAGATATAAATCCAGGATTAAGATTAGTATTTTAGTAAATTGTCTACCCACTTCCTCCTAAAACCTTGGACAATGAATGTGATATAATTAAGTCATTCCTGTTACTGTGTCATTGTTGTGTCATCACAGAGAATCTGGGAGGAGCTAAAGGCATCAGAGAGGAGGGAGATGTTCCTAATCGCTCTCATTGATTAATTGGCATCTCTTTAACCTCCCACAGCCACAAGGGCAACTCCAGTAAAGCCACCGTTTTATTTAACATTTCCCACCCAATGCTTCACCCCCACACACTCTCTAGCCACATGCGCTGGTATTTCCCCTGTACTAAGCACAATTCAGCAGGAACAGTCCCCTAAGTTTGCTCATAGTCTGTACAGAGAGATCCCATAAAACTATGGCAGCATAGGTATTCCCTGTACTAAGCACAATTCAGCAGGAACAGTCCCTAAGTTTGCTCATAGTCTGTACAGAGAGATCCCATAAAACTATGGCAGCATAGGTATTCCCTGTACTAAGCACAATTCAGCAGGAACAGTCCCTAAGTTTGCTCATAGTCTGTACAGAGAGATCCCATAAAACTATGGCAGCATAGGTATTCCTCTGTACTAAGCACAATTCAGCAGGAACAGTCCCCTAAGTTTGCTCATAGTCTGTACAGAGAGATCCCATAAAACTATGGCAGCATAGGTATTCCCTGTACTAAGCACAATTCAGCAGGAACAGTCCCTAAGTTTGCTCATAGTCTGTACAGAGAGATCCCATAAAACTATGGCAGCATAGGTATTCCTCTGTACTAAGCACAATTCAGCAGGAACAGTCCCCTAAGTTTGCTCATAGTCTGTACAGAGAGATCCCATAAAACTATGGCAGCATAGGTATTCCCCTGTACTAAGCACAATTCAGCAGGAACAGTCGCTAAGTTTGCTCATAGTCTGTACAGAGAGATCCCATAAAACTATGGCAGCATAGGTATTCCTCTGTACTAAGCACAATTCAGCAGGAACAGTCCCTTAGTTTGCTCATAGTCTGTACAGAGAGATCCCATAAAACTATGGCAGCATAGGTATTCCCTGTACTAAGCACAATTCAGCAGGAACAGCCCCTAAGTTTGCTCATAGTCTGTACAGAGAGATCCCATAAAACTATGGCAGCATAGGTATTCCACTGTACTAAGCACAATTCAGCAGGAACAGTCCCTAAGTTTGCTCATAGTCTGTACAGAGAGATCCCATAAAACTATGGCAGCATAGGTATTCCCTGTACTAAGCACAATTCAGCAGGAACAGTCCCTAAGTTTGCTCATAGTCTGTACCATTAAACTAGTAAAAAAACTTTCAGAGTGGAATTTCCATAGAGACGCCCCTATACACAGACCAGAAGCAGCAGTGTAATAGTTCTCTGGGCCCCGACATTCTGTCATCTGAGCGAATCCTCCCTGGAACACGACTGATTAAATTCCCAGGAACAGGCCCAGGCTCTCTATCCATTTATCTTGCAGCCGGTCGTATAAAATGACATCAGAGGGTTTTATATTGGTGACTTTTTCCCCGCAGAGCCCTGATTAAGGCTCCCCCCCTACAAGACCTCCATTAATGGTAAATAGGAATAGATTGATGATCTCATCCTTCGACACTTTGTTCTCCCTGGTGATGACATCATCGGGTGGCCATTGCAATTACAGGCAGAGAGGGGTTAAGGAGGTTGGGAGATGTCACTGTAATTTGATTATCCAACTGGGATGTCAAATGTGTGGCCCTTTAATTGCAAACTCCCGGCATCTCACTGAAGCTAAAGGCTATTGGGGGTTGAATTTAGAGAATGCCGTCCTATTGGCCAATTAATATACAGAACAGTCTGCCCTTATTGTACTAAAACAGCCCCTGACTATATTATTAGATAATTAGGAGACAGTAAGGAATCATGAGACTCTCTGTCATTTATACAGAATATCTGCTCATACCCCGCCTGTCAGTTTATCTGCAGATAGACTTCTGTGTACCCCCTACCTAATATACTAATATACTAATATACTAATATACTAATATACTAATATACTAATATACTCCTAATTATTGGCCACACTCACTAAGTGACTCTCCCAACTTGTGCACTTATTTTTTCTTATAGGGAAATATATTATGCATCCCCTAGTCTGAGTATCACTCATGTATTATAAGGGATAATGTACCCCCTACTGTAAATGATAAGGATATTAGAAGTCACTGAGGGGTTGTTCTGTGACCATATAAAGGCATAAGGCTGCAGGCTGAGTTATACAGGGAACTCTGAGTATCACTCATGTATTATAAGGGATAATGTACCCCCTACTGTAAATGATAAGGATATTAGAAGTCACTGAGAGGTTGTTCTGTGACCATATAAAGGCACAAGGCTGCAGGCTGAGTTATACAGGGAACTCTGAGTATCACTCATGTATTATAAGGGATAATGTACCCCCTACTGTGAATGATAAGGATATTAGAAGTCACTGAGGGGTTGTTCTGTGACCATATAAAGGCACAAGGCTGCAGGCTGAGTTATACAGGGAACTCTGAGTATCACTCATGTATTATAAGGCATAATGTACCCCCTACTGTAAATGATAAGGATATTAGAAGTCACTGAGGGGGTCTGTGACCATATAAAGGCACAAGGCTGCAGGCTGAGTTAAACAGGGAACTCTGAGTATCACTCATGTATTATAAGGGATAATGTACCCCCTACTGTAAATGATAAGGATATTAGAAGTCACTGAGGGGTTGTTCTGTGACCATATAAAGGCACAAGGCTGCAGGCTGAGTTATACAGGGAACTCTGAGTATCACTCATGTATTATAAGGGATAATGTACCCCCTACTGTAAATAATAAGGATATCAGAAAGCACTTTGGAGTTCCTACGGTATCCTCCCATTGTATTCCCATGAACCATCTATTTCCTTGTGTATTTTAAAACTTTATGTGGTCTCACCCTCATTTCCCCCCTTACTTTTCCCCTTTGCCGTTAAGTTCAGCTGTTTCTTCTTTTTCCCTATGTAAGAGAAATAAACAAAAAAAAAACTACTCCTTTAAAAATGTAGTTCCCATATAAAGACCACACTGACAATACAGACTGTCGATTACTGGGAGCAACCAAATTAAATCTTGATTCTTTAATAAGAAATGCTGATTTTTCAATAATCCCTCGGGGCAGGTGAATCAAGCCAGTCCCTTATTTGTTATTCTCACCCCTCTTTGTGTTACCCTGCCAGTTGCTGACCCTTCCCGTTCAGGTTTTGTCATTTTCTGGATAAAAATAATCCCCTATCACTTTAACTGCGCCCTTGACCGTTCTGTCATACGGAGGCAGGTGACATAAATCTCTACACAAACCTATAGACCTTTCCTTCCCAACTTTCCCCTGTTCCCCTCTGGGCAGTTCTCCATGAATAACCCGCGCCATAAACAGCCCATAAATTTCCCCATATCTCAATAAGGAAAGCGGCTTGAAAGTTTATTGCACCTTGGAAAATAAGAAAAGAAATGGGACAGCGCTAAGATGTTTTATATCTGGGGGGGATTTAACCAAAACAATGATCTTTCCCATTTGAAAACACATTCTCGGTGCAATTATTCCACTAAAAACAAGTGATTCCCTTCAGCCATGTCCTTTGCTATTAAAATGTCTGATGTCTTTATGGGAAAAAGAAAGTCACTTTGTCATTACATTATCCATTGTGTTATAGGGGGGAATTGTGAATTGTGAGCGGCACCCCCCAAAGTCTGTTGCTCATGTATTGGTCAGATTTATTTATTTATAATCAATGAGAAAGGAATCCAGTCGTTATGAAATGTTCAGTGATCAGAAACAGCTTGTTTTACAGAGAAATAACGTGGACTTTAGTTGGGGGCGGATGTGTAATGATATTTTTATATATGTGAGCAATTAAATGTGTTGTGGAGGCATCTACATATCATCTGCCTTGAGTTATCTAGAGAAGAAAAATAAAAGTTCAACACTGTCCCAAATGATCCCTTACTCACTAATCACTGAATTATTATTTTATTATTAACATGTATTTATATAGCGCCAACATATTGCGTAGCACTGTAAAGTAAATGTGATTATACAAGTAAATCACATGAATTATATACATAGAACAAATGGAGTTACATACATCACAATCAATACCGGAACAAAAGGTGAGGAAGGCCCGATGCAAAAGAGCTTACACTCTAAAGGGAAGGAAGAGCTTACACTCTAAAGGGAAGGGAGTAATACACAAGGTGTGGGAGTGGGCAAGATTGAATTAAGTGGGTGAGAAATGTGGTACTGTATGTGGTGTTGCGTTTGGTAGTTAAGCAGAGTGAGGGGAGGCTTCTTGAAAGAAGTGCGTTTTAAGAGATTTCTTGAAAGCAGAAAGGTTGGGAGAAAGTCAGACAGACGGTGGGAGAGAGTTCCAGAGGAGGGGTGCAGCCCTTGCAAAGTCTTGAATGTGAGCATGTGAGGAGGTAATGAGAGAAGAGTTGAGTAGCAGGTCAGTAGAGGAGCGTAGTAAGCGATTGGGTGAGTATATAGAGATGAGTTCAGAGATGTAGGGTGGAGCAGAGTTATGAAGTGCTTTGAAAGTCAGTGTCATTAATTTGAATTTGATTCTGAAAGGTAACGGAAGCCAGTGCAGGGATTGACAGAATGGCGAGGCAGAGGAGGAGCGGTTGCTGAGGTGTATGAGCCTCGCAGCAGTGTTCATTATGGACTGGAGAGCTGACAGTCTCTGGAGGGGGAGGCCAATTAAAAGAGAGTTACAGTAGTCTAGACGTGATATGATGAGAGAGTGAATAAGAATTTTGGCAGCATCTTGGGTGATAAATGATGGTATTTTGGATATGTTCCTTAGGTGGAAGTGACATGATTTAATAAGTGACTGGATATGAGGAGTGAATGACAGAATGGCAGAATCTAGGATAACCCCAAGGCACCGGAGAGATGGGGTGATAGTGGAATTATTAGATATGATGGATATTTCTGGGATGTTACTGGTGTTAGTTGGAGGAAAGAGAACCATTTCAGTTTTAGAGAGGTTTCATTTAAGGTAGCGTTGTGACATCCAGGTAGAGAGGAGACAGGCAGGAGGAGACGCGAGTTAGGTTTGCAGCGGGAGGAAGTATAGAGGGAGAATAATTAGTATAGTGTATCCCTATGCATTATTCTACAGCCATTGTACATGATATTTATAGTTCCCTGTATAACTCAGCCTGCAGCCTTGTGCCTTTATATGGTCACAGAACAACCCCTCAGTGACTTCTAATATCCTTATCATTTACAGTAGGGGGTACATTATCCCTTATAATACATGAGTGATACTCAGAGTTCCCTGTATAACTCAGCCTGCAGCCTTGTGCCTTTATATGGTCACAGAACAACCCCTCAGTGACTTCTAATATCCTTATCATTTACAGTAGGGGGTACATTATCCCTTATAATACATGAGTGATACTTAGAGTACCCTGTATAACTCAGCCTGCAGCCTTGTGCATTTATATGGTCACAGAACAACCCCTCAGTGACTTCTAATATCCTTATCATTTACAGTAGGGGGTACATTATCCCTTATAATACATGAGTGATACTCAGAGTTCCCTGTATAACTCAGCCTGCAGCCTTGTGCCTTTATATGGTCACAGAACAACCCCTCAGTGACTTCTAATATCCTTATCATTTACAGTAGGGGGTACATTATCCCTTATAATACATGAGTGATACTCAGAGTTCCCTGTATAACTCAGCCTGCAGCCTTGTGCCTTTATATGGTCACAGAACAACCCCTCAGTGACTTCTAATATCCTTATCATTTACAGTAGGGGGTACATTATCCCTTATAATACATGAGTGATACTCAGAGTTCCCTGTATAACTCAGCCTGCAGCCTTGTGTCTTTATATGGTCACAGAACAACCCCTCAGTGACTTCTAATATCCTTATCATTTACAGTAGGGGGTACATTATCCCTTATAATACATGAGTGATACTCAGAGTTCCCTGTATAACTCAGCCTGCAGCCTTGTGCCTTTATATGGTCACAGAACCCCATCAGTTACTTATAATATCCTTATAGCTGGGGATTTAAAAAAAAACAAAGAACCAAGAAACCAAAACACGTCACTAAGTACCATTTATAACTGATGATGTCACTAAGCATAATTTATAAGGATATATTTTACAGGCTATTTGTGGCTCTTATATAAAGAGATAAAATGAGAATCTCTAATGAGACAGGAAATAACCCAACGCTATAGAAACCTTTATAAAGGAAAGAATTGAGCGAGATAAAAGGGGTAATTATGTGACACTGTGTTTCTTTAAGGCTGGAGTCATAGCTTGAGATTAGTACCTGCTACGTTATTCTTGCTAAAAATAAATGTCATTGTTCCCTGGGGGTAATAACACTGGTAACCGCAAGGCTTGAGACATTGGGATGGAGGAAACCTATTTGTCTGCAGCTAAAAGTTACTGATCTGCATTGGGGAAAAGCTTCTACTTGACTTGATCATTCGAGTCTTCCTATCCACGTATATACTGTATACGATACACGTGTCACTAACTGCCATAATGACGTGTAGGCGTCTGGAATACATGTACAGCACATGAAGGAGAACACTACTAATTCCCATTAATAACATCTTGCTAATGTGAAACATTTAATGGAGTTGATTAAGTGCATTTCATGCTGAATTAGATAATATTACACATGTGTCTGTATTTGCCAGTTTCTCTAGTTAAGATCCCAACATATATGTTCCTCTTATGTTATTTATGGGATGGAACCTGCCGGAATCGGGTTTCCCTGGGGTAAAGGAGAACATAAGCTTCAGGTGAACCCTTGAATAACAGGGAAGGGATGAACCACCATCCTTCTTTTGGAAGCCCTAAGAAAAGAAGTAGGCCAAAGCCTAAGGCAGGAGGCCTCATTGAAGAGGTTCTGCAGCAGGAGAGTTGATATTGGAGTGATGGGACACTGTGATTGAGGATTTTCTAGAGATCATATCGTATGTGTAGATGTCCTAGGAGCATATGATAGTGAGGGATAAAGAAGAAGACCAGAGCCTAAGGCAGAAGGCCTCATTGAAGAGGTTCTGCAGCAGGAGAGTTGATGTTTAAGAGCGAGGGGACCCTCTGATTGATGATTTTCCAGAGGTCATATCCTATGGGTAGATGCCCTAGTAGCATAAATAGTAAGGGCTACTTAGTGAAAAGCTTTTGATCCACTGAGCAATGCTTGTGAGATACAGAAGAGTAGGACAATGGTTCCCAAACTGTTGGACACAGAGACTTGGTTGGAGGACCCTGTCTTAAGGAGGTCCATTAGGGACAGAACGCCTATTTTCTCTACTAGATATTCCTGAAAGCCTGTCTTACAGTGAATTGAGGCAAGATTTAGGGGAATGGGTCATTGATGTACTTATATTTATGGAATTATGGATTAATGGCTTCCAAATGTCTGTATATTTGGTTTGAGCTAACGGGGGGGGGAGCCTATTGTTGTTGCCAGTGATGTATTTACACAGGGCAAACACTCATCTGAAACAGGCGCTTGCATTCGGGTAAGTCCATCAACCACAGGCTTAGGGTATCAGGGACAGACCTTGGGTTGAGGGGATTCCTAGGAAGCCCAACCTGTAAGGCTATTGTTGGAATCCAAGTGTGATTACTGTAAGTGAATGACTGCTGTGTGTGATTGCAGCTATTGATCCCTCATATTGATTCTACCGTGGCACCTGGATTTGCAGTTTCCTTTTAATAAATAGCTATTTAATTGTTTACAGACTACTGACACCGATTGGAGTGATTTTACACAACACTGAGCACTCGCGCCATCATTCCAAATTAAGCAAAGGCCCATCCTTCAGTGTAAGGAGGTCGGGAGTATAAAGGAGACTTTAATTAGTCAATAAGTCTGCATTTTGTTGGGCCGTGTGCAAATCCAAGAGGCAAAATGAATCCCCTGAGGATGTGACATTTTATTGCCTTGTTTAAATACGAACTTCGCTTATTCCCAGCCTCCAATTCCTCTTTCTGCCAATATGTTTATAAAGACATCACTGGAATGACAGCAGGGAGCAACTGTGTTTAGGTGTTAAAGGGCCCCACAGTATTAAAGCTGGTGCAATTGGGGCTCAGTTATAAGCAGATATCACCGCTGGTTTGCTAACTGTATTTTAGCTCTCATCTTCTGGGGTATTATACATGGTATTAGCACTGTATTTATCTGCTGTGTGTTCTGGGGTATTATACATGGAATTGGTCCTGTATTTATCTGCTGTGTGTTCTGGGGTATTATACATGGAATTGGCCCTGTATTTATCTGCTGTGTGTTCTGGGGTATTATACATGGAATTGGTCCTGTATTTATCTGCTGTGTGTTCTGGGGTATTATACATGGAATTGGCCCTGTATTTATCTGCTGTGTGTTCTGGGGTATTATACATGGAATTGGCCCTGTATTTATCTGCTGTGTGTTCTGGGGTATTATACATGGAATTGACACTGTATTTATCCTGCTGTGTGTTCTGGGGTATTATACATAGAATTGGTCCTGTATTTATCTGCTGTGTGTTCTGGGGTATTATACATGGAATTGGCACTGTATTTATCTGCTGTGTGTTCTGGGGTATTATACATG
Source organism: Xenopus laevis (assembly GCF_017654675.1). Taxonomy (NCBI): domain Eukaryota; kingdom Metazoa; phylum Chordata; class Amphibia; order Anura; family Pipidae; genus Xenopus; species Xenopus laevis. Next base: position 3,822,431 of record NC_054373.1, read on the forward strand.
GAATTGGCACTGTATTTATCTGCTGTGTGTTCTGGGGTATTATACATGGAATTGGCACTGTATTTATCCTGCTGTGTGTTCTGGGTATTATACATGGAATTGACACTGTATTTATCTGCTGTGTGTTCTGGGGTATTATACATGGAATTGGCCCTGTATTTATCTGCTGTGTGTTCTGGGGTATTATACATGGAATTGACACTGTATTTATCCTGCTGTGTGTTCTGGGGTATTATACATAGAATTGGTCCTGTATTTATCTGCTGTGTGTTCTGGGGTATTATACATGGAATTGGCTCTGTATTTATCCTGCTGTGTGTTCTGGGGTATTATACATGGAATTGGCCCTGTATTTATCTGCTGTGTGTTCTGGGGTATTATACATGGAATTGGCCTGTATTTATCCTGCCGTGTGTGTTCTGGGGTATTATACATGGAATTGGCCCTGTATTTATCCTGCCGTGTGTGTTCTGGCGTATTATACATGGAATTGGCCCTGTATTTATCTGCTGTGAGTTCTGGGGTATTATACATGGAATTGGCCCTGTATTTATCTGCTGTGTGTTCTGGGTTATTATACATGGAATTGGCTCTGTATTTATCCTGCTGTGTGTTCTGGGGTATTATACATGGAATTGGCACTGTATTTATCTGCTGTGTGTTCTGGGGTATTATACATGGAATTAGCACTGTATTTATCCTGCTGTGTGTTCTGGGGTATTATACATGGAATTGGCCCTGTATTTATCTGCTGTGTGTTCTTGGGTATTATACATGGAATTGTCACTGTATTTATCTGCTGTGAGTTCTGGGGTATTATACATGGAATTGGCACTGTATTTATCTGCTGTGTGTTCTGGGTATATTATTATCCTACAGTATAGAGATATTATATCCTAGAGCAGTGATCCCCAACCAGTAGCTCGTGAGCAACATGTTGCTCTCCAACCCCTTGGATGTTGCTCCCAGTGGCCTCAAAGCAGGTGCTTATTTTTGAATTCCAGGCTTGGAGACAAGTTTTGGCTGCTTAAAAACCAGGTGCACTGCCAAACAGAGCCTCAATGTAGTTTGACAATCCACAAAGGGGCTACCAAATGGCCAATCACAGCACGTTTGGCACCCCAAGAACATTTTTCATGCATGTGTTGCTCCTCAACTCCTTTTACTTCTGAATGTTGCTCATGGGTTCTAAATGTTGGGGATCCCTGTCCTAGAGCAAGGATCCCCAACCTTTTGAACCCATGAGCAACATTCAGAAGTAAAAGGAGTTGGGGAGCAACACTAGCATGAAAAATGTTCTTGGGGTGCCAAATAAGTGCTGTGATTGGCCATTTGGTTGCCCCTATGTGGATTGTCAACCTACATTGAGACTCTGTTTGGCAGTACACCTGGTTTTTATGCAACTAAATCTTGCCTCCAAGCCTGGAATTCAAAAATAAGCTCCTGCTTTAAGGCCACTGGGAGCAACATCCATGGGGTTGGAGAGCAACATGTTGGGGATCACTGCCCTAGAGATATATGGGTCTTGGTTTGGGCAATCACTCCTTCTCTTAAAAGCCGCAAAAGCAGGTGGGGGGGGGGGGTAGGATTCAGCCCACAGGTTGAAACCAAGATTCTGGAGACATTTACTCAAAGTAATGCTATTTAGCAGAGATGTAAGAAGAAGACCTTTTATATTATGACCAGAGGTAAACAAGTTAGGGACCACCGTGTGGGGGTTACCTTGTCATGGTATGGTGGCTTATCACCTATTCAAAGTGACAGTAGATTGAAAGCTCGCTGGGGCAGGGACTGATGGGAATAATGCATAATCTCTGTAAAGCTGTTCAGAAAATAAGCCAAACTCTATATAAATCAGTGGATAATAATAATAATTGAATGAGGAAGCGTGAATATATTTGAATACATTTGTGTGTTCCCTTTGCTGCAGGCTGGGTGTTTGTACAAGCTGGGAGTTGGGCGTGCAGTTACTTATTGTCATTTCATTGTGCGCACAAGAGAGAAATAGCAGATTGTACCAACAGAGCTGTCACTCAGCAGCTTTTGTAGCGGGAAAAGATGGCTCGGGGTTTGTATTTAATGGCTGTATCAGTTTTCTGACACAGGAACATGCTATTAGCTGATTGTCAGAATTATATTGTAACATGACTGCTTGGCGGAGCCTACAGATGTGAAGACCACATTGGATTCTAGTTAATTCCCCGTTCTTCTGTTTCATTCAGTAGAAAGATTCAGCCTATCTAGTTTGAAAGTGACTGGAATGCCCACAATGTCATCAGAGCAATTATTTTACTCTTGATTCCCTTGCAGAGGACTGGTCAACTGGGATACTGGTAGAAATCCTGGTGGGCCTCGATTGAGAGAAAGAATGGTGTGTGGACTGTGGGTAGGTGGCAGCAGTGGTGGTGGATCATTTTCAGGGGGGGGTAGAGGGGTGGACAGCAGGGGGAGAAGGGAAGGCTGGTGGTGGGGGAGGGTTGGTCTTTGGCATGAGTATGGGAGGCATATGTTCTTCAGTCTGAAGCACAGTCGCACTAAAAGGGTGGGATGGGCACATAAAACAGAACCGACCAACTTAGTAGGTGGGTAGCATCCCTGGGAATAAGGGCGCCATATTGCTAGGTGAACCCAGTGGTGTCCCATTCAGTCTTCTCTTCTTTGTTGGTCATTATAGGCAACAGGCCAAGTCAGAGTGAAACCAGTTCCAAGGAGAATTAGAATAGTGTTGGATTTAAAATACATCACAGAATCTACTTTAATATAATTTATAGGATTTCTTTATTGCAAAGTTACTTGGATGAACCCCAACCAACCAGCTAACAGCCAACAAACCAGAATGTTTGGCCTTCTTGGAACAGACCCGTTGGGGCATAGAAATTGCTCTGAGTCTTAATACCTTCCTCTACATTCCACTCCTTCCCTATGTGCCTGATCCTGGCAGCTTTCCTCCTTCACAGCCAGCTGCTCTCTCTCTCTCTGGTTTCCATGGAGATCTTGTCGTGATGTAAATTGGGCGTACGTAAGAGCGAGAGGTGAGAATCCTGTTTGTGAGTAAAATTTGTGTGTGGGGGGGTAAGGTGGGAGAGATGAGAAGGAAGGAGGCAGATTGGGGTGTATAGGGCAGAAAATAATTTTTAATAGCAGATATTAATGTGCAAAGGTTTGGCTAATAGGGGATGCTGGGAAACTTAAAGGGCCCATTTAACATATAGAATGCCCCACACTGGTATTTGCTGCATTGAGAAGCCAGGTAGGTCTTATCACTTTTTTAAATTTTATATCAGTAATAGTAATAATCCAGCCTATTGCGTGAGCATAAAAACTCCTTGAAACCACCCAAATTGGAGTCAAACAAATTTGGAGGGGGGGGGGGGTCAATCCTATGACCAGGTCTGGACTGGGATCCAAAATAGGCCCTGGCATTTCAAGTACACAGAGGCCCAAATAGTCCCCCACCAGCCCAATAAAAAGAGACATCTTACAGCAGCCCCTCTGGCATTTGCCAGAACCAACAAATTGCCAGTCCAGGCCTGCCTATGACCCAGTGCAACAGTGTAAACCACTGAGCCAATCTAAACATTGGATCATTCACAAAGGCTACTGAGGGACCCATTCCTGCACCCTTAGAGGTACTGTAAGCTAAGAAGTAAATGATTACCCATAAGGCTCTGGCTACAGGGGTAACTATGTGAACCAACCTGCTCTAAAAGTGGTTGACTTGCATCAACAATGATGTCGGCAATAACACAGCAATGGCTGCACACTCGTTCTTGGACTAGGTTGGAATTGTACATCAAACACAACATTTCCCCAACATCTAGCTGGTGTTTTGGTGACACTGATCCCATTTCAAGCACCAACAGCTAACCCAAGCTTGAAGAGTGTGGGGGCAGTTTCAGCACAATGGAGATATATGCAACCAAAGGAGCCAAAATCAGTCTCCAGCTCTATATATCTCTTTGTTATGGTTCAACTGCCCCTGATAGTACCTGTTGTCTGACCGAGAAGTGTGTGGCTCAAGACTAGGGCTCTATATACAAACACTGACTCTCTCAGAAATGCATAAATATGAGCTGATGAAGAGATAGACAATGCTAAGGGGGGAGACAGAAAAGAGTCTCCACATCGGAGAGATGGTTTAGATACTGCAGGACACCATGCAAGGGGAAATTAAATGAAAATAATTCGGTATGGGAAATAGACAGGATTCTTCTAGTGCTTCTGTAGTAACTACCAACCATCATAAATACCCTCTAGTGATGATCCACTAATGCTGGATTTTGTTGTTTAAGGTAATTTATATACCATCTGACCTTTGGGTGTCTACTCCAACCCATCCCCCTCCTCTGTATTGATGAAGTATTAGTCATTAGGACTCTGCACATGGGATTTCCTTGATTGAGACATGATCAGGGATCTTTATTGCCTGCTGAACATTCACGATACACACTTTTAATGAATACTGTTTGAGGGTAATACTAATGGGGAAGTCAAGAGTTTTCCTCAAGCCATGTGAAATGTGATAAAGCCTTTCAAGTGAAATCCAGGAAACTCCAGCAAAAATGCACCCCAACATGTATGTTTTTTTTGGGTAGGTTTGTAATCCACAACCAACAAGGGAGGCAGTAAACTGAAAGGAAGTTCCAATATGTCAGGGCGGAAGGGAGGAAAGTCCATCTAGAGCAACCTCTTGAACAAAGAGGGATCTAAATTGGACTAAATAATTAATATCAACATGCAACATTGGTAGAGAAGGAGGCTAAGGGAGGCTGCACCCCATTGAGACTGTTTAGTTGGAGAATCACTCTGGAAGTGAAGGGTCAGAGCTTCAGAAACAGTTAATGGGCTGGTGGACCAATGGAAGAGGAATAGAATAGCAATGAGGAACTGGAAGATGTGTTGCACCCATGTGTAAGTTGTGGTTAAAGGTTAGGTTTTTGATGAGAACTTAAGGAGAATACCAGCATGGCTTTAATTCAAAACGGATCAACTAGAACATCTTATGTCAGTTTATAGGAGAAGAAGGGGCAAGGAATTTGTGACTCAAACAGTGGGTGGGACTAGACCACTCAGATGGCAATTTACCGGTGGAAGGGCAAGATGTCTGTGACTCAAGCAGTGGGTGGGACTAGAACCCTCTGATGAAAGCTTACATGGGGAATGGCAAGGTGTTTGTGACAAACAATGGGTGGAACTAGAACATTCTGATGGCTGCTTACAAGGAGAAAGGAATTATTTAAATCATCCAATTGGCTACACTACAAGGTTATTATGGCAGGTTGCCGAGAGAGGGGATTGACCTCTATAACACAAGCATTGGTCTAGGTCAGAGTTGTCTAAGGGCCCTTTATGTCACTATACAGTACATATGGTATCTAGCAGAATTAAGTCAAAGGCAATAGACATTTAGAGTTTTTTTCCCCTTGAAAACGTTTTACTACTCATTCAAATGACTATACCCAGGTATGGGTATAAGTAGGGAGGGGTGTATGTATGGATGCTGGGTTTTCATTTGGAGGGGTTGAACTTGATGGACTTTGTCTTTTTTCAACCCAATTTAACTATGTAACTATGTAACTGAAGAAACCATTCAGATAAGTGGTGAAACGTTTTCAAGGAAAAAACACTCAATGTACAGTTGCCTTAATTCTACTAAATACTGTATATCATGACCTGAATAAAGGAGAATCTTCATAGATATACAGCGCATAGTGCTGGGTTCCAGCTCAGTGCTGGTGCAGTTGTAATTAATGATATTAGAAAGCATTGAGAGCCTTTTCCTGCCCTTTTCAGTCTCTCATCTCATCTCAGTTTTCCTCCAGTGAATTCTCCTGTTTTGTTCCTTCCGGCGCAGTATCAGGGTTAATCTCTCGAGCAGAGAAAATTCTCCTCTCACTTCTCACTTTCCCGAATCCCCCGGCAAGTGGCTTCCAATTACAACGGGAAGTGTGTTGGCTCATCCTACATTTGTTCAAACAGAGCTGACCAGAAGCAGCTGCAACTGGGAAACATGGAGATATAATAATGAGATAAACTTCTCTCTCTTCCAGCCCATCAGCCAGTTTCCAAGAATTCCCAAATCATGTGTTTGCTTGTGTGTCTGTGTATGAGAAATAACAGGTATATTGATGTATACATTTAGCAAACAGATACAGAAAGTAGGGCTTAATTGGGTAATGGGGCACCAATAACACAAAAAAAAGTGAAAAGGATTAATTTGACAACCTCTCCTTTCAAAAACATATCTTTTTGAGCCCTCAGACTAGGACTGTTGGGGAGACCTTCTACATATTCAGTTTGATACGGCAGCAAAATGGGAATTTGGGGGTATACAGTATGTGTTTATATTTATACTAGGGATGCACTGAATCCACTATTTTAGATTCGGCCAAACCCCCGAATCCTTCTCGAAAAATTCAAATGCATATGCAAATAGGATTTGGATTCAGTTTGGCCGAGCAGAAGGATTTGGCCAAATCCCTAATTTATACCCATATCTGGGTAGAGTTTGTATTCAACCATCAACATTCGATGATTCAAAGGTATAAACCAACTCAGCCAATTAAGAGATTATAAACCCTTTGCAGAGGTTGTCTGACTTTTTTAGGTCAAGGTCCCCTTGGAGGTCCAACTTTTGGTCAGTTTAGCTCATGATGTGGTTCCAGATATAGGGAAACCTTGGATAATCAGCCATTCAGTCATACTTCCAAGGATGTCAATGACTTCAGAAGTAGAACTTTTCACTCCAAATCCAACAATATTTTACCTTCAGGCTGGGCGTTTGGGTATATCTAGTCTTGAAGATCATGGAGGCATTCTCCACAAATCTTACTCTTAAATGGCTTCACTCTCAGTCCCCTTTGCTACTGCTTCATGCCCCCTAGGGGGACTAGCCCCACTGTTTGGGAACCCCACTCCTACAGGTGTTGGCCTCAAGTGGTGAGAAGTGGTACTGAAATTAAATGCAAACCTATTTTTACCTGGCTGACAAGCAAGAGTAAGTAAGAGTGCTACAGATTATCTCTGGTATGAACATAATTCTATTATTCTATTGTGTTTTGTAGGTTTATTCTATTTTTGTTCAGACACTCCAAAAGGGTTGGCAAAGGATGAGCAAAAAAAATCTGTGAATCCATCCAACTTCCCCCTAACTTAAAGGTATACTGTCACGGGAAAGAGCAAACAGATGTTTTTATATTCAATTTTGAAATCTGACATGGGGCTAGACATATTGCCAATTTCCCAGCTGCCCCAAGTCATGTGACTTGTGCTCTGATAAACTTCAATCACTCTTTACTGCTGTACTGCAAGTTGGAGTGATATCACCCCCTCCCTTCCCCCCCAGCAGCCTAATAACAGAACAATGGGAAGGTAACCAGATAGCAGCTCCCTAACACAAGATAACAGCTGCCTGGTAGATCTAAGAACAACACTCAATAGTAAAATCCACGTCCCACTGAGACACATTCCGTTACATTGAGAAGGAAAAACAGCAGCCTGCCAGAAAGCATTTTCCTCCTAAAGTGCAGGCACAAATCACATGACTGGGGGCAGCTGGGAAACTGACAAAATGTCTAGCCCCATGTCCGATTTCAAAATTAAATATAAAAAAATCTGTTTGCTCTTTTGAGAAATGGATTTCAGTGCAGAATTCTGCTGGAGCAGCTCTATTAACTGATTCATTTTGAAAAAAATCTTTTTTTCCCATGACAGTATCCGTTTAAATATTAGTTTGGTGGTTACAGAGATACAGCAGAAGCTTCTCATGCATCCAAATAACATTTAACCTCTTATTACAAAGCAATTATATCTCATTTACTGTTCCTGCCTGTGCCAGCACTGTTAAATATTACATCAACTCATTAGTGCCTTGCTAATTGCTCTAACACATTTCTCCATAATGTGAACAAATCGCCCAAGTACCTGATGGGTTAAATTAGCTCCAGGCAAAGGAGAAGCTTGAAGCTTTGGTGATCCCGGCACCTTCATAATGACCAAGGCGTATCAGCTTCATCGGGTTCTGTGCCATATTAAATGCGGTGGCTGCTGAGGGGGGGGGACCATTGGGCTTTTAGACAAATGTAAATGTGATCATGGGTGGAGTATAGAAGATTTGATCATACAGATACCCAGTCATTCTTTGGCATGGGGCCTACATCTAATGGAATGTACAGGCCGGCGGGAATTAGGTCATCTGTAATTCTCTTAATAGGGTTTTATGAGCCAAGCAATGAAGTATAGAAAACCTTGCTTGTGTGCTGCCCTCATCATGTTGCATCTCTGTATTGTGAACATAAAGAACTTGCAGGGTTGAGTCAGCCATACTGAGTGCACTTATGTGTCCAGATAATTATATTATTTCCTGGTCAGTTTGAAGGAAGATTGCTAAACTCCTACCAATGTCCCACCACTGTAACCCATTCTGTAGAATGAACTGTTGTCAGTCGTACCATCGATGGCAGATCAGCTGATGGTTGCCTTTGGTTACCACTATTTATATCATGCTAAAAATGAACCACTTCCAGTAATGGTTGGCACTATGGAAAGGAACCCAAAGGTGACCAACAAGAAAGGTACAGATTCAATACGTACATGTTACCCGAGAAAAGTGGGATCCAGGTTCAGTGTTTTCTCCACCCAGTAGACCAGTGGGTTTCAAACTGTGGGCCTGCTCCTCTTGGGGTGCTTGGACGATTTAGACCATCAGCCTGATGGTCATTTAGGGTAAGGTTTCACGGGAATGCCTATTTGCTACACTAGATACCCCTGAAAGCCCAACTTAAATTTGAGTGAGACTTTCAAGATATTTGCTGTCTTGAAACTATGTAACCTTGTTAGGACCTCTAGGTCTAACCCCATTAAAGGGTACAACCTAACAGGGATGCCCCAATGAAGCTCATCTCAACTATACTAGGGACAAAGATGGTTATAAGTTGAATGACAGAATCTAGACTGATCGGCTTAGAGGATTTTGTTGAAAATGTGTTGGTACTCTTTGGCTCTTGGAGCATTTTTGGGAATTTTTTAATCATAGACAGTGATTGGTGGGGGAAGAGCAGCTATAAGGACACTGAAATAAGAGGCACAGTCAAAGAAACCAATGAGGTCTTTGCCTTTGGCCTTCCTGCTTTATATGACCTACTGGTGGTCTCCTGGGGCAACATCTTCTGATCAGTCTTTTTTTTTACTCAGAAATTTTTATTAGTTTTACAAAAAGAAAAGGAAACATATTGAAGAAAAGAAAAAATAAAACAGATAGAAAGAGGAATAGGAAAGAAAGAAGGAGTTCAGAGAATAGGGTCCCCCACCTGATCAGTCTTTTTAAAGTAGACTTTGTAACTTGTACTTGAAATGGATTTTTTTCATGTCATTTGGAACAAGCTTGATTAGTAGGGTGTGCTGTCTGCTTGGGGAACCATTTTTCTCCTCTAGCGCAAGATGATAAGCATAAATCAATAATGACTTATGTCTCAAAATCAGATATTGATAAATGCCCCAGGCGTGAATTCACAGCGAATTTCCGCGTTTTGCCGCAGGCGAATAAATTTGCAAAAATTCACCAGCGTCAAAAAAATTTGGACGCACGTCGGAAAAGTCGCTCACGTCAAAACCGTCACACATCAACACTATTCCGTCGCCCATTGACTTTGACGCCGGCGTCAAGATTGACGCGAGTGTCAAAATTGATGCGAATTAATGTTTCGCAAATTTTTTGCTGTTTCCCGAATTTCAATGAAGCGAAACAAAAGAAATTCGCCCATCCCTACTACTATGGGTCCTTATATAACTTACAGAAGCACAGACAGCACAAAGGAACTGATATGGGACCTGTTATCCAGAATGCTCGGGACCTGGGGTATTCCGGATAATGGATCTTTCTGTAATTTGGATCTTCATAACTTAAGTCTACTTGAAAACCATGTAAACATAAAATAAACCAAATAGACTGGTTTTGCTTCCAATAAGGATTAATTATATCTTAGTTGGGATCAAGTACAAGTTACTGTTTTATTATTACACAGAAAAAGGATTTTTTAATTATAATGGGAGACAGTCTTTCTGTAATTCAGAGTTTTCTAGATAACGGATCCCATACCTGTACAAATGCCCTTCTTGCTATATGGGCAAATTGCACAATTTTCTATTTAAAGTTTGCTTCTAGGTGCCAGCTAGCTTGTCATAAGCTGTGTTATTGTACTCCCTGTAAGGTTATATATGTGCCTAAAGTGCCAACTCTCACTAAATCAGAGTAAATTGCACTAATGTTCCAAATGTGCCAATAAAGAACAGCCCGTCCCTAATATAATTATACAATAACATGATTTCATGGAAATATCACAGCTACTTGTGACCCCTGACCTTGTGCCTTGAAAAGGAAGGGATCTAATTGGGTTAGAGAGATCATGGAAGTGTAAGTGAGTGTAATCTCTGTGTGACACTTCTTGGGTTAATCTGCTCTTACATTGTCTCACCAGGTTCTACTATTGCTCAATTATCAGATTGCCGCAGTAAATATCAGCCAGTGAATATCTATAACATTGGTCCATTATTATTGATTTATTATTATTTGCCTTGAATGCAACGTGATGCATATTTCTGCTTCTCCTTTAAATAAAAGAACCGTTTCTACAGATCAGATAATGCAGGAAAGCTCTGTCCTTGCCGGAGACACTTTGAATGACAATTACAAAGGCAAATATTCCTACGTGTTACTTTTTAACAGATCATGTGTCCCCAATACTGTCACTGGATCATTTTAATTGCTGGCTTTCTGTATTGTATGGAGGACCTTTGCAGGAACAGCAGTACTTTAAAGTCTTAGCCTTAGGCCTGTCAGAGCTGTAAAGTCTATCTAACAAGCTATAGAAGCTTCATTTCAGCCTTAACTGGCGCTAGCAGCTAGGGAAAGCGTTCTTACATTACTTCTGCGGTACAGAAACAATAAATAAATAAATTCTACCCCAAGACTCCAGGGTCAAGACTCACTGTATTACGGTAAACCAAAATAAGAGATTATGAGTAGTGATATGCAAATCTGTCCTGTTTCGCCAAAAAATTGAAGTCAATGGGCGTCAAAAAAATTTTGACGAGATTGACAATATTTTTTACGTGTGACTATTTGGTCCAAATGCATTAAAGTCAATGGGCGTCCAAATAATTTTGATTTGCAACAATTTTGACTAGTGATGGGCGAATCTGTCCCATATTGCTTCGCCGATAAATGTGCGCATTTCTTGTGAAATTCATGAATCGGAGAAAAATTCACAAAACCCATTGAAGTCAGGGGCGTCAAAATTATTTTGACGCGTATCAATTTTCGCGGCCTGTGACAATTGTTATACATACACCTATTTTGGCCAAATGCATTAAAGTCAATGGGCGTCCGAATAATCTTCATGCGCGACAATGTTTATGTGTGCGACTATTCTGACATACACCCAATTTTTTTTGACGCCGGATTTCTCGTCTGTGAATTTTCGCGAATTTAATTGCCCACAGCAAATGCAGAAATTCACTGCGAGTTGCGGCTGATTTATTTCCGCTAATCCACGCCTGCCCAATTTATTTGCCCATCACTAATTATGAGACACTAGGGGTCATTTATCAACACAGGGCAAATTTGCCCATGGGCAGTAACCCATGGCAACCAATCAGATTTGCTGCATTCATTTTTCTACTTGCAGCTGGCTTTAAACGCTAATCGCTGATTGGTTGCTCTAGTAAACTGCCGATGGGCAAATTTGCCCAGTGTTGATAAATGAGCCCCACTAAGAGATGGGAGAGAGTGTTTAAGAGTCAGAGGTCCAGAGTAGACAGGCAAGTTTATAAGGAAGAATAAAATGTCTACTAGTGATGCATGATACCAAGCAGGACAAGTGAGATGCAGCACTGGTGGCTGATGTAAAAAGGTCCAACTGTGGAGAAAACAGAGGCCCTACAATGGTTGGTGAGACAAAATATCCAACAGGGCTGACAAAGTCCAACAATCGGTCATGAGACAGAAGTGGTCGGTCCACCAGGGATGAGTGAACCAACAAGGTGCAACAGCCGTTGGTGAGACAGGAGGGGTCCACTAGGGTTGGGTGATACAACAAGAACCAACAGTAGCTGGTGAAACAAATAGGTTCAAAGTGGTCCAGTAGTGGTTGGTGAGACAACAAAGTCCAAAAGTGGTTAATGAGATAAAGATGTCCAAAAGGGGTTGGTGAAACCAAAGGGCCCACCAGGGAAGATTAAGACAATAAGGTGCAAAACTAGTTGATGAGACTGGAGGGTCTGTCAGGGTTGGGTGATATGACAAGGACCAAAAGAAGTTGGTGAAACAAATAAGTACAAAGTGGCACAGTAGAAGTTGGTGAGACTGAAGGGTCCATCAGGGCTGGGTGATACAATAAGGACCAACAGTGGTTGGTGAGACAAAGAGATGTGGAAGGCGGATGATACAACAAGGTCCAGGATTTGAGAGAGAGACTGGGTGAGATAAAGAGGTGGCTTTCTTCTTGCCCAAGGTATCAGTTCTTTATCCTGAAACGATAAACATCACTGAGGGATATTGTCACATATACTTTAAAAAGATGCCATTGACCTTAGTCCACTAAAAGATTATGGAGTTAATAAAATATAGTGATGAGTACTGTGAAATCCATGAGACACAGAATCATTACATTCAATAAGATAATGTGCATCTGACAAGGTTCTTGTAATTGAAGCTGATGGTTGTGTATTCCCTTACATTAGCCAACCAAATGTGAATCTTAAAAATGCACTATTCAAATGTTATTCTTCTGAAGTGCTGTGATATGAAATTGAAAAGTTCTGAAAGAAATGGGATTGGGCTGAGAGACTAAATCGACACTTATATGAACAATGGCAACTGGAAGGGAACTTGGCTCCTAGCGAGATGTTCGGAGATGTATCAATGCACATCACGTCCCCCATTAACACTGGGGAACTAATACAATATAATAGATGCCGTGTAGAACCCAAGATGTGATAAAAGGATCATGTCAACAGAACCAGCAGTCGGGCTTCCATATTGCATGCGCCCTGGCTTAATCCATTTAATGCACACAATAGAAAATCAATTTTAATTAGCCGTTTTCACTCTGCCATTACAAAATAAATAAATCTTACGGTGGTGTAAGTCTGACGCATCATACATAAAATATAATATGCAGCCCCGTTCCAGTCAGTTATAAGCAGCCGAATGAATAATTTATACAATATGTAGAATGGTAATTTGCAGCGTGACGGACGGCTGGAAGCTCCGTTCATCTCATGTGAAGGTTTCTCAGTCATGGACGGCAATGAACAATGTAAAAATGCGATGCCGTTTCTGGGGAACAGGGTGGAGGAGGTTGGCCTTTAAAAGTTTACAATTGTCCCTCATCTATTGATATGCTCTATTAGAATTAGGGATGCACCGAATCCACTATATCCTCTAATCCTTCCCGAAAGATTCAACTGAATATGCAAATAGAATTTGGATTCTGTTCGGCCGGGGCAGAAGGATTCGGGTCAAATCCGAATTCTGCTGAAAAAGACTGAATCCTGGCCGAATCCCGTACCGAATGCTGGATTCTGTGCATCCCTAATTAGAATGTGTCTCATCTCCAGAAGCCTCTACAGCTTTCTAATATAACACTGTTTCCTTTGAAGGGGAACTATCCCAAAAATTTAAATTGAAATAAGCTTCATCATACTGAAATAATAAACTTTCTAAATACAATCAATTCAAAATTCTGTATCGTTTCTGAAATTATCTCCACTATTCCTCTCTCAGCATCTGTTTCTCCTCATTCTGTCTTCATTCAGGAGTTGGGTGTCAGATGAATGATCCAATATATCTTATAGGGGCTCCTTTTGCCTAGAAGATGTATTAGAGGTCACTCTATTAAACTCACCAGACATCATGTCTCTCTACATGCAGAATTTTGTGCAGTTTTTGTTAGATTGTGTTTGTACTGGAATCAGTTTTGAATGAGCTCTAAATCATCTGCTAGGAACTTGATTATTTCAGAAACAATGCAGAGTTTTTAATTGATGGTATTTAGAATGTTTATTACTTCAGAATGAGGCAGCTTATATTAAATTTTCATTTTCGCGATAGTTCCCCTTTAATTTTCATACTCCTATACCCTTTTTTGGGACATATTAGCTCCCACATCAGCTGCTCTGGTCTGAGTTGGCTGCATATTGGCTGTGTAAGGGGACAATCCCCGGGCATTTCTGATCAATATCTGGCTAGGGATTGGTTAGATATTGATTATGTTGGGTTAGGTCTGCACCGACCCTTTCCACATGGACTTGCATATATGCGTGATTGGTATGCACCCAGCCAGGGAGTTCACCAGTCCCTACACACTCACTTCCCTAACTGTTGCACAATCACCCTCGCTAAATACTCGCTCTTTGTTGGGCCTCAGACTGTCCTTGCTAGCTACCCTAACTAACTCACTCCTACAGCGAGCTAATTACACTCTTCCTCAGCTCCCATTACATTGGAACCAGAGGCACGCACATAAGTAGTGTACAAATCAAAAAGAAGCGTGTATGGTTTGGGCTCGGGTCTGATAAGGGCAACATTTTGCAAATTATGGTTCGGTGTGGGTTGAGTTTTTCCTGACCCTCACATCTCTAGACAGAAGCCAAAGTGATGCCCCCTGGTGGTAAAGTGTTATGTCCTGGGAACCAACTACTGTTACTCTATAGCAGTGATCCCCAACCAGTAGCTCGTGAGTAACATGTTGCTCTCCAACCCCTTGGATGTTGCTCCCAGTGGCCTCAAAGCAGGAGCTTATTTTTGAATTCCAGGCTTGGAGGCAAGTTTTGGTTGTATAAAAACCAGGTGTACTGCCAAACAGAGCCTCAATGAAGTTGACAATCCTCATAGAGGCTAATAAATGGCCAATCACAGCACTTATTTGGCACCCCAAGAACATTTTTCCTGCTAGTGTTGCTCCCCAACTCATTTTACTTCTGAATGTTGCTCACAGGTTCAAAAGGTTGGGGATCCCTGCTCTATAACGTGATATAGAGGGAAACACTTTCATGTTCCTGAATCCTACCCTTTTTCAAGAGCGTCTATCTACCCCCATCCCCTTCTGTGTGCAGTTACTCTTGATCAGTCTCTTGGGCCTCGTCTAATACCATTGCGGAGTTTATTGGATACTGCATGCTGCCTAAAGTGGTCCTGCTAAAGGAAATGTTTCTTGAGGGTAGAACAATGGCCACTTGTCTAATCCTTAGTGATTGGTGGATAGCACTTAGTGCAGGCAGATACATTAGACAGGGTCAACAAGGGGTTGGCTGCCTTTTAAAGTAAAAACACAAAGCTAGGCCAAGGGTCAGTAAGGATTTTTATACAGTTTTAAGGAAAAGCTGCCCCTTCTGTATAAGCTGAACCAACATGAAGTGGCTCTGATTATCTGAACATCATCTAGATGAGCTTTAGGGTTACCCATTGCTAGGCAGATGGAAGGCATATCTTTTCAATCAAAGGTATTATTTAATGATGTTGCTATGCTACAATGGGTATTGGACATACAGATATATATACAGATCACCTTGCCTTGTTGTGCATCCCCAACATATGGGCCACTCAGCAGTGAGTAGTGGCTCTATGTCCTCCAAGTCTCGGTGAATCAATTCTTTCTACAACCCTCTCTTTTGACTGAGCAGCACGTAGCGAGATAAAGAGACGCAGAGTGTGAATGAAAGAAAAGACGTTTTTGGTGAAAGGCGGGTTCACTTCAGGATTCGGAAGCTGAGAAGGAAATCTTTTACTTGCTGAAAGAGCTACAGTACAAGCCCCATCCACAGCATAAACAGAACAGCCAACAGGCACTTTATTCCTACATTGTAACATGCAGAGCAGATACACTTAATCATTTAATTCTGGAGATTTCATTGCTGGAATGGGAATTTCTAGACGTAATAAGAATTTCGATATCTCCAGCTGTGTCTATACTCTCTGTCTGCCTGTAAATACTGTACTGTGCCATCTTGGTCTTCTGTCTTGATTTTGCCCTACTGTCTACATCTTTCCCTGTTATCTTTACTTTTCCCTACTGTGTCCATCTTGCCCTACTGTGTCCATCTTGCCCGTATTGGCCTACAGTCTCTATCATGTTCCTCTGTCTTAATCTTGTCTTACTGTCTTCATATTTCTCTACTGTCTAGATCTTGCTCTTCTGTCTTTATTTTGCCCTATTATCCTATTGTCTACATCTTTCCCTGCTGTCTCAATCTTGCCCTACTATTGGCCTACAGTCTCTATCATGTTCCTCTGTCTTAATCTTGTCTTACTGTCTTCATATTTCTCTACTGTCTAGATCTTGCTCTTCTGTCTTTATTTTGCCCTATTATCCTATTGTCTACATCTTTCCCTGCTGTCTCAATCTTGCCCTACTATCTCCCTCATTCCCTACAGTCTCTTTTGCACTACTTTGTCAAACTTGCCCACCTGTATTTATTTTTCTTACTTTCTTTCTCTTCATCTAGCCCTACTATCTCCATTCTACCCTTTTGAGTCCATTTTGTCCTACTGTCTAGATCTTGTATCACTGTCAAAATCTTGCTCTGCTTTCACTTTTATGCTCTACTGTTTTCATCTTTTCCTACTATCAATACCTAGCCCTACTGTCTCTACTTTGTCCTATTGCACCCATCTTGACTTACTGCTGCCGTCTTTCCCTAATGTCTCCATCTTGTCCTACTGTCTCCATCTTGTCCTACTATCTCTATCTTGCCCTACTGTCTCCATCTTGACTTACTGCTGCCGTCTTTCCCTAATGTCTCCATCTTGTCGTACTGTCTCCATCTTGTCCTACTATCTCCATCTTGCCCTACTGTCTCCATCTTGCCCTATTATCTCCATCTTGTCCTACTGTCTCCATCTTTCCTTACTGTCTCCATCTTGTCCTACTGTCTCCATCTTGCCTTACTGTCTTCATTTTGTCCTATTTTCTCTATCTTGTCCTACTGTCACCTATCTTACCATACAATTGGCATCTTGATCTACTGTCATCATTCTTTATACCATCCCCCATTAAATAAAACAGCTTTTATGTTGGCTGTTATATGTGCACGGACCAATTGTCAGATGTTGACCACGATCAAGTTGTAGGAAGTTACTAATTGGTTTATTTTGCCATCACTCAGTAATGTATATAACACAAACGTTTATTCTTTTTGTACAAATGACACAAAATTGGCTCTGTCCCCACCGCAGACAATGTTCCATTTAAGAGGTGAGTCTGAAGGTGACCCAAGAACACTGGAAGAGACAGGAATAATCAACTGTACCAGTCTCCCGGAGAGGGACATATTTTATATGGGATCTGACAAGCTCCCTAATAGATGAAGATAAATCAGCCGCACCAGGCCACGTATATATGAGAATAAACACACTTTAAAGATTTAGGTTCATTTATATTCACGTGTCCCTTTGCCGGCTGAGCAAGATCCATCTTTGTACTGTCACTCTCACCACCCCGCGTGGCAGAATTGTTTATGTCAGCGAAAAGTTACAGCCCCCAACTCTCGCACCCACTGCTGTTCATTAAAATCCATTTTTTCCTGGAATTGTGATATGTTGTTCCCTTTCTGTCACATTTGGGCTCATTTATTAAGCTTTCCAGTAGAGCAATGCACAGAATCAAATGCAGCTTCTGCATCCTCCCGATTGGTGCATACAGATTTGTGATACGGCATTAGAACTTAACAACCCCCTTGTTGCCCCTATAATGTGTAAATACCCAATGGCTGTTCTGTAGGTTCAATATATTCATGTTGTTAGAAAGCACAGGACATGTTAGAGGTCATTTACAAACTGAAAGCAAGATGCAAAGCAAAACAGGTGAAATCTGCCATTTTTTGCACTTTGCACCCTGCTTTCGGGCCTATATGAATTTCTGCACTTTACTTTGGAGCACAGAGACCTGTGACTGTCCCCATGAATACAGTGTTGCCAGTGTTCAGCAGAGATGTATTCATGAGAAGCAGGAAGGAGGCAGCACATAAGCGCTCACTCCTTAACTTAAATGCCATGCAATATAGGTAGTAGCAAGGGATGCAGGCCACAATGGGGCCCTCCTGCAGGGCTGGCGTGCATCCTCCAATGTCCTCACTCTGATCACAGCACATGAAGAGAAAAGTAGTTACAAGCCAGAGGGAACAGGGGTTTCAGCTGGGGCAAAGGGCTTGTTGGGGTGATGGAGGGGAAAAGGGGGCCCTTTTCAGGTGGGTCCAGTCCCCCTGTCTGATGCTGTGTAGTGATGGGCTAATTTGCGCCGTTTTGTTTCTCCGAAAAATTTGCGAAATTCGCAAAACGGCGAAAATTTTTTTGACGCCGGCGAATTTTTGCCGCAAATATTCGCGGGCGTTTCGCAAATTTATTCGCTGGTGGCGAATCGCACAAATTCACCGTGAATTTGCGCCTGGCGAATAAATTCGCCCATCACTAATGCTGTGTTTAACTTTGTATCAAGAGTGGTGCTTGGGAATGGAACTGCAGGTTCTCTTTGCGGCAATGGGGAGAGGGGTGGTTAAGTTTCACTCTCCTTTAAAGGAGGACTAAAGCCTAACCAAAGAAGTAGCTAGAAATGTTGTACATCCTGTTTCATTGCTGATAATGAAAAGCTGAAACTTTAAGCTAGTGCAACAAGTTCAGTATATAAAATATGGCATTTTTAGGCACATTCATTTTTTTTTAATAGTAACTTTTTATTAAGTTTGCTTTAACAAACAAGAAGAAGGAGGTAAAGATGGAAGGAAGAAGAAAGGTAGACATGGAGAGGATATAATGACATTTCACAGAGGCACATTCATATTTAGGGTTTACTTCTCCTTTAACAGCATAACAACCACAGGGGACAATTTCCATATTTTCATATCAGATCATCTTTTATTTCCAGCCACCAGAACAAAGTGAAATTAGCAGGATCTGTTATAATGATGTTCCAATTCTGAGTCAACTCGCCTCTTTGCTCTCCCTGTAGAGAACAGATCTTTGTCCGATATCAGGCCCCCTCATCTGCAGAAGCTGTAACTCGAATGAACCTTAATGTGTCAGAATGTGTTTTGCTTTAGCCACAGCAGGGCTGGAACTAGGGGCAGGCAGAAGAGGCAGCTGCCTAGGGTGAAATGATAGGAGGGTGCTGGCCTGCTACCTCTGAAATTATCTTCTGCCTACCCCTAGTCCGCACCCCTCAGTCTTACTACACTTCCTTCTCTCTGTCCCTCCCCTCTGTCACTCTCCCCTCCCTCCTGGCAACCTTCCCTCAGTCGCTGTCCCCTCCCTCCTCTCCCCTCCGTTGCTCACCCCTCCCTCCCCCTCTGTCGCCGTCTCCTCCCTCCTCTCCGTATCTCGCCCCTCCCTACCCTCTGTCACCCCTTCGTCTCCTCTCCCCTCATTCTCCTCTCTCCATCGCGCCATTGCCTAGGGCACATGGCCGGCCAGGCCCGGCCCTGAACCACAGTTTGAGTTTCAAGTGACTGCAGATGAGCAGTGCTGATAAAACAATTCCATGGGGACAGTCTGAGAGCAGCGTCTCAGTAAGGCTGAAGGGGTAAGAGGATCTGTGGGATGCAATGGAGTGTAAACACCTCAACGGAGTCTTAAATGTTTGCTCACAGTGGGATACACGTCTGTCAGTCACAAATGTAACACACCCACAAAGCTTGGAAGACTTTTTCCAAGCACCATGTGACGTTAATTGTGACATCCCTCTTATAAACTGGTTGTGACATCAACTGTGAGGTCCCTTGCTGTAACTGTAATATTTGGTGCAATGAACATAACACTACTATTATTTGCCTGCAACAGTCTCAGTAGTTTAGTCCATAGTTTGAGACACTATCTTCTCACCTACTGTATGTTTTATGGTCTACTATATTGTGTTCAGCTAGTGATGGTACTTACTACCTCCCTTGTTTTTAATGGGTTTTGCGGCAATCTAAACCTAATATAAATGGTCGACCGAAGAATAAAAATTGACATTTTAGACAGTACCATTTTCTTCTGATGCTTTGGGCCTCATAGTTGGCACCACTATATTGTCCATCTTTAATGTTGCAGCACCTAGCAGCTATGTGCAAAAGGAACCCTGTACTTCACCCAAGACATAGATCAGAAGATAATTTCATTGTTTGCTCTGCTTGCTGGGTTTGCCCAACAAACAATCACTTTCTCTAGGGGATAACTGAAAACTACCATAGACCATTTTTGGACCTTAGTTAGGACTAGGCTTATCTTGATTAGTCATTTTCTAATGTGCCTAGAAACATGCACTCAATGGACATTCTAATGGCTCCAACAGTCTATTTCAAAACTGAATAAATGTTGCCCGATATATCGATAGCAGAAGCCAAGTTGGCTGCAGAAAGGTTATTTAATGGTAACAATGATAAATAATTAGATGTGTGGAATGATGGAAACAAGTCCAGTACAACCTCTGGTTAGGAAGGTGAGCAAGAGCAAAGTCATAAGCAAACAAGAGGTCTGGGGCAGGCAGAGTTCTATCGTAGCCAAGGAAAGGCCAAGGTCTATAGTAGCAAAATAGCAGGAAGCAGGTAAGTCTTTATCCAGGGGTCAATAAAAGGAAATGACAGGAACTGAAGCAAGGATTCAGGATCAAGGCTGGAGTAGGAACCAGGAGCGAGATCACCAAACAAACGTAATGATCCAGCAATCTGAAGCAGATAGGAACTGGCTTATTTATGCCCATAATGACCAGATTATAGACACCTGGCCTTAACGAGAGTGAGGGTGGAGACAGAGAAAATAGCAGAGATAGCAGGTGTCTACATGGACAATGGGGACCAGTGAACTCCAAATGCCTCCAGTGACTCAGTAGAATACTACACCTGCTGAATCCCATGTAGACCAGAGTTTGAATTCCTAAGAATCCTGACAAAGTGACACATTGGCAGTTCATTAGATTCAGTCCATGCAGCAAAAGACATTGAGACTCAGTCCGATTTGATATTGATTATAGAGGGAAAATAGCTTCCACGTTGGCCTCTGTTGGTTGACATTTGGTTATGCTCCACAAAGGTCTCATCACGAGCCATTGATGACCCTTAGCAAACTGCCTCGAGAAGCTGAGACGATCAGCAAAATGGCCATGAGAACTGGAAGCAAAGGCAAATGAGAAGAACATGTAAAACAATCCAGGGTCTAGCTGGCAACACAAGCTATTCTTGTAGTTTTGTAACAGATTTGACCTGAAGGTCAGAGTTATATCGTCAGCATCTTGGTGTTTAGCTTGAAGGAGCTCATTGCAATTCCAAGTGGAATCAAAGCTTTAAAAATAAGTATTGTACAATCTGTGTTAAGCCAAGAACAAGGGGTCAAGTGTCCTTCCAAGAGATCTGTCATTGGTATTAAATCCAGTTCTTTACGTCTAAGGTTTCATTGGAGTTTATCATCGTTATCACCCAATGGCCTTATACAGTAAGTGTCTTGACTTGAATTTGTGTTCCTCAACCAAGGGTAGGGGGCTGGGATGAAGGATCCTTCATAATAATCAGATCTTCAGTATGCCACAATTAGGTGACTCCATTATAGAGAACAGGTTGATTTTAGGATGTGTTCTGGGCGATGTTTCTATCTCATATGGAGCTTTCAGTTCTTAAAGGGGTGGTTCACCTTTCACATAACTTTTTTATGTTATAGAACGCCCAATTCTAAGCAACTCTTCAATTGGTCTTCATTATTAATTTTTTATAGTTATTTGCCTTTTTCTTCTGATTCTTTGTAGCTTTCAAATGGGTGTCGCTGACCCCTTCTAAAAAGCAAATGCTCTGTAAGGCTACAAATATATTGTTATTGCTACTTTTTAATACTGACCCTTCTATTCAGACTCTCTCCTATTCATATTCCAGTCTCTTGTTCAAATCAGTGCTTGGTTGCTAGGGTAATTTGGGCCCTAGTTACCAGATTGCTTAAAATGCAAATTGTAGAGTGGCTGAATAAAAAGCAAAATAACTGAAAAACCTTCAATAATAAAAAATGAAAGCAAAATGCAAATTATCTCAAAATATCCCTCTGTACATCATAGTAAAAGTTATCTCAAAGGCGAACAAACCCTTTAAATAGTGATGGGTGAATCTGTCCCAAAAAATTCACAAAACTCATTAAAGTCAATGGACGTCCAAATAATGTTGATGTGCGCCAATTTTTATGCGCGCTCCAATTTTGATGTGCATCAATTTTTTTTTTCGCTGTGAATTTTTTTGCCAGCGACTTCTCACAGCAGTTTCGCAAAAACATTCACAGGTGGGGAAACTCTATATATCTGTAACCCTGTTATAAGCTAAGGGGGTCCAGCCTGAAGGCCAGTTAGGGAGAGATTTGGGGTGAGTGCTTTTTTTGTGCCCTGGGTACCCCTGGAACTATAGTAGGGTGACACCCCAATCTTTCTATATATCTGTAACCTTGTTATGAGCTAAGGGGGCCCAGTCTGAAGGCCAGTTAGGGGGAGATTTGGGGTTAGTGTTTATTTGTACCCTGGGTACCCCTGGAACTATAGCAGGGTGACTGTTACCCCAATGTTTCTCTATATATATATCTGTAACCTTGTTATGAGCTAAGGGGCCCAGTCTGAAGGCCAGTTAGGGGGAGATTTGGGGTGAGTACTTATTTGTACCCTGGGTACCCCTGGAACTATAGCAGGGTGACACCCCAATGTTTCTATATATCTGTAACCTTGTTATGAGCTAAGGGGGTCCAGTCTGAAGGTCAGTTAGGGGGAGATTTGGGGTGAGTGCTTATTTGTGCCCTAGGTACCCCTGGAACTATAGCAGGGTGACTGTTACCCCAATGTTTCTATATATCTGTAACCTTGTTATGAGCTAAGGGGGCCCAGTCTGAAGGCCAGTTAGGGGGAGATTTGGGGTGAGTGTTTATTTGTACCCTGGGTACCCCTGGAACTATAGCAGGGTGACTGTTACCCCAATGTTTCTCTATATATATATATATCTGTAACCTTGTTATGAGCTAAGGGGGCCCAGTCTGAAGGTCAGTTAGGGGGAGATTTGGGGTGAGTGTTTATTTGTACCCTGGGTACCCCTGGAACTATAGCAGGGTGACTGTTACCCCAATGTTTCTCTATATATATATCTGTAACCTTGTTATGAGCTAAGGGGGCCCAGTCTGAAGGTCAGTTAGGGGGAGATTTGGGGTGAGTGTTTATTTGTACCCTGGGTACCCCTGGAACTATAGCAGGGTGACTGTTACCCCAATGTTTCTATATATCTGTAACCTTGTTATGAGCTAAGGGGGCCCAGTCTGAAGGCCAGTTAGGGGGAGATTTGGGGTGAGTACTTATTTGTACCCTGGGTACCCCTGGAACTATAGCAGGGTGACTGTTACCCCAATGTTTCTATATATCTGTAACCTTGTTATGAGCTAAGGGGGCCCAGTCTGAAGGCCAGTTAGGGGGAGATTTGGGGTGAGTACTTATTTGTACCCTGGGTACCCCTGGAACTATAGCAGGGTGACTGTTACCCCAATGTTTCTATATATCTGTAACCTTATTATGAGCTAAGGGGGTGCAGACAGAAAGCCAGTTAGAGGGAGATTTGGGGTGAGTGCTTATTTGTGCCCTGGGTACCCCTGGAACTATAGCAGGGTGACTGTTACCCCAATGTTTCTATATATCTGTAACCTTGTTATGAGCTAAGGGGGCCCAGTCTGAAGTCCAGTTTGGGGGAGATTTGTGATAACTGTTAGGGGAGATTTGGGGTGAGTCATTATTTGTGTCCTGGGTACCCTGAAACATATAGTAGAGTGACTGTTGCACCAATATTTATCAATTCACGCTTCACTGTTTGGAAATAGGTTCCCAAATCAAAACTGCACTGTAGAACAAGTGGATTCTCCACTCCGTAGGACAACATAGTTCATCTGATGTTAAAACTCAATACTTTCATGTAGGCCAATGATTCATCTGAAACGAGGTCCCACACTACATTGTTGGACAACAGGACTCCATGCATTCAAGGACAACAGGGTCAATCATAGACTTGAACCCCACAATGTAGAGCAGCATGTAAGGAAGGGCACATTTAAGTGAAAACATGATACAACATAACAAGTCAAGGTCTCCTTCTTGTGTTGGTTCTTGACTTGGGATAGTTAAATCTACTATGTTGCTTTATTGACATTACCATAATAGAAATAATTATCCATCGTTCATTTATTATCTCACTTCTTCAAAAAAAATCATCAATATTGCATTTTCCATTTTCTCTAATATGTGAATAATGCTTGCTTATGCCAAAGAGACACTTGCTGTGATATCTCAGTTATGCGCTGGATGAATAAATGAAGAGATCGATAGACTAAATGGCTCATGGGAGTGGGAGTATAAGTCTCTCCAGTGCCTGATAATAAGCCATCTCTGATAACTGAACTAAGATCAGGTATCAGGGGGAAAGGAAAGTAGTTTCACAGACAATCACTGTTTACCAAAGAGGATTGTTGCTTTCTCTACTAATTGTGAGAGCACAATGATACGGTGATAAACTGCCTTTTTCCTGGATCGACTTTTTGAATTTCAGCTACCAAGTAGGCCAAACATGAAATACTCTGGAATGGAAACACTCTAGACACATCATTAACCAATGACTGCACAAGGGCAACTTAGCCAAGTAGAAGACCTCTCAGTTAACAGTTGACCATTGATGGGCGACTTTGAGGAGTAATTGAAAGGCAGTTAGAAGTCTTGGATAGAAATGAACATTGGGTATGGAACTTTTTTTTTTTTACCAATCCAGAGAAAGTTAGTAACTATCCTCGGCTTTAAAGTTATCCCAGAAGCTCCTCATCATTCTTGATCAACTATCTTTCTGGTGTATGTGATGCTGCACATGCTCTATGTGCTCTGGTCTAATATGGCTCATCACTTAGAGGGGATCTAAACACCCTCTATAACCTTTTAAACATTAGGACTCCAACACAACCTCCCTGTCCCCAGTACCTGATGGCAACTGTAGTGCTGTGCAATGAGATTGGTGAACATTTTGGTTTATTTGCAACAAAATAATGGGTAGAACATGATTTACATGGGGCTATTTTTCAGTTTGGTCCTTGCTGTCAGGACCACCATGAAGGGTTGACATCAAGACTTAGGTCGTGGACTAGTCCAATCAGAGAACCTGGACTGTTGAGAATGACCCCATGGCTTCAAAGGGGGTCTAAGTTGAAAAGGGACTCATAAAGGTCCCACAATTCCATTGTTTGCCCCCAGTGGCCAACTGCATATGTGGGTCCACACCCTACACCCCCTACACCCCGCAATGATCCCCCTGTTGAGGATGACAACATTTACTCCACTCTGTCAGATCAGACTGGCCATTATACAAGTGCAGCTTCTCCCTAATAGTGAACTGGCAGATCATCCCATACATGTGTCATTGGGGGGTCACCCTACAAAATATTTTTTCTGTTTTGAGACCTTATATTCTATCAGATCTCGTATGGAGGATGAAATAAAGACAGCAGCCCTTACCACTGACTAATGGAGGTCTTACAAAAAATAGGAGACCCCTATAGGGGGTTTGGTCCGAAGTGTAAGCACTAATTAGAATATCTTCTTAAAGTTTGGGATATGGAAAGGGAGAAAAAATGCAGTTTTTTGGGGTTTATAGACTTCAGTTGCTCCCCTCTCAGGGACCACGTAGACTTGGATCAACAATGAGACAATTCAGCCATTAAACAATGACCTAAATTCTGTGTTTGCTCCTCATGTAGCACTTTGTATAAATGAAGAACTTATATATCTTTTAGGGTCATAAAAATTAAACCCACTGTAAATGTAACATGTAATGCACACACTCATGGACTCACTCCAACAAGCATTCAAATACACCAACACTCTCATAGTACCAAGGGCCCTAAAAGGGAATAAAGTCACTGCAGATCTAGGAACAATTTTCAGTGTTGATATAGAGGGGCATCTTGTCATTAACTGATGAATAGAGTTCAGATATGGACTTTCCCTAATCCCATATTTATATACTTGTGTACTTTTAATTATGTATGGAGCACTCACTTTTTCTTTTTTAATTTTATAAAAAAGGATATATAATTGGAAAGGTACCAACTCATTTTCTTAAAGTATCATTGATTAATTAAAACCAATTTACTGTTGTATAAAAGCTGGAGAAGAAAAAAAAATAAATCAATGTTCTTGATGTGTTTGTTCCAAATAGTTGCTCACTGGGCACAGGCCTTTCAGCATAATTCTATCTCATTTGCTTTGCTTCCATCGGAAACCAGTGGCTGCTGGGTCTGATATAGAATTAACATATATGTGAATATGTAGGTGCATTAAAAATCATTTCAAGGATTGAGATATAGGGATTGAATAAAAGTCTTTGCTAATGGTTTGATGAGTTTCCGCCTCCCCTTAGATTAGCTCACTGAGCATGTGCGGTGCCACTGGCACTCAACTGATGGCCTAACAAGATCCAAGATGGCGACCTCCAGTGGATAATTGTGAAGACCTGGATCATTACTGTTATAGGGCTGCTGAACCCTTGGGTTGGTACAGTAAGTTTAATACATAGTAACATAGTAAGTAAGGTTGAAAAAAGACACATGTCCATCGAGTTCAACCTTTTTTTTTTTTTTTTAATTAACTACCTATCTGCCAGTTGATCCAGAGGAAGGCAAAAAACCCATCTGAAGCCTCCCCAATTTGCCTTAGAGGGGGAAAAATTCCCCCCTGACTCCAAAATGGCAACCGGACCAGTCCCCGGACCAGTCCCACGGTAATAGATAAAACACAACTTTTCTCTATAAATATATATATTTTTTAGATACAAAATATTAACCTGTCAAGGAAGAGCTTTAGAACATTTGTGTGGGTATCAAATCCATGCTTGAATTCTAAGCAGAACTCTAATTGTTAAGGTTTATTCTTTATAAATTTTTTTTATAGACAGGATGAATTATGTCTTTCATCTCAGTAATTTGATTAGGGGGATATTGCCTTCCCAGCCCCCCTGTCTATCACCGGCTGACATTGTTTTGTTTGCAGGGACCAATATTTCCATTTCTCTCTTATTCCTTTCATTTCCTTCTGTTTTCCCTTTTATCTCGTCTCGCCTTTCAGCGTAGGAGATAACAACGGGGCCGACTTCTGACACCAGCGGAGCGGACGCCCGTTGAAGTGTGAAGCGAGTGGATTTGATGTATTTGTACAAGAATTTGGGTGGATTCGAGGATTAACCTGAAAACATAGCAGATACAGAATAACAAAAAATATGATTTCCCTAATAAAAGATTTCATGGTCAATTGGAAGCAACAAATTTAGGGTATTTGTACAATGGGCGCATGACGGAATTGATTTATTTTTACCCCAAAATGTGGAGTCTGTAATAATCTCTTTTCTCCTGCAAGTTCTTGCAATATAATGAAATGTTAAATACTAATGGAACATCTGTCTTAAATGTCTCTAGAAGTATGTAAGGCTGATGCTAATGTTTCCACGGAAACAGGACATTGTGACGATACCATAATATTGACTGCATCACTGACACGTTGCCTTGGCAACAAATTGATGCCACAAAAGCGATCAGTCATACCCAAGGAACAAGGGCTACAGGATCACATTGTTTTTTCAAAATGTTTACAGGAGATGGAATTATCAATAAATTGTATTTTATTTCCATTGAAATTCTCTGTTCTGCTCAGTTGCCCTTGGGGATGGAAGCCCCCCCCCCCTGATTCTGTTCAAATTGCACAATTCAATATGGTGGAGGATGGGCCAATAAAAGGACAATTGTTTGTAGAGAAGAAGGTCTGAAGTAGCGAGTACAATGAAACGAATAGTATATTAATGAAGTCATTTGATGCTGCAGAGGAATATAAGGAATGGGGGGTGACACGGATATGGCAGAACTGTAAAACCAAAGGGTGCTTAGTATGCAAAGGGAAGAATGAAGGGGCCCGTAAATCATATTTATTGCTCACTATACTAATGAACACTGTAAAAGAGATTACATTTAATAGGTGAGGTAAGCAAAAAAAATGGCTAAATAAAAATCTAATGGATATTTTATAAATCCGTATGACTGTATCCTCGGTGCCACAAGGGCCCCTCATAAAACCCAAGGAATACGGATATGTTGGATAAACTGAATTATTCATAGAGGCAGTGAAATCATATGCAGATCCAGTCTTTGTTGCAATGTACATCGATACTGTAGACGAGGGTGGTCTTGATGTGCAGTTCATTCTTACACCAGTCATATATGATCCTTTAGTCATGTCCACCAGAACGCCAGGAGCCGATTTCAACAGTTCAAACCATTTTAAGCCTGCAATTGGCTCTGTAAATGCCTCAACTGTGAATACTGAAATGTCCTAATTGGCTGCAGGTTGGCCTAAACTCCTGAAGATTCTCATTTTCTGATTAGTTGCAGATTGATTTAGCTCTAAAAGGCCACAGGCTGGTTTAGTTAGGGCAGGGGTCCTCAACCAGAGGCTTGCAAGCAATGATGCTCATCAACTCCTTGGATGTGGCCTAAAGCAGGTGCTTATTTTTGAATTCCAGGTTGGAGACACCTTTTGGTTGCATAAAAACCAGGCGTACTGCCAACTAAAGTCTCCTGTAGGCTGCCAGTCCCCAAAGGGCTTACCAAATACCCAATTGCAGCCCATATTTGGATTTTTTTCATGCTTGTGTTCTCCCCAACTCTTTCACATTTGAATGTGATTCAAAAACATTGTGGATCCCTGAGTTAGGGAATAATCTAACAATGTCCTTTTGTAAATGGAACAGGGCTTGGCCAAAGGTTGGTTGAGCTCTTGTGATATTCTAATGATGGCATCTGCTACAGGTTTTCCAAGCCCGGAGGAGATTTTACTGCTCCAGTTGGCTACAGGCTGGACTAGGCCCCTGTAATGCCTAAAAACGACCTAAATATTTTATACCAGGAACATCTTCTTTGAGGGCCCCTTGTCTGCTATACAGTAACTCTGAACTCTAAGCTTACTTGGCCCCCCTTGCAGCACCAAACAGGGCTTTTCATTAGCGGAATGTCAATATTTGGTGTCAATTTCCAGAGTGGCATGTTCCCGATCAGTGTATAGGAATAATTAGAATTGCTACAGCGGACCAGGATCAGCTTATTAAAATTTCATAAGCAGCCTGTTACATGCTATAGACACAAACACATGTGGGCTGTTACTAAATAACACACTGGCTCCCATGTGTGCATTAAAATTGGTTCATTCGGATTCAATTTTGTCAATGTGCAATGTGGAAATATGTAGCCCAGTGCGACCAGTTCCAATGGGGGCATCCATTAAAGGCTGGAGTCCAGCTGGGTAAGATATGAAATGCAATATCAATGCATATGGGTTATAAAGATGGCTTGTGAACAAGCTTGGGATAATGGGTCTTTCTGTAAAGTAGAGCTCCATGTCTTATTTATCTTATGGTACATAAGACATGAGCAGAATGCTAATGGCTGATATCAGTCAATAGACCTCCTCTAAAGTCCTCCACCTTTTCTTTAACCCATACCCAGCCCATGGGTGATGTCACTAATGAGTAGGGTTGGCCACCACTGGGGCAAGTATTATTGATGTGCCTGCTCTGTACACCCCTAGTTCTGGCCCTGGGGTTGGTATGGGGTTGCCACTGGAAGGGGGTTGGTACTTTCCCTTCTCAGATTCAGTGTTGGACTGGCCCACCAGGATACCAGGAAAACTCCCGGTGGGCCCAGGTGTCAGTGAGCCTTATTGCTTCTAACCATTTGGTCTATTTCATGGTCATTCTCTATTACTTTATATTAAAAAATAAGCTTAATAATGGAAGAATAAAATATATTAAGTAGATATAAAATATAAAGAGGTTGAGTGAGGAGAGGAGTCATAATTGTTTGGAAAGTGGACCCCTGGTCTATGGTTTTCTGGTGGGCCCCTGGCATCCCAGTCCGACTCTGCTCAGATTCATATGATCCCTGACGCAACGCTCTCCTCCCATTGCACAGAATCCAATGAGCCTCAATTGAAATTTCGATGATCGGTTGCTTTAGTTACAGAAACATGAGTCTCTTTTCGATTGGGAACAGCTTGATTTTTCAGATTTTGCATAATCCGTGGCTTCCCGGGGATTCCTTGACAACACAGATGCCGTCTCAGTACAGATGACAGTTGCCTTGTATTATGCAGTCTCCTCTCTGTGGTGATCCACTCCGCTTGCTTATCATTTTTTTTGGCAATTATTGTGCGTTCCTATAATGTTCCTATGGCAACCAGACACCTCTACTATTTTAGGATATAAGGGCCCTTAGCTCTCCAATACATATAGTTTTGAAGCCAGTGAGATTATGAAATGAATTTGGCAAAAATGATTTTGGCTTCGGTTCCCCTTTAATTTCATAATATATTCTAAAACAAGAAAAATATCCACAATTATTATGCAATTTGCTCGGAGGAAAAATAATTATTGATTTCATTTATTGGCCATTAAGAGATGTGAAGAGGCAATCCGTCACCGGGATCCACTCAGCAGCCCATTACTTACTCCGGACAAACTGCTCTCCGCTGTGTCGTCCTGAAATAGGAGCGGCAATGGGGGCGGCTAATGGCCCTTTAAATGTTGCATATCTGCAGCCTGCAACGGAGTTGTGCAGGAAACAATTTGCAGAGAAGTCCATTACAACTATAAGAAGTGCATCACTGCAATATTCTGCACTAAACTGTCAGCCAATAAATTCAATCCCAGTTATGGAGCTTGCCCAGGTCTAGTAACCCATAGCAACCAATCAAATCTTTGTATTGCAACTGCTTACCAGTACCTGAACCCTTTCACAATAAAGCTACTCATATACTGTATTATATATATACATCAGGTTTAGGGGGCCCCCAGCCAATTCATGAAAACAGGGCCCGCCATGGGGTGCTTACATAAATCAGACGTGTCCAACCAGCAGCGAATGCTTTTCCATGGAGTCATCCTTTAGCACATACGGATCTAATACAAATGGAAAGCAGATGCGGATTTCGCACAGAGTCAGCAGTCGCAACCAGCCGTGGAAACTTGGCTACCGGCACAGCTGAGAGTCTGGAAGTCGGACGCATGTTCTTTTCCCATTATTGGCTGCTGAGTTTTCCAGAGAGGGTTTCGCTGGAATTTTTTGGGGGCTGCTGAAATATGGAAAAGCACACGGATCGGCTCTGCTGAAAACACATAACGGAAATAAGAGGGAATCTATTTCACTCCTTTGTAACATGTTAGAGAGGCACTGGGGAAGGGGTAAAGAAAGGACAATAAACCCTCTTTATGAAATCTGTATTAATATGTAGATTATCTTCAAAGACCACCATTCCTTTATGTTTCCTAATGGTTTGCCTAATTTATGTATTAAGGGTTAAATTCATTCATATGTTACTGGTTCAGCCTATGCCATAAAGATACATCAACATACAGTAGGTATTCCTCTGTACTAAGCACAATTCAGCAGGAACAGTCCCCTAAGTTTGCTCATAGTCTGTACAGAGAGATCCCATAAAACTATGGCAGTATAGGTATTCCCCTGTACTAAGCACAATTCAGCAGGAACAGTCCCTAAGTTTGCTCATAGTCTGTACAGAGAGATCCCATAAATCTATGGCAGCATAGGTATTCCCTGTACTAAGCACAATTCAGCAGGAACAACCCCCTAAGTTTGCTCATAGTCTGTACAGAGAGATCCCATAAAACTATGGCAGCATAGGTATTCCTCTGTACTAAGCACTATTCAGCAGGAACAGCCCCCTAAGTTTGCTCATAGTCTGTATAGAGAGATCCCATAAAACTATGGTAGCATAGGTATTCCCTGTACTAAGCACAATTCAGCAGGAACAGTCCCCTTATTTTGCTCAAAGTCTGTACAGAGAGATACCATAAAACTATGGCAGCATAGGTATTCCCTGTACTAAGCACAATTCAGCAGGAACAGTCCCCTAAGTTTGCTCATAGTCTGTACAGAGAGAGAGGAGACAAGGCAGAATAATTAATGTATTAAAACTCTATTGTGCTGGATGCAGCAGTGATCCTTAAAGGACCAGTAACAGTAATTTATAAAAAAAATTGTTTCCTTTTAATGAAAAAAAAAACACCAACACAACACTCCTCTTCTGAAACGGTGATCCATCGTGCAGAGCTCAATTTCTCCTCCCTGCCTTCTATAGGAGATAGCCAGAGAGGAGAAATCGAGCGCCGCACAATGGATTGTCGCCCTGTAGCTGTTTCAGAAGATGAGCGCATGCAGAGAATCGTTAAGTAATTTCTTAATAAAAGCTTTGCGAATTAAAAGTTTAAACTGGGTTGGTGTTTTTTTTTCGTAAAAAAGAAACAAATTAAAAAAAAAAATGACTGTTACTGGTCCTTTAAACATACATTACAGCATGAGTTGAAGGGGTGCTTCAACTTTAAGTTATATGTTATATAATGGCTAATTCTAAGCAACTTTTCAACTGGCCTTCATTTTGTTTTTGTTATAGTTTTTTTTTTATTATTTGCCTTTTTCTTCTGACTCTTTCCCTCTGTCAAATGGGGGGTCACTGACCCCCATCTAAAAAACAAATGCTCTGTAAGGTTACAAATGTATTGTTATTGCTACTTTTTATTCCTCGTCTTTCTATTCAGGCCTCTCCTATTCATATCCCAGTCTCTTATTCAAATCAATGCATGGTTGCTAGGGGAATTTGGATCCTAGCAACCAGATGGCTGAAATTACAAACTGGTGAGCTGCTGAATAAAAAGCTAAATAAGTCAAAAACCACAAATAATAAAAAATGAAAACCAATTACAAATTGTCTCAGAATATCCCTCTCTACATCCTACTAACAGTTAATTTAAAGGTGAACAACCCACTCACATGTCTATCTACAGCTATTGGGCTACATTCCTAGGTGCAATTAAGGGGCTATAAATTCAGATTGGTGCCATACACAACATTGATACTTTATCATTTATACTTATTGAAGTGCTTGTTCTTGGGTTCAGTTGGGGGGTGCAGGACAAACGTGCCGGCAGCTAAAGAGAGGTCCAACTGCATCAATCGGCCACCAGTGTTGGGGGACTACGTAATCCAGTTTAGTGGACTAGAAGTCGTCTTTAGGGGCATTTTTAGCTACGTCTAGAAACCCCCCAAACATTGGACATTGACCAGGGCTTAGGATCATGTCTGTGTGGCGCCCAGGAGAGAGACAATCACAGGTTAACATGAATTTCAGCTTCACTAACCATTAAGAATGTTTCCCCCTCCCCATATGCCTCTCGTTCCTTGCTAGCAAGTCTATTACCAGCTCCACACAGCACTAAAAAAGCAGTGAAATGCTAATTAAAAAACACTAATTAGAGAAAAGTATGAGAGGTGGATATGAAGAATGAGGATGTGTCTGTTTTCTATCTCACGTTTCCCTGCCAATAATCTCTGCCTCAGGCACTTTCCTGCAATTCTTCTGATCTGTCTGTTGTCTACATATTATCTGTATATCTATCATCTATCTATCTATCTATCTATCTATCTATCATCTATCTATCTATCTATCTATCTATCTATCTATCTATCTATCTATCTATCTATCTCTCTCTCTCTCTCTCTCTCTCTCTCTCTCTCTCTCTCTCTCTCTCTCTATCTATCTATCTATCTATCTATCTATCTATCTATCTATCTGCCATCTATCTATCTATCTATCTATCTATCATCTATCTATCTATCTATCTATCTATCTATCTATCTATCTATCATCTATCTATCTATCATCTATCTATCTCTCTCTCTCTCTCTCTCTCTCTCTCTCTCTCTCTCTCTCTCTCTCTATCTATCATCTATCTATCTATCTATCTATCTATCTATCTATCTATCTATTATCTATCTATCTATCTATTATCTATCTATCTATCTATCTATCTATCTATCATCTATCTATCTATCATCTATCTATCTCTCTCTCTCTCTCTCTCTCTCTCTCTCTCTCTCTCTCTCTCTCTCTCTCTCTCTCTCTATCTATCATCTATCTATCTATCTATCTATCTATCTATTATCTATCTATCTATCTATCTATCTATCTATCTATCTATCTATCTATCTATCTATCTATCTATCTATCTATCATCTATCTATCTCTATCTATCATCTATCTATCTATCTATCTATCTATCTATCTATCTATCTATCTATCTATCTATCTATCTCTCTCTCTTTCTCTCTCTCTCTCTCTCACCCTGGTACATAAATCCCTAGTAATACTACATCTCCCTGGCACATAAATCCCTAGTAATACTACATCTCCCTGGCACATAAATCCCTAGTAATACTACATCTCCCTGGCACATAAATCCCTAGTAATACTACAGACTCTGACACATAAATCCCTAGAAATCCCAACACTGGCATCTTATTTGTAGTAATCCTGTAGAAATTTTCAGATCCTGTTATATAGTAGTACTGAGCACCACCAGTCTGACACTTTACCCTGTATTTATGTATAAGGGATCCCTGTAGTTCCCTCCTGAGTTGATCAGGGCACATTCGGCAGGTTCCCCACACTAAATCATGTGCTGATTTTATAAATCCGCTTGCTCTGGAAATGTTCACATTGGCTCCAAAGGCTGACACTTCAGATGCAAGCAGAGGCGCATGCAATTATTCTGGAATGTTGCATTGTGGGTAAAAACAACACCTCTAATAATAATAATAATAATATAGGTGGTGCCACGCGCTTTATTTCTGTCCATTATTTCTGTTCAAAACACCGTTTTCCTAGAATCTCCCCCATGGAATGACACGAGTTCCCAGGCCCAGAGCTCACACGTGTGTAATACTACTGGGGATCTTATTGCCAATTATCTCACCTCCACACGTGTGTACAATTAGATTGACACAAAATCCACTGAACTTCTATGAGTCAGCTAGTGGCCCAATATGGGGCCCAACTCCCTGGGTGATGTCATAATGGATGAAAGCACAAGCCCCGAGCAGCATTAATGAGAAAGCAATTAGACTCCATGACTAATGTTCCTCCAGAAATGGTGTTTCTTTATTTCTAGCCTTATTTGCTACTCCAGAGTACTGTACCTTTAATTTCTCTACGTGGCCTCATGGGCCCACACTACCTTAATCTGTAAATATTTGTATGTATGAGATGTTTTTACTTGGTGCTGCACTAAGTAATGAGATGTCACCCAACTGCTTATACATTATGGGCACAGATTAGGGGAAAATAAACTCCAATATTAATACATTCTTTCCAACTATAACTCATGCAGTCCTGTGACTTTATATAGTCACAGAGTTCCCTGTATAACTCAGCCTGCAGCCTTGTGTCTTTATATGGTCACAGAACAACCCCTCAGTGACTTCTAATATCCTTATCATTTACAGTAGGGGGTACATTATCCCTTATAATACATGAGTGATACTCAGAGTTCCCTGTATAACTCAGCCTGCAG
The DNA here is from genome assembly GCF_017654675.1 of Xenopus laevis. Classification (NCBI taxonomy): domain Eukaryota; kingdom Metazoa; phylum Chordata; class Amphibia; order Anura; family Pipidae; genus Xenopus; species Xenopus laevis. Next base: position 3,857,897 of record NC_054373.1, read on the forward strand.
CCTTGTGCCTTTATATGGTCACAGAACAACCCCTCAGTGACTTCTAATATCCTTATCATTTACAGTAGGGGGTACATTATCCCTTCTAATACATGAGTGATACTCAGAGTTCCCTGTATAACTCAGCCTGCAGCCTTGTGCCTTTATATGGTCACAGAACAACCCCTCAGTGACTTCTAATATCCTTATCATTTACAGTAGGGGGTACATTATCCCTTATAATACATGAGTGATACTCAGAGTTCCCTGTATAACTCAGCCTGCAGCCTTGTGCCTTTATATGGTCACAGAACAGCCCCTCAGTGACTTCTAATATCCTTATCATGTACAGTAGGGGGTACATTATCCCTTATAATACATGAGTGATACTCAGAGTTCCCTGTATAACTCAGCCTGCAGCCTTGTGCCTTTATATGGTCACAGAACCCCTCAGTGACTTCTAATATCCTTATCATTTACAGTAGGGGGTACATTATCCCTTATAATACATGAGTGATACTCAGAGTTCCCTGTATAACTCAGCCTGCAGCCTTGTTTCTTTATATGGTCACAGAACAACCCCTCAGTGACTTCTAATATCCTTATCATTTACAGTAGGGGGTACATTATCCCTTATAATACATGAATGATACTCAGAGTTCCCTGTATAACTCAGCCTGCAGCCTTGTGCCTTTATATGGTCACAGAACAACCTCTCAGTGACTTCTAATATCCTTATCATTTACAGTAGGGGGTACATTATCCCTTATAATACATGAGTGATACTCAGAGTTCCCTGTATAACTCAGCCTGCAGCCTTGTGCCTTTATATGGTCACAGAACAACCCCTCAGTGACTTCTAATATCCTTATCATATACAGTAGGGGGTACATTATCCCTTATAATACATGAGTGATACTCAGAGTTCCCTGTATAACTCAGCCTGCAGCCTTGTGCCTTTATATGGTCACAGAACAACCCCTCAGTGACTTCTAATATCCTTATCATTTACAGTAGGGGGTACATTATCCTTATAATACATGAGTGATACTCAGAGTTCCCTGTATAACTCAGCCTGCAGCCTTGTGCCTTTATATGGTCACAGAACAACCCCTCAATGACTTCTAATATCCTTATCATTTACAGTAGGGGGTACATTGTACTTTTACTTTAGGGATATTCCCCACTCCAGAACTATGAAAGTTCCCACGGTGGGTTCTCATTCTCTCAATGACTCGACAGGCAGGGAAACATCATCTATTCTGAGAGTAACTGGGGCTGCCAATACTCAGGCATGAAATGGCTCACGCTATGAACATAATTCTGAAATAATATTTATAAGGGCCGGTTCATATAAGGACTTATGATTAATCAATTAAAGCCTCATTATTTCACTCTCAAGAGGCTTTTCATTCTCCTGCACTGGCTATTGCCATTCTTTAAGCACAATTTGTCACTACAGAGGGATTCAGCCACTAATTATCCTCAGTGATGCCCAAATCTGCACCGACGCTGTGCCCTGAATAAGCGCGTGTGTCGTTTTGTGTCATTGATAAATGTAGCTGGAGATTCAAGAGTGGAAAAATACTTCCAGCTGCATTTCAGCACGGCCACTAAAATCCCTGAACATACTGAAGGTGAGCTTGTAACAATGCTATTGTAAAGTAGTGCTTCCCTAACTGTGCCTGGTTCTGTAGGGTACCCAGAAGATAACTGTGGGTTGTAGCCTGAAGGTCGGTTAACATGAGATTTGGGAGGGAATGTCCATTTTTTCCTTTTCCTTTCACTGACTTCTAATATCCTTATCATTTACAGTAGGGGGTACATTATCCCTTATAATACATGAGTGATACTCAGAGTTCCCTGTATAACTCAGCCTGCAGCCTTGTGTCTTTATATGGTCACAGAACACCCCCTCAGTGACTTCTAATATCCTTATCATTTACAGTAGGGGGTACATTAATCCTTATAATACATGAGTGATACTCAGAGTTCCCTGTATAACTCAGCCTGCAGCCTTGTGCCTTTATATGGTCACAGAAGAACCCCTCAGTGACTTCTAATATCCTTATCATTTACAGTAGGGGGTACATTATCCCTTATAATACATGAGTGATACTCAGAGTTCTGTGACCTCTTGTACATTCATTCTTCTCCCTGACTACTAATGTCAATTTCTAATGGAGAAAAAGAGAGACACGCACAGATCCTGCCGAGAAGTTGTCATATTGAATTAAACAGCTTTCACAGAAATGAAATGTTTTCACAGAAAGTATTTAGGCAAAAGGGTTTAGAGCATGACCAACAAGAGTTAAGTCAGTGCAACAGGCTGAATGTGACAGTTGCTGGAAAGGAAAACTCTATTAACATAAAGGCTTCGGGTCACAGTTCTTTTGCTCTTTATATCATGACAAACACACAGTTTGAAAGAAACATAAACATATCAGGGCAGATACTGTTACAATATTTGGGCCAGAAACTTGAAATAAATAATAAGACAAAAGAAATGCAAATTGTTGTAGTTGAGAGTAATGAAGAAAAAACATTGAGTTGATATCAGAACAATGGTGACCCTTTGAGGATATTGACCTTCCAGCTTCACCTCATTATAAAACTTCATATGAAATGTTAATTTAATATGAAGTTGATGCACTCTTGGTTCTTTTTCACATACTTTGCCCAGTTTATAAGAACTTTGAATTCCTCCCCAAGTAACATATAACTGCCATTTTTTCCCCTTTGCAAGTGATATTCTATTCTTCCTTTAAACTCCTCTTTAATCATTTAAGAGTTGGGAATACCATTGAAGAGGCTGTAGGAGGTCTTCAGTCCAAGCCAGAGTAAGGGCAAAATGTTCATATTACGGTTATCCTTGATGGATGAACAGATCAAGAGCAACAGGGCAAGACTAAGACATTGGGGCAAGATGGAAACAATAGGGCAAGATAGTGACAGTTGGGAATGATGGAGACTGTAGGACAAAATGGGCACAGAAGGGCAAGATGCCAATAGCAATACTAATATCAATGTGGGTCAACCTACAACCTTTCAGTTGAGTTTGAGGTACGACATGAGTTCTTTAGCTGAAGGGCCACAGATCAGATAAAGACTTTCTTTCCCAGGGCCCCTTGACTTTTAAGGACAACCTTTAATACATTAGATACACCAAAGAATTCAGCGGCAAACTATCAATTGCAGACCAAATGAAGAATTTATTCAGCCCTTCAAACAATGGCAAGCAATTAAAGGCAGTTGCAGGCCGGAGACCTAAACGTGAGTACCTAACATCACAACAGGTTGACTTCTGTACCTGTATGGGCAAGAACACTCAACTCTTTTTTGATTTGCAACCTTTAATATATTATCTGCTGGTGGCCTTGTTACTTGGTTACATAGGAGCTTCTTGGTTAAAGAGGACTTTCTTGGTTACAGAGGACCTTCTTGGTTACAGGGGAGCTTCTTGATTACAGGACCTTCATGGTAACAGAGTACTTTTTTGGTTACAAAGGACCTTCTTGGTTATAGAGGAGCTTTTTGGTTACAGAGGACCTTCTTGGTTACAGAGGACATTCTTGGTTACAGAGGACCTTTTTGGTTACAGAGGACCTTCTTGGTTACAGAGAACATAATTGGTTACAGAGGAGCTTCTTGGTTACAGAGGATTTTCTTGGTTACAGTGGAGCTTCTTGGTTACAGAGGACCTTCTTGGTTACAGAGGAGCTTCTTGGCTACAGAGGACCTTCTTGGTTACAAGGGAGCTTCTTGGTTACAGAGAAGCTTCTTAGTCACAGAGGAACTTCTTGGTTACAGAGGACCTTCTTGGTTACAAGGGAGCTTCTTGGTTACAGAGAAGCTTCTTAGTCACAGAGGAACTTCTTGGTTACAGAGGACCTTCTTGGTTACAGATGTCCTATCTCATCCGCATATGAGTACATGTCCCCTGTGCAGTTAAGGTTTTCCCATGTATGTATTGTATGTTTGGTGTTTCATGACAACAGCTTCTTAGAACTCTGCTCTGCTCCTCACTCAGTTCTTGGAATAGTGAGACACTGCGAAATTGAAGGAGCAACAACAAGTGGTTGTGTATCACCATTTCCATACCTATGGATGAAGTGTCACTGAGGTTCCGGGAAACTCTATTGGAGCAGTGCTTGAGTGGATTCCTGGGGTTTTAATGACCAGTGATTCTTTTCCTCAGGAGGACAGAAGGTGGTGTGTATGTGTGTGTGTGGGGGGGGTGACTAATTAGCTGTTCTAATTCACAGGGAAAACCACAAGTGGAGGGTTTCTTCTTTTATTTGCCACAAACTCAACTTAATGTGCAGTCGTAGGTTCACTTGCGGGAGGTTTTGCATTAACTTCCATTACAAAGGGATCAGCCGGAAGACTCTAGAAGTGAGCGCTTTACATACAGTCTCTGATTCAGCTCATAATGTGTTTCTATTAATTTCTAATTGCAGAGGCCAGGACTGAGCTTTTATGGTGAACACACAGGGATAGTTGGTGTTATATGATTATTCAGATACATATTCAACAGTGCAGTTGACATTGTTATGTATATAGAGTAGAACCCCACTTTTGTGTACCCACAAATTAAATTTTCCTGGAAACTACAATGACTATTCACAGTACAGTGCAGGTAACTACCATTTGTTTCTTCCTGCAATTTACATGTTCCTGTTTTACATTGAGCAGTCCCCATTAAAAGCCGGGTTCTACTGTAAATACATACAGTAGATGAATAAACATTTCTACTCTCCAGTGTAAGAACAGGATTAGCAGAGACAGCGTTAGGTTAGACCATGTTTTGGGCACTTGTACCAAACCAAGGCCCCCACAGCTCTTAAAGGGATCATGTCATCGGAAAACATGTTTTTTTCCAAATGAATCAGTTAATAGTGCTGCTCCAGCAGAATTCTGCACTGAAATCCATTTCTCAAAAGAGCAAACAGATTTTTTTATATTCAATTTTGAAATCTGACATGGGGCTAGACATTTTGTCAATTTCCCAGCTGCCCCCAGTCATGGGACTTGTGCCTGCACTATAGGAGAGAAATGCTTTCTGGCAGGCTGCTGTTTTTCCTTCTCAATGTAACTGAATGTGTCTCAGTGGGACATGGGTTTTTACTATTGAGTGTTGTTCTTAGATCTACCAGGCAGCTGTTATCTTGTGTTAGGGAGCTGCTATCTGGTTACCTTCCCATTGTTCTTTTGTTTGGCTGCTGGGGGTGGGGAGGGAGGGATGATATCACTCCAACTTGCAGTACAGCAGTAAAGAGTGATTGAAGTTTATCAGAGCACAAGTCACATGACTTGGGGCAGCTGGGAAATTGACAATATGTCTAGCCCCATGTCAGATTTCAAAATATCTGTTTGCTCTTTTGAGAAATGAATTTCAGTGCAGAATTCTGCTGGAGCAGCACTATTAACTGATTCATTTTGAAAAAAAAATTTTTCCGGTGACATTATCCCTTTAAGCAGGAAAAATCTGTGCCGGTAAAGATGCCCCATTAGCTCTAACTGGTTCAGAGGAAGACAGGGAGAAAACTTGGTGGGCCCCACCGACCCAGTCCCGCTCCCTCACCCAGCCGCCTGCTATAAATTAAGGAGGAGGAAGGCGGTAAATGGTTTACAGTATGGAATACATGTTGCATGTATGTGTGGGGTGGGGCAGACATCAGCAGGAGGGCCCTGGAGGATACTAGAAGGGCCCTTGTAGTTGCAGCCCTGGTGGGCCCCTGATGCCCCAGTCCGACACTGTTCCAGCAAATACTCTGGGTTGCTGTCATCTGAGTTTATTAACCCACTCACAATATACAGTTATGGGACCAGTTATCCAAAATGTTCAGGACTTGGGGTTTTAAGGATAAGGGATCTTTACACCTTAAGGGGGTTATGTAATAAAAGGCACTAAGTTTGCCCTGGTGCAGTAACCCATAGCAACCAATCAGCAGGTAGCATTTACTGGTCACCTGTTTAAAAGCAGACATCTTATTGGTAGCTATGGGTTATTGCTCCTGGGCAAACATTAGGCCATTTATTACATTTGGGGGTAAGTCTACTAAAAAAAACTATTTGAACATGAAATAAACCCAATAGACTCAGGTTTTGGCTCAGTAAGGATTAATTATATCTTAGTTGGGATCAAGTACAGGTATGTGACCTGTGATCCAGAATGCTCAGGACCTGGAGTTTTCCAGATAATGAATCTTTCTTCATCCCTTAAGTCTACTATAAAATCATTTAAACATTAAATAAACCTAATAGGCTGGTTTTGCCTCCAATAAGGATTAATTATATCTTAGTTGGGATCAAGTACAGGTATGTGACCTGTGATCCAGAATGCTCAGGACCTGGAGTTTTCCAGATAATGAATCTTTCTTCATCCCTTAAGTCTACTATAAAATCATTTAAACATTAAATAAACCTAATAGGCTGGTTTTGCCTCCAATAAGGATTAATTATATCTTAGTTGGGATCAAGTACAAGCTACTGTTTTATTATTACACAGAAAAAGGAAATCATTTGCAAAAATATGAATTATTTGATTATAATGGAGTCTATGGGAGACGGCCTTCTTGTAATTCGGAGAACGGGTTTGCGAATAACGCATCACATACCTATTTGCATTTTCTGGGGTATTTCTAGGGCATTTGTGACATTACCGGGGACCCATTTCATCTCATCTTGTTTTGACCTTTCCTGAGCCTTTGTACATTAACCAGACATTTCCACCTTATCCTGTGTGTTTGTGCTGCCTGCCCAAATAATCAGCTTATTGCACAAATTAAATCATTGTGGGACCATATGTTGGCTGTTTTTGGTGCTTAATGAGAAAGCCTGTTGTCCATCTGATGCATTTTGGTCAATAAATTGGTAACAAAACCTCTAACCTCCCCTGTCCTGCTCCAACTGGTCAATAAGAATTAGGAGAGAGATCATAAATAGGCCTCCATTCCCCAGTCCCACAACAATTGCACTCATATCATAGTGTAACAGTAGTGATGGGCCAATTTATGTACCAGGCACGAATTTGCGGGAAATTTGCGCTATTCGCTGCCGGCGAATAAATACGCGAAATTGCCACGACAATTCCGACGCCAGCGTCAAATTGGACCCTGGCGTCAATTAACTGGACGCCCATTAACTTTGTCAAAAGCGTCTGAATTGTCACCGGTTTCAATTTTGCTTAAAAATGTGCATTTTCCGAATATTTCACCCGTTTCGTGGGAAACTTGCAAATTCCGGGGCGAAAGAGGACAAATTCGCCCATCACTATGTAACAGCAGTCTTGTAAGTTTCATAGCAGCTGAGGTTGATAAAAGGTACAAATCCTTTAAATTGAAGGGGTGGTTCATCTATAAATTGACTTTTAGTATGTTATGGAATGGCCAATTCTTAGCAACTTTTCAATTGGTTTTCATTATTTATTTTGTATAGTTTTTTTTTTTTTTTTTTAAATATTTGCCTTCTTCGTCTGACTCTTTCCCACTTTCAAATGGGGAACACTGACCCCATCTAAAAAAAAAAAAAATCCTCTGTAAGGCTACAAATGAATTGTTCTTGCTACTTTTGATTACTCCCCCTTTCTGTTATCTCCCTCCCTGTTCATATTCCAGTCTCTTATTCAAATCGATGCATGGTTGCTGGGGTCATTTGGACCCTAGCAACCAGATTGTTGAAATTGCAAACTGGAGAGCTGCTGAATAAAAAGCTAAATAAGTCAAAAAACACAAATGATAAAAAATGAACACCATTTGCAAATTATCTCAGAATATCACTGTCTACATCCTACTAACAGTTAACTCAAAGGTGAACAATCCCTTTAAATCTGAAGAATGGTAAAACTGGAGAAAACTCCCTAAAGAGTTGAGGGCTATTCCCACAAGCCTTGCTCTTATTATCTATTGCTATAATGCTGACGTACCTTGTCTTGTGTCAACCACTAACAATTTCAGCTAAACCTTCTGTACTACTACAGTACAAGTCCTCTATACATGTATATACTGACCACTATAAGCCAGTTGGACTAGTTGCTATTCCAAAAGCCCCTGTAATCAATACATATTTAATATTTTACCTGTTGAAATAGACAAATATTGACAGTTTAACACTGCGGGAGGTCTGTGCGAGCACTTTAGTATCACAGTTCAAGCAGAATGGATGTAAATCTATTAGCCACAGCCTCGAGGGACAAGGAATGGAAGGGGCTGCCCCAATCACTAAATACTCCAGCTAATTGCAATTAGCACTTGCTTTCTGGTCATTGTGAATATCTATTTGGTATTGTGGGGACACGAGTTAAGAAGTGGCATTGATTTATTGCTCCCCCCCCCCCACAAGTTTATATGAGGGGGTTTTCCAGACAATAGTCAGTGACTTAGTCTAAATTGCCCCTGGCAGATTGCTCTGACTCAGGAAAAAGGGCCCCAGGCAACAGAGGGACCAAGGGGCCCAAATGAGATCTAAACCTGTATGGACTGGCATGATAATTAGCAGTAATTACTGTAGATCTGACCCGGGAGAACACAAGAGTTATAAACCCTCACTGGTCAGTGATCCTCTCTGAGAGCAGCTTTCAGGGACCTCAAAAAGCCCATTAATGAGAAAGTCCACCGAGCCTAAAAGCCCAATTGGCCGTTATGTCCTATACCCACTAATAGAATATTGTCCCTGCTTATGGGGCTCCCAGTTTCCCTCACTAACCATAGTCAGAATTACTGTACCTTCCCCTTGGATCTTTTTGCACATCCAGGTGTGAGGCAGACACATAATTATACATTTTCATCTTCCCTAAGCTCCTATTTAGTAATTTACTTTCTCCTGCCAACTGCCCTCTCCCCATGTCATTCTACTGTACGGACATCCCACCAACTCCTTCATCCACGGACAGATTTCACATTTTCATGTGTGAGCGATAAGAGGCCGTCTTGCTCCTGTCTGGGAGAAATGGACAGACAGACAAATAGATGGATTAGCTAGATAGAAGTTAGATGATAGATAGATAGAGAGATAGATAGATAGATCGATAGATAGATAGATAGAGAGATAGATGATAGATAGATAAATAGATAGATATATAGATAGATAGATAGATAGATAGATAGATAGATAGATAGATAGATAGATAGATAGATAGATAGATAGATTTGATGATAGATAGATGATAGTGACAAACATATATATAAGTTAGTCGATAGATAGATCGGTTAGATGATAGACATAGACAGACAGACATATTTTATATCTAAAAGATTTATCTATCTATCTATCCGTCCGTCCGTCCGTCCGTCTGTCTGTCTGTCTGTCTATCTATCTATCTATCTGTCATCTATCTATCATCTAACAATTATCTCTCTATCTATTGATCTATCATCTATCTATCTATCTATCTATCTATTATCTATCTATCTATCTATCTATCTATCTATCTATCTATCATCTATCTATCTATCTATCTATCTATCTATCTATCTATCTATCTATCTATCTATCTATCTATCATCTATCTATCAATTATCTATCTATCTATCTATCTATCTATCTATCTATCATCTATCTATCAATTATCTATCTATCTATCTATCTATCTATCTATCTATCTATCTATCTATCTATCTATCTATCTATCTATCTATCTATCTATCTATCTATCTATCTATCATCTATCTATCAATTATCTATCTATCTATCTATCTATCTATCTATCTATCTATCTATCTATCTATCTATCTATCTATCATCTATCTATCTAATATATCTGTCTGTCTGTATCATTTTCCTTTCAGATATAGGTCTGTAGTAAGAGAATGAGCTAATGCTTCAGATGTATTGAGGTGCCCAGGGGAATTGATTGGGATGAGGTGGGGTGGGGGGATTTTGTCACCAGCAGCAGCAACGTCTGATCTCTCTCTGTGTGATCTCACTCTCCCGGGCCAGTGTAAGTCTCTATCACCTGAACAATCCATTCCAGGGGCGACCATAGAGCTTCTCTGTGCAGCTGAATATTCCTGGGGGCTATGGGGGGGGGGAATAAATGAAATAAAAATGTAAAAGAAATGTCAAAATTGAGATAAAAATGCCCCTTCCATTTGATCCAGGGAAAGTCGTGGGTAATTGGGTACAGATTGTTGGTGTTTAAATATTCATGAGTGTGACACAGGGGACTGGGAGGAGGAGGAGGAGGAGGAGGAGGAAGATGGTGTGTGTGGGGGGGAGTCATTGAGAGGTAGTGTAAGTGAGGGGAAGATCCTGGCAGAGAGACAGGGCGTGCATATGTGTGTGATGAGCAGCACAGACACAGCTCAGCGTTAGCCCCCCTAGTCTATGAGGCTGAGTGTGTGACTGTGAGTGAGAGAGAGAGGGAGCAGCAAGAAGAGCCGAGAGGGGGGCACCGCACAGAAAGAGGAGGAAGAAAAGAAAAAGAGTGAGAGGAAAAAGAAGAATAAAGAAGAGAAACGGAGAGAAGCAACAATGCTGTGCTGTATGAGAAGAACAAAACAGGTAACGCCGCTCCCAGTCCCCCCCACCTCCTCTCTGGGGTTTGCTTTACATTTATTTGTGGGGTTTGATTTACATTTATTTGTGGGGTTTGCTTTATATTTATTTGTGGGGTTTGCTTTATATTTATTTGTGGGGTTTGCTGGTGGACTTTGGATGCTTGGCTGGGGGTCCCACTGTCCTTTGTGCATTGATGTGACTTGTTCTTGGTGCAGCCTTTGGGGAGACCCAGATGTGGGCAGCAGTTGGGCAGACTCCTCAGTGCGGTGGGGGGGGGAGGTATAATACCATTTGGATGTGATGTAGAATCCTCCTGATCCCAGGCTGAGCCCCCCAAGCCTCTCCTGCTTATGACTGAAATCCTTGCCTTATAGACACATTCATATATTAATGAGGAACTAAACTCTCTTGCAATTAACTGTGCAGAATGAATCCCAATTTTCAGCCATAGGAAAGAGCTGATGGGTATAGAGGGTACCCCGCCCCTGCCCCCGCTGCTTGGAATTCAGGACCTGTTGGATCGCAACCTCCCTGATACCAAAGGCCGCTGCTAGGGGTGTCGCCGGAACCCAAGGGGTGCACCCACTTTCCTAATACTACATTTCATTGAAATCGTCTCTTACAGAAAGGATTCCAATGAGCGTGGAGCAATTCCATTGGGATTGAGTTCTGTGCACTAATTATATAGTAACACGGCAGCTTAGAGGGGAATTTATATACATGCATCATTTTTCACCCTAGAAATGCCCAATAATTTGAGAAAATAATTAATTCCTTCCTATAGCATTGGGCACCACCAGCCTTTTTGTAACCCATCAGATCTGGTTTTAAGCATATATACTGAATCAACCATTTCCACCCCAAATACTGTGAATATGCAGCTAAAAAGGGTGTGACTCGGCACATGTGTGATTGGGCTGATGTGTCCGTGTGTAATTCCTCCCCATATGTGATAATACTGGAAATGGTAAAGCTCAGGGGGTGCCTATGGGTTGGTATAGGGCAGATGGTGCCATGCTTTATTAGTAGGAAAAAGTACTAGGGAAAATGATGAGCTAGACAAGCAATGCTGGTGCTGATTCCTTGGATCAGTCCCATGGCACCGGAGAGGGGGGGCAGGTGCATGTCTTCATAATCTTTTTCCCCCCATTGCAATACCCCAGTGAGATTTCTGGAAAGGAAGGGGTTAAAGGTGCGGTTGGCCGTGTGCTGCACTTGTAGAATGGTGGATGATCATTTTTTGGGTGGGGTTCAGGAGAATGAAAGGGTTAAGAAGCCGGTAATAAAGAACACAAAGCTGACAGTGAGGATTGTGCTGATGTACATGGAGAATTATACAACAGAATTAGGCAAATGTTCCTGCTTGATTTGTGTAATCCGCGACTGTAGATCTTGAAACGTTATCTCAACCCGTCCTGTTCCATATGTCCGTGCCGGATTAGTGGGTCAGGAGAATGCAAATCAACTTCTATTGAGTCAATAATAATTAAAAAATCATTTCATTTAAATTATTTAAAATTCATTTAAATTGTTGAATTTTATTATCTGCCGTATTATTAACCACTGGGAATGACGACTGCTGACCCGTAAAATATTGGGCTTTTCCAATTAACCTATTTGCCTGCTCTTGCTGTTCATGAATATGTTAATAGCATGTCAATAGGCGTGCGTGCATTCAAATAGTGTGGTGTTACACTTGTAAAGAGCAGAATAGGAGGGGAGAAAAAGCAGCGGAATAAAAAAAACCATTATTATCCTGGTCTGTGAGGCTGGAAAGGAAGCAGCTGCCTTATTGAGATGGCAGATAAACCGGTTAAGGGAGAGAATAGAATTAAACATTGGCTGCAGGAAAGCTGACAGCGCCCAGACGCCATGCGGACGCTCTTTGCTGGGGGCGACTGCTGTAGAAAAAGAGTTGACTGGAACAGTATAGACTCCCTTGGGTGGACTCCATGGAATATGATACTGTAGGCACTTCCCAAGACTCTAAAGAGGCAGCTAAGCCTTCGAAGCATGTGTTGCAGAGTTAGGCGCCCAAATCCAACATATCCAATGGCAACCTGTAGCTTTATAGATTTGACTAAACTACAGATCCCAGCATACTCAGATCAGCAGTAGGGTTGGGGGACTCTAAACAGCTGAAGAGCTGCAGGTTGACATCCACCGGTCTACCAATACCGACCCATTCATTCCATGTTCTAAGATGCATGAGTCATGTCTGCCAGTGGCTGGATAAGAATGCTAGATGGCGGCAACCAGCCAAAGGAATGAATGGTTTGCTGATTTCAATGCCATTGCCATTAGGGATCCAGTGTAGACGCCATTGAGACTGGAAAGCTTCAAAAGCAACTCATTGATACCTTAGAATCTGCTATAGATGCCAAAATCGATCACAGGCCAAGTTCAACTTAAGGATAGACATTTATCTCCAAACTGAAATGTTCTTAGCCCCCCCGTCTGTCACCCCCCACCACTGTAAATGTTCAAGCAATGTATCAGATGTTACCCACCAAAGATATGGCATGATGCCACGCCCATGGTTTGCTATGTAAAAGGGCACAGTTGTGCTCCATGAGTGTTTTTGTAAGGCGAGGCTCTACAGAATAGATTAAATTGACTTGTTCTGATATATAGTTTCCCCCATAGCCGTCCCTTGTTTCATCCTTTGTAGAAGAACTCAAAAAACCCAAGTGGTGGAGACTGCGACAGTCTCAATGGAGACCTTTTCTTGTCTTGTGCCATTAAGGATAGGGGAGGAAACTTATATTTGGTTCTTGCTTCATCCCATTGAGTCCTAGAAATGACAACCGTGTCATAGCTAAATGGAACAACCTGCCTGTGGTACACGTGTATGAAAGACAGATTGGGCTCTCGGATCTGTGCATCTTTGTGCAATAGGGAGGCATCATGTGAGTGGGAGCGTCTAGAAGATGGAAAATTTCCCTCAGGATAAAAAGCTCTTTCCTGCTGAGTAGGAGACAGACCCAGAGACAAGAATGAAGATAAATGAGCGCGTAAGAGAGATTATTTTAAGATGTAAAATGACTTTTGGCTCATTGGGAATACAGCAATAATATCATTACTAGTGGCCTCCATACAACTCCAAGCTGGAGGATATGTCTGGGGCTTCTCTTGCCGTGTGAGAGATTTAATGGTCTCAATTGATTATGCTCATGTTTTTATGATTTAAATTCCAGTTTCCTGATTCTCAAATCTCTCTTTGTGCCATGAGAAATTTTGGATAGATATAAAAAAATATTCAACAAAATTAAAATCTGCCCAAGGGCAAGTTGTAGTAGAGCAAGCCAAGATGGCTACCCAGATGGCTTCACCAAAAAGTATCTATCACAAAGGAGAACTTGTTATAACTTTAACCTGAAGATGAATAAATGGTTGACATTTTTGGGTTGAACCTGACTACTTGGGATAGTTCTGGTCACCATCAGTGTTTAGGAACATGCAGTGGCTGGTCTTATCTGGAAACCTAAATGGATGCAAAAAGAAGTATCTATTACAAAGAAGAACTTGAGGAATCCACTGTACCCTCAAAATTACAAAAGAAATGGATGAATAAAGGTGGGTGTTGCATGGGAATATTGCCCATCCATTGAATGTCCTGGGTAGGATAAGTGCAGCCAACAGAAATCCATGTTACCATGAGTCATCAAGTTCACATTATGCCTTTAAGGCCAGTTTGGTCCATTGGTGGAGTAGAGTTATAAGTGTCTGGCGTAGCCTAGGATATCTCTTTGAGATAACTCCAGCTACACTCAGTAAGGCTGGCCAAGAAAGACATTTAGCACAAATGAGGCCAGATTAAACTTTTCACAAAAAAATCATTCCAGAATTTTCCAAAAACCCAGATTTAAGGTTTTTTCATCTGGACCATGATCTGGTGGTCGGATTTGGACTGGGAACCAACAAGAATCAATTAGAAGAAAGGACAACTTGTATATTAAGATTATATAAAGGTCTATAAAGACCCTGGGGAAGTGGAGAAGAGTGATGCCTCGAGTTTGGATTGAGTGTAAATGATTAAAGCCCATGGATTTACTGATATTCCAAAGGGATTTCCAGTGTGTGGGACAGTCTGTGTTACTTTGGAATAATTCTGGTTGCATCTATAGGTTATTGAGAACCTGGGAAAGTGGACATCAAGACCAATATGTGTAGTTGGTGACTACATGCTCTCATTTGTAAATAAGACAAACATCACTATAGCTCAGTGAGAATTGGGGCATTGGGCAGGTGGTAGATCAAAATTAAAGCAGGGTTTCCCCCTATTGATGATTCTCTCAGAACAGCCCCTCCCTGTTGCTGACATCACCATGCCAACCCTGTTTATTTGTGATGTCATCAGAGGATGCCTGGTTGCTAGGGCTCCACTTACTACAGCAACCAGCCAGGAACTGGCGAGGGCCTCAGCAGGAAGATATGTGATAAAATTTTACAATAGCAATCCAATGGTGGATTCAAGAGTAACACGTTTTTTGGTTGCCAGGGTCATTGCATGTTGGAAATTAAATGTAAATTGTTGCTAAGACCTTGAAGGCTAACTAAGCCTTTAAAGCTTCACTGGAAGTAGTAAAAGTTTAGGAGGAACCAGTATTATCTGTGCCAAATCCAGGGTCCCGTGAGCAACTGTGAATGGAAGGAGGGAACATCATTGTGGAATCCATTGGATAAGTGAGGGTGGGAAGTGGGAGTGTCTGCCCTGATATCATCACAACATGATAGGCTGCTTTGAAATGATTGGCAACATCCTATTGTCTTTCTCTAGCCATAAATACTCACTGTGCATTCTGGGAGGAAAGGTTTTTGTGTTCCCTTTATATCGGCAGCCGCCCCTTTATCTCCTTGAGTGACTTGCACATCTTCTATGAGTGATCACATTTAGAATCCGCCAACGAATACAGAACATAATTACCAGGCTCTTCCATTACTATTAATTGGTGCGGCTAATTGTTATGTTTCCCAGAAATATCAGCAGGCTCATAAACAGACTAATTAAATCCGCTCGTTTATTGATTCCTTTCCGTGGGACCCATTATTCCAAATACTTCTGGTGGTGTGTCACAGGTGCATCCAAATCTCTCATAATCCCCCTGAAACCAGAGATGGAACGTTTCCCCTTTACAAAGGAATAGTAATGTGTGCACAGAACATTGCCTCTCACAATATTTGCCTTTGGAATGGGCTGGAGCTGCCATATTGACTACACTAGTCATTACAGTATGAGGTACAGCGTATTCTGTGTATGGATGTATTTATACATATAGAAAGGAGTTGCCATATTGCTTAACTTAGTACAGGTATGCAACCTGTTATCCAGAATGCTCAGGCTTGTGGTTTTCTGGATAAGGGATCTTTCCATAATTTGGATCACCATACCTTAAATCTACTAAAAATTATTTAAAGGGATACTGCCATGGGAAAACATGTTTTTTTCCAAAATGAATCAGTTAATAGTGCTGCTCCAACAGAATTCTGCACTGAAATCCATTTCTCAAAAGAGCAAACAGATTTTTTTATATTCAATTTTGAAATCTGACATGGGGCTAAACATATTGGCAGTTTCCCAGCTGTCCCCAGTCATGTGACTTGTGCTCTGATAAACTTCAGTCACCCTTTACTGCTGTACTGCAAGTGATATCACCCCCTTCCTTTCCCCCCAGCAGCCAAACAACAGAACAATGGGAAGGTAACCAGATAGCAGCTCCCTAACACAAGATAACAGCTGCCTGGTAGATCTAAGAACAGCACTCAATAGTAAAATCCAAGTCCCACTATGACTAATTCAGTTACAGTGGGAGAAATCAGGGTCGGACTGGGGGGCCCGGGGCCCACCGGGACTGGTGTCCAGGGCCCCCCTCTGGCCCCCGCTACCTAGGCGAATCGCCGCTCGGCATAATTTCCTAGGCGGCGCATCACGCAAATGGCGCTAGGCGCGCATGCGCAAACGGCGCTCAGCGCGCATGCGCAAACGGCGCTGCGATGCGCCGAAATTTTATTTATTTATTTTTTTAAAAAACTGTTTGGGAGAGGGGGTCTGGCCCGGCGGGGGCCCACTAGGGTCGGGGCCCACCGGGTATTTTCCCGGTATCCCGCCGGGCCAGTCCGACACTGGGAGAAATAACAGCCTGCCAGAAAGTAGTTTCATCCTAAAGTGCAGGCACATGACTGGGGCAGCTGGGAAATTGACAATATGTCTAGCCCCATGTCAGATTGCAAAATTGAATATAAAAAAATCTATTTGCTCTTTTGAGAAATGGATTTCAGTGCAGAATTCTGCTGGAGCAGCACTATTAACTGACATCTTTTCCGATGACAGTATCCCTTTAAACATTAATTAAACCTAATTCAAATGTTTTGCATCCAGTTATGATTAATTATATCTTAGTTGGGATCAAGTACAAGTTACTGTTTTATTATTACACAGAAAAACACTTTGAAACATTTGAATTATTTGATTATAATGAAGTCTAAGGGAGAAGGCCTTCCCGGAATTCAGAGTTGTTTGGATAATGGATCCCATACCTGTACAGGTTAAGGGTATATTATTGTGTGCAGAGAATATTCCTTCACTGTATCCAGAATTCCCGGAACCTGGGGTTTTCTAGATAACAGATGTTTCTGTAATTTGGATCTTCAAACCTTAAGTCTACTAAAAAATCATTTAAACATGAAATAAAGCCAATAGGCTGATTTTGCTTCCAATAAGGATTAATTATATCTTAGTTGGGATCAAGTACAAGCGACTGTTTTATTACTTGGATAATTTGGATAAAATTGAGTCTATGGTAGACAGCATTTCTGTAATTCTGAGCTTTCTGCATAACGGGTTTTTGAATAACTGATCCCATACCTATCCAGCTTAAGGGTATATGATTGTGTGCAGAGAATATTCCCTCACTGTATATAGGTATGGGACCTGTTATCCAGAATGCTCAGGACCTGGTGTTTTCCAGATTATACAGTTATAGGACCAGTTATTCAAAAAATCCAGGACTTGGGTTTTTATGGATAAGGGATCTGTTTGTAATTTAGATCTTCATACCTTAAGTTTACTAAAAAATCATATAAACATGAAATAAACCCAATAGGCTGGTTTTGCTTCCAATAAGGATTAATTATATCTTAGTTGGGATCAAGTACAAGCGACTGTTTTATTATTACACAGAAAAAAGGAATCATTTTTAAACATTTGGATTATTTGGATTATTTGGATAAAATTGAGTCTATGGGAGATGGCCTTTCCATAATTCAGAGCTTTCTGGATAACGGGTTTCCGGACAACGGATCCCATACCTGTATTTGCATTAATATACTATAAATATGTGGGTGGGAGCTGTTGTACATAATGCTGAGAGACTGGGTTGCAAGAGATTGGTAACAGACGGTTCCTGCTGGATTGTGCTTAGTGTCTACAGGGGGAGTATGAGAATGGGATCAGTATCAAATATTGAGGCTGTGATGGTGCAGTGGCATAAAGTGACTTTATAAAGACCCCTTGATTTTTGGGGTTCCTTCTAGTCATGGGCGAATTTCTCGGGAAACGTCAAAAAATTTGTGAAAAGTTTGCGAAACTCGAAAATTGACGCATCAATTTTGATGCCATTGTTAAATTCAATGGGCTTCCAAATAGTGTTGATGCACGGCAATTTTTAACTTTCCGAACACGCTTCCAAAATTTTTTTGGCGCCCGCGAATTTTAGTTTGCAAATATTTGTGGGTGTTTCGCGAAAATTGACACCTGCGTCAATTTTGGACGGGCGTCCGAAACATCGTTCGCGTCAACGGGCGTCCAAAAAGTGTTGATGCGTGCCGATTTTTACGCGAACAACTTTTCAGACGTGCGTCCAGAATTTTTTGGACTCCGCTGAATTTTCGTTTGCAAATTTTAGTGGGAGTTTTGTGAATTTATTCGCCGCAAATCCGCACCAGGCAAATTTATTCGCCCATCGCTGGTTCTTTCATGTCCCCCATCTATGTGTAGGTGGAGACTGAGATCTTTACTGTGCCCTCCACCCGCTCTCAGTCATGGGGTCGGCAGTAGAGCTGCTACTGATCAGAGGAATGCGAGTGATTGAGACAGACAGTATGTGCAGGGATCACGTTAGGGAAGACGTGACTACATGTGACATGTGTAAGCAACCGGAACATCACGGCTCTAATAAAAGCATCAGCTGATGTGGGGTAGTGTCTTCCCTAATTTCATTACACGGGGCCTCGAGCAGCTTCCAGCCCCCCAGCATGGACGCATAAGTAACTTGTCAGCTGTTGAAAGAAGAAGTATCACTTACCCTTTGTTGCAACCTCTTTGTAAATATGACTCATCAGCCATGCAGCATGTGGGTTTTATTTGTGTCTGGATTTTTAATATTAAAAAGGGTTGTTCACCTTTCATTAAACTGTTAGTATGACGTAGAGAGGGATATTCTGAGACAATTTGCAATTGGTTTTCATTTTTTATTTTTTGTGGTTTTTGAGTTATTTAGCTTTTTATTCAGCAGCTCTTCAGTTTGTTGCTAGGGTTCAAATTCCCCTAGCAACCACACATTGATAGGAATAAGAGACTGGAACACAAAAAGGAGAGGGCCAGAATAGAAATAATAAATACTAATAAATAACAATTTGTAGCCTTACAGAGCATTTGTTTTTTTTTTTAGATGACTCCCCTCCTCCCTTTTGAAAGCTGTAAAGTGCAATAAAAAGAAAGCAAAATGGTTGAAAAACTATAAAAAAGAAAAAAATGAAGACCAGTTGAAAAGTTGCTGAGAATGAGTCATTCTGTTAGCTATTAAAAGTTAACTTAAAGGTGAACTGCCCCTTTAAATCCCTTCTGTGAATGAGATGAACATAATGAGCCCCACTCTGCTAATAAGAAGTCATGCAGTGTGTGGGGTTTTAAAGGGATAGTACATAATTCCTCCCATGAATCTTTATGTTCTCCCCCCACAGTGTAAGTGACTGGAGCAGCCAGACAGTAGGAAACAGTAACACTCGCTTTATTCCCAATGGGATATAAATAAAATACAATTCTCTTCGCCACATCCTGGTTAAATAAAACCCAAACCCACTTTGCGCGGCAGAATCCTGTGATTACTGTGACAGGGCCAGCAAATTACTTACAGGCATTTTCCATTACTCCAATCTTCAATTACTCTGCCATCCACTCCAGGGGCAAATCCCCACTGACCACAGACAATGGAATAATTGATTTCTCAGCTTTATCTACACGTGGCAGCGACTTTAAATTCATAAGGATGAGGCCTGGCAAATGCATTTAATTGTGGATTCCTCATGCCCCTTAGTAAATACTCCAGTAGCTGCCACTAAACTTAACTCTATTTATATGATACTGCAAGTCACACATATGTCACCAATGAAAAGGTAATATATATATATATATATATATATATATATATATATATATATATATATATATATATATACACACATACTTATTTATTGTACTTCTATTCATTGGACAATAACTATGCTGTTCCTGCTGAATTGTGCTTAGTACAGGGAATACCTATGCTGCCATAGTTTTATGGGATCTCTCTGTACAGACTATGAACAAACTTAGGGGCTGTTCCTGCTGAATTGTGCTTAGTACAGGGAATACCTATGCTGTCATAGTTTTATGGGATCTCTCTGTACAGACTATGAACAAACTTAGGGGCTGTTCCTGCTGAATTGTGCTTAGTACAGGGAATACATATGCTGCTATAGTTTTATGGGATCTCTCTGTACAGACTATGAGCAAACTTAGGGGACTGTTCCTGCTGAATTGTGCTTAGTACAGGGAATACCTATGCTGCCATAGTTTTATGGGATCTCTCTGTACAGACTATGAGCAAACTTAGGGACTGTTCCTGCTGAATTGTGCTTAGTACAGGGAATACCTATGCTGGAAGTGATTTATGGTACTACTCAATACATATACTACTCTCCTAGTTACTATATGTCATACCTGCCGCTAGCTTCTTGTTAGGATGATAAGAAAGGTTTTGCCCACACAGACAGTAAACAATGGAGTTTTATGTAAATTTCAAACGTCAAACTTCGTAAAACCTTTGTAAAAAAGTATATAAAGTCCTCTTTTGTGTTCTCCATCAACCATTTTTTCCATTTTTTTACCCAATTTATAGAGATTTCAATACAATTTAAAAAAAAAAAAGCCCTAAATGTTACAAGACATCGAGTCCTAAATTAGGACATATTCCCATGCTAAGGCCATTGGCACAGGTAAGGATTGTGGGTATTTTATAGCCGCAGGTGGGGCAGTGGAACAAACTGCTCACAATCTATTCATGGCTTCAGTGCAAGGTGGTTGCTGAAGTGACAGTTGTGAGTATTTAGTCCGACAGATCCAGTAATGTCTCTACCTGTGCCAGGGCCCCAATCAATAGATTAAGAGTAACATTGTTACTACCAAGTTCCAGCCCTACAGCTAATGATTTCATTTTCTCCCAGGGAAATTAGATTTGGCCGGTGGGATACAATACGAGTCGGCCCATTAATAACCCTGTAATTTTAGTGCCAAATGCCCGTTATCAAGGAAAGTGCTTCTTAATCATTTAAATGCAAAATCATTTCCATGTTCCGCACGTTTCCATAGAAACTGCAGCCCTTTAGCCACTATGAACCCTTCATTATTTGGCTTGTTCTGCTCAGCTTCGGACCCATTAATGGGCTACCCAATGTTCTTTGTACCCACACTGGTTTCTGCACTAATTATCTGAATTCTACATAAATCAGTCATGACACAATCTGCAAACTCCTTTGCTCAAACCAGAGGGTTAGTAGTCTTTTCTGGGTCCAAGTTCCCTTTGGGTTCAGGCCCCTTAACTCATACTGAGGTTTCATATATACAGTTTATATTTACATGGTGTAACAGTCACCCTGCTATAGTTCCAGGGGTACCCAGGGTACAAATAAGCACTCACCCCAAATCTCCCCCTAACTGACCTTCAGGCTGGGCCCCCTTAGCTCATAAGAAGGTTACAGATATATAATACCTGCTATGTGCTATCCCACAGTCACACTCCCTTCCCAGAGACTATTATCCACTGTTACTATAGACACCATCTCTCCCTACTATACCTGCTATCCCACAGTCACACTCCCTTCCCAGAGACTATTATCCACTGTTACTATAGGCACCATCTCTCCCTACTATACCTGCTATCCCACAGTCACACTCCCTTCCCAGAGACTATTATCCACTGTTACTATAGACACCATCTCTCCCTACTATACCTGCTATCCCACAGTCACACTCCCTTCCCAGAGACTATTATCCACTGTTACTATAGACACCATCTCTCCCTACTATACCTGCTATCCCACAGTCACACTCCCTTCCAGAGACTATTATCCACTGTTACTATAGACACCATCTCTCCCTACTATACCTGCTATCCCACAGTCACACTCCCTTCCCAGAGACTATTATCCACTGTTACTATAGCACCATCTCTCCCTACTATACCTGCTATCCCACAGTCACACTCCCTTCCCAGAGACTATTATCCACTGTTACTATAGGCACCATCTCTCCCTACTATACCTGCTATCCCACAGTCACACTCCCTTCCCAGAGACTATTATCCACTGTTACTATAGGCACCATCTCTCCCTACTATACCTGCTATCCCACAGTCACACTCCCTTCCCAGAGACTATTATCCACTGTTACTATAGGCACCATCTCTCCCTACTATACCTGCTATCCCACAGTCACACTCCCTTCCCAGAGACTATTATCCACTGTTACTATAGGCACCATCTCTCCCTACTATACCTGCTATCCCACAGTCACACTCCCTTCCCAGAGACTATTATCCACTGTTACTATAGACACCATCTCTCCCTACTATACCTGCTATCCCACAGTCACACTCCCTTCCCAGAGACTATTATCCACTGTTACTATAGACACCATCTCTCCCTACTATACCTGCTATCCCACAGTCACACTCCTTCCCAGAGACTATTATCCACTGTTACTATAGGCACCATCTCTCCCTACTATACCTGCTATCCCACAGTCACACTCCCTTCCCAGAGACTATTATCCACTGTTACTATAGACACCATCTCTCCCTACTATACCTGCTATCCCACAGTCACACTCCCTTCCCAGAGACTATTATCCACTGTTACTATAGGCACCATCTCTCCTACTATACCTGCTATCCCACAGTCACACTCCCTTCCCAGAGACTATTATCCACTGTTACTATAGGCACCATCTCTCCCTACTATACCTGCTATCCCACAGTCACACTCCCTTCCCAGAGACTATTATCCACTGTTACTATAGGCACCATCTCTCCCTACTATACCTGCTATCCCACAGTCACACTCCCTTCCCAGAGACTATTATCCACTGTTACTATAGGCACCATCTCTCCCTACTATACCTGCTATCCCACAGTCACACTCCCTTCCCAGAGACTATTATCCACTGTTACTATAGGCACCATCTCTCTCTACTATACCTGCTATCCCACAGTCACACTCCCTTCCCAGAGACTATTATCCACTGTTACTATAGACACCATCTCTCCCTACTATACCTGCTATCCCACAGTCACACTCCCTTCCCAGAGACTATTATCCACTGTTACTATAGACACCATCTCTCCCTACTATACCTGCTATCCCACAGTCACACTCCCTTCCCAGAGACTATTATCCACTGTTACTATAGACACCATCTCTCCCTACTATACCTGCTATCCCACAGTCACACTCCCTTCCCAGAGACTATTATCCACTGTTACTATAGACACCATCTCTCCCTACTATACCTGCTATCCCACAGTCACACTCCCTTCCCAGAGACTATTATCCACTGTTACTATAGACACCATCTCTCCCTACTATACCTGCTATCCCACAGTCACACTCCCTTCCCAGAGACTATTATCCACTGTTACTATAGACACCATCTCTCCCTACTATACCTGCTATCCCACAGTCACACTCCCTTCCCAGAGACTATTATAGTATTGCTACTATAGGCACCATTTAGGACTGTGACAGTTATAAGATATTAGAGTGATTTTATTCTGCTGATGCTGATTAAATGAGTAAATATTACTTGCATTATATGATAACTGCATGTAATTTAATCCAGCCCACTCACTGCTTGGTCTAATAATAGCAGCAGACAATTATCCACCTTGATTGCAATTAGTAGATTAAGTCTTTAATTGCTGAACTTTTAATCTACTGCACATGAGAACATTTGAATTTAAAGAAGCATGAAAAATTCAGGGGGATGTAACAGAGGAAGTGCTGGTGCTGCTCATTCACTTGATTAAAGCCTGATACACATAGGCTAAATAAACGTTACATAGGCACTTTGTCTCCAACAAGAGTCTTTCCAAAGGGAATTTATCACATGTATTAATTATTAAATCTATTCCTTTATTGCTGTAGTTACTATAATGGGGTAGATACTAAATGGAGTAAATGTCTATGAGAGAGATCTATGATCTACAAGGACAGATCAAGAATTCCACCAATCATTTTTCTGGATACAAATCTCCCTGATTCAGCACTCTGCAAAACCAAGGGTTTGTTCACCTTTAAATTAACTGTTAGTATGATGTAGAGAGGGATATTCTGAGGCAATTTGCAATTGGTTTTCATTTTTTATTATTTGTGGTTTTTGTGTTATTTAGCTTTTTATTCAGCAGCTCTCCAGTTTGTAGTATCAGCTGTCTGGTTGCCAGGGTCCAAATTACCCTAGTAACCACGCACTGATTTGAATACGGGATTGGAATATGAATAGAAAGATGAGGAATAAAAAGGAGCAATAACAATACATTTGTAGCCTTACAGGGCATTTGTTTTTAGGTGGGGTCAGTGACCCCCATTTGAAAGTTGGAAAGAGTCAGAAGAAAAACCAAAATAATTAAAAAAACTATAAAAAAATAAATAATGTAGACCAATTGTAAAGTTGCTTAAAATTGTCCATTCTATAACATTCTTAAAGTTAACTTAATGGCAAACCAGGCCTCCCCCAAGCCTCCAGTTGGGCTGTCTGAGTTGACCCATACTTTATTTCATATATATTTCATGGTTTATTACTCCCTATATACATCAGTTATATTGAACCCCCAGTATCTCCAGCTCTTGGTGACCGGCACGGCCACTGAATAGGGCCCCCCAGAGGTGAACCATTTCTTTAATGACGTCACACAACCACAAATTGACCCCTTAAATGGGCAGATCCCAGGTTACACCCCTGGCCCCTCTCATTGAATTCTTCACTCAATTTTGATTTATTAAGAAAAACAATGGCAACATCAAGCTTCCCAGTAGATTGAACAGACACCTACAATTTCACTCGGGTCACTGCATCGCCCTAGGACTCCACAACAACCACCTTTACAGGGCACCTCTCTCTTGGGAACTACTAAGGAACATATTTGCTCCTGGTTTACACTGATGGAAACACTCTATCCCTTGTGCCACCAGAGAACCATCATCCATAGGGCCCCATTGTCCCAAATTGCGTTATTGTGAGGCCTCCTGCCCAGGAACACACTTTACACTTGGACCTCCCACCCCGGGCTCTGGGCTGAAACCTCCCTCCTTCATTGAGGGCAACTCCTATCCCTTATAATCACTGGGTGAAGGCATCACCCCCAGGAAGGGATTCACCTCAGGAAAATACTATCCTAGTACGTAGATTCCATACCATTCTCTCTTTGAAGATGTACCATAAAAGCTGTATTAATATGGGATCACATCTGGTTACTAGGGTTAAAGACCTTGGCAACCACAAAGAGGACTGATATGAAAGCCACATGTGTATGAGTATAAGATACCTGTTTGTTCAGTTATTTCTGTACTCCCTACATCATCTCCCATGGGCCCCGCTGTGGGTTAGTAACCAGCTAGAGTTCACTGCCGTCACTGTATGTTTATGGGTGAGCAGATCCACTATCTTACCTAACACTTGGCTGTTATTATGCAAAGTATTGCATTATGTTATATTATGTGTTAAAAATAGACTACTTATATGCAGCATTAGGTTTCCCTAATCAGAGAGTTAATGGTATGGTCATAATTAATGGGATTCTATTGTAACAACTCTTTCATATAAATTCTTAAAACAACTATATTTGAAATTCCTGCCGTAGCCATATCAATGCTGTAATCCTTATACAGCAAGCTGGGCAGACTCATTTTGAAGCTGTGTGACCCTTTATTAACTGCATTCACTGGGCACATACTTGTTGTTTTCCTGCAGTAAAAATAGATTGACAGCACAACTCTAAGCAGAGGTTTCAGCTATGGATATGTTACAACATTATAATAATAATAATCACAGATATACAGAAAGCGAGTCTGCTCAGTCATAGGCTTTATGGCCCAGATAGGGTAACAAGTTACACTTTGCTTAAATGTCACTGGTTCATTTGTGAGCATTTCATTCTGATTATTGTTTCTTTCCTCTTCAAGGTGGAAAAGAATGAGGATGCTGAGCAAAAAATCGATAATGATGGTAACAAACCAGAGGACAAAGCTCACAAGGCAGCTACCAAAATCCAGGCCAGCTTCCGTGGACATATAATCAGGAAAAAAATGAAGGGAGACAAGAAAGACGACAGTAGCGAAGAGGCAGTAGAAAACCACAAAGGAGATGCAAAGGATGAGGCAGCTAAAACAGAGAACGAAACCCCCAAAACAGAGGAGCCCACTGCTGATGGTCCTTTAGAAGACAAGAAGGAGGCAATCAGCTCCCCGGCAGAAGACAAAAAAACATCTTCAGAGAAGTCCCAGAACACCCCCTCAGAAGAGAAGCAAGCTGCAGCAGAGTCAGAGAGTACCACTAAAGGGAGCACTGAAAACTCACCTGGTGTGGATGCTACCCCACTAAAGGAAGAGTCCAAAAAAGCCGACGTGCCTGAAGCTACTCAAGATGCTGCACCCGAAAAAGAACAGGAGAAAGCAGAGAGCAGTCAAGAGGATGTTAAGAAAGGTACAGATTGTGCAGTATGTAGTACAGGAGAAGTACAGTAAATGGTATTTAGGAAGTAAAATTATCTGTACAGCAGATGGAGCAATAGTTTGTACAGTAACAGTAGAGAGGACAGTCAGTAGGAAGAACAGTGGTTTGTACAGTAACAACTGTCAGTCCGTAGGAAATACAGTACTTCAGTAACAGTAGAGTGGGCAGTCAGTAGGAAGTACAGTGGTTTGTACAGTAACAGTAGAGTTTGCAGTCAATATAAAGTACAGTAGTTTGTACAGTAACAGTATAGCGGGCAGTCAGTAGTAAGTACAGTAGTTTGTACAGTAAAAGTAGAGCGGGCAGTCAAGTAGGAAGTACAGTAGTTTGTATAGTAACAGTAAAGTGGGTAGTCAGTAGGAAGTACAGTGGTTTGCACAGTACTAGTATAGTCGGCAATCAGTAGGAGGCACCGTTATTTGTACAGTAACAATAGAGTGGGCAGTTAGTAAAAAGTACAGTAGTTTGTACAGTAACAATAGAGTGGGCAGTTAGTAAAAAGTACAGTAGTTTGTACAGTAACAGTAGAGTGAGAAATCAGTAGAAAGTGCAATTTATGTACAGTAACAGTACAGTGGGCAGTCAGTTGGCAGTACAATTGTTTGTACACTGAGTAGAGTGGGCAATGAGTTGGAAGTACAGTAGTTTGTACAGTAACAGTAGAGTGGGCAGTTAGTAAAAAGTACAGTAGTTTGTACAGTAACAGTAGAGTGAGAAATCAGTAGAAAGTGCAATTTATGTACAGTAACAGTACAGTGGGCAGTCAGTTGGCAGTACAATTGTTTGTACACTGAGTAGAGTGGGCAATGAGTTGGAAGTACAGTAGTTTGTACAGTAACAGTAGAGTGGGCAGTTAGTTGGAAGTACAATTATTTGTACAGTATGAGTAGAGTGGGCAATGAGTTGGAAGTATAGTAGTTTGTAGAGTAACAGTAGAGTGGACAGTCAGTAGGAAGTACAGTAGTTGGTACAGCAAATGACACAATAATTTTAAAAGTAACAGAACAAGAGGTGGTCAGTGGAAGGTACAGAATGTTGAACAGTAGGTGCTATAGTTAGTTGTACAGTAGGTTATCTGGTAGGCAATACTCTAGGAAGTCACTAGAAATGATAAATGTTTAGAGTGGATAGAGTGGAACAGACAGTACAGTAGGTACAGTAGGTACAGTAGATATGTAAGTTATCAGTTAGTACAGTCGGTTCTACAGTTGGTGGTGTCAACAGACAGTTCCCACACACACATTGACTCCTTCATTCTGTGATCCAGTTTCCACTGACCAGAACCAGTGAGGGAAGAATCCTAAATACCAGTAATGTGTCTGCAGAGAGGGGAGGGTTTGTGTATGAGCAGAGTGGTGCAAACGTTGTGTTATTTAAGTTCTTGAGTTTCATGGGTTTTGGAAGATGCTGGGAGTTGTAGGCCAGCCACTGCTGAACCCAGACATAGATTGATTTTTTTATTTCTTTGGATATTTTCCTACTCCATTGAACTCCATTGCTTTGTGGATTTATTTTATTACCCAATCAACAGCCTTTTGGAACCAGGACAGTTGGGCAGTACCAGTAGCTGACGACCCTTCTACATGTGCCTGGGCCCTGATGCTACAGTATTTAATTCTTAGTGGGGCTTCAAGCTCTGTGTGCAAATTGTCAGAATTATTCAAACCACCTTTATTTGTACTTATGTAAATCTCTTAGACCTGAAATCACATTTTTTTAATGATATTGTTTTGTAATACTTCTAGATTCAGCTTATCCAGGTCCTATGTTTTATGGGATCTCTCTGTACAGACTATGAGCAAACTTAGGGGACTGTTCCTGCTGAATTGTGCTTAGTACAGGGAATACCTATACTGCCACAGTTTTATGGGATCTCTCTGTACAGACTATGAGCAAACTTAGGGGACTGTTCCTGCTGAATTGTGCTTAGTACAGGGAATACCTATGCTGCCATAGTTTTATGGGATCTCTCTGTACAGACTATGAGCAAACTTAGGGGCTGTTCCTGCTGAATTGTGCTTAGTACAGGGAATACCTATGCTGTCATAGTTTTATGGGATCTCTCTGTACAGACTATGAGCAAACTTAGGGGACTGTTCCTGCTGAATTGTGCTTACTACAGGGGAATACCTTTGCTGCTTTAGTTTTATGGGATCTCTCTGTACAGACTATGAGCAAACTTAGGGGACTGTTCCTGCTGAATTGTGCTTAGTACAAGGAATACCTATGCTGCCATAGTTTTATGGGATCTCTCTGTACAGACTATGAGCAAACTTAGGGGCTGTTCCTGCTGAATTGTGCTTAGTACAGGGGATACCTATGCTGCCATAGTTTTATGGGATCTCTCTGTACAGACTATGAGCAAACTTAGGGACTGTTCCTGCTGAATTGTGCTTAGTACAGGGAATACCTATGCTGCCATAGTTTTATGGGATCTCTCTGTACAGACTATGAGCAAACTTAGGGGACTGTTCCTGCTGAATTGTGCTTACTACAGGGGAATACCTTTGCTGCTTTAGTTTTATGGGATCTCTCTGTACAGACTATGAGCAAACTTAGGGGCTGTTCCTGCTGAATTGTGCTTAGTACAGGGAATACCTATGCTGCCATCGTTTTATGGGATCTCTCTGTACAGACTATGAGCAAATTTATAGGGTTTTTCCTGTTGAATTGTGCTTAGTATAAGGCAACGCATACTGAGGTATTTTTGCCTGTTTTTCCACAGTGAAAATATAATTCTAGGTAACTTCCCAGTATTCATCCATTATACATTCCCATTGGTTAATTGTTGAAATCAGGGTCTGGCTGTTTACACTCTCTGCATTGCTGGTTCTGACCCCTAAAATATTGTAGCAGATTTATAAATGTTCCTATTTTCTCACAATCTTTTACTGTGATGTATATAAATTGCGACACACGGCGAAGGCAGAAATGACTAAATATGATGCGTCTGGGCATTTACATAGAGATAATGAACATAATGAATGGTCGTGCCCCTTTGTGCTTCCGGCTAATGAATGGGATCCGGCTAATGAATAATAACTAAGGTGAAATGCCTGTGAGCATGGGGTTAATATTGCCTTCAATTAAAGGGGAACTGAGTAGCAGCTCTAGTACTACTATGTCACCTGCAGTACCCCTGTGTAACTGTTGCTGCAGCAAATCCCTTCCATAGAAATCAATAAAACAGCGCCCCCTACAAATAAAAGAGTAGCGCTCAGTTACTTACAAACCATTCATCTTCAATCAACAAAGAGACACTTATAAATGTGTCCATAGGTGACCAATTTATTTAGTTATTTTATTAGTTTTGTCTGATTTGCACATGTTGGAAAATTGTATTTCTGCAGAATGAATAGACTAGACGGCAGTATCCAATTGATCTTTACTTTCCTCTGCACTGCTGGTCCTGACAACGTGTATCATTAAAACAATGAAGCAGCAGTCCATTCCCCTCCGGCTGATACACAGCTACCCACAATCCTTTGCAATTTCTGTGATGTAAAAAAACCTGGAAACAGGAAGCTGGACAGAAGTGTGCAGGGGATTGTGGGAGCTGTAGTCACCAAGAGCTGGAGATGCTGCAGGTCAGATATACCTGATGTCTATAGGAATAATATACAGGTATGGG
Source organism: Xenopus laevis (assembly GCF_017654675.1). Taxonomy (NCBI): domain Eukaryota; kingdom Metazoa; phylum Chordata; class Amphibia; order Anura; family Pipidae; genus Xenopus; species Xenopus laevis. The sequence continues at coordinate 3,888,049 of NC_054373.1, forward strand.
ACCTGTTATCCAGAATGTTCGGGACCTGGGGTTTTCCGGATAACGGATCTTTCCGTAATTTGGGTCTTCATGCCTTATGTCTACTAGAAATTCATTTAAACATTAAATAAACCCAATAGGCTGGTTTTGCTTCCAATAAGGATTAATTATATCTTAGTTGGGATCAAGTACAAGCGACTGTTTTATTGTTACACAGAAATAGGAAATCATTTTTAAAAATTTGGATTATTTGGATAAAATGGAGTCCATGGACGGCAGCCATTCCGTAATTCGGAGCTTTCTGGATATCGGGTTTCCGGATAAGGGATCCTAGACCTGTACCATGAAATATAAATGAAATATAGTATGGGTTAGCTCAGGCAATCCAACTGGAGGCTTGTGGGCCTGATGTGGCCCTTTAAATTGGTGGTTCACCATTAAAGGAGAAGTAAAGTCTAAAATAGAATAAGGCTAGAAATGCTGTATTTTGTATACTAAACATAAACATGAATTTACTGCACCACAAGTCTAATCAAACAAATAATTTATGCTTTCAAAGTTGGCCACAGGGGGTCACCATCTTGTAACTTTGTTATACATCTTTGCAAGACCAAGACTGTGCACATGCTCAGTGTGGTCTGGGCTCCTTAGGGGTCGTCATAAATGATCAAAACAGCACAAGTGAAATAATATCTGCCAGAAGCCGATACAGCAAGACTGATTAATAATCAGAATATACAGACTGCACTGGCTGCTGTGTTGTCATGTAATCTAATGTGGATTTTATAGTTTTTGTATTGTTTAATATAAACTTTCTCCAACTCTGCAGAACCAGTGGCTGCAGCAAAATAATCCTCCAAATAGAATCCCAGTTTATCTGTTTAAATCTGGCTCCATGATCTTTGTCCCTGCAGCTGGAGTTGGAAACAGTAAAGGGGATGTAAAGGCAAAAATAAAATCCAATACAAATCTCTACACAGTCGCCGACTGCTCTACAGGGAAACAAACAAAGCTGCTTGAGTTCCGCATGGCTGGGAAGTAAGGCGGGGGCTCCCCCTGCTGTTCATAAGTATGATTGTTTCCCTGCAGAGCAGTTAGGGATGGTCTGACAATTCCTATCCACAGCAGTAAATGAAGGGAGAATTTCACTGCATACAGTCAGGTTTCTTATAAAAACTGTACATATTTTATAATTAAAGTATATTGGTTTCTTTTTCATTAAAGAAAGTAAAAATGGGATTTAATTTTTTTGCCTTTACATGCCCTTTAAGTTAACTTTTAGTATGTTACAGAATGGCCACGTCTAAGAAACATTTCAATTGGTCTTAATTATTTAATTTTTATAGTTTTTTTTATTATTTGCCTTCTTCTTCCGACTCTTTCCAGCTTTCAAATGGGGGTCACTGACCCCATCTAAAAAACAAATGCTCTTTAAAGCTACAGAGTTATTGTTATTACTACTTTGTATTGCTCATCTTTCTATTCAGGCCTCTCCTATTCATATTCCAGTCTCTTATTCAAATCAGCGCATGGTTGCTAGGGGAATTTGGATCCTAGCAACTAGATGGCTGAAATTGCAAACTGCAGAGCTGCTGAATAAAAAGCGAAATAACTCAAAAACCACAAATAATCAAAGATGAAAACCAATCGTATATTGTGTCAGAATATCTCTCTCTACATCATACTAACAGTTAACTTAATTATGGCCCCACACTGACCACCCCACAGCCATTACATGTAAGAAGTTGGGCAGATAATGACAGTGATGTTAATTCCCACTATCTGACCCACTTTCCTAGGACTGTGCGGGATGCAGATTACTTCATTAAGTACCAGTTTTATTGCCCCTCTGTGTCACCAGTCACAGCACTGAGTAATGGGAATGGAACTGCAGTTTTAGCTCGCTCTGTTGCTGCATTTCCCACTCATCGCCTGTTTGTATCGACTGCAGTGTAGGGAAGGAGCTGCTGGCACCGATATCTGGGATTGAAGCTGATTCCCGGCTTCTTTTCTAACATCTAGGTTTGCTGTAGCCTTTGAAAGCAAAGATTCCCAGCAGGGGGAGAATGTAGGGAAGCTGGGCGACAGATCATACAATAAGCTCTCCTTTTGCTTTGTATATTCATATTTATATATAGCCATTTAGTACTAAGGATGCTGAGCAGGAGAAGGGGAACTACATATAGCATAAGGCCTGCTTTATGGCAGCTGAGATTCTAGCTATCTGTATAACAGAACATTCTGTCCCAGTGGCTGCACAGATCCTATCTGATCCCCATTGTAAGCAGCAGTCCTGTCCTGCTTTATGGCAGCTGAGATTCTAGCTATCTGTATAACAGATCATTCTGTCCCAGTGGCTGCACAGATCCTATCTGATCCCCATTGTAAGCAGCAGTCCTGTCCTGCTTTATGGCAGCTGAGATTCTAGCTATCTGTATAACAGAACATTCTGTCCCAGTGGCTGCACAGATCCTATCTGATCCCCATTGTAAGCAGCAGTCCTGTCCTGCTTTATGGCAGCTGAGATTCTAGCTATCTGTATAACAGATCATTCTGTCCCAGTGGCTGCACAGATCCTATCTGATCCCCATTGTAAGCAGCAGTCCTGTCCTGCTTTATGGCAGCTGAGATTCTAGCTATCTGTATAACAGAACATTCTGTCCCAGTGGCTGCACAGATCCTATCTGATCCCCATTGTAAGCAGCAGTCCTGTCCTGCTTTATGGCAGCTGAGATTCTAGCTATCTGTATAACAGATCATTCTGTCCCAGTGGCTGCACAGATCCTATCTGATCCCCATTGTAAGCAGCAGTCCTGTCCTGCTTTATGGCAGCTGAGATTCTAGCTATCTGTATAACAGAACATTCTGTCCCAGTGGCTGCACAGATCCTATCTGATCCCCATTGTAAGCAGCAGTCCTGTCCTGCTTTATGGCAGCTGAGATTCTAGCTATCTGTATAACAGATCATTCTGTCCCAGTGGCTGCACAGATCCTATCTGATCCCCATTGTAAGCAGCAGTCCTGTCCTGCTTTATGGCAGCTGAGATTCTAGCTATCTGTATAACAGAACATTCTGTCCCAGTGGCTGCACAGATCCTATCTGATCCCCATTGTAAGCAACAGTCCTGTCCTGCTTTATGGCAGCTGAGATTCTAGCTATCTGTATAACAGAACATTCTGTCCCAGTGGCTGCACAGATCCTATCTGATCCCCATTGTAAGCAGCAGTCCTGTCCTGCTTTATGGCAGCTGAGATTCTAGCTATCTGTATAACAGATCATTCTGTCCCAGTGGCTGCACAGATCCTATCTGATCCCCATTGTAAGCAGCAGTCCTGTCCTGCTTTATGGCAGCTGAGATTCTAGCTATCTGTATAACAGAACATTCTGTCCCAGTGGCTGCACAGATCCTATCTGATCCCCATTGTAAGCAACAGTCCTGTCCTGCTTTATGGCAGCTGAGATTCTAGCTATCTGTATAACAGAACATTCTGTCCCAGTGGCTGCACAGATCCTATCTGATCCCCATTGTAAGCAGCAGTCCTGTCCTGCTTTATGGCAGCTGAGATTCTAGCTTTCTGTATAACAGAACATTCTGTCCCAGTGGCTGCACAGATCCTATCTGATCCCCATTGTAAGCAACAGTCCTGTCCTGCTTTATGGCAGCTGAGATTCTAGCTATCTGTATAACAGAACATTCTGTCCCAGTGGCTGCACAGATCTTATCTGATCCCCATTGTAAGCAGCAGTCCTGTCCTGCTTTATGGCAGCTGAGATTCTAGCTATCTGTATAACAGAACATTCTGTCCCAGTGACTGCACAGATCCTATCTGATCCCCATTGTAAGCAGCAGTCCTGTCCTGCTTTATGGCAGCTGAGATTCTAGCTATCTGTATAACAGAACATTCTGTCCCAGTGGCTGCACAGATCCTATCTGATCCCCATTGTAAGCAGCAGTCCTGTCCTGCTTTATGGCAGCTGAGATTCTAGCTATCTGTATAACAGAACATTCTGTCCCAGTGGCTGCACAGATCCTATCTGATCCCCATTGTAAGCAGCAGTCCTGTCCTGCTTTATGGCAGCTGAGATTCTAGCTATCTGTATAACAGAACATTCTGTCCCAGTGGCTGCACAGATCCTATCTGATCCCCATTGTAAGCAGCAGTCCTGTCCTGCTTTATGGCAGCTGGAGATTCTAGCTCTCTGTATAACAGAACATTCTGTCCCAGTGGCTGCACAGATCCTATCTGATCCCCATTGTAAGCAGCAGTCCTGTCCTGCTTTAATGCAGCTGAGATTCTAGCTATCTGTATAACAGAACATTCTGTCCCAGTGGCTGCACAGATCCTATCTGATCCCCATTGTAAGCAGCAGTCCTGTCCTGCTTTATGGCAGCTGAGATTCTAGCTATCTGTATAACAGAACATTCTGTCCCAGTGGCTGCACAGATCCTATCTGATCCCCATTGTAAGCAGCAGTCCTGTCCTGCTTTATGGCAGCTGAGATTCTAGCTATCTGTATAACAGAACATTCTGTCCCAGTGGCTGCACAGATCCTATCTGATCCCCATTGTAAGCAGCAGTCCTGTCCTGCTTTATGGCAGCTGGAGATTCTAGCTATCTGTATAACAGAACATTCTGTCCCCAGTGGCTGCACAGATCCTATCTGATCCCCATTGTAAGCAGCAGTCCTGTCCTGCTTTATGGCAGCTGAGATTCTAGCTATCTGTATAACAGAACATTCTGTCCCAGTGGCTGCACAGATCCTGTCTGATCTCAACTGATACCCCCACTATCCCCTACCTACATTGAATTCTGCGAGTTGGGGTTCAAGTGCACAGAATATAGAGGTGTCTTCAATGAAGACATTTCACTACTCATCCGAGCAGCTTCTTCAGTACAACTGACTGGTGTGGGAAATCCTCGGCATATAAACTCTTCCACTAATCCACTCACAACGGCACATTGTAACTCATCAGAGAGGTGTTGATTCTGTGTAGTTACTGTGATAGTGGAAGAGTTTATATGCCGAGAACTTCCCACACCAGTCAGTTGAACTGAAGAAGCTGCTCGGATGAGTAATGAAACGTCTTCATTGATTACTCAGCAAGTCCAGTTGTTTTTAGATTTACCTATACTAGATATACCTGCACTGATCCCCCCAGGGGTGTAGCCAAGACAACAGAAGTGCCTGGTGCTTCCCAATCCCCCCTGGCTCTCTAGGGGTTCCTAATCTGCTCTACGAGGCCAAAAGTGGCAGGTTTCCATAGCAACCAAGCAGCTGTTGTCTAGACAATGAGAACTGCGGGGTCTCCATTGCCGTCATGGACTTTACTTTCGTAGCCCTCGGTCGACAGCACACGGCTGAGCTATTCCTGTAACAGTGAGAGGGGCTGTGCCCAACCAGGGGGATAACCTGCCAACATCACTGGCTTGTTGCTGGGTAACTAGGTATATGTGTATATATCTATGGGATCTCTTATCCGGAAATCCGTTATCCAGAAAGTTCTGAATTACGAAATGAACATCTCCCATAGACTCCATTATAATCAAATAATCCACATTTTAAAAAGCAAAAGCCGCCCCACAATGTTGTTCTTTTAGAAGGATAAAGTGACGGCGGTGGATTGTTAAGTAAAGGCTGTTATATATTTATGACAATTTTTGCTTTTCTTCATTTCCAATTGGCTGGCTCTGCTCTCAGCTCTATTCATTACAATGGCGTTGGGTATAACCTGAATGCTGCTCCACCTAGTGGTGAGCTCCGGGCATTGCCGCTCCAGTAAAAGCAATAATAGTTATAATGCAATAATTACTTCGATTTGCATATTCCATGAATATAATTGCCCAAATCTTCAACGGGGAGTATTCGTATTTCTCCAAGTGTAGGAAATAGGGTTGTGAAAGGCAGTGAGATGACTATTCGTTAGAGTTGAATGATTGTGAGTGCTTGTAAGTAACCAACAGTGTTTAGGGATATGGAATTAGGGTTTTAATTATATTAACCCTCCTCCCCCCAGCCTAGAGAAAGTCTCATCTTGTTGTTTGGATGAAAGTACAAACGCTGATATGAACAATGTTACAGGTGCCCCATTGTGACATCATGTTCATTATGTTTTATTTGGTGTTAAAGGACAAGGAAAGTGTAAAATTGAATAAGGCTAGAAATGCTGTATTTTGTATACTAAACATAAACATGAATTTACTGCACCACAAGCCTAATCAAACAAATGATTTATGTTTTCAAAGTTGGCCACAGGGGGTCACCATCTTGTAACTTTGTTATACATCTTTGCAAGACCAAGACTGTGCACATGCTCAGTGTGGTCTGGGCTGCTTAGGGATCGTCATAAATGATCAAAACAGCACAAGTCAAATAATATCTGCCAGAAGCCGATACAACAAGACTGATTAATAATCAGAATATACAGACTGCACTGGGTTCTGTGTTGTCATGTAATCTAATGTGGATTTTATAGTTTTTGTATTGTTTAATATAAACTTTCTCCAACTCTGCAGAACCAGTGGCTGCAGCAAAATAATCCTCCAAATAGAATCCCAGTTTATCTGTTTAAATCTGGCTCCATGATCTTTGTCCCTGCAGCTGGAGTTGGAAACAGTAAAGGGGATATAAAGGCAAAAATAAAATCCAATACAAATCTCTACACAGTCGCCGACTGCTCTACAGGGAAACAAACAAAGCTGCTTGAGTTCTGCATGGCTGGGAAGTAAGGCGGGGGCTCCCCCTGCTGTTCATAAGTATGATTGTTTCCCTGCAGAGCAGTTAGGGACGGTCTGACAATTCCTATCCACAGCAGTAAATGAAGGGAGAATTTCACTGCATACAGTCAGGTTTCTTATTAAAACGGTACATATTTTTTTTATTAAAGTATATTGGAGATAGGTTTCTTTTTCATTAAAGAAAGTAAAAATGGGATTATATTTTTTTGCCTTTCCTTGTCCTTTAAATTATTCATTGGAATAATATTGGGTATTGAGCTCCATCTCATTGCACCACATTGTTTTCAGCTTCTAACCATGGGGGAGGATATTATGGGATGTGCCAATAAGACTGTGCCCCTGGCTTGCTAATTAATCATCCATTAACTAATTGCTCTACCTGACTCTCTATTAACTGATAACTGTTTCACACTTTCTTTTTATTGATTTGTGTTCCTAACTGCTCCTAAATCTCTATTTACTGATCACTATACCTCATTCTCTATTTACTGATCACTATACCTGACTCTCTATTTACTGATCACTATACCTGACTCTCTATTTACTGATCACTATACCTGACTCTCTATTTACTGATCACTATACCTGACTCTCTATTTACTGATCACTATACCTGACTCTCTATATACTGATCACTATACCTGACTCTCTATTTACTGATCACTGTTTTCCACTTTCTATTTCATGATTTGTGTTCCTAATTGACCACCAATCCTAACTCTCTATTTACTGATCACGATACAAGTATGGGACCTGTTATCCAGAAAGCTTGGGGGTTGGGGTTTTCCAGATAAGTGGTCTTTCAGTCCATGTCTTAAAGGAGAAGGAAAGGCTGGAGACACTTGGGGGTGCCAAACGTTAGGCACCCCCAAGTGATTGTAGCAGATTACCAAAAACCCAGGGCCGGTGCTCCTATCGGGAGAAATCTGCACCGGCCCCGGGTTATAGGAGCGAGCACCATGAAGAGATCTACTTCCGTCTTCGCGCAGCTGCACACGCGCATTAGAACTAAAAGCCGAACTTTAACTTTAAAGTCGGCTTTTTTGTTCAAATGCGCATGCGTCAGTCCGGGGAAATGCGCAGCTGCGCGAAGACGGAAGTAGATCTCTTCATGGTGCTCGCTCCTATAACCCGGGGCCAGTGCAGATTTCTCCCGATAGGAGCACCGGCCCTGGGTTTTTGGTAAGTTGCTACAATCACTTGGGAGTGCCTAATGTTTGGCACCCCCAAGTGTTTCTCCAGCCTTTCCTTCTCCTTTAAGTCTTCTAAAAAAAAATCATTGAAAAATGTATTTAACACAATAGGATTATTTTGCCTCCAATAAGGATTAATTATATCTTAGTTGGGATCAAGCAGAAGCTACTGTTTTATTACAAAAAAAGATGTAATTTTTAAATATTCAAATTATTCGAGGTCTATGGGAGATGGCCTTCCTGTAATTCAAAGCTTTTTGGATAACAGATCCCATACCTGTACCAGCCTTTCTATTAACTGATCGCTGCTCCTGATTCTCTATTTACTGATCTCTGTACCTTAATCTCTATTTACTGATCACCTTTCATGACTTTTTTTGATTTGCTGATGACTGATCCTGACTATGATGAACTGATCACTGTGCTTGACTCTCTATTAGTGATCACTGTTCCGGAGTCTGTGTTTGGAGCCTTCCCAGTGGGGCTCCCAATGAATGAAGAAATATATAAAAATATACAAGGCTTACGTTTGGGGGTGTTGGCTTGAAGGACACATACGTGTGATCTGATCTTTTGTATCCTCCTCTAGTCTGTACACATAGGACATTAGAATGAGATGGTACACGACTCTGGTACAAAACCTACATTTTGTGCATCACTTTCCCCTACATGTTTCAGAGGTTGTGCAGAGGAACTTATATCCAGTCTTGGGGGATGTGCCCGATTGTCTCAAAACTCTGGACAGAAACCTTCCAATTTGCATTTAATACACAACTAGAACCAGACCCAGAAATGGCTCTACTATTTCTCCCCTCTACGAAACTCACTAAACTCCAGAATGTTCCCAAATACTAGCAGCAACCACTGGACTATAGCCTTGAGTTGGTTATCACCAGTTTTGTCTGTGACCCAAGTAAAAACTAGAGTGGACCACATACACTCAGGGGCAAATTCATCAAGGGTCGAATTTCGAGGGGTTCAATCCCTCGAAATTCGACTGGGGAATAGAATCGAATAGAATGGAATAGGCAATTCGGGCGAATTTACGCGCTGGCGGATAGTCGAATTGGCGAATATTCGCTAGGCGAATAGGCGCTCGATCGAATATTCGCTCGAAGGATTTTCATTCGATCGAATGCCTTTTTATTCGATCAAAAACTTGAAAAACAAGCCTATGGGACTTTCCCATAGGCTTTTAAAGCAATTCGGTAGGTTTTAGGTGGCGAAGTAGGCAGTCAAAGTATTTTTAAAAGAGACGGTACTTCGACTATCGAATGGCGAATAGTCGCAGTGTTTTTGTGCTCGATCCAGTACTTCGACTATCGGATGGCGAATAGTCGCAGCGTTTTTGCGCTCGATCTATTCGAATCATTCTACTCAGGCGAATGTACGCCAATTCGATAGTCGAGGAGCACAAAAATTCGAAGTTTTTTTACTTCGAATCCTTCACTCGAAGTTAGTGAATCGGCCCCTCAATGCCCTACCTTTCAGCACTACTAACAGATACAATAGAAGTTTACAAACAAACTTGGGAACCCGGGGAAAGCCTTATAAGAACCAACGAACCGGTTCCCCCACTCACAACATAAGGAGACACCTCATTTCTTAATCAAATATAACATATAAATAAAACCAGCAGTTATGCTTTACTTAATTGCATTCTGACTTTACAAACTTCAGACAATTTGGCTTGAATCTAGTTACACTCAGATGTTACTTGATGTATTGACACAATTTGTGGGTCGAAATTTCCTGGTCCTTTCCTTCCCCATCCTTTGCTTTCCTCCCTTTTTCGTTTTCCTTTCCTAACCCTCTCCTTCAACCCTTCATTTAGTTTATCCACTGTTTTACTGGTCTGTTATAATTGTCCCTTTTTTTCCTTAAAAATGTTGTTCATTAAACATATAAATAAAGACATATAAAAAAAAATTAAGTGTCGTGCTTCCCCCCAGGGAACCTTTGTACATCTACTCACAGACATTAGGATTCTTGGAGAGATTTTCATTAATCCCGGCAGGGTCCCAACTTTACATGTCAAACACTGTCCCCTTTATCTCTCCTCTTTACCCTTCCTGTATTAATGATGCCAGAACTTTATATGTAGCTGGAAACTGAGGCTCGTTATAGTCCAATACTGTAAACGAATGTGTGTGTTTAATATTCCTGTGTCACATGGTCTGTATTCATCATTACACTTATAAAGGTATGGGATCCATTATCTGGAAACCCTTTATCCAGAAAGCTCTGACTTACAGGAAGGCTGTCTCCCATAGATTCTATTTTATTCAAATAATTCAATTAAAAAAAAAAAAAATGATTTCCTTTTTTCTCTTTTATAATAAAACTGTACCTTGTAGTTGATCCCAACAAAGATATGATTAAAGGGAACCTGTCACCTTAAGAAATAATTCCAAATCCTATTTTATGATGTTATTCAAATCAAATCAACTTCACTTACACTTTATAATTGATTTAAATCGTGTTTCTTTAAGTCTTGGAATTTAAAATCACGTGTAGCAGGCAGGCGCCATTGTTATTAAGGCAGGTCAAAGTCTTGTTTATGCACCAGAATGGGGCGCCTGATGTCCATGTCCTTACACTGGCTAACCAATTAGATGGTGAGGAATTAGGGGTGCAGTGACATCAAGTGCAGAATGGAAAGTGAGAGTTAATGCCTCTGGTATAGAGGAGGGGCAGGCAATATATGATTGACAGCTTAAATATTTAAATGAGTTTATAATGGGGATGGATTTTTTAATAAAAAATTATTTTGGGGTCTCATGCTTTATTTGAAGTACTGCTATTATACAGCTTTTTCTGTCTGGTTGACAGGTCCCCTTTAATCCTTAGTGGAGACAAAACCAGGATTTATTGTTTAAATTATTTTCTAGTAGATCCCTTATCCGGAAAAACCCCAGGACCTGAGTATTCTGGATAAGAGGCAGGGGCGATGGGTGGGCTGATACCGCCTGAGGCAGCAACCGCGATACCGCCCACCTCTTCCACTCCGCACTTAAAAGTTTAGCGTTGGATTGGGTTATAATGTGTTGCATCGCTAGTGCAGTGAGTGCTATAAAGCTTTCTGCCAGCAGAGCCGAATTCCCAGTTTAAAAAAACTGAAATTCTGCTCTTAAAGGGATCCTGTCATCAGAAAACATGTTTTTTTCAAAACACATCAGTTAATAGTGCTACTCCAGCAGAATTCTGCACTGAAATCCATTTCTCAAAAGAGCAAACAGATTTTTTTATATTCAATTTTGAAATCTGACATGGGGCTCGACATTTTGTCAATTTCCCAGCTGCCCCAGGTCATGTGACTTGTGCCTGCACTTTAGGAGAGAAATGCTTTCTGGCAGGCTGCTGTTTTTCCTTCTCAATGTAACTGAATGTGTCTCAGTGGGACATGGGTTTTTACTATTGAGTGTTGTTCTTAGATCTACCAGGCAGCTGTTATCTTGTGTTAGGGAGCTGTTATCTGGTTACCTTCCCATTGTTCTGTTGTTAGGCTGCTGGGGGGGAAAGGGAGGGGGTGATATCACTCTAACTTGCAGTACAGCAGTAAAGAGTGATTGAAGTTTATCAGAGCACAAGTCACATGACTTGGGGCAGCTGGGAAATTGACAATATGTCTAGCCCCATGTCAGATTTCAAAACTGAATATAAAAAAATCTGTTTGCTCTTTTGAGAAATGGATTTCAGTGCAGAATTCTGCTGGAGCAGCACTATTAACTGATTTATTTTGAAAAATGTATTTTTCCCAATGACAGTATCCCTTTAAAGTTACAGGAGGCGGCTTTTTTTGCTGCCCCTTGTAACTGCCGCCTGAAGCAGGTTCTCACCTCATGGCAGGAGCGGCCCTGATAAGAAGTCCCATACCTGTATGTTTAATGCTTCATAGAGACAATCCTTTATCAGCCTCTTCTGAATGTTCTGTTCCTCTCCCCCACAGATGAAGCAGAAGAAACCAAACCTAGTGAAAGTGCCCAACAAGAAGAGGCTGTCAGTGAAGAAGCCAAGCCGGACCAAGAAAATGCCTGAACCCACCGAAATGTCCCCCCTGTTCCTCTCCTCTTGGACTCTTCTTCCCAGCTCCCCCTTTTCTCTTCTTCTCTGAGTCGCGCTCCTCACGTGGGTCCCTCACTCCTCTCCCTTCCAACCTCTCTCTCTCTCTCTCTCTCTCTGTGTGGCAGAACATATAAAGGCAGGGAAGTTGCCGTGTGGCTTAAACATTTTTAAGTGTCTTTCGGTGTTGTTAATGGCGAGTTTTCCAGTACGGTCCAATCCAATTCATTCTGGGCATTCACTTGCACTGTATACGAGTTTTATTCCAACGCCCGCTCTCTTTCTGTTTGACTGTGTGCGATGTTCTGTTTAACCTTCGGATTCCACATTTATCCAGTGAATTTCCAAACAATGTCTTCTTTTATTCCGTTTGTACTTTTATGTTTATTTTATTTTGTTCTTGTTCCTCTTCAGTGTGATGGAATGAACTTATCAAAACAAATAGCCCTCCCGACAGTTTGTTTTCCAAAATAAAGCAATGTGCCAATTAGCGTATACTCAATAGTCCCGCCGCCTCCTTTTCTTCTGTTAATAAAGTTTCACCAGAAAGCAGCGAAACTCAAACTGCACTCAAACTGCACTCAAACTGCACTCAAACTGCACTCAAACTACACTCAAACTGCACTCAAACTACACTAATAGCAAAGAAACTGTCTAATACTAATCTATCCATTCATATATTAAAGGGGTTGTTCACCTTTAAATGAACTGTCAGTAGGATGTAGAGAGGGATATTTTGAGACAATTTGTAATTGGTTTTCATTTTTTATTATTTGTGGTTTTTGAGTAATTGAGCTTTTTATTCAGCAGCTCTCCAGTTTGTAATTTCAACCATCTGGTTGCTAGGGTCCAAATTCCCCTAGCAACCATGCACTGATTTGAATAAGAGACTGGAATATGAATAGGAGAGGCCTGCATAGAAAGATGAGGAATATAAAGGTGCAATAACAATACATTTGTAGCCTTACAGAGCATTAGTTCTTAGATGGGGTCAGTGACCCCCACTGGAAAACTGGAAAGAATCAGAAGAAGGCATATAATTCCAAAACTATACAAAAGAAAACATGAAGACCAATTGAAACTTTGCTTAGAATTAGTCATTCTATAACATACTAATAGTTAACTTAAAGGTGAACAAGCCCCTTAACAGACCTTTATCTTCAATATTTTTTGCCTTTTCTTCTTTCCTTTTGTCATCATTCAAATGTTAATGCTATTTTGTTTCCTTCATCCTCTCTCTCCTCATTCCTGTTCTCTTCTCTCTTCTAATCTAAAACATATTCTCTTTTTCTTTCCTCTCCCACATCACTCCATGAGTTTCTACAGATCCCATTGTCGCTTCTCCTCCTGTCCCATCAGCGGAAACCTCCTCTTTTATTTCTTTCACTAATCTTTGCTGCTTCTTCTATTCCTCCCACTCTCAGTGCAGCTACTCACATGTTGTATCAGATGTTTAATAAGTCCATTTCATGTACAGCTTTTGTTCTTTAGATATAAAATCATTTATAATAAAGCCTCATCACCTTGTTGCTCCTTCTGGCAGATACACTGAACTGAAAGCAGAAACCAAATTAAAATCTAGATCAAAGGAGTGGTTCACCTTTATGTCAACTTTTAGTATTTCATCGAATGACAAATTCAAAGCAAACTTTCAATTGGTCCTTTTATTTTATAGTTTTTGAATTATTTGCCTCCTTCTTCTTCTGACTCTTTCCAGCTTTCCAATGGGGGTCACTGACCCCATCTAAAAACAAATGCTCTGTATGGGGGTTCTCGCCCATTAGGTGGCATTAGTGCCACTTATGAAGATCCAATTCCATTTGAAAAAAGAAGTGGCACATATTGGAAGGCTCAGAGTGTAGCCAACTAGGCAACAGTCAAACATCAATGGCAAATCTAAGCTTGTCATATCTCACTTTGCTCAATGGCTCCGCTTTCAGTTTCAGCCTTACCTAAACTGCCATTGTTTCTCTGGATGGTTGGCCACAACCGTTCCTTGCCATCTCCCATAACCCTCCTGTCCTGTTATAGATAGTTAGTCAGGTTCTTGAATTTACCCGGCATGTTGGTTACTCACAGGCAAACTGCCCGGTTAGGCCAAGAAGGTTCATTGAGAGATGTCCAAAGCATTCTGAAAAGGATTAGTTCAGCCCTCTATTGCCCCTGTTTATATCAAAACCTTTCTGGAATGCTAAGGGTATCCCTATTGGCACAGAAAATGATTCTGAAGCTTTTGTACATGGGAAGAGAAGAACAATTTGCTTTATGAGCCGTGGGAAGGAGGGGGCAGTGTTGATGCCCATGGATGCCCAGAAAATGAGAGAGGAATTAATGGATAATTAGGGAGAGATTGTGCATAAAACATAGGTTTAAATTTGCATTCAGTATTTCAAGGGGTAAATCTCAGAGATGCTACAACATTAGGACCACTCTCTGCAGCCATATAGTGTCACTGAGCATCTGACACAAGGCTGAAAGGTGTAATTAGTGATCCCATAAGGAGGAGAGATGGAATTTGCTGCAACATAGGCTTTTACTGGGAATTGGCTGCTGCTGCCACCCTGGAGTAGACACGTACGACTATAAATCCATCCCCTGACTCTTGTGCTGGGACCTGCCAGATTCATTACTTATTCACATGCCCAGAGCCAATCAGATCTCCAGCTCCGTGTTGCACGTCTATTCTGCTCAACCAAAGCAAGAACCATAAAACAAGTCAATCTGGAAGCAACTTTAAAAGAGAAGGAAAGCTACCAAAGCAGTTTAATGCCAATAGATTAGCCACAATAGTGCAAGCTAGAACACTATATTTATTCTGCTTAACCATACTTTAACCATGCCTAATGCTTAACCATACCTAAGTAAACAGCTCTAGAAACTCTCTCTGATTTTTTAGGATAGCAGCTGCCGTATTAGCTTGGTGTGATATCACTTCCTGCCCAAGTCTCTCCCTGCTCACTCATGGGTCTGGGCTCAAATTACAGCAGGGATGGGAGGAGGGAGGGAGAGAGGAGCAAACTGAGCATGCTCAAGCCCTAGCCCTGGAGGATTAAGCTGAAAACAGGAAGTCTGATACAGAAGCCCATGAGTACACAATAGAAGGAAAGAAATGTGCTGTTTTTTTGACAGAAGACTCAGAGCAGCATTACTTTGAGGGTTTACTGATGTATTTATATAGACCTTTCTGATAAAGCTTACTTACTTTTAGCCTTTCTTTCTCCTTTAAGGTATAAAAGTTTTAAAGGCCAACCATACCATGAAACAGGGATTTTGTCATCGTTATTTTGCCCGTTCTATTGCAGTGTTACCATATTATAATACAAAAAACTGGATATCTTTAGAAACAGAACCCCCCCAGTTATAATTAGAAGAGCATGACAATGATATGGCAATATCCTAAAAAGGGAAATATTAAGCTGTTAATATCAGTAGGAGTGTGTGTCTGTATCCCAGTGTCTGTGCTAATTAATACACATAATTATGGAGCAGATTGTGTCACGTTGGAGCACAAGACTGCAAGTGATAATGACGACTCCGTATGGAGCAGCACCTTATCCCTCAGCCTCTCCGGGCAGATAAATAATGATTCTGTTCTAATAAAGGCACCGTTATCTCAATTAAATCTGTGACCAGCGGGATATTCTCCATATAAATGTATCTCATACACAGGCAGAACTGTGTTCCTATAATGAGGTTTGTTACATATATTTGAATCCACAAATCTGGAATGCACTGAGTGGCTACTCCTGTCCTCTTCTGCTTAAAGGGGAACACCACTTTATATTGAAAAGTGCTTTATTTTGGTCATCTGCCATCCTGATCACTGTATATGATAATATAAAGGTATTAAATGCTCTGGTGCTTTAATCTCCAGTAGGGTGTCTCAAGGGCATCTAATGAGATTGGAACAGTTGCCAGTGGCCATGTCCTAATGTGACTATCCAGGCCTGCTAATGGCATCCCCAGGAGGAAAGAAGCAGGTAAGTTAGTGAAGAAGCACCAAAAAGAGCTTTAACTACCTGGTCATAGCAGGAAAAAAGTTCCCTTGTTGTGCCATCTGTTGAGTCAATGGCATCTTGGGCCTTGGGCCGCAGAAGCCTGGGCACTGGGTACCAATCTAAAGGTCAAATTAGAAAAGAAGGTAGGAAGGTAGAAAGAAGGAAAAGAAGAGAGTGGTGTGCGTTTAGGTTTCCTGGGGGCTCCCAGCCCCCCATTTAAACACTGGATTTGCTGATAGATTCCCTTTGCTCCAAAACCCACAGGGTTAATGATAATCCCTCAAACACGAGGAATGAAGAAAAGGCGAGAATAAAGGATATAAAGGAGGAATCTCATAAAGATGAATGGAAGAGATGAAAGGCCACACTCAACTCCAGATACGGGCGACTTATTTATTATGTATCGGGGTAAGGAAAATGTTCAGTTCTGAGACTTTCATCCAACGAGCAAAACTGGCAAATGAGTTAACAACATGCCGTTTATTCCAGCAAGGAGTTAATTTATTTCATAGCAATGCAGAATGTGCCTATTGGTGTTAGACAAAGTCACAGCTTCTCCCCTTTATCTTTTGCTTCTCATCTTATTAGTAACCCAGCAGTAATAATTCCAAATAACTTGCAGATTAATGCTCCAAGCAGCCTTACAGTTGGTCTTCATTTTCTTTTAATTATTTGATTTTTTATTGTACCCCCCTATCCCAAGTGACTAATGGCAATGGGGATCAGATAGGATCTGTGCAGCCACTGGGACAGAATGTTCTGTTATACAGATAGCTAGAATCTCAGCTGCCATAAAGCAGGATAGGACTGCTGCTTACAATGGGGATCAGATAGGATCTGTGCAGCCACTGGGACAGAATGTTCTGTTATACAGATAGCTAGAATCTCAGCTGCCATAAAGCAGGACAGGACTGTTGCTTACAATGGGGATCAGATAGGATCGGTGCAGCCACTGGGACAGAATGTTCTGTTATACAGATAGCTAGAATCTCAGCTGCCATAAAGCAGGACAGGACTGTTGCTTACAATGGGGATCAGATAGGATCTGTGCAGCCACTGGGACAGAATGTTCTGTTATACAGATAGCTAGAATCTCAGCTGCCATAAAGCAGGACAGGACTGTTGCTTACAATGGGGATCAGATAGGATCTGTGCAGCCACTGGGACAGAATGTTCTGTTATACAGATAGCTAGAATCTCAGCTGCCATAAAGCAGGACAGGACTGTTGCTTACAATGGGGATCAGATAGGATCTGTGCAGCCACTGGGACAGAATGTTCTGTTATACAGATAGCTAGAATCTCAGCTGCCATAAAGCAGGACAGGACTGCTGCTTACAATGGGGATCAGATAGGATCTGTGCAGCCACTGGGACAGAATGTTCTGTTATACAGATAGCTAGAATCTCAGCTGCCATAAAGCAGGACAGGACTGCTGCTTACAATGGCGATCAGATAGGATCTGTGCAGCCACTGGGACAGAATGTTCTGTTATACAGATAGCTAGAATCTCAGCTGCCATAAAGCAGGACAGGACTGTTGCTTACAATGGGGATCAGATAGGATCTGTGCAGCCACTGGGACAGAATGTTCTGTTATACAGATAGCTAGAATCTCAGCTGCCATAAAGCAGGACAGGACTGCTGCTTACAATGGGGATCAGATAGGATCTGTGCAGCCACTGGGACAGAATGTTCTGTTATACAGATAGCTAGAATCTCAGCTGCCATAAAGCAGGACAGGACTGCTGCTTACAATGGGATCAGATAGGATCTGTGCAGCCACTGGGACAGAATGTTCTGTTATACAGATAGCTAGAATCTCAGCTGCCATAAAGCAGGACAGGACTGCTGCTTACAATGGGGATCAGATAGGATCTGTGCAGCCACTGGGACAGAATGTTCTGTTATACAGATAGCTAGAATCTCAGCTGCCATAAAGCAGGACAGGACTGCTGCTTACAATGGGATCAGATAGGATCTGTGCAGCCACTGGGACAGAATGTTCTGTTATACAGATAGCTAGAATCTCAGCTGCCATAAAGCAGGACAGGACTGTTGCTTACAATGGGGATCAGATAGGATCTGTGCAGCCACTGGGACAGAATGTTCTGTTATACAGATAGCTAGAATCTCAGCTGCCATAAAGCAGGACAAGACTGCTGCTTACAATGGGATCAGATAGGATCTGTGCAGCCACTGGGACAGAGTGTTCTGTTATACAGATAGCTAGAATCTCAGCTGCCATAAAGCAGGACAGGACTGCTGCTTACAATGGGGATCAGATAGGATCTGTGCAGCCACTGGGACAGAATGTTCTGTTATACAGATAGCTAGAATCTCAGCTGCCATAAAGCAGGACAGGACTGCTGCTTACAATGGGGATCAGATAGGATCTGTGCAGCCACTGGGACAGAATGTTCTGTTATACAGATAGCTAGAATCTCAGCTGCCATAAAGCAGGACAGGACTGCTGCTTACAATGGGGATCAGATAGGATCTGTGCAGCCACTGGGACAGAATGCTCTGTTATACAGATAGCTAGAATCTCAGCTGCCATAAAGCAGGACAGGACTGCTGCTTACAATGGGGATCAGATAGGATCTGTGCAGCCACTGGGACAGAATGTTCTGTTATACAGATAGCTAGAATCTCAGCTGCCATAAAGCAGGACAGGACTGCTGCTTACAATGGGGATCAGATAGGATCTGTGCAGCCACTGGGACAGAATGTTCTGTTATACAGATAGCTAGAATCTCAGCTGCCATAAAGCAGGACAGGACTGCTGCTTACAATGGGGATCAGATAGGATCTGTGCAGCCACTGGGACAGAATGTTCTGTTATACAGATAGCTAGAATCTCAGCTGCCATAAAGCAGGACAGGACTGCTGCTTACAATGGGGATCAGATAGGATCTGTGCAGCCACTGGGACAGAATGCTCTGTTATACAGATAGCTAGAATCTCAGCTGCCATAAAGCAGGACAGGACTGCTGCTTACAATGGGGATCAGATAGGATCTGTGCAGCCACTGGGACAGAATGTTCTGTTATACAGATAGCTAGAATCTCAGCTGCCATAAAGCAGGACAGGACTGCTGCTTACAATGGGGATCAGATAGGATCTGTGCAGCCACTGGGACAGAATGCTGTTATACAGAATCTCAGCCGTAAAGCAGGGTATATAAATAAATATTTTATAGAATTTCAGCAGCGCAACACAATCCTGAAACCTTTCCGTCCCCTGCTGCTATACCCGATATAACTGGTATAACTGGTATAACATATAGTGAGCCTAACATTCATTTTCTCGTAATTCGATGTATTTAATAGAGTCAGATGCCCCAAAGGGTATCTGTACTGTATGAATAATATACACAGCAAGATTCAGTGGCATTTCTTAAGAATTTAGAAAAGCTTTAAATCTTTTGAGAACTGTAGACTGTTACTTTTCTAATAAAGTGTTGGATTTGTTGCAATAATAGCCATTTTCCTACTAAATCACATGCAATATATTGTTTGAAATGCTAAATGTATAATTTTCTCCTTTGAATAAGAAATGTGACCCAAAATTTGCAATTCCCAAAAACTCGCCATTCTATTGTAGCAAGCATTGCAACCAATGGGCAGGTAGTGTTTTCTAGTTGGCTGGCTTTCTGAAAGCAAGGATCTGATTGGTTGCTATGGCTCACTAGAACTAGAAAGTGGCCTAATTGTGTTTGGGTTCTGTCCTTCTGGGTCAGAGAGAAACATTGAGGCTGGTGTTGTCACTGTAGGCTAATACACAGGTAATCACTATATTTGTCAGTATCTGTCTGAAAAGTAGGTTTATCAATGGGTTAATGAAGAAATCAACACCCTTGGCAATCAATAATACAGAATGGTGTGCGGAGAGAGCAGAAGGGGTTCACCCTACAACCCAAACAGACGACCCAATGGAGAACATCAGTTCAGCACCTGGGACAGCACCAGTATAATATCATGTACAGACAATATTTACAGTAAATGCCACTGTCACTGGATAAACTACATTTCCTCCAAGTGATATATTCTGAAGAAGGCCCCATCAGCCCACTAAGAAACTACAACTCCCAGCATCCTCGGTGAGAACCCTTCCTTAGGGCATCTCCCTATTCTAATCATTACTTTGCCTTTCTGATCTTGTTGCTTCCAGCTCAAAGCAGTTCAGTAAAGAGGAGTCTGCCAGTGGGATAGAACTATAAATCCATGAATAATACAAGGCAGGACAAGCGAGTGCTTCCAGCTGGATTCACACTGATATCCTGATATTGTTACAGACTTACCAGGGTGTTGCTTTTCCTCCCGGCTTTGCAGCTGGAACTTAATTACAGCCGGTTGGTCGTTCCCAGTGCAAGTGGCTATGGTTCTATTCCAGCAGCAAATAGAAAATAACCTTTGTTTTACTGGCATTTGGGTATTTATTGTGTGTCACGTGGTATAACTGAACAAACGAATGTAAAACAAACCTAGCCTCCTATAAGTTGCTTAATGGAACCTAGCTGCTAAGCTTTGGTTGGAAAACCCATGGATCGGACAGGTTCTGGCTGATTAAACATTTTTTAATGGTTCTCGGGTGGGTTGGATTTAGCAGCGACATCAGAGGTGGGCAGGACGGGCATGAGTATATGAATAATAACAGCTTACTGGGTCTGGTTGGATTTGATTAGGGTCAGGAAAGCATAAATTAATGTGGGCAAAGGTTGGTGACTTTTATCATGTATTATATTCAGCAGTCACCAACATGACCCTTGTGGGCAGTCAGGGGCAACATACAAGGCCTTTGAAACCAAACATCTTACCTATTTCTGATATAAATATAAGGACATGTTGGGATGATCTATGTGTAGAGGTACCAGCTTTCTTAATGTCATTTGCTTTCATGTAGCTGGTGATCAGGTTGGTTATGGGCATACCGGGATAAAAGTATCCACAAAAAAACAGCATTGTGGGTAATTGCATACGGAGAGTTTCACAGGCAATCTAACAAGCTATTCAGTATTCTTTTTTTTAATATCATGGTGAAGGGAAAAGCTCTCACTTTACTTCAGTTAAATAAATAAAGATGTCCCCCAAAATCATCTCCCAACCTTTCCGAGGCTACAGCAAGGAATTTGACCAATGAATGCAGCCAGACTCTTGGACTCATTTCAGTCTCCAACGCCGACAAAAGCAGCACTGGTGTAGCCAAGACAAACATTCAGAATACTGTTCTTTCCCTCTGTGTATGACTCGCTTTATGTTCTGGCAACTGCAAATGGTGCTGAAGCTGCTGCATTTAGAATATATATAGAGAGAGAATAAGTGGGTGTAGAGATGAATTTCCTATTATTGAAGTAGTAGTAGTATGATCATGGTGCAAATTAGAATACCTTTAGACAAGCACTCGGGATAACACATTGTAGCAAATGTTTCCTTCTTTTTGTATTTAAAAAAGATCATCGATAGACGGAGGCCAGACATGAGCATCGGGGCACCGGAGGTAACACTTGGCATGTGCACTGGCTCTTTATTTCTCTTCAAACACAAATAAAATGTCTCAATGTGGTAGTGAACGATATACCTTTGTTTAATGTTCATTGCATACAATACACACTAATTGCTAAAAGCCCCAATGGGTCACATTGAATGATATACACAGCACCAAAAAGTCTACAGCACTGGAAGCCTCCACTGGATAAGGGGCCCTGTTTGATGGCCGGTGGGATCTGAATGTGGTGAGAGTGATGATCGCCATCAAGCAGGAACCCAACTGTAATAGTGACTCTTAATAATGCTCCACAAAATAATAGGACATTAATGATTCTTCACTCAACTTAGAACCCAAGAGATGTTTTACAATCAAGGATTGAATTATTCTATAAAAAAAAAACCCAAGTTGGTTGACATTCTCAGGTGACCACATGAAGCGGAACTTATATTTTTGTTTATATATATATATGTATGTTCATGTATATATGTGAGTGATTGAAGTCATTGGCATTATAAGGTAGTTTGTTTCTCTCTTCTGTAAATAATACAGATATCTCTGTTATGGCGGATACGGATGCACAACGCAACGGCCGTTCCCAGAAAGCAAAGCCTAGATCCAACAAATAGACACACAATGAGATCATTATATATACAGATCAGATCATTTTAGACTGCTTAAAGGTGAAATAATAGGAAAAGAAGTGCCAACTGGTTTTTATAGCATATAGGACATGGGTCTTTGAAACAAAACTCCCCCAACACACACCCTAACTCTGCCCCAAACCAATCCCCCTTTTTCTACTGGTTCTTTGGGGTGTTGGAACTCCCACTTTTCCATAGTCACTTTAGGTGGTCAACACCTTCTCTGGCCAATTGGAGTCTTGCAGGAGGCCATACCTTTAATGAATGCTCAACGCATATGCATTTCTCTCATTTCAGTTTGGGTACTTTCTTTTAGAGCACTGTGCCGCCATCTTGGATCCAATTACCCAAGTATCCAGAGCACCCAATGGGCAAGAGCACATGTATTATATAGGTAGGTTTACTATACTGTTCATGTTCCTGCAATGTGGTTGCAGGGGACTCCTGGGCAATCTGATCCAACATGGCAATTTCAGTGACTTTCAAGGAGGTACCTTGTACTGGTATGATTTTGATAGAAGATGTGCATTATTACCAACAACATATCAGAACATTTACATCTCTTTAGACATTTTTATGGATGTAAATTGCACCTGTATTTTGCGCCTTTCATCCCAAAGCCAACAAAAAGTGTTAAAATAATACATTTTATAAAACCATGAATCTTACATACAACTTGGGGCATTTTCCACACAAATATAAAGATATTCGCTCAGTCAACAACATCCACTCAGGGACCTGGAGAATTAGCATGAACATCCACAGGAGCAATGTAGTCAGTGTCTGGAGTAGAGGAAGGCCTTTATTGTTTGTACATTAAATGTTCTTCAGTTTAACAAAACACACTTTGTCTGGTGTCCCCATTTAGCTTCTAAAACTTGGATTCAAGGGGTTTATCATTAGGATTTAGTAAGAAACAGAGAGAGGTGGAGAGTGAAGACAAAGGTTCCTTGAACAATTTCCAACTTTGCTACATTTTTTAGAATGACCACAGTTATTCAGAACAACACAGACAGAATGGCCAAGAAGGTTAAATTTCAGACTATAGAGAAATACACTGCAAATCTTACCCACCCAAACCCCCCCAAACACTACCAAGCAATTATATTTCACTCCCACCCAAAATTGTAGCTTCCGCTGCATCTTAAACCAAATGACAAAAAATTTAATAAATCAACCAATTCTTACAAATTTCTAAAAATATAGACAAAAATTAAAAAAAACGGACCAAGGGAAAAGGTTATTAAAATGTGCACTGGGGTTCCTTAGGGATTCCCAGCAGTTTCCATTAAACCAAGCCTGTTGGTGAGTTTTGTTGGTGAAACTTCTTTTCCATGCTACGTCGATTCAATGTGATGGAATCAGTATTTGTAACCATCGTTATGTCTCTGTATAAAAATGGCTGATATTCCGTATCAGTCTCTTCCTGTTGTCATTGTAATGTCATTTTTAACTGGAATTTTTCATGAATGTTGTATACAGAAAATATTGGCAAAATTCTATCTAGAATCATTGGCCAAGTTTTTCTTCAAATCAATGATCTCATACAATCCCTCCTTGTCCTTATCCACTTGGCATTATGATTTTTTTGTTTGTTTTTGGCCAGTATAAGAATTTAATTTTATGAAATATTATGATTCACACATAAATCATTTTTTTTTATATTTACAGTTTGACAAAATAATTTTTCTATTTAAAACAAATTTCATATACTATTTTCTTTTTAAATTAAAAAATATATAATTGGATTGTGAGCAAAGTCATCTCTAGGTGCCCAAGAAGGGGTGACTTCACTAAGCAATAATTTTAGGTAGATAGAGTATATACAATGGCATGCCAGCTTTACATCCTAAAGGGGTGACGGCACCTTAGTAGGGCAAGAAGGTAAATGTTGATTTTTCTGTGTCCTATTGTTTACAAACCAAAAGCAGAATCTGTAATGCAGAGCCCTTACTGGACATGCTAAGCCAAATTTACTCAAGAAAGACAGAATTTCTGAGGAATTCAAGATTTATGACCTGTGAGTTTTGATAACTCAAAAAGTTTATTGTTTAAAATTTTAATTTTTATCTCACAAACTCATCTAGACTACATTTATATTAATTCTATAGATTGGAGTCTGAATTCTAGAAGGGGTAAAGATTTACTAACTCAAGCTGTGGCCTAGATTAGGATGAGCCTAATGAGTCAAGTCAAGTGATAAATCATAAAGTTATAGTAAAATTATAAATTCAATAGATATTAGTATTATTAAAGAATTTAATGATTAATTTATATGCTTTTTTAAATTGTTTTTTGCTCTTTTTTCCCGCTTCAATGTGGATGTGATACTGTACCCTCCTTTCTAGTGCCACTAACCATAAAAATCATACTAGGGTATAAGAGATAGATCTGAAATGAATGAGAGAAAAAAAAATATCAATAGAAATCTCAATCATGTCTTGGCTTTTTGAATGTTGGGACCAATGCCTTGAGCCGCCATATTTAAATTACCAGCTGCAGAATTAAAAATATAATAAATTAAAATTAGAAATAAAATAATTTTAACTTATAAAATTTATAAAAATAATAAAAAAAAACACTAAAAAAGAAATAAAAAATAACATTATGAATTGCTTAGTTGCTTTACACATGACTAT
Organism: Xenopus laevis; assembly: GCF_017654675.1. Lineage (NCBI taxonomy): Eukaryota > Metazoa > Chordata > Amphibia > Anura > Pipidae > Xenopus > Xenopus laevis. Next base: position 3,912,787 of record NC_054373.1, read on the forward strand.
CTGCAAAATGAGTTCAATTTTGGTTTGGATTTTAGTGATTATATCTGTAACCCAAAAAATCCAAAGCCAATGAATTAAAATATGATTATACAATTAAAAAATATATATATATATATTAAAGTTAAATTAAAATAAAACATTATGAATCTCTTAGTTGATTTTAGCATGTTTATCTACAAAACAAGTTCATTTTTGGTTTTGTATTTTAGTGATTATTTCTGTGTCCAAAAACAAAAAAAAATCCATAGGCACAGACAGTGTCTGAGCTGACATGATTAAATTGCCAATTGGAGAATGGAAGTATAAAATATATATACTTTTTTATATATATATATATATATATATATATATATATATATATATATATATATATATATATATATATATATATATATATATATATATATAAAAATATTAATTAAATAAAATACTGAACCAATAAGAATAAAAATGAATAAAAAATAATTGCTTAGTTACCTTAAGCATGTTTATCTGCAAAACCAGTTTATTTGTGATTTTAGTCGTTATTTTTGTCCAAAAAAAAAAAATTCCATTGGCATGGCCCAAGCATTCAGTATAATAACAGCCTTGTCCCAGCATTTTGCAGCGCCATTTTATAATTATAAAGTTGTTTCAATAAAAGTTATTGTTTCACAGCCTACATGAAATCCAATTAAATATTGGCAGGAGCCTCACAACAGTTGTGCCGTTATCTCTGATTTATACAATTCATTTAATTCTTACCCCAGCGATTCTATGGGGAACATTAATTGCAGCCTTTAGGGTCAGCATGTGTGGCATCTGTTTAGTGCTAAGAATTTTTTGTAACCCTGTCAAATATTTATTGGAAAATATTCAACCAATAAATGACAAAGGCAAAGTAAAAACAAGATATACTAAAAAATAATAATTACTATGCAGGGGCGAATTAATCACCCGTGGGCGAAGATGGAACATGCCATTTGGAGAATATGTGCTTCTCAGAATAAAGCCTTAGGGAAAAGTTCATCAATCTATAGAAATTTTTGCCTCCTTTCTCTATTTTTTTCAGAGGATGTAAATTCGCCAAAATGATTGATTTCAATGTAAATAATTTCAAATTTAAATTAAATATACATTTTAAAAAATCCAAGGGATTTGAAGTTATTTGTAAATGTATTTGCAATTGAAAGAATTCATGGAAAAATAAATGAAAAATGTTCAATGGATTTTTAGTTATTTATAAACGTATTTGAAATTGAAAAGATTTATGGAAATATAAATTAAAAATGTTCAATGGATTTTAAGTTGTTTGTTAATGTATTTGCAATGGAAAAAAGTTAGTGGAAATATAAATTAAACATTTTCAATGGATTTAAAGTTGAATTGGCAAGGAAAAAAATAATAAATTAAATATTAATTGAAAGTTTTCAAAGGATTTTAAGTTATTTGTAAATGTGTTTGCAATTGAAAAAAATGAATGGAAATATAAATTAAACATTTTCAATGGATTTAAAGTTGAATTGGCAATCAAAATAATAAATGAAATATTAATTGAAAGTTTTAAAAGGATTTTAAGATATTTTTAAATGTGTTTGCAATTGAAAAAAATTAATGGAAATATAAATTAAATATTTTCAATGGATTTTAAGTTATTTGTAAACCTGTTTGCGATTGAAAAAAATGAATGGAAATATAAATGAAAATTTTTCAATGGATTGAAATGGTTGTATTGGCAATGAAAAAAATAATAAATTAAATATTAATTGAAAGTTTTCAAAGGATTTTAAGTTATTTGTAAATGTATTTGCAATAGAAAAAAAAAAGAAATTAAATATTTCTTGAATGTTGATTGGAAAGCTGCTTTTAATAATATTTTATCTATTTTATCTCATTATGCAACATTTTAGTTTTTGAATTCAGAATCCCTTTAAACTCAGTTTTGACTTTTTTCTAAAATGTAAGCTGTTATTTAATGAGCAAATTTATGAAAGGGGTTCATTTTTTAAATTATTGTTAATTTGTTAATTTAATTTCAGTTCAGACCCTCTCCGATTTCTTTTCTAGTTTGTTGTTCCACTTGCTGCATTAGAGCATTGAGTTGGCTGGAACCAACCTGTAGCCAATCAGAGCATTAGATATTTCATATGACGCAACCAACTTGTAGCTAATTAGAACATCAAACATTCATGGGGATAGACCAATCTGCCTCCATTAGAACATCATAGTAGTGGCGTCAAGACTTTTTGTTCAACCCCCTCTTGGATGTCTAATGTTTGGTCTGGGACCCCCTTTGTGCACTACAAGGTTATATATATATATATATCAAATTATTCAGACATGTGTCTAAGAATATTTAGGACAGCAAATACGTGTTCATCCTAAATCTCACACTAACTGGTCATCAAGTTGTGCATTTCAGGGTATCCAGGAGAGTAAAAAAGCTTTCACCCCAAATTCTGCTGTAGAGACTAAAATTATCATCAAGGATGATTCTGTTGCAGATCAAACATGCCCCATCTTATGTCGTTCCTACCTTCGATACAGGGTAAAAAATGAAGTTTAACCTACAGATTTACAATCGCAAGTAATGTTCCCATGAAGCTCCCATGAGTTGCCCTCACTAGGAGAGACTACCCTTGAAATATTTCAAAGAGAATTCCTACTACTAATACAAATGAATGGAGGGCTTGTACAGAATAGAGAAGGTCTTATTGCAGACTGTTGGTATTCAAATAACACCATGGCAGAGCAGTTGGATAATCTACAGCTTCATCTGACCCACAGCAATGTATTCCATCTGCTCAGAAAGTCTCCACTCTACACCTATGAGTGAGTCACGTCTCTCATTGGCTCTGATACTTTAATATCACCCTGAATATAGACCCTGCCTTAGAATTCCATTGAGAGCTCACTACCCACAGTGATACAGAGAATATAAAAAGAGAGGTCTGTGGGGGGTGCAATGGGATCCGTTATGGTCACACAGTTTCCTCATCCCCAACAGCACTTATAGGTCCATCACCACCCTATGTAGGCCACATAAGGTGTTGGTGGGGCCATAAAGGATGGAATGTTGCACCCCATATAGGGGGCATTCTAACCAATAAAAGTTTTTGAGAAGGACAGATGTATTCTAATACTTAACAAGAGTGCATCTATATCAAGGCTGTTGTATAGAATAACTTGGAGACTTTTATCCGTTTTATAAATGCATTCTTAGCTGAATTCAAAAAGTTATTTCATAAAAAAGGTGAACAATCTCTCTATAGAAGAGGAAACAACTGTTTTGAGATCCTGGGACTTGTAGTTTAGCTCGAAAGCCTCAAGTTGGCCATCACTTAATAGTTTGTGCTAGTGTAGTGGCCTGAAATGCTCCTAGCCAAGACATCGTCCAACCAGCTTCTGTTTCTTGAACCGCCCAATTACTGCTTGGTTTTTTAATAAAAGATACAATAATCTTTTTCTTGTTGATTTTGCATTCAAACCCCAAACGTGGTCACCAGTCCTATGTCTTCAAATATGGCCATGAATAGGTACAAATTGCAAGCATGGGTTGGATACACTGTAGCATCTGCTTTATTTTAGGTCTCTATTTGAATCTAGGGTTCTTTTATGTCTCTCCTTTAACCCTGTATTTAAGGACAAATCATAATATATAATAAAAAAAAAATATATATATATATTTGTATTACTGGATTAAATCCCATTCTAATTTCTGTAAAGGTTGTCCAATTGGCTTGTTTTATAATCAGTGAGACCATGATCGATCCATTTGGGCTTCCACTGTAGGTGTTTTGGAGGAGCATTGCATTGCAGTTGATTAAGAGGGAAGACATCTGGTTGACTGGTGCCTATTCAGTGTAGTGGCCAACATCAAACACCCTACCTTTTCCAAAGGACCTATGGACAGTTCAAATATTTTTGTACCTCTGTGGCATACTGGGTAATATTTCTGTTTCATTTTCTGGACCGCAGGAATTACTGCCCTGCATATAAAGCAACAACTGATGGTTTGACTGTATAAGACCAACCTGGTGGCAGGTAGGGTATATATGTAATAATTGGAATGATGGTCTCCTGGACCAATCAAATATACCAAAGTCCAATAGGTATTTGGCTACCTCAATCACTTTCTCATCTCTCAGGCTTTATGATGATTGTGGTTGGTCATACTGATAGCAAAGACACTGAGTAACATCAAGTTAATATGGTATGAATAATATACCTGGGATCCACAGATATTAGTGAGTAGGGGCAGACTGATACACATCAATGAATTTAATGTATTATGATAAATGGAACAATTCAAATATCAAATACTCCAAAAAAGAAAGAAAAAAAAGGAAAAGAAACACATTTTGTAGCCAAAGTTATGCCAAGGGGTATCTCAAGCTTTGCAGCAAGAACAACTCAGATTATGATAGCATGATCTCCTTTTGGGACAACAGTGTCTATAAACATTTGGATCATGCACCGTAGAGCATACATGTGGTGTATAGGAGAATGCTCTCTAGGGTGGTGCCTTTAGTTGGTGGGTCTCCAAGATCGATGAAGGACACCAGAGATCCCCTACTATTATGAGATATTTCCATTCCTACTTCAGGAGATAAAGAAGAAGAAAGGAGAAGAGTCGTCTTTACAGGTATAGCACAAATTTAGTTCTTGAGATTATTTATAATATACATAAATAACTGCTTTAATGGAGGGCTATTGCCTAATCACAAAAAGTGGTACCTTATCATAGACCATAGAAAAGCAAGTCAACTGAGGTTGAAATCCTTTTTTTTTTTTTTATCTGTCGGGTCTTTAAAGTTCTAGGACCCTCCAACCCAATGATAACTCTATTTTGATTGACTCATATTCAGAACAAAAACAGCCATGCATGCCTCCTCTTTGTATTCATGATAACATACTACAGTTAGAGGAACAATGTTAAGAAGAGGTGAAGGCCTATGCAGTAATTATTATATAATTAACACCACAATAAGACATAATACCTTATCCACTCTATATACTTGTATTTTATACCCTAAATCAGTGATTTCCACGTACTCAAACTGTGCGTCACGGAGATTCATACAAGCCCATGGGTGGATTGGTACTATAGGTATCTCGATCTGAGTTTTGGTGTGATCTATCAGTGTTCCTGTAGGGATATTCCATGGCTTGCTGAAGCTGAGATTAGAAACCCTCGCTAGTGGTCCTCCCAAACTGCCCAGCTAAGGATTCTTGTAGAACACCATCATCCAGTTGGGTTTGACATGGAAAATTTCAGATAGTCGGATGTATTAAGCCAACTTGAAGGTAAGAAATGATGGTTTGCCCACTGAGAACTCTGATTGGAGTGAGTCAATGTAAATCACGTGACCAAGTTCCTTATGGCTATTTCTGTGATTGGTCACTTAGTGCCTATAACAGTGTTCACCACTGCTTCATGCAAAAATGGTTGCAGCATGAACAAAACCCTGTTGGTTGTGATATGTGTTAGTCCCTACGGCAAGCCTTGCACACACTCACACGCACACAAAAGCAGGCAAAGAAAGCAATCCCTGTAAAAGTTTGAGCCCCGAAACCTTTTGATCCCTTTGCCCCTCGCTTTACCCTGGGTGTGCTGGTGTTTTTTTGTTGTATGATACATAGCGAATTGCCTGTCTTTCTCTAGAATACATAGATCAAGCATGTTAAGTGGTATGAAACCCATTGTGACATCATACGACCTCATACAATCTGAAGGCCATGTGCTGTGAAGGTGGCGGGGAGGGGCAAAGGGTTTAAAGTAGAAAATAACCTCTAGACGCAAGAGGAAAAGTAGGTGTCACATGGAGGAAAGCCAACTCAACGGACGTTACTCACAGATGTGATACCAGTCCAACGTTATCTGAAGCCAGACAGGTATTCAGTTAGCAAAAGACCTCATTTCTACAAGTGTTGGCCCAATTTGTTAGATTCATTAAGAGAAAATGCGCTGATGGTTCATAGGGTGTCCTCCAGTTATGACACTTACTTTACCTATTGACGAGGAAATGCCCAAAGCTACAAGAAGGGTTGTCTATTGACTCGTCTCCTACACCACGGGGCAAAGGGACACCAGAAACCAGGGTTAGCATTGAGTCCGTTGGGAACGAGCGAGAGAGAGTCTTGGAACGACAAAATTAGACTATTACGTGAAAAGAACCGAGAGGGAAAAAAAAAATAGACAAGGAAAAATAAACTGATTTTTTACAGCTTTTCAATGTTCTCAGCATTTTGTGTTTCTTCAAACAGAATTCAGTCCTTTCTTCTCGAACGTTGATCTGATTCCTTATCGAATGAAACAATTTCTGGTCTTCTCGTATTGTTATATATATATATTTTTTCCCATTTTGTGACACTTTATTAAAGGAAACAGTTCAGTCTCTCTCTCTCTCTCCTTCTCTCCCATATTACTTTTTTTGTGTTTTCTTTTTTTTTTCTTTTTTCTTGTATATATTTATTATATTAACATGTGCAGAATAAGCAGAGGAGGATGTTTGCCATTAGCCAAAGAGATGCAGCCAGGCTCGTAGCATTGTCTATCGGCGTCCCGGGTCCTACTGAGACAAAAAACAGTGAATAAGAGAAGATTTAGGGGCTAAAGTATCATAAGCCAACATACTATAATGGAATTAAATATTGAATGGTTACCATTTTGCCATAACCTTTGTTAAAATGGTCCCAAGAGCCATGACTTCTAATATCCTTATCATTTACAGTAGGGGGTACATTATCCCTTATAATACATGAGTGATACTCAGAGTTCCCTGTATAACTCAGCCTGCAGCCTTGTGCCTTTATATGGTCACAGAAAACCCCTCAGTGACTTCTAATATCCTTATCATTTACAGTAGGGGGTACATTATCCCTTATAATACATGAGTGATACTCAGAGTTCCCTGTATAACTCAGCCTGCAGCCTTGTGCCTTTATATGGTCACAGAACAACCCCTCAGTGACTTCTAATATCCTTATCATTTACAGTAGGGGGTACATTATCCCTTATAATACATGAGTGATACTCAGAGTTCCCTGTATAACTCAGTCTGCAGCCTTGTGTCTTTATATGGTCACAGAACAACCACTCAGTGACTTCTAATATCCTTATCATTTACAGTAGGGGGTACATTATCCCTTATAATACATGAGTGATACTCAGAGTTCCCTGTATAACTCAGCCTGCAGCCTTGTGCCTTTATATGGTCACAGAACAACCCCTCAGTGACTTCTAATATCCTTATCATTTACAGTAGGGGGTACATTATCCCTTATAATACATGAGTGATACTCAGAGTTCCCTGTATAACTCAGTCTGCAGCCTTGTGTCTTTATATGGTCACAGAACAACCCCTCAGTGACTTCTAATATCCTTATCATTTACAGTAGGGGGTACATTATCCCTTATAATACATGAGTGATACTCAGAGTTCCCTGTATAACTCAGTCTGCAGCCTTGTGCCTTTATATGGTCACAGAACAACCCCTCAGTGACTTCTAATATCCTTATCATTTACAGTAGGGGGTACATTATCCCTTATAATACATGAGTGATACTCAGAGTTCCCTGTATAACTCAGCCTGCAGCCTTGTGCCTTTATATGGTCACAGAACAACCCCTCAGTGACTTCTAATATCCTTATCATTTACAGTAGGTGGTACATTATCCCTTATAATACATGAGTGATACTCAGAGTTCCCTGTATAACTGAGCCTGCAGACTTGTGTCTTTATATGGTCACAGAACAAACCCTCAGTGACTTCTAATATCCTTATCATTTACAGTAGGGGGTACATTATCCCTTATAATACATGAGTGATACTCAGAGTTCCCTGTATAACTCAGCCTGCAGCCTTGTGCCTTTATATGGTCACAGAACAACCCCTCAGTGACTTCTAATATCCTTATCATTTACAGTAGGGGGTACATTATCCCTTATAATACATGAGTGATACTCAGAGTTCCCTGTATAACTCAGCCTGCAGCCTTGTGCCTTTATATGGTCACAGAACAACTCCTCAGTGACTTCTAATATCCTTATCATTTACAGTAGGGGGTACATTATCCCTTATAATACATGAGTGATACTCAGAGTTCCCTGTATAACTCAGCCTGCAGACTTGTGCCTTTATATGATCACAGAACAACCCCTCAGTGACTTCTAATATCCTTATCATTTACAGAAGGGGGTACATTATCCTATAAAATATGAGTGATACTCCCAGCCCAGTTTATAAGGTGTTATTTATGGTTATTGAGTACTAAAGAATGATTTATTTATTGTGTTTCATGGAAAGGAATCTATTAAACAAAGAGAAAAGAAAAGGAAAGTGGAAGCTCAGGAATATGTTATGTATAACTATAAACTGATACAAAGTAAAGCTTTTCATGTTTTGGTATTACTTGTCCTTTACCTGTCAAGAGCCCAATCATATATTTCTGAACATCGCTAATAAGTAGAACAATCCAGGGGATCATGGGAGTTACAGTGTAATAGGACGGTGAGATCTGTAGGTTGGATTAGAAATAACAGAAGCTCTTTCAGCCCCTGATCCTTATATGGTATAGGGTGGGGAGCTCAGACCCTGCAGTGGCAGCAGATGATCATGAAGGATCTTTCCCACATTCTCCCCCTACTGTAAAACCTGCTCCATTTTTCATTCGGCCTAATCCAGGAATAAGGCGCCATCTACAAAGTGACAAACCGCATCGCTGGGTTCTCTCTTCCCCTCCCCTCTGATAGGTGCAAAGTATCGGGGTGCAGACTAGGGATTATGCACATTTGGCATCTATAGGGACCTTATACTGGTATGGGACCTGTTAACCTAGAATGCTCAGGACCTGGGGATTTCCAGATAACAGATCTTTCTGTAATTTGGATCTTCAAACCTTAAGTCTACTAGAAAATCATATAAACATGAAATAAACCCAATAGCCTGCTTTTGCTTCCAATAAGGATTAATTATATCTTAGTTGGGATCAAGTGCAAGCGACTGTTTTATTATTACATAGAAAAAGGAAATCATTTTTAAAAATATGAATGATTTGGATATTATTGAGTCTATGGGAGACGGCCTTTTACGTAATACCTGTACTTTTTGTGTGCATTTTAATGTAAAACTTTAATAAGCAGTTGTCTGCTGCCCCCTGGTGGCCCTTCACTGTCATCACAGAGCAGATCAGTTTGGTCAGTGATCCAATCAGTTGGTACGTAGCAGTTCAGGTAGATACAAGTCCATAAAGTTCAACCTTTACATACAGATCAATATTAGATTGTAAGCTCTACAGCGCCTCTCTCCTGTGTCTCCTAAATTTTCTTACCATATAATATATACATATGGTACTATATTATATTTTTACTACTGCTTTTGTATTATTACAATATATATATATATATATATATATATATATATATATATATATATATATATATATATATATATATATATATATATATATATATATATATATACACTAAAAAAGACTGGCAACACCAAAAGGGGTCTTGAGAAAAGTCCCGGTAGGGGCAGAAACATCATGTTGACTATTAAAAATCTATCTATACGTACAGTATATATATACTGTATATATATATGTACAGTATATACAGTATATATATATATATATATATATATATATATATATATATATATATATATATATATATACACATGGGTCATAAAAACTTGTAATTTATTCTTGGGATTCAAGTAGAAGGCAACATAATTCAAGACCCTTTTTATCTCCTTTAAAGTTTAAGTAGTGCAGTGGCAGAAATCAATAAGACATCTTTAATTAGCTATATTTAAATGTAACTTATCTGCCTTTTAGACTGCACTTCAATGCACCATATGTCCTAACAATTGCCTTGGGCACCCTTACCAGAATAATAGGAGTTAAAGGGAAAGTGTGCCTTTAACTATCCTCTAGTTGCCAGAAGCAGAGCAAGCAGCAACTTCATTTTATGGTGAATGTGTCTTTAAAATTCATTCAACTCTCCAATATTAAAGTTAAACTACCAGTTCATACTGACAATCACACAAATGTCTGGTTGCTAGGGACAGTAAGCCTAACAACCAGATAACAGGTTAAAGGCTACACTCAAGAGCTGCAGAATTAAAAGAATACAAAGGTGGAAAGTGAATAGGAATTCCCGGGTTGTGTTAGTGTGCGACTGCCTGAGAGATGTTATCGCACAGGGAACCTTCTCGGCACAGAAACACGTCTCATACTGTACCTTTAAACTTGTAATGCACGTTGCTGCCTCTCTCTAGAAAGGAAATATTGATGAAAAGACCATTAATATGTGACAGTAGAAGAGCAGTGGTGCTAATGATGGAGCTGTGGGACTTCTATGTTAGCTGAGAAATGGAGAACGTGCTCTACGGGTTGTTACGTGAGTCGGTGCAACAGTCTGAACTACTGGTTCACCCACGAATAAAACTAAGAATTAGTACATCAGACGCCATGTTCTGTTTAGCAGCAATAGCAAAGGATTGGGGGGCTCAGAAGCAAATAAATTGCTTCCTGTCTGAGCCCATTTACTTCCTCTCCACTATCTTTTTTATGCAAATCAATTGCTTCCTGTCTGAGCCCGTTTACTTCCTCTCCACTCTCTTTTTTATGCAAATCAATTGCTTCCTGTCTGAGCCCGTTTACTTCCTCTCCACTATCTTTTTTATGCAAATCAATTGCTTCCTGTCTGAGCCCGTTTACTTCCTCTCCACTATCTTTTTTATGCAAATCAATTGCTTCCTGTCTGAGCCCGTTTACTTCCTCTCCACTCTCTTTTTTATGCAAATCAATTGCTTCCCGCCCGTTTACTTCCTCTCCACTCTCTTTTTTATGCAAATCAATTGCTTCCCGCCCGTTTACTTCCTCTCCACTCTCTTTTTTATGCAAATCAATTGCTTCCTGTCTGAGCCCGTTTACTTCCTCTCCACTATCTTTTTTATGCAAATCAATTGCTTCCTGTCTGAGCCCGTTTACTTCCTCTCCACTCTCTTTTTTATGCAAATCAATTGCTTCCTGTCTGAGCCCATTTACTTCCTCTCCACCTTCCGTTATGATGCAAATGAACTACATACCGAGTTTGTAAAGGGACCACCCGTAGCTGCTGGGCAGCCATTACAGTTGTTATGGAACTGCAACAATCGGACACCACTTGAGTTGAAAAGATAACGTTTATTTGATGCGAGCTACGTGGATTCTGAACTCACAAAGTGTCAGCACCCCGAACAAAGAAATGACAGAGTTTTTATAAACTTGGGAATCTATGAGATAAGAGCTTATGGCATAAAAGGGTGTTACTATTGCAAGAGCGTAGAGATATCTATTCACGGCACAGAAGAACTGCTCATATAACCAATGAGATGGTTCATCCTCAAGGCCAAGGTGATATGACCAAGACTGGCTTGAGAACAGAATCCATTAAAGTCAGGGGGCTCCTGGGGAAACTGCACACACAGAATTGTATTCTCTCTCTCTCACCTTCATATGTGCGTGCGCTTGGCCTTTACTGTAATAATTAGGCATATTCCCAACACTACAATGAACAGAGGCACTTTATTAGTAGCTTCTTGCAGGGAAGCAGGTTACAGACCGAAGCACTGGTTGGCAACAAGGATTGGCGAATTTGTCCGGTTTGCTTCATGAAAAAAATCACGAAATTCGATTTTGGACGCCCGTGTCAATTTGGACGATTGCGCCGATTTTGACGCCCTTGTTAAAGTCAATGAGCGTCCGAATAATACTGAGGGGCATACAGTTTTGGTGCTAGCAACTATTCAGAAGCGTGTCCAGATTTTTTTGACACCGGCAAATTTTTGCTGCAGTTTCGCGAATATATTCACTGACAGCGAAATGCTGTTTTTGTAATATTTAAGTGTAAAGTGTCATTTTTCACCTTCTAAAGCAGCTCCGGGAGGGGGGGTCGCCGACCCTGTAAACTGTTCTAAATTGATACATTTAGTTGATCCATCTGTTTGTCCCTGCTGAGCAGAACCCCCGCATTTCATTACAGGCAGCTGTTAGAATTGATATAATAGTTGATAATACTCCAGAGATGTTGCTGAGAAATTTATCAACTCAATATTTTTGGTTCTTGGTTGCTGGGGCGAATCTGTAAATCTGTGTTTATTCATGTCAGTGGGACTGGCCCTGGTGGAACCTCATTCACAATCCCTAGGTTTGGGAATAAATATATAAGAGCATGGTGCTTTTATTTTATGAACTACAACTCCCATAATACTCTGTTTCCGATGAAACAATTAAATGATCAAGCAAAGCAGAAGCTGAAAAACCCCAAATCTTGATCCATGATATAATTGTGTCATATTAACATTCAAACACATTATATATATTTGCAAAAGTCTCATTTCTGATTGACATTCCTTTATTATTGTGGCACAGCGATGGGAAACTGCAAGGTTGCAACATCAGCATCACATGGGCGTGTGCTGGGGAGCGACATCTAGTGGACTATAATGGGTACTGACACACCGAAACACATACACGCACTAGAGCCCCTAATTAAACAATAAATAACCCACAACAGCACAATTCGCTTGAGATTAAAACATATAAAATATAATGGATACAAATCTCTCCAAGGGAAGCTTATACCGAAGCCTAATATGGGTCACAGGCTTAATAGTAATTAGCATTTCTATGTGTTATAGCCTAATGCAGAAGGAGGTTTGGACTTTTGTTATTATAAAATATATCTGGAACGGTCTATTTCCTATGACGGACGAATGGCTAGTGTCAGAGGGTTGATATTTGTCACCCCCGCCCTCTATGACGCCATAACGCTATAGGGCCCAAGGCAGGATGGACTATAAGGGCTAATGGTCAACTGTGGACAATGGTCACTCATATAACTTATACTAGGCAAATACAAATATACAAATAAATGATCTCCACTCTGTTACTTAGAAGAGTGTCAGTATAGTGTCAGCATGTCTCTTATGGCCTTTTGCAGAGGTGTTGCTCAATTACTGTCTGTACCACAATGACTATGTTTAGCCAACAGATGTCTACGAGGCTGTGGACAGTTGGAACCAGGAAACTCTTATGTTGCAAAACTGCACATCTTACAGGAATGTATAAATATATGTCAGTAAGTCTCCTCACCAGACCATGTATGGTATTTCCTTGTACCCCTTGTCACAATTACTATAAATGCCTTCTGAAAGTTATATAACGCCTGGACCAAGAGGTGGGTCTTTGGTAAGTCCTTGGGTGACATTCTGTGTGTTACTCCAACAGCTTACCCAGACAAAACTGTTATGTTGTATTATGTATGAATAAATTGCCTGACTATTACTAAAGGTTTTCCTTTACTGAGTTTTGTCTTACACGAGGTCAAAATGGTACTACTAAAAATACCATCACTTTTTAAACATTTCTTTTGAGAGTGATATCCCAGATTGTACCCAAATAGCCAGAGTTATCCCAATGTGATATCCCAGTCTATCCCCGGCAGTTATACAACGAAACCTCAATTTTACATCCCCTGATTTTAGGTTTCCCCTCATATTCCCCTTAGGTAACATCGGTGTTGCCAGGTACCCCCAGGACTCAGGAGTAACTAGAGAAGTCAAATAGGAACGTGTGCTCAATAATAATAACAATAACAGGAGTTGGACTTATTTGCTGCTCTTGAAAGAGTTGGACTTTTTGTTTGCAACCCCTCACTATAAGGTTTGGTCTTTGTAAAATATGAATAAATCTGTGGTTACTCTGAGACAAGACTCTTTTTCTCCTGGCTTTCCTCTAATAAAGGATTTACACTTATTGAGTGATATTCCGGAGACCCTTCTCCTTTACTCTCCTCTGTCTGGTCCATATACAGTACAGACACTTCTCTTGGCTGTCTCACTACAACTCCCATTGGTTCTCTGTAACCAAAACCTGAACACTCTAATTCCCTAACTGGCCGGGGGCTCTACCCCAATCTACTCACTCCTTGTCTGGACAACAGGCTGTCCTTGTTATCTAGTCTCTCTCCTCCTTACAAGTCATTTTACTCCTTCTGTATCTTCTTTATAATAAAAGTCACTTCCATGATCCAAATGCAAATTGCTGGTGGAGAAACATACGCAGTGAGGTTACAAAATGTCCCATGTGCCATAAGCCTACAAATCCCAGGATTCCCTGTTAATCTCTAGTGAAGTGCAACTTATTAACTCTGATTTGGTTCATTTGGACCTTTATGTGGCCTGTCATTCCAGACAGCGTGGTTCTGTGTTAGATTTACTTACATATATATCTGGTTGGTACATACAGACCTGTAGAGCTGATACTTAGTGGAAATATAAATAATATAGCCTATTTATACTTGTGTAGGTGCAATACAATCCACCAGAGGGCGCTCTTTCAATTTATTTTCATATCTTACTGGTAGAGTGTGAGCAGAAGAATCTGCAGGGTTTTTAAGGTTTGATGTGAACCTGATCAGTAAGAGCATTGGTGCCAGTTGCCATTGACATGTGGGTGGCACCAAACCTGAATGCAATTGAGCTATTCCCCTATAGCACGTGTGTGAGCAGGGCCACCTCCATAAATGATAGAGCCACATAGTGATTAGTAAATTGCCTGGGCCCCTCACTGCCGGCTACGAGCTCACTGCTTGCCTGGGTCCCTGGGAAAATAAACACACAACTAGGCTACAGACTTGGGCACTAGTGATGGGCAAATAAATTTGGCTGGCACTAATTCGCAGCAAATCTCTGCGTTTCGCCGCCGGCAAATAAACTCCAGCAAAAATTCACCGGCGTCATCGCTAATCGGACGCCCATAGACTTTAACTCCGGCATCAAAATGGACACGAGTGACAAATTTTTCGGGTTTCCTGAATTTCGCCGGAAATACGCAAATTGTTCGGCGAAGTGAAACGGGATATATTCACCCATCACTACTGGCAACACCCCATTCCACTCAAAACACACCCATAATCCACCCAATCCCCTCCTCTTCTCCTAACAAGCCACACCCCCTTTGCAGCCCTTAAACCAGACCTTGATAATTAATAAGCAGCACCCACCTCTGGGGTCCCCCAGGGTCCCTCACCACCTTCCAGGGGCCTCTGGGTGCTGAATGCTGCTGGATGAGGACAACGAGGCCCTGATTCTACTCAACCAGCAGCCCAAACCATTATGCCCAAAACCCCACACATGAACCACCCACACTGGGGCTCTACCAATTAGATCACAGGAGCAGGGAGGATGCTGGGAACTGTAGTTTCTGAGCGGTTGATATGCTGCAGTCATGAAACACAATCAAATGCCATTTTTTTTTTTACTTCTGTTAATTCAGATGAAAATAATCACTTTCTTATCTTCTAATTAGTTGAATCCCCGATAACTCCTCCTCCCATCGTTGCCTGTTAACGCCCCGAACGGATTAATGTCTCAGAAGCAATGGGCGAGTGAGAAGTCAGGGGGTCGGCCGGGAAACATGTTCAGCTCTTGTTTAATTTCTCACGGCTCTAAATGAAGTTGCCATGACAATGACATTTAACGAGGAGAGAAGTTGAAAACGATCAAACGCTGGGAAATGTATCATTGTCTTTGTCTGTGGGGTCAGCGAAGGGTTGAGTTGCGTTGGCTTTTGTAGCCCTTAAAGAAGTTTAAAGTCACAGAACAAAAAAAAATTTGGATTGTAAATGGCATTGCCAAATGTCTAGCAGCAAATGGTTTCTGCTGCGGAACAAGATAGATATCCCAAGTATTGCATTCTGTTTGGCAGCCCGAAGCCCCAGCCCCCTCTCTGTAACTGTAGGAAGAAGATGACGTCACAATAACAAGAGATGCATTTTTATTCCAGGGAAACAACTGTTTAGGCTGCTAAGAGGTTTTGGGATCAAGACCATAGGACTTGGCTTATCTAAGGGAAAAATAGCTGCCCCTAGATCCGACTGTCTGACCCCAAGAAAAAGGGGAATAACCATTGTTGATGTCACAATCACCAGAGGTGAATGCTCTGCAACTGCAAAACTGTTTCAGATACAAAACAGGTTGGAGATTGAGCCTATTCAACACGGAAACCTGCTCAAACACAACATTAGAATCAGAAGGAACCAATTTCTATTATCTTCTGCCCAAATTCTTCTTCTTGATTTCACCACTCGCAGAGCAGGTACATCAATTAAATCCAATTATTCGCTAATTAACTTTCCTGCGCCGGAGAAGAAATATCAGAAAATTCCAGCCTGCGAGACACCCTGGAGAAATGACGAGACGTATCTATAAATGTTCAAACGTGACCAGCCCTGTAACAACCGCTTCCTCGATTTTCCCTTAAAAACACGAGCTGGGAGGATTAAAGCAACAGCAAATGAAAAATTCTCAAATTTCATAATTATTTCATCCTCTTTTCAGGCACATTTATGTACTGTATTTTGACATTTCAGATTCAGAAATTTAGAGACTTTGGTTAAAATTAATACAAAACTGAGGACTTTATGCAAATTATATTTACATTTGTTGCTTTTCTTTCTAGATTTTGAAGACAGCAGTTTTTCCCATAAAACTATGGCAGTATAGGTATTCCCTGTACTAAGCACAATTCAGCAGGAACAGTCCCTAAGTTTGCTCATAGTCTGTACAGAGAGATCCCATAAAACTATGACAGCATAGGTATTCCCTGTACTAAGCACAATTCAGCAGGAACAGTCCCTAAGTTTGCTCATAGTCTGTACAGAGAGATCCCATAAAACTATGGCAGCATAGGTATTCCCCTGTACTAAGCACAATTCAGCAGGAACAGCCCCTAAGTTTGCTCATAGTCTGTACAGAGAGATCCCATAAAACTATGGCAGTATAGGTATTCCCTGTACTAAGCACAATTCAGCAGGAACAGCCCCTAAGTTTGCTCATAGACTGTACAGAGAGATCCCATAAAACTATGGCAGCAAATGAATTCCCCTGTACTAAGCACAATTCAGAGAGATCCCATAGCTCTATATCACCATTCCCTTGCACTAACATAATTCAGCAGGAACAGCCTCATATATCTGCTGAGTGTAGAAAGATTAAAAATCGATTCCAGCCCAGATATCACCACGACTTGGCCTCTGTTCAGACGCCCTCCTTGATTACACTTCACATTACTATGATCACTTGGACATAACAAGGCTCCTCCTAAAAATCCAACTGCACCAAAACTTGATCAGACTTTAAGTTTGTCAAGTCAAATGAATAATTATACATTTTTGATGTTTGCTGACACAGTGTCGGTTAATTCAGTCGACTAGATGGTAGATTGCTCGTAAGCTTTACTTTCCCTTTAAATGTGTCATCAAGAGCTTCCAGATATTCAGCGTTGCAGTGGGGGGTGCGAGGCTCTGCGGGGCTTCTACTCCAGGGACCCCCACACCCACTCAGGGACCCCTGAGGGACTAAAACTAAAGAAAGTAAAAACCATAAAAGCAAATGAATGCAGAAAAATGTTTCGTGTGCTCTTACGACCCCTTTTGCAATTGACTTCTATTGCTGTTTATTAACAGTTTTTACTCGGCTGATAGAATGAATGAGAAACAACAGCGCCACCTGCTGGTCATTTCAGCCAACTGGTCAGAACTGGTAGAAAACTTGGATTGAAAAGGTGAAAGTTCGGTGAGTTTCAGATTTTCCTCTGTGTCCAGTTGGCTGAAATGACCAGCAGGTGGCGCTGTTGTTTCTCATTCATTATATCAGCCGAGTAAAAACTGCTCATAACTTGAAATCTGGAAAATTAATCTAAGTTGCAATTTTTACATGAAATTTTATTTTTCTAAGATTGAAATTGCCTTTCATCGTTTGAGGTGGATGAAAACGTTGATTTTTCCCTCTGAACCAGAAACTTGGTGTGTTAGTAGTGATGGAATCTACAGTGGCTACATCTATTGTACTCTACTGAGCAGCGCTAAGCCAAGGCCATTCTCCAGAACCCCCCAGAACTTGATGTCATTCGCTGCATTTCATTGGTGGGTGCAAATTTTCTGGCATCTGATTGGCCCAATTAAACCAATTTTCTCCCTTTAAAGGATAAGTAAACCTTTAAAATAAGTGAATGTAAAATGAATGAGGGGGCTATTCTTTAATATTTTTCAGTGTATATTCATTATTTATTTTGCTTTTATTCCAAGATATTAAGGGATACATGTACTGTTAATAGGAATGAATTGTGTTACAACAGCGCCACCTGCTGGTCATTTTCCCACCAGTCTGACCAGCAAGTAGTCAAGGAAGTTGTTGTCAGGAGAAAGAAAGAGGCTGATGTTCTTCTGCTTAGGAATAAAATTAGAAACCTTTCTCACATCTTTCCTAAGCAGAAGAACATCAGCCTCTTTCTTTCTCCTGACAACTTCCTTGACTACTTGCTGGTCAGACTGGTGGGAAACTGACCAGCAGGTGGCGCTGTTGTAACACAATTCATTCCTATTAACAGTACATGTATCCCTTAATATCTTGGAATAAAAACAAAATAAATAATGAATGTACATTGCAAAATCTCTTAGAATAGCCCCCTGATCAGTTTTGCATTCACTTATTTTAAAGGTTTACTTATCCTTTAAACATTGTCTCAATGCAGTTGATTGCATATCGTCTCTGACCTTAATTCCATTTGTCGATGTGTTTGTTCAGATTAATGGGAGTGAAATTAGTTACAGGAGGCAGGTACAACCCCCCGTCATATTAATGGGGCGCCGGAGCATTAGGGCGACTACTTTCGGCTGTCACGGTGAAGATCTACTGATTTATCCTGTTGGCGACAAGACAAGTCTCCAGCTCTCTAATTAAACTAATTAACCAACTGGAAATATAAAAGAGAACAACTTGCTTTATACAAAGGAGCCGAGGGACTTTAAAGAGGAGCCGAATTCTCCGTCCCACCCCGACCCCCCGAATTACTAAACAGTCCCCCCATTGCTGAAACTGATAGAAATTCCCTAATAGTTTATTGTGTCTCTAAAGGTCTCGGGAAAGAGAGGGTTTCATTCTGCCTCTCACGCCCCAATGAATGTCTTAATTAAACCCAATTTCTTTATTGTGTTAATGAGCTGCACATTTGGTCTATACAGGGGCCCTGGGAATGGGCAGTAGGGGGCACCACATGAAAGACGATGGTTGAAATGATTTAATTTTGCTTGGGATAAATTCAACTTCTGTATTACAGAACAGCAGGAGATTTATCAGTGTTGTAAAGCCTATCTGTTAAGCTGACCAGGCTCCATTTATGTCTGTCTGTAACATCCCTGTAGCAGCTAAGGGATGTGCTCACATTACTTTGGTTTCAGAGAAATAAATTATTGGTTATTGATTATTGGTTATTGCCGTTCTACCCTTTTAAATGGGTAGTTCACTTTAAGAGGATAAGTAAACCTTTAAAATAAGTGAATGTAAAATAGACGAGGGGGCTATTCTATAATATTTTTCAGTGTATATTCATTATTTATTTTGTTTTAATTCCAAGATATTAAGGGATACATGTGCTGTTAATATGAATGAATTTTGTTACAACAGCGCCACCTGCTGGTCAGTTTCCCACCAGTCTGACCAGCAAGTAGTCAAGGAAGTTGTCAGGAGAAAGAAAGAGGCTGATGTTCTTCTGCTTAGGAATAAAATTAGAAACCTTTCTCACATCTTTCCTAAGCAGAAGAACATCAGCCTCTTTCTTTCTCCTGACAACTTCCTTGACTACTTGCTGGTCAGACTGGTGGGAAACTGACCAGCAGGTGGCGCTGTTGTAACACAATTCATTCATATTAACAGTACATGTATCCCTTAATATCTTGGAATTAAAACAAAATAAATAATGAATATACACTGAAAAATATTATAGAATAGCCCCCTCATTCATTTTACATTCCCTTATTTTAAAGGTTTACTTTTCCTTTAAGTTAACCTTTAATATGGCTACTTTTCAATTGGTCTTCATTATTTTTTTTTTTATAGTTTTTGAATTATTTGCCTTCTTCTTCTGACACTTTCCACCTTTAAATGGGGGTCACTGACCCCATCTAAAAAACAAATGCTCTGTAAGGCTACAAATGTATTGTTATTGTTACTTTTTATTCCTCATCTTTCTATTCAGGCCACTCCTATTCATATTCCAGTCTCTTATTCAAATCAATGCATGGTTGCTAGGGGAATTTAGACCCTAGCAACCAGATGGCAAACTGGAGAGCTGCTGAATAAAAAGTTAAATAACTCAAAAACCACAAATAATAAAAAATTCAAATTGTCTCAGAATATCACTCCCTATGTCATACTAAAAGTTAATTTAAAGGAGAACAACCCCATTTTTAAATCATCATCAGCTAAAAGGGAGCCTCATCAACTTTCTGAAGGGCAGGCGTGATGAGAAAAGCTCAGTTTTAAAGGGAAAGCTGCAGATATGGGACTACATTTGCCTCCTCTCAGTGTCTCACTCATCCAGGCCATGTTTTATTCCCATGTGTGTCCAGATTGCACAGATCCCAAACAATCAGATCCCCTAGAGGTCATTGGAAGAGGATCATCTTAATTGTGACGTTTGAACCCCAATAATCAGTTGTTTTCTTTGCTCCCGTTCTGGAGAATGACCTTGGCCATACACTAGACTTCTAGAAAACATGGTGGGATACTGACCTGAGGAGGACATGGGTTTTGTGGGCGAGACCCGCTCTGGAAGAAAACAAAATCATAAGCAAAAAATGGGGTGAAAAAGTGGAAAAAGAAAAGAAAAAAGAAGGTCACTGAGGCCCAGTTGTCTACTTACCTGACTGTCCCAGTCTATAAATATTAATATTAAACACAAAGCTGAAGTCACTGATTTAACTTGCCCTTTAGAGGGGAAATAAAACATTAAGTCAAGGGAGAAGGGTTCTGTTCATGGGAATTGCCCCTCTACTGACTTGTATGGTACAAAGTGGGGCCGGCAATTCTCCTTCCAAGTGATAACCCTACAAGTCATTGTAATGTTAGTCTAAATTATATTAAATTATATTCATATTCGGTTGTAAAGTTTTCAATTAAAACATAAAAACCCTATTTCTGCCATTTGCTGGTGCAGAACCCCAATGCCCCATCAGATGGTGCTGTTGACTCAGTATATATAAATATATATATATTCAACAGCACCATCTATATATACTATATACCAACTATATATACGATATACTACATCTATATATACTATATACTACCCTATACTACATCTATATATACGATATACCAACTATATATACTGTATACTACCCTATCTATATATACTATATACTACCCTATACTACATCTATATATACGATATACCAACTATATATACTGTATACTACCCTATCTATATATACTATATACTACCCTATACTACATCTATATATACGATATACTACCCTATACTACATCTATATATACTATATACTACCCTATACTACATCTATATATACTATATACTACCCTATACTACATCTATATATACTATATACTACCCTATACTACATCTATATATACTCTATACCAACTATATATACTGTATACTACCCTATACTACATCTATAAATACTATATACTACCCTATACTACATCTATATATATATATATACGAAATACTATAAACTATACATCTATATATATATATACGATATACTATAAACTATACTATATGACTATTAATTCCTCCTCATCTGCACCCAGAAGAGTTGATATTTATGGCACCCCCAAATATATACATACATATATACAGGTATGGGACCTGTTATCCAGAATGCTCGGGACCTGGGGTTTTCCTGATAAGGGATCTTACCATAATTTGGATCTTCATACCTTAAGTCTACTAGAAAATCATGTAAACATTGAATAAACCCAATAGGCTGGTTTTGCTTCCAATAAGGATTAATTATATCTTAGTTGGGATCAAGTACAAGCGACTGTTTTATTATTACACAGAAAAAGGAAATCATTTTTAAACATTTGGATTATTTGGATAAATTAGAGTCTATGGGAGACGGATTTTGTGTAATTCAGAGCTTTCTGTATAACGGGTTTCCGGATAATGGATCCCATACCTGTATATATTTAAATGAGGAACATTTCATTTAAAGTACTTGGTGCATTGACTCCATATAATATATTCACTTCATTCTATTGGTATATTTTCTTTTTTTTTATAGAAGTGAAAGTTACAAAACAGAGTGGAGCTGACTTTGCCTTTATGTCTGTGCCAATCAGTCTGGCAGGAGGATGTTTGTGTCTGACCCTGACAAGTAGATTTTTATGCCCCTTAGGCAGTAACTGCTAAAACTGAATTTACACCTGAAATATATTCCTTCTCCTGAGCATAATCTACTCCCTGTTCTCTAAGTACTGCGACTCCTCTCTGGGCTACTCACTGCTCTGCACTTTGTACATTAACAATGAATTCTTCTTCTACTGTTTGGCACAAAATAATTCAGCTCTTCTGTCCTTATATATTAGGTACCTATCTAGTACTACCAATCCCTATTTCTGTAGGGAAATGAGAGAGAGCAGACAGTAACTCTTCCAACACTTTCCTCTTGTCTCTCTATATATTAGGTACCTATCTAGTGCTACCAATCCCTATTTCTGTAGGGAAATGAGAGAGAGCAGACAGTAACCCTTCCAACACTTTCCTCTTGTCTCTATATATTAGGTACCTATCTAGTGTTACCAATCCCTATTTCTGTAGGGAAATGAGAGAGAGCAGACAGTAACCCTTCCAACACTTTCCTCTTGTCTCTCTATATATTAGGTACCTATCTAGTGCTACCAATCCCTATTTCTGTAGGGAAATGAGAGAGAGCAGACAGTAACCCTTCCAACACTTTCCTCTTGTCTCTATATATTAGGTACCTATCTAGTGTTACCAATCCCTATTTATGTAGGGAAATGAGAGAGAGCAGACAGTAACCCTTCCAACACTTTCCTCTTGTCTCTATATATTAGGTACCTATCTAGTGTTACCAATCCCTATTTCTGTAGGGAAATGAGAGAGAGCAGACAGTAACCCTTCCAACACTTTCCTCTTGTCTCTATATATTAGGTACCTATCTAGTGTTATCATTATTACGAAGGGAATGTGAGTCGTTTAGCAAACGCCAGTAATGTGTTTGAATGACAGATTAATGATCTCATTACCAGAGAAACCTACAATTTCCAGGTTATGATACACTGAAATTTAACGGCATTTAAAAGCACGTCAGTCTCCGGTTGCAGTTGGTCGGTAACAGGAGTCGCTCCCAGCTCAGTGCAAAGGGCATAGAAACGTCGCTGAGGTCAACTCCATCAAGGAGATTTGCAGGACTGAGACAGAAAAGCTGTTTTGCATTTTCTTTTTTGGGAGAAATCAGCCGAAAATGACAAGATTCACGCCCCTCTGTCAGACAGAATGTGACCTACATTGCTGGAAATACCCCCCTTGTGTAGAGCACAGAGACGTGTGACAGGCACCACAATACATATCATTCAGCTCAGGCCACTGAAGTACAACTGACTTCTATGTGAGGCCCTGGGACATGAATGATATTATCTTAAAGGAGCACTTGTTCTAGTACTTACATAGAATACAATTAGGCAGGGCTCAGCCCACAAGCAGAAATTAGAAAGAAAAAAGGTAAGGAAACAGGTAGCTTCTGCAGTCAGACTGTACACGTTTTATATTAGGTTTAAGGTGTATTAGAAGCCACAAAACTTGCACCAGGTCTAGTAACCTATAGCAACCAGACGGTTCGATATACCCAACCCAACCATATCCAATACGCTAACGTTTACTCTAGGTTCTTGATAGACAACGGAGACTGGAATAAATTAAAGCAACATATAAAGGGCCTCCATTTTCAAAAGTCAAATATTTAGGGATGATGCTCCTCCGGTCAGTGACCAGCTAATGTCTCCTTTGTAGTACCCAGAACATTAATGAAATACAGTAATGAACATCACCCCCTACACTGGCTTCGTTTTTAATTGCATAGGGAAAATATTATTTTTCAGATAATTAGGAAGTTTAGTATATTGATAATGAGATTAAAGGGAAAGTATATCCTGTTTTCTATTCTGGTTGTGTTATATTTTCTTCCCTATGGACTTGTAGACCTTTTGGATGATCATAATCACAGTCCAATGTCCTATTGATCAAATCAAAAAGGGGACACTTCTAGACCCCATGGAAGACCACAACCAGGGCTCAATGTCACACTGATAAAATGAAAAAAGGGGCCCCTGTAGACACAATGAAAAATCACATTCATGGCCCATGTCATATGGATCTGATCAAAAGGAGGCTCTTGTAGACCCCATGCAAGACCACAATCACTGCCCAATGTCACATTGATCACATCAAAAAAGGGGGCACTTGTAGACCCCATGGAAGACCACAATCAGGGCCCAATGTCACATTGATCAGATCAAAAAGGGGTCCTTGTAGACCCCATGAAATATCACATTCATGGCCCAATGTGACATTGATCAGATCTAAAAGGGGCCCTTGTAGACCCCATGGAAGACCACAATCAGGGCCCAATGTCACACTGATAAGATGAAAAAAGGGGCCCCTGTAGACCCAATGAAAGATCACATTCATGGCCCATGTCATATGGATCGGATCAAACGGAGGCCCTTGTAGATCACATGCAAGACCACAATCACTGCCCAATGTAACATTGATCACATCAAAAAAGGGGGCACTTGTAGACCCCATGGAAGACCACAATCAGGGCCCAATGTCACATTGATCGGATCAAAAAGGGGTCCTTGTAGACCCCATGAAAGATCACATTCATGGCCAAATTTCATTTGTCCGTGTGCCATCAGCATTGAAGTGGGAAGGCCTAAAATAAATCTGTAGCCAATAAAAAGTTTAACAATGTTCACAGGACATCACATCAGTAGAGCAAGTAGCCAGTTACAGCTTTAGAAGAATCACAAGGAGCCAATCAGAGCATTAGAAATGCCATAATACTGGTTAATAGAATAAAAACAATATATGTGATGATGAAGCTAAACTTTGTTGGGCTTTGGTAGCACTGTGCTGAGTGGCAGCCTGAGTCTGAGTGCTTACTCCCACCATACTCACTGTAGAGATATAGGCTTGTGTTGGTGATCCCAAGCTTGTTAGCAGCCACGCAGGTATAGTTTCCGTAGTGCTCCTCAGTCACGTTGGCCACCATAAGTACGGATCGGCTTCCGGTGTTGCGTATCTCCAGGCCCTGGGCACTGTTTATTCTGCGAGACCAGTTGGGAAAAAAACAGAGTTTTTAAGTTTAAATATGCAGCCTTATGAGGTGGGACAAGTCCTGCAAAACACCCACTTTATTTTTTAATTTTTCTAATGCAGTGGGGCCAGATGAGTGGCTGGTGGGGCCCAACCTGTGAGATTTGGGAAGAATATTGGAAGTCCATCAGGATGGTCATTAGGTTGAGATCTGGGATGACCACTTACTTGATATCCTAGATATTGTTGGCACTACGGCTGAATAGCAACAGCATTCCAATTAATGGGTGTAGAATATATCAGATCACGTGAACAATATGGCAGCCCCCAATGTAAGGCTTAAATGTAGGCATGCAGAAAAAGAACTCAATGTGATGATGTGTCCTCTTGTGATGACCTTGTATAGACTAAAATGCTTAATTATAAAGACAGTATGTCTTTCCTTTAATAGGATCTTGGACTATGTAAGGAAACATTAGGATCCCTTGGGATCAATGAGTGATTGGTTGACTTATTTCTGTTGTCTATAATGTCCTTACCAAGAGCTGCTTAATGTTCCCCTCTAATGATCTCTCTCTTTCTCATGCCATTGCATTCAATTAATTATTCCTGGAGGAGCGACCATCTCTCTTTGTGGTTCATCTCACTGAGCTCAAGTCACAACAAAATAAAAATGGCAGCAGGTCCATAACCATCAAACAGATTTTGATGTAGTGTTTCTCCCCATGTGCCAATCTAAACATGACTAATACTCACATGAAGATGACATGTTATCACAATTAAACAATATAAAATAGCAAGGTCTTCTCCAATGGTTCCTTTAACACATTCTGCTGTCCTGAACCTCACGATACTCTCCTTAAAGAATTCAAGCTCTTTTCCATCCAGGGGTTCAGCTGGGTAGAGGTCAGGTCTCAATATTTAAACCTATAGGAGGACCCTCCAAGACTGAGCATGAGGTCTCAGCTGTAGGCCATCTTGGAACCCCTCTGTATGCAAAGAACTAAGATTCCCAGTACATTTATGGGAGTTGCTGGAAAGTGTTGGACACCCGTAATAATATAGATTTGTAGACTCTGGGAAGAACTAGTGCAAACTAACCCCCTTTAGCTTAGTCAACCTTGGCATAGTTACCTTGTATCATCTTTGTACCACTCAAAATCAGGAGCAGGGACAGCAGAGGCCTCGCATCGGAGGATGGCTTGCTTGCCAGTCGTTGCTTCGTTGCTATTGGATTCGGTGATAATGGGGGGATCTGTGATAGGACACATAAGTCAGTGACTAAGTCTGCCCCATCCACTATCCAATAACAACCAATAATGCACTTGCTTTCATCCTATTGGCTGCACAAGACCAATGGGTTTCTATGAGGATGCCCTTCATTATTGCTAACTGCTATTTGGTTGCTATGAGTTACAGGACCAACCCCCCCTCCAACTACTGTATTACATAGTTCAGCTACAGAAAAGCTTAAACAAAAACACTCTTTCTCGTGATGATCTGCTACATTATCACCCCCCCTCCCCGAGAGTCTCGGCAGTGGAAAGTCCTTTGTAAATGATAATAATTGGGATTATTTTCTGGCTGGTTTCTACACAAGTTCTGCTGTTGCCGGAATCTCAGCACTGAATTTCGATTCACTTCTCTGCCCAAACCGCCTCCGGTGAATTCTTCAGAGACTACAAGTTTGTGTTTATTTACTATCATTTTTTTTTGGTTTTGTTAATTTAAACTTATTTGTTGCTGTTATTTAATGTCTCATCCGGAGATGCCTCCCGGGGAAACCAGACCTGCGTCTGAACAGTGAAACAAACACTGCAAATGTCAGAAGAGATAAGAGGCGGTGGGGAGGAATTCTCCCACCTCCTGGGGCTTCTGCTGTGCAACTGGGATAAATGCAATTTTATGTTTTTAAATCTATCATCAAATCAACATTACACACCAAATGTGCCCTGGCGCACCCATATCTTGCAGAACCCACTTTCCATCAAGACTTGTCTCCTTGAGTTCCAGGAAAATTGTCCTCTAAACAAGAGGGAGTTGTGCCTGCAGGCCCCTCAAGCTCTTGTTCTTCTCCAATTATTGGCCACACTGTTTAGTATAAATCCTCGCCAGATTGTGGGCAGACTGAAACGAGACAGTTTTGACAGGAGGGGCATTTGAAGCCTGAAGGCACTGGGCCAACTCTGTGTTTAATGCCCGTCTCACTAAGGAACATTTTCACCTCAGATTCCCTTCCAGCAACTTGGCTTCATCCATTATCCAAACTCCCAGACTACCTCAACGTCATGGTGGACCTACAGCCAATGATGAGTCACTCTGGTCAAGCTAAGAGCTCCCTCGGCTAAATATCTACTCCCACCCCCCCCCCCATTTCACTGATAGTGTCTGCCACCCCCCAGGGAAGAGATAGGGAAATCTAGGAGAGCTTCCAGTCTCATATCAATGCAATGTCTCTAGTGCAATCACAATGTCTTAGTGACGAGAAACATGCCTCTATAGCATTATCCCAATGGTCCGACAAGTGTTAAAAATTTCCCTTCAACCAGGGGATATTTAGGCCTGACATGGAAGCCATGAGCCAACTAAGAGTGCTCTTCAAGCTTTTTCTTGTTTAGCTTCTGGTGGCTGGTATTACCCCTAATATCTGGGACTACACTTCCAGTTGCTATACCAAAGGCTGACCATATATAGATCATTACCGTATGATGGCTCAATCACTGCAGACCAAGTTGGTAATTAACTGATCCAGATATGAGGTCCAAATGAGGCCTCCTCAATTGATAATAGAACATCATTGGGTCATCCAGCTGGGCAAGAACCTTATCAGTTGCCAGTGTTGCCCAGTAGGCCTACATGGTTTACCCCATATAATCCAGAAGGCCTAAACTTGTCTGACACTTGGGAAAGTCCATTAGTGACCTTGAGAATCGTGTAGGTCTAGATATCTATGGCTAGATGGAAAAATATCTCCCTATAGTTACCAATATCATGAGGACCATGGAGAGACATAAGGAAGAATTTGCAAAGTAGAGAGAGGGGACAATGGAGACATTTATATCTATAGAATCTGTCTTGCCTTGACCAAACGTAGGACTTGTTTCCAGTTGCTTCTATACCAGGCCTTCTTCATGCTCAGCCAATATCAACCAACCCAACACCAATGAGTGCAGACCACAATCCCTATTGCTAAAACTTACTCCCAACACCTAAAATATATTCTTCTAAAGAAAGGTCATGCTACAGGATTGTCTCGCTTCAAAAGTCAAATGGGAGGAGTTAAAGATGATTGTCAGGACGGTAACAGCCAATGGAGCCTTGTGCAAGGCAGAGTCGCCAATCAGGAAACTGATAATTTTAGTGAAAAAGTCTCTGAAAATGAAATAGTGTGCGCCATACTCACAGTTCACAGTGACGCGGACTTGCTTCACATCAGCAGACGCTACCTCATTGGCCGCTTTGCACTCATATCTCCCAGACTGCTCTCTGGTGATCCCCTGAATTTCCAGAAATTCTTCCTCCCCTTCAAAATCTCTGGCTGCAAGAGAAGAAAAAAAGACAAATATGTATATTTATAGTGCCAAGATTTAAAGGGATCCTGTCATTGGAAAACATGTTTTTTTCAAAACTAATCAGTTAATAGTGCTACTCATTAACATATTGTCAATTTCCCAGCTGCCCCTGGTCATGTGACTTGTGCCTGCTCTTTAGGAGAGAAATGCTTTTTGGCAGGCTGCTGTTTTTCCTTCTCAATGTAACTGAATGTGTCTCAGTGGGACATGGGATTTTACTATTGAGTGTTGTTCTTAGATCTACCAGGCAGCTGTTATCTTGTGTTAGGGAGCTGCTATCTGGTTACCTTCCCATTGTTCTGTTGTTTGGCTGCTGGGGGGGGGGGAGGGAGGGGGTGATATCACTCCAACTTGCAGTACAGCAGTAAAGAGTGATTGAAGTTTATCAGAGCACAAGTCACATGACTGGGAGCAGCTGGGAAATTGACAAAATGTCTAGCCCCATGTCAGATTTAAAATTAAATATAAAAAAAACAGCTTTTTGGAGAAACGGATTTCAGTGCAGAATTCTGCTGGAGCAGCACTATTAACTGATTCATTTTGAGAAAAAAAATGTTTTTCCCTTGACAGTATCCCTTTAAGCCTTTCCACTGATACACTATCATCCTATCCCATTTAACTGACATCCTATCCTATTTAACTGACATCCTATATCAAGTGAACTAGTGCAACCTCTACCTTCCAGGTCTCTCTGCTCTTTCTGCTCTTGCCAAAGAAATAAGCATCTGTTCTTCTGCTAAAATCTTCATTGTGGCTCTCCATTAAGCAAAGGGTAACCCAATCCAAAACCCTAATATTAAAAAGACATTTGCTCCTCTCACTATTCACTTGTGTCTCCATGCATCTCAATCATCTTTTTACACCAACGCCATCCACTGACATCAAACCCTTTATCTGTGTCCTGACTGGCCAATGAATGGGCTGCAGGGGATGCTGGGATCTGTAGTTCTAAACAGCTAGTAAAGCTTGCTTGAATGGGTTCTAGCAATCGGAGGCCAGACGAATGGCCCCTTGGGTAATCGCAAAAGCAAAAAAATGGCTTGAGCCTGAAAGCTCATTCCGACACAGGCCGGATCTGTATCCCCTTAGTTACTGGATTCAGCGGGAAATGTATAATAGCCATTTCACTTTCACAGATCCTGGGCGGAAAAAAAACAAAAAAAATCTATAATCCCCATTTATATGCTAATGGAGTGGTGTCTCCAATCAGACTGACAGCCGGGGAGGGGGGGGGGGAGCGTTGTCCGAGGGGCTGAAACTTCAGCAAATCAGCTGTCACTTTCCAATGTCCTCAATTCAGTTGATAACACTGAGGAGAGAGTATTTTGGGGGAACGTCTCACCGTGCCGCCTTTTATTCATGAGACTCGCCCTTCAGTATGGAAATGACAGCACCCCTATAATTCATATCATATGGGGCAGTATTTCCCTGTGTTTAGAGAAAATATGCACCAGATACATACTGCTTTACATTCAAAATCAAAATATACAGAACAGCAATGTTTTGGGCAAGGTTAGACTGTCCCAGACCCGATCCCTATATAATGCTGCTTCTGACCAGACCTCCCTAACTGGTCCCTAGATGGGAATGTTCTGGGCACACAATAAGCTTTACCCTCATACTGTACTGTCTAAGGGAATCAATATGGCACCTCCCTCCTCCCATATGTATAAATACAAATATACAGAGAAGGAATGTTCTGGGCACACAATAAGCTATACCCTCATACTGTACTGTCTAAGGGAATCAATATGGCACCTCCCTCCTCCCATATGTATAAATACAAATATACAGAGAAGGAATGTTCTGGGCACACAATAAGCTTTACCCTCATACTGTACTGTCTAAGGGAATCAATATGGCACCTCCCTCCTCCCATATGTATAAATACAAATATACACAGAAGGAATGTTCTGGGCACACAATAAGCTTTACCCTCATACTGTACTGTCTAAGGGAATCAATATGGCACCTCCTCCTCCCATATGTATAAATACAAATATACAGAGAAGGAATGTTCTGGGCACACAATAAGCTATACCCTCATACTGTACTGTCTAAGGGAATCAATATGGCATCTCCTCCTCCCATATGTATAAATACAAATATACAGAGAAGGAATGTTCTGGGCACACAATAAGCTATACCCTCATACTGTACTGTCTAAGGGAATCAATATGGCATCTCCTCCTCCCATATGTATAAATACAAATATACAGAGAAGGAATGTTCTGGGCACACAATAAGCTATACCCTCATACTGTACTGTCTAAGGGAATCAATATGGCACCTCCTCCTCCCATATGTATAAATACAAATATACAGAGAAGGAATGTTCTGGGCACACAATAAGCTATACCCTCATACTGTACTGTCTAAGGGAATCAATATGGCATCTCCTCCTCCCATATGTATAAATACAAATATACAGAGAAGGAATGTTCTGGGCACACAATAAGCTATACCCTCATACTGTACTGTCTAAGGGAATCAATATGGCATCTCCTCCTCCCATATGTATAAATACAAATATACAGAGAAGGAATGTTCTGGGCACACAATAAGCTATACCCTCATACTGTACTGTCTAAGGGAATCAATATGGCACCTCCTCCTCCCATATGTATAAATACAAATATACAGAGAAGGAATGTTCTGGGCCATAGAGATATTGTCAATAAGATACACATTCCTTTGCAGTCACTTTCAGACTCACATTCTAGAGCCGCTCTCGGCCTGACTCGTATGATTGGATGTAAATACGCGGGTGGGTGATTGGGGCGAAAGGTACAATTGGAAAAGAGCAGTGATTTGTTTCCTCTGCTATTTATTTCTCATCGGTAAAGACAACCTGTCAGGTTTAAGTAAGGGCCGCGCTGAACGCCACGCTCACTCCTCCATCCTGCAATACAAGTGCAGCATCTCCTTCATAAAATATACACAATCTGATCATTTTTCCCTTTTTCTATACAATCCTTTGCTGACATGAGTGGGAATGGTATAGGCCGTATCATTCCAATAACTTGCAGTTGGTCTTTTTAATAAACAGAGCTGCCCAAATAGCTGCTATTAATGTACACGAAGCCTGTCTATTAGAGAACTCACATAGGAATGTATAGCAGCCTGTCTCTCATTGGGGAGGTTAAGGCTCTTCAGTATTGACACCTATGAGTACATATGGACATCAGGAGAGGCTAGAGGGGAATGCAAAGAGATCGGCAGGTGAGATGCAAAGAGAGTTTATTATAATGGAAGAAGAGGAGGGAGGGGAGGAGAGAGAGACATGGCTGGGAGCGAAGAGAGAAACATTGGAAATGAGAGAAATTCAATTACAAACTAAATTAGTTGTTTCTTTGCTTTAAAATAAAAAAGAGAAAGATGAGGAGACAGGCTGCATTTTTAAGGCCCATTTAGTGACAAATTGATCATTAGAAGATGATGGGATTGCCTGAAATCCCCCGAAATGCTGCAAAACACACACGGCCATTCTTTTCCTAATTTAATTTGCTTCTCCAAGTCACCCACAATGCCCCTCTCCCTGGCACTTTCCCTCCCCCGTATCCTCAAGGATCAAATCAAGAATTCCGCACTGATCCTACAAAGTTTCTTATTCTCTCTTGGATTTAGTTCAACACAAATGCAACCGCATTCTTTTTAAAGAGATATACACGCAGCACAATTCAGCAGGAACAGCCCCTTGTTTGCTCTCCGTGTGCTATAAAGGGGGTGTTCACCTTCCATATAATTGTTTTCAGATTGTTCCCCAGAAATAAAGACTTTTTTCAACTACTTTCCATTTTAAGTTTTTTACCGTTTTTCTAAAATCTAAGTTTAAAGTGTAATGTCGGTGTCTCTGGTGTTTGAGTCTGGCAGCTCAGGTGCAGATCCGGAGCTGTTACAATTTTGTGGGGCATATTTATCAAGGGTCGAATTTCAAATTTGAAAAACTTCGAAATTAGAATTCAAACAGACCAACTGAAATTAAGTCGAGGTTTTTTTTTGGCCGAATAGGTCAGTTTTGGATTGAATAGGTCCATATTCAAATCGAATTAATAGCGCATTCGATCGAATTTGATTCAGAGTTTTTCCCCAAAAAACTTTGATTTTTCAAAGTCCACCAATTGACTCCAAATGGGGTCTAGGAGGTCCCCCATAGGCTAAAACTGCAATTTTTAGATGGTGAATGGTCGAATTAGAATTTTGATACATTTCAAAATCCGGATTTTCTGAATGTTTTGCAAATTTGAATCGAATTTGGACTATTCCCTAGTCGAAGTACACAAAAAATAGCTCAAAATTCGAATTTTTTGAATTCGAAAATTCAATCTCTGGAGTATTAGCAACTATTGTATCAATTCTAACAGCTGCCTGTAATGAAACTCAGGGATTCTGCTCAGCAGGGACAGTTTGTAGTTTACAGGGTCGGCGACCCCCCCCCTCCCAAAGCTGCTTTAGAAGGTGAAAAATTACACTTTACACAAAACAGTCACAAATAGAAAAAAAAGCAATTGGGAAAAGTCTTTATTACTGGGGAACAATCTGAAACCAACTGAACTGAAAAAAGTGTTGGAAGGTGAACGACCCCTTTAAGGCATTAACCCCTTGTGTTTGGTGGAAGGGGTGGGAGGCAGAAGGCTCATTTGCAGTCGATACTAATAACCTTGAATCTCAGATTTCTATGCTTTTTTTTTTAAACAAGGAACAATTAATATGCAGCCAACTAAGAGAGTGAAATACAATTTGTTGTTTAATGACACTTTGGTGGGAAGTGAGTGGCAGTGAGTGACAGGCTGTGTATACACCGGCTAATTTACCTGCCATTTCAATAACTCGGGGGAAAAGATTTGCGGCTCTCGGCATCCCTTTGTTTTATTATTTGCGTGGGCAGAGACGTGAGAGGGTATGTCTTATGGATTGTCATGAAAATGGAAATACAGTATATACTAAATACCTGTATCCTTAGCCCTACAAATAGATAAATGGATGGGGAAGGCAAAAGCACTGGTCTCGTATAGGGGCATAGCAGCTGAGGGAGAAAAAAATGATTCTTTTTTTCTGAAATACAGTAATTTCCGTTATTCTGAGTTCTAAGAATCAGCCTGTATTGAGTTATTGTCATATTCCCAGAATATTAATTTCCTTCTATTCAGCACCTTGGCCAGTGGCAGCATCACAGTAGTTAGAATCTCAGCTGCCATAAAGCAGGACAGGACTGTTGCTTACAATGGGGATCAGATAGGATCTGTGCAGCCACTGGGACAGAATGTTCTGTTATACAGATAGCTAGAATCTCAGCTGCCATAAAGCAGGACAGGACTGCTGCTTACAATGGGGATCAGATAGGATCTGTGCAGCCACTGGGACAGAATGCTCTGTTATACAGATAGCTAGAATCTCAGCTGCCATAAAGCAGGACAGGACTGCTGCTTACAATGGGGATCAGATAGGATCTGTGCAGCCACTGGGACAGAATGTTTTGTTATACAGATAGCTAGAATCTCAGCCATAAAGCAGGACTGGACTGCTGCTTACAATGGGGATCAGATAGGATCTGTGCAGTCACTGGGACAGAATGTTTTGTTATACAGATAGCTAGAATCTCAGCCATAAAGCAGGACAGGACTGATGCTTACAATGGGGATCAGATAGGATCTGTGCAGCCACTGGGACAGAATGTTCTGTTATACAGATAGTTAGAATCTCAGCTGCCATAAAGCAGGACAGGACTGCTGCTTACAATGGGGATCAGATAGGATCTGTGCAGCCACTGGGACAGAATGTTTTGTTATACAGATAGCTAGAATCTCAGCTGCCATAAAGCAGGACAGGACTGCTGCTTACAATGGGGATCAGATAGGATCTGTGCAGCCACTGGGACAGAATGTTCTGTTATACAGATAGCTAGAATCTCAGCTGCCATAAAGCAGGACAGGACTGCTGCTTACAATGGGGATCAGATAGGATCTGTGCAGCCACTGGGACAGAATGTTTTGTTATACAGATAGCTAGAATCTCAGCTGCCATAAAGCAGGACAGGACTGCTGCTTACAATGGGGATCAGATAGGATCTGTGCAGCTGCTGGGACAGAATGTTCTGTTATACAGATAGCTAGAATCTCAGCTGCCATAAAGCAGGACAGGACTGCTGCTTATAGTCCATAAGAAACTGTGTTTATGGGACAGACTCATGTAGGGGTTAAGGCAGGAGAGGCAGAATAAAGTTTATGGGAAGGTATTAAAGGCACCAGTTAAATATACATTGGTGGGCACTGCTCACATAATGGATCTGAGAGGTGGGACAGGACAGGGGCATCCTGGGTATTTATTTGGTGCTCAGTTTTCTGTGTTACAAAGTATCAGACGTTAAACACGTTGATATCAATATGTATCACTGGCATTAATGCCTCCCTGGGCCTCTGTGAGACAATTTATGTGCAAGATTTCAGCAAATCCAGCTGTGAGGAGCCTTTGCCTTTGATCAATCTGCTCTTGTTTCCTCTCAGCCAGAGAATTCACTATAAAACACCATTAATATGATTTGCTGCACCGCTCCAGCCGCCCAATCAGAACTCACTGGCCAGACACACGGACATGAGAATGAGACAAGCCAGGACATAGCAGCTGCGGTTGCACAAAGACCCTCAACCCAAAGGCTGATCCTGTAACAGAGGAAGGGGAAATGCCCAATATTGTATAATGTAACTGTATAATGAACCTTTATTATAATAATAATAATAATAATGGGATATTTCCTAACAAAGTCGTGGGGGGGACCAGAGACGCTGCAGGGGAACATCAGTCTACCCAAGTTTTCCTTCTGAAACCCCTGACCCCCAGCTCAGCCATCAGAATCAACTGCCTAGCAACTGTTGCTAAGGAGATGTGCCTCCACCACGGAGGCACAAAAGCAGCAATTCCTCCTGTACCAACCAGTGTAAGGGCACAGCTCAAAGCGAAACGACCATCTGCAACTGCAGCAGGACTGACCCAGCAGAACCACAAATACCTGAGGGGGGCTGAGCGATGCACAAAGGGTGGGGCCCAAATTAAGCAAAAGACAAAAGTCCAATATCAATGTATCAATTCTTGCACAGTGACGGGCAAATTTCTCTCGTTTCCTTTCACCTAAAAATTTGCGGATTTTGTGCGAAATTCGCGAAACGGCGAAAAATTTTCGAACAATTTGTGACACTTGAAAATTGACGCCAGTGTCAATTTTGGACGCACGTCCGAAAAGTCAATCGCGTCAATATTACCGTTGGTGTTAAAGTCAATGGGCGTCCCAATAGTGTTGACCCACGGCGATTTTGACGTGAGCGACTTTTCAGACGCGCATCCAAAATTTTTTGAAACCAGTGTATTTTTGCTGGAGTTTTGCGAATCCATTCACAGTGGTGAAACGCGGAAATTCACTGCGAATTTGCTCCAGGCGAATTTATTCGCCCATCGCTATTCGTGCATAAATGAACAATATGCCATTTGCACTTATTCAGCCTTCAATATGAGTTGTGATACTTGGACACTTTGGCTGTTGCTAAACTACAGCTCCCATCATCCCTGCTCAGTCACCGGTTGCCTGTGCTGCTTTAATCTAATGGTCCTAAAATATTTTGCACGTCTCTGTAGGATAAATATGATGTCAGAGCTGTCTGTAGGGGCTGTTATAGGGATTGTTCACCTTTGACTTAACTATTAGTATGATGTAGAGAGGGATATTCTGAAACAATTTGCAATTGGTTTTAATTTTTTTATTATTTGTGTTTTTTGAGTTATTTAGCTTTTTATTCAGCAGATCTCCAGTTTGCAATTTCAGCCATCTGGTTGCTAGGGTCCAAATTCCCCTAGTAACCATACACTGATTTGAATTAGAGACTGGGATATAAATCGGAGAGGCCTGAATAGAAAGATGAGTCTTAAAAAGTAACAATAACAATAAAAGTGTAGCCTTACAGAGCATCTGTTTTTTTAGATGGGGTCAGCGACCCCCGTTTGAGAGTTGTTAAGAGTCAGAATAAAAAGGCAAATAATTTGAAAACTATTACAAATGAATAATGAAGCCCAGTGCTTCAAATTAGCCATTCTATAACATACTAAATGTTCA
Organism: Xenopus laevis; assembly: GCF_017654675.1. Taxonomy (NCBI): domain Eukaryota; kingdom Metazoa; phylum Chordata; class Amphibia; order Anura; family Pipidae; genus Xenopus; species Xenopus laevis. The sequence goes on from NC_054373.1 coordinate 3,949,643, forward strand.
CATAAAGGCGAAATACCCCTTTAAATATGTGCACTTGACCTGGGCCCTAAAATTTAAGAAGAACAACGTGATTTCAGAATCTTCTTAGTGACTGCTCCATCAATATGGACTGGAAGGCTTGTCCAGGCCCCTCATCTTCTTAGAACTATTTGTATAATTAGATATTTACCCCTTAGACAATTGAAAATCATGGACAGTCAGAACATAGAACGTTTCTCAGCTCCAAAGATAATGATTCATTCTTATAGTTCTGCTTTGCTTTATAATCATTAGGAAAGTCTCTCATCCAGTTTTTCCTGCTGCAAATGACTCTCTTGCTGCGAGTGGCATAATAATAATACTAATGAAATAGGGCACATTGTTACATAGAAGACTGGCTGCGTAGAATACAATGGGCTTAACTCTTACACAGGGGTCGCAGGGGATTCAAGGTGCGTCTTTAGCAGATAAGGAACAAACCACTTGAATCTTTCGGACTTTATAGGGCGTCAGGCTTGTGAGATACCTTTGTAATCTCTGAGATGGTAATTACCACTTGAGGAAAATAATAATAATAATAACAAGGCCATTAATGACCGAGGGTGCCGGGTTTATTGCCGCAGACTCCCCGCTTCTCACGCGGCTGAAATAATTACAAGATCACAGATATCGGCGCTGTCTCGGAATTTAATGACAATTAATTACACACCTTCACTTTCCTCTAATCTGTGGACTTGACGTCCTCCCCTGTCAAATGAAGAGGAAGTGAAAACGAAATCAACTTGATGGGTTTGTTTACTCCTCGCTAAACTCCTTCTCCTTAATCTACCGGGGGACAAATAAAATGAAAGGTTTTGTGTTGCACATTTTTATTTCTTTTTGTTTTGAAATCATTTGCCTTTCAATTTCATTTCCCTCCAAAGTAAAACTAATAATGCCATTTACATAACTCCCCCATGGTCCTGATTTCCATGGCACAGTCCCATATTGCGGATTCAAAAAGGGGTTTATGGGAATGCGGTTCTGGTCAGACTGGGGACATTCCCGGGGGAAATTATACTGTGGATTTGCACAATTGAAATAATAAATATAGATTTGGTTTCCATTTGTTTCATTTCTCCGGAGATAGTGTGAAAAGCTCACTGGCTCAGCCTGCAGTTTCAGTCTTGCCTATAACAACCATTGTGTCCCTGCTGGTGCAGTGGGTCAGGAATTGGGCAGCGGATCAGTAACCAGGCAGATCTGGAACTGGGCATGGGATTGGGAATCAGTAACCAGGCTGTGGATTGGTATTCGGGTAGGAGATTGGGAACCAAGCAGATTGGGATCCAGGCAGGGGATCAGAAACTGGGCAGTGGGATGAGAACTGGGCATGTTATTGGAAACCAAGCAGGGGATCAATAAACAGGCAGAGGATCGGGAACCAAGCAGGAGATCTGGAACCAGGTGGGGGATCAGAAACTGGGCAGTGGTTCAGGAACTGGGCATTGGATTAGGAACTAAGTAGGAGATCAGGAACCAGGCAGAGAATCTGGAACCAATCAGGGGATCTGAATCTGGCCAGTGGATTGGAAACTGGGCATGGGATTGGGAGCCAAGCAGAGGATCAATAACCAAGCAGAGAATAAGCAACCAAGCAGGAGATTGGAATCTGGGCAGTGGATTGAAACTGGGCATGGGATTGCAAACCAAGCAGGGGATCAATAACCAAGCAGAGGATCGGGAACCAAGCAGGAGATTGGGAACCAGGCAGGGGACTGGAAACTGGGCTAGGAACTGGGAATGGGATTCGGAACTAAGCAGGAAATCAGGAACCAGGCAGAGAATCAGGAACCAAGTAGGGGATTGGAAACTGGACATGGGATCAGGAATCAGGAAGGGGATCAGTAACAAGGCTGTGGATTGGTATCAGGGCAGGGGATCAGGAACCGGGCATGGGATTGGGAACCAAGCAGGGGATCTGAATCTGGCCAGTGTATTGGGAACTGGGCATGGGATTGGGAGCCAAGCAGAGGATCAATAACCAGGCAGAGGATCAGGACCCATGCAGGAGATCAGGAACCAGGCAGGGGATTGGAAACTGGGCAGTGGGTTGAGAACTATTGGGTACCAAGCAGGGGACCAGTAACCAATCAGGAGATTGGGATCTGGGCAGTGGGTTGGGAACTAAGCAGGAGATTGGGAACCAGGCATGGGACTGGAAACTGGGCATGGGATTGGGAACTAAGCAGGAGATCAGGAACCAGGCAGAGAAATGGAAACTTGGATTGGAAACTGGGCATGGGATCAGGAATCAGGAGGGGATCAGTAATCAGGCTGGGCATTGGTATCCAGGCAGGGGATCGATAACCAACCAGAGGATCAAGAACTGTGGCAGTGGATAAAAAAACAGGCAAATGATCTCAAACCCAACAGGGGATCAGGAACAAAACAGGGAATTGGTAATCAGGCAGGTAAGTTACTGGCACCTGGTCTTAACAAGATTGAATGAGGAGACATTAAATACAGAGGAGGATACAAATACTTCTTAGTATTAATCATATGACTTGACTCCAAAAGTCTCCTGTGGCTTAAAACAGTAATTCCCCACTTATTTGTCACACAGGCCAGAGTTCAAATCCAATCAGGTCATGATCAAGAACGGCTCCTGTTGTGTTACAATCTCATTAGAAGAAGCCGGGGAAGGGCAAAAGAACCAACCAGGGCTGTAAATGGCAAACTTTGTACCAGTGATAACCAATGAAGTTTTCTTAGAGAGTAGGGAGATAGTAAATCTCTGCCAGCTCAGACAAATAATGATGGTTTCATGGAGCTTTCAATATAATTAACCAGTCTATTTAATCCCACTTAGAATCAAACCCGAGAGTCTAGGGATAGGGAGCCTGCAAGGCTTGTTAGATAGACTTTATAGAGACTGATATCTAGAATGTTTCATCACAGAAACCTTAAAAACCAAAAAGCAGAAATACTGTTAGAGCTCAAATAACTAGAGAATGAGGCTGAAAAGTAGGGTAATAAATGATGAATAGGTTTATCCTCTAAACCCGTTTAAGGAGAGAAGATCAGACAAGCACAGTCCTGCAGCATCTTCTCTAATGGAAAGGGAGGGCAAATGCATCTCAGCCGCCTGCAGCAAGAAAGCAACTTAAACTGGGGGGCATTTCAGGATAAAACTGCCACTGAGGTGCCCAAGAAACAGTATCATTATGTTTTATCTATATATATATCGCCTCTATATACCGTGGAGATGTAACCTGGGTGGTATTAAAACTGAGCAGACCTTCAGCTATTGGTGAAGTACAAACCTGTTAATCCTCTGGAATATTTTGGAGGTGACCCATATTTATACCTCTGGTGGGGGCATAAGTTGAATATCTAACGACAGATCACAATATTATCTCATAAACTGGTCTGTAAAGCTTACACTCCAAAGAGTGATTTCCTTTAATGACTATAAAGGGCAAGAAGGGCTTTGCATGGAGGGGAGAATTAAAACTGAAGGTAAAGAGATAGATTTCCATGGGAAGCTTATCAGGGGCTGGCAATAAATCCCATCTGAAATGTGGCGAGTTTAAAGCCCTTTGATTAATTACATAAAGGGGAGTCTTGTGAAAGGAGCCTGTCTGTTCCTTGGGATTATCTATTAGACTCTTTGTCTAAACACCGAGGTAACAGAACTTCTCAGCGCAGGAAAGTTTCCCTTAATAAATCACACAGAGGGCTTTGTTCTTAAGCACAAGAAAGAGCCTTAAGTAGGAATAAAAGAGAAAATATTAAATATGATTGTCTCTGTGAATTCATTATTACTCTACTTCTAAACCCTCAGAATGGCTGGCTGTATCTGGGAGTAATCTTTTCATGTTGGGGATCCACAAAGGGGTACCCCCTACTCTTCTCCAGCTGGCAGTTTGATTATTGAGCCTTATTGTCATTCAATAATTCACAGTAAAAAATTTTGACCCACTGGTCACTGAGCCTTTTGCCAGTCCATGCCCCTGATCTTCACTTAACCCTACCCACTTTATACTATGCTAATGTTTTTCCCTTTGGAACTCCTAATTCCTATCACATTTTTTCTGTCCAATGAGAATACTCAGCCAGGTTTAGACCTCAATTTGTTGATTTGCACAAACTCAGGGCAAGGTACAACCTAGTAGAAGATACAAGAACTTATGTGTGACTATATGCCAGCTAAAATAATGGACCAATAATGTTGCCCCCCTTGATCAGCTATTGGCCCAGAAGAGGGGGTTCCCCTTGCTTCCAACCAATGAGCCATAAACACCCCAACAATAGGCATCAGTAGACTTAAAATAAAAAAATCATGGGGCCAATCATTCTGCCAAGGTGTCTGCCATAAACCAATAGTCAGGCAGTAACTAACTGCCACATAATATCTGTATGGGCACCTACATATCTCTCGATAAAGGCCAATTAAAACTGGCCATATTAATATAGTATGAAGCATGAAATATGAATTATGTTTTATTGATATTGGTCAGTTCAGGGATGGGGCAAGTTTGTAGTCTCTCCATCCCTTCAGCCGTATGAACTGGTGTATGGCCACCTTAACTTGTAACCAACAACTAACCTCCCCCCAGTCAGTTCCCATTGGAGTAAACCCTAAAAACCATTAGTAGTTGGCTATAACTAGTTGACATCACCATAGTTGGTTTCCAAAATACCTTATGTCTCATTATTCTGGTACAAACCTCAGTTCATGAACCTGTAGTAGAACACATAGTTTTCCTTAGGGGGTGCAAATACAGACACAATACGGGGCCACACAAACTAGCAGTTGTAGGTTGGACGGGTGGATATTATCAGGAATAGCAAAGCAACATGGAGACGGTATGGAAGAATGGTGGTGATAATATCTTATATCAGTATTGTCCAACTTTTGTCCCAGTACCTATTGAGCTGTAATACAATATCAACTCAATAAGGGCCACACATTGGACATCCTTAATTGATCAGTATCAAGGCCCCTACACAAATTGCTTTGTTCTTGGCCCAAAGTTGGCGCTGGAATGCTGACAATAAGAATAGGACCAACATTATTGATCTTATCCATAAAAGGCGCCTGGATTTATACTCATGTTCTTGAAGAATCCCTTGAAAGCCTCCTAAGATATCCAGCCAGTACTGTGTGCATTATTAGTAATTAAACCAGCCAGACCTTAAATCTCATTTTTTTACTCGAAACGACTTACAAATGTTCTTGGAATACATAATATATATCCGGTTTCATAACATTGTAGGGTTTAATATCATAACAGCAGCACTTTAGCTTATTACTGAGGCCCAAAGGCTTCATGTGGAGTTAGAGGACACCTTGACCAGACAAGACACAGCCTATATAACTTTATTACTCCAACAAGAAGCCCAGAGGCTTGCAATCATCTTGAGGCTGCATTTTTTTTAACCTTATCCCCCTCTCTTGCCCCATTAGTTATTTATTTACTCCATAACTTGCAGCAGCCGGGCGGAGGAGAGGTTAGTCTAACACACATTCGCACGGTTCCAGGAATTGGCACCATATTGCTCATTAAACATTTAGAAACAACAGTTGCTCCCTCTTTCTGCCAATATTTTGAGACAGTTTTATTGTTCCGCTTCTGTCTATGACATAGAATGTTTTATTCATGAGCTGCGATGCCTTATTCCTCGGCTGAACTCTGAGCCAAGACAGATAAGCTTTCTTGCAGCCCCCCCATCTATGACCCGAGCATGAGCAGTCTCACAACCAAGTCCAATGTATTAACATATGTCTCCAGTGCTACATAACAGTGTCACGGTCTGTTCTTGATAGGCCTTTAACATTTCTGGTAGTCAGAATAATACATTGTGAAGAACATTGAGTAAAGGTGAACAAATATATTGTCTTTAGAATATGTCTAGTGCTACCAATCCCTATTTCTGTAGGGAAATGAGAGAGAGCAGACAGTAACCCTTCCAACACTTTCCTCTTGTCTCTATATATAAGTACCTATCTAGTGTTACCAATCCCTATTTCTGTAGGGAAATGAGAGAGAGCAGACAGTAACCCTTCCAACACTTTCCTCTTGTCTCTATATATTAGGTACCTATCTAGTGTTACCAATCCCTATTTCTGTAGGGAAATGAGAGAGAGCAGACAGTAACCCTTCCAACACTTTCCTCTTGTCTCTATATATTAGGTACCTATCTAGTGCTACCAATCCCTATTTCTGTAGGGAAATGAGAGAGAGCAGACAGTAACCCTTCCAACACTTTCCTCTTGTCTCTATATATTAGGTACCTATCTAGTGTTACCAATCCCTATTTCTGTAGGGGAATGAGAGAGAGCAGACAGTAACCCTTCCAACACTTTCCTCTTGTCTCTATATATTAGGTACCTATCTAGTGTTACCAATCCCTATTTCTGTAGGGAAATGAGAGAGAGCAGACAGTAACCCTTCCAACACTTTCCTCTTGTCTCTATATATTAGGTACCTATCTAGTGTTACCAATCCCTATTTCTGTAGGGGAATGAGAGAGAGCAGACAGTAACCCTTCCAACACTTTCCTCTTGTCTCTATATATTAGGTACCTATCTAGTGTTACCAATCCCTATTTCTGTAGGGAAATGAGAGAGAGCAGGTCTGTAATTTGATCTCTCTGCATGACCAGCACTAGCCCAAGACCAGGAGGCTCTGTGGAGCCAGCTTCAGTACTCCAGGCTCAGGCTTTTGGGCCCAGCCTGGAGGAAAGTTTGGATTGTGGTTCTGACTCCAAGTCATTGGAGTTTGGATCAGTTGGAGAAGGTGTGGGGAGACCTGCACAGTTGAGTGGAGGCCATTGTGTTGCAGTGGAAGTGGAGGCAGGTGAGATGGAGGCCCAGGTCCCTGCCAAACAAACTGCTGAGAAAAAGACTTCTGGAGGCAGAAAGTCTGAGCCATCAGAAACCAGAAGGAGTGGAAGAAACACCCAGAGGCAAAAGAAAGTGGCTGAACTTACCCCGGGAGCAGCTGAGGAGGAAACTCGTACCTTGCGTTCTGGTGCGGTGAGTACTAAATCCCCTCTTCCCAAAAGCAGAAAACACCAGCGCTCTGCATCTCTGGGGGCTTCACCTTCTGGTGTTACAGTGAGGGCTGAAGCCAGACTGGATGCTAAAGGCACATGTCATGGGGAACCACAGGGTGGAGGTGTGTCTGTGCATGAACTACAACTCCCATCATCCCCTGTAAACATCTCTTCTGGCAGCCAAATAAGTCAGACTGGGGGTGATGAATATGTGGTGCCAGAAACACCCCTTGAAGACTGTGCTGCAGGGAAAAGTCCACCTGGAAAGGGAGAAGTTGTTATTTTGTCCCAAACTGTCAGATCTGGGGCTGCTGCTGCTGAGGTTTCACAGGCCGGGGAATCCAATGCTGAGGATCCTGCAGGTAACGAGACACCTGAACCCAACGCTCAGCTTAACCCTTTACCTGCCCAACTGACTGCAGCCACTAGAGGGAATCAGGGAAGCTCAGCTGTTGCTGCTGGGAATGTGATGCCTGATACAGACAATGAGGCTGAGGATTCAGAGGGGGAGCAGAAATCCCAGGACTCCAGTGATTTAAGTGCAACAGATGAACCAACTGCACAAAGGAGAATGGGTGAACCCACTGATGTAAACCCCCAGCTACCCAGTCATAAGGATATTGCTCCTATCCTGCAGCAGCTGTCTGAGGCCTATAAGCAGAAAGGAAAAAAAGAGGCAGAAATTGTTGCGCAGCAGAAGCTGATCGGAGCTGCTTATAAGAGGAATAAAGGCAGACTGGAACTGGACCTCATTACACTTAAAGGGGAACTCTTTGAAACCGAGGTCTCCATAGAGAAACTGTTGAGCAAAGCAGGGCCCTGGAGAGAGACTTTTGAAAACAGGGAGCGGTTTGAGAAGCTGCAGAAATCTCTCAGGGAGGAGGTGCCATACCGCAGCCGCAAGCTCAGCACCACCAGCTACTCTGCCTCTTCTGATACAGAGGGGGATTTCAAGAAGCCACAAGCTCCAGCCAAGAAAGCACCAACAAAGAGCAAGAAGAAGGACGGGATCCACTGGCAGGAACTGGCATTTGATGTGCAGGAGGTGACAGAACAAGAGAAGAAGAAGCAGCAAAGGGAAGAATTTAACATGATTCAGGAAGATTTCCCTCCTTTGTCACCTGCCGCCCAACCAACCAAGTCACCTCAAGCCCAAGCCCAGGTGTTGCAGGAAGATCCAGTTGCCCCAATGGAAGTATCGTCCAACCATTCAGCTGCGAGTGGCATGTCTGGGGTGGTGCATGGAGATGCTGTTGGCATGAATGATGGTGCGGCTGATGCTGTGCTTGTGGGAGCGAGTGCTCACGGAGAGTCAGTGGTGGTGGGTACACAAGCGGTGCTGGTGGCGGGTAATGATGGCAATAAAAACCTAAAGCCATCTGTAAGTGATGGAGGGAGAGATGGTAGGGCCCAGGCAGAGAGACAAAGACAGCAGGGACAGAATGGTAGGGCTCAGCAACCTGGTGAACAGGCCTCAACTTCTGGGGCAGATGCCGGCACATCAGGCAATTTCTGGGAGCGCAGGCGGTTTTTCCCTGCAGGTGCAGGTCCTTCTTTTGGGGGTCAGGCTTTCCGTAGGCAAAACTGCGTTAAACTGGTGTGGGAAGGGAAGAAAGAGGAGGCTCCTAGTAGAACCTACATTATTAAGACACTGCTGGAAAGGTCTGCCAAGTTTAAGGCCCGTGAAATGGAGGCCTGCATTGTCCAGTCCCCTACAGAATGGGATGTCAGCTTTAAAATACCACAGGGACTGGATGCATTTTGGCGCCTTTTTGACACCCTTAGAAATCAGCCAGAATGGAAAAATGTTGATGCCGTTCCAGTCTCCAGACCTGAGACAAAAACTGTCACTATCATTGTCAAAAATGAAGGGGTGCCAGTTAATGATGTGGCGTTGTGGCTGCAGCGCCAGTGCACTGTCCTCTCCCCACTGGCCCGTATATATGAAGATGATGTGTGGACAGGGGGGTGGAAAACAGAGGTAAAACTTAAGATAGTTGATAACATCCCCCAACATCTGCCCACAACCTTTTTCATTGGCAAAGAGAAGTGCGTTTGTTTCTATTTTGGCCAACCGAGAAAGTGCTTCAAATGTGGTTCCCTGAATCATCTTGCTAGCTCCTGTCTGGTGGAGAGGTGCACTTACTGTGGGAAGATAGGCCACACAAAAAAGGTGTGTAAGATCATTATGTGCAACCTCTGTGGTAATATAGGTCATGCCCACCGCCTGTGCCCTAAAGCCTGGCACAATAACAACACCCAGAGGGAAGATGTGTTGGAGCAGGAGGAAGATCAGCTACTGATTGATGCAGTTCAGGAGATAGAGCAGCAGGAAAGGGTGGAGATAAACCACAGACAGGAGGCTGCAAAGGCCATTCAGGCCCAGCAGAGAGACCCCGGGAAAGATCAGAGCAGTAAGGGCAAGAAGGCACAAAGTCAGGAAGGGAGCTCTAATGATCAGGAACATGATGTTCAGAGACCACAGGCAGGCCCATCATTGGCTAAAAAAGGCCCGTCAAAGGCTGTAATTCCCCCAAAAGCCCCTGATCCCAAACAGCAACCAGCTACATCAAGGGCAGTAACACCCCAGCAATCTCAGGAATCCAGCCTGAGCCCTGCACCCACCTTGCAGGAACATTCACCCAAAAAAAAGAAGAAGAAGAAAAAGGGTAAATCAGACAGTGAGCAGAGAGACACCCAAAGCCCTGAGGAAGGGGGTTGGCAGTTTGTTAAGACCTCAGGTAAAGGAAAGAAGTCCCCTGGAATCATGTCTTTCAGCCCACAAACATCCAATCGATATGCCCAGCTGCAAAGCGAAGGCGATGATTTGGATGATGATGATGATTCTTGGGGGTCTAAAATGGAGACCGAGTTTCAGAGAATAGATAAAGAACTTTCTCTACAACAGTCAGTGCAGCATTCATCTCCCATTAGTCAGTCAACACCTATGGGTGGTGGGACCATATCAGATGATGTGGTGTGTAGTGAAGCCTTGTCAGAAGTGGTTGGACCCACTATGGCCTCTTTAGAAGAGGTTCAACATGTCCTGGCATCGCCAGATATGGTTATCTCTCAGCCTGAGATGGATCCAACCACAGAGGACGAGATGGTCCCTCTTGGGGATGAGGACCCTTTACCAGCAGGGGTCCAGATCAAGAGGTTTGGAGAGGGGGTATGTGAAGATGAAAGAGAAGGAAAAAAAGCCAAATTAAAAAACCAACATGGCTACGGTACCAGTTAGGATTTACACCTCTAATGTCTGTAGCATCCGCTCGCCCAGGGCTAGATTTCTGGCCTTCTCTAGTCTCTCATCATCAGATGGAGACATTTTTTTCCTTCAGGAGACTCGATTGACCACCAGGGCTGACATTCGGAAGGCGACTTCTGAATGGTGTCATGGGCCTTCTGTCTGGTCAATAGCGGCTGAGCCATGCGGTGGTGTTGGGGTGCTGTTCAGAGCTGCATTAAATGTTGTCGTTCACCGTCTTATTGAGATCCAGGTAGGCAGGTGTCTGCTCCTTGATGTCACAGCTGGGGGTAGGAGGATGCGCCTCATTAATATCTATGGGCCCCACAATGCACAGCAAAGGAATACACTGCTGTCTGACATGAGGCAGTACCTCCACACCTCTCTCCCAGTGGTTCTTGCTGGCGATTTTAACCAGGTTTTAAGGCCACAAGATAGGACAAGTGCTAGAGTCAACAGGGCAGAAGGATATTTCCTTAATAATATTATCCAGCAGGCAGGCCTGGTTGATGTTGCTACCAAGGATGGCCGTATCGGGCGGCATACTTACCACAATGCAGGGCGATCTAGTCGTCTAGACATGGCCTTTGTTAGGGGAGGGGAGACCTTTACCGATGTACGTGAGCAGGCTGTTGAATACTCTGACCACTTTACAGTCTCTTTCTTATGGGGGGCTTCTTCTATCCCAGCCAGAGGTAGAGGCCTTTGGAGGCTTAATGCAGATTCCCTGGCAGGGCAGTCAGCTCAGCGTTCCTTCAGGATGCGTCTTCAGAGCGAGATTGATAGGGTTGACTTTTATGACTCTGTGTCATCGTGGTGGGAGGATGCCAAAGAGTCGTTCCGAAAGCTCTTCAGAAAGCTATCTGTACGTAGGGAGGGAGAGAAATACAAAAGATACCTGTCCCTACGAAAGAAGTTGGAGGCCTGTATTTCGGACGGGGTGGATGGGCCAAAGTTGAACCAGCTGAAGGCCGAGATCAGGCGGCATCAGTACAGCCGGTACAGATCTTTGGTTCTGGAGAGGGATTATGGGAGTTTTCACTCGCCGGACCCTTTTCAGAATTACCGAGAATCTGTGGCCAGGAAGTTAGTAACAGGCCTCAAGGACACCCAGGGTAAGTTGCAAACTACTAGGGAGGGCATCCTGGGTGTTGTGAGGTCTTACTATGCCGACCTTTTCCGGAACAAGGCTTTGGATGGGGACTGGCTGACTGACTACTTGGAGGCGACCCCAGGGCCTGATACATCTAATTTGGACTTTTCCCCTTTGGAAGCAGAAATAACGGAGGCCGAGGTAAGAGCAGCTATTGACAGCCTTCATAAAAAGAAGGCTCCAGGCCCAGACGGCTTAACAGCCGAGTTTTATAAGATTTTCAAAGAGGAGTTGGCCCCGGTCCTCGTGGAGGTCTTTAGAGACAGCCTGGCGGAGGGCATCTTGCCCCCCTCCATGAGGGTTTCTTCTTTGATCCTGCTTTCAAAGGGTAAGGACCCAGAGCATATTGAGAACTGGAGGCCTATTGCCCTTCTCAATAACGATAGGAAGATTCTCGCAAGGGTACTTTTTGACAGACTTATTCAGTTCTCAGGCACGTTATTGTCAGGCTTTCAATTCGGCACGGTGAAAGGGCGGAGCATCTTTGGGGCTCTTCTTACTATCAGGGAGACCTTAGAAGTGTGCAAAGCTCAGAGCAAGGGCTGCTACATTGTCTCTTTGGACCAGGCCAAGGCTTTTGACCGGGTGAATCATCAGTACCTGTGGTCTACTTTGTCAAAGTACGGCATCCCGGGCAAATTTATCCAATGGCTGGCAGTTTTGTATGAAGGGGCCGTAAGCTTCCCACTTGTCAATGGTTGGAGGGGAGATGATTTCAATGTGGAGTCTGGAGTGCGACAGGGTTGCCCCTTGAGCCCACTCTTGTACGTATTTGCCATAGACCCATTCCTGCGCGGTCTGGAGAGCTGTGGCTTGAGGGGTATATCGGTCCCCAGATGCCAGACATTGACATCCCTCGCCTACGCGGACGATGTGACAGTTGTGGTATCCAGTCCAAAGGACAGGAGGCTGCTTAACGAAACCATCGAATGTTACTCTGAGGCCTCTGGGTCAATGATTAACCGTGACAAGTCGGAGGCTTTTTGGACGTTGAACGGTGAGCCTGACTTCCAGCTCCCCGAATTTTCAACTGCCCCATCCCACATAAAGATCCTGGGGATAAAGTTTGGGAGGGAAGACAATTGCAGGCTAAATTGGGATACAAAACTGGATGTCGGAACAGCAAAGGTCCAGCGATGGAAGGGATGGAGGCTGGCCTACAGGGAAAGGGTGAAGCTCGTCAAGGCCTATCTGGTCCCTCTGTTTTTGTTTGTAGCGTACGTGTATCCATTGCCAGAATCTCTCTACGCCAGGGTCCACAGTCTGTTTTTCCAGTTGCTCTGGGGACACAGGCTGAACCCAGTCAAAAGGGGGATAACGTACCTACAGCGGAAGGAGGGTGGTTTGGGCATGTTGTGCCCAGTGGCTTTCTTTGGGTCACTTTTCCTGAAGTTTAACTTTGGGGGCTTGGCCCAAGGAAATGATTCCCTGTGGGAAGTCTGTATCAGGAACTGGGTATCGCCTTTTGTAGGGACATGGTTTCAAGGCGGTAGAATGAAGAGATTTCGGATAGTACAGGGATCCCTCCCATCATACCTAGTTCTCGCTCTGAGGATTCTGAAGAGGTGGGATGTCAGGGTGGGTGAGCTGGCCACATCTTCCCGAAGGCAGTTGTATCACAGGGTGATCAGGGACTATTTTGCTGCTCCTCTTGTTCTGAGAGACTGTGTGGGTGACATCCTTCAGAAAAGCCTTCACTTTCTTAATGGCAAGAGACTCCCCCCTAAGTTTTTTGACAACTGTTGGCTTTCACTCCAAGGGAAACTCTATGTCCGAGGCAACTTGACTTATCTTACCATTGGCAGCAAAGATTGTCCCTGGGGGTGTGGGGAGGTGGAGACCCAAGAGCACTTTCTTGTCAGTTGCCCAGTGACTAGAGATGTCTATAGTCAGATGGCAGCAGCTCTTAATATCCCACTCCTGAACAGTCTGAACTATGCAGACTCAGCCTATGGGGTTCCCGCTGTACACCACCCACTGGACCGTGAGACAATTTACATCATACTTGCATGCACGCGGTACCAGATCTGGCAGCATAGGTGCAGGAGATCTTTTGGCCAGTTGGGTGGTACCCCAGATAAAATAGTGAAGGCAGCTCTGGCTCAGTTGAGTTTTCTGAAGGGAATTGAGATAAAGAGGTTAACATCAAATCAGAACCTATGGAGAGGGGTGAACCTTGCTCTTTCATCTTCATGAACATGCCCTCATCTCAAGGAATGTACCTATTGTATGTATATGGCTCCCTGGGCACTGATACTGCTCCTCTCTTTTTCTATAGGCTGGAGGTGCAGTTTTCTGTAGCCTGGATTCAGAATATGAATATGAAAGTATTATGTTTTTGTTGGGTGAGAAGTTTGGTCCAGGAAAGACTTTTCTGGAATGCTCATTTGGGGTTGGTGGTGGGGGAAGGAAGGCCATATGGACAATCGAAGACTTTTCAAACTGGCCTTTGATTTGGTGTGTTTGATGGAAAAGTTGCCAATGGACAGAGGGATGGACTCTGCGGGCTGGAGGGTGTATGGGTGGGTTTGTGGGATTTTTGGTTATTTTTGTTTTATTGTATGATTTTTGAATTGTTTATGAATTGATTGAATTGAATTGCTTATTGTAAAGTGATCTTTTAAATAAAAAATTTCTATATATTAGGTACCTATCTAGTGTTACCAATCCCTATTTCTGTAGGGAAATGAGAGAGAGCAGACAGTAACCCTTCCAACACTTTCCTCTTGTCTCTATATATAAGTACCTATCTAGTGTTACCAATCCCTATTTCTGTAGGGAAATGAGAGAGAGCAGACAGTAACCCTTCCAACACTTTCCTCTTGTCTCTATATATTAGGTACCTATCTAGTGTTACCAATCCCTATTTCTATAGGGAAATGAGAGAGAGCAGACAGTAACCCTTCCAACACTTTCCTCTTGTCTCTATATATTAGGTACCTATCTATTGTAACCAATCCCTATTTCTGTAGGGAAATGAGAGAGAGCAGACAGTAACCCTTCCAACACTTTCCTCTTGTCTCTATATATTAGGTACCTATCTAGTGTTACCAATCCCTATTTCTGTAGGGAAATGAGAGAGAGCAGACAGTAACCCTTCCAACACTCTCCTATTGTCTCTATATATTAGGTACCTATCTAGTGTTACCAATCCCTATTTCTGTAGGGAAATGAGAGAGAGCAGACAGTAACCCTTCCAACACTTTCCTCTTGTCTCTATATATTAGGTCCCTATCTAGTGTTACCAATCCCTATTTCTGTAGGGAAATGAGACAGAACAGACAGTAACCCTTCAAACACTTTCCTTTTGTCTCTGCCTCTATATATTAAGTATCCATCTAGTGATAAGCCATTTCTGGTTGACAGGGTCACTAACCTAAGCGACAAGGCAGTGGATTAAAGGCTGCTAATAAAGCTACTTATGATAATACTAATGCTGCACATTAATAATTCATTTTTGGAATTAATTTTCAATTCCCACAGAAAGTAGTTTTTTTCCCATTTGGCCACTTTAAAAGGCTCCCCTCTCCCAAACAGAATTTTTGAGATAATTATTAATACATACTGCGGGAATCATTTGCAATGCATGCGCCCGCTCTGTAACCCCGCTCCCAATGAATATTTAATAAGCACCCGTCTCAGAGAGGCACCTAAAGCTTTGGTATCGGCTGCTTTAGGATTTTGGATGTAGAAATCAGTGATTGTTGTTTCAACCCACAATGCACTGCTTCAATGGCAGGCTGACCTATGGCAGGAGAGATTATTTTTGACTTTATTTTGCCTTTTTATACCTAGAGAGAGATGTTTGTAGGGGCCCCTGGGGCCCAGAGAAGCAACACCTGTTGGGATTCTGTTGGGATTTGTCAGCAACATAGGAGTTAATTGATCTGAGTCTTCCCAAGGTTCAAACCCTGCTACATGCTTTTGTGGGTACAGACCCCTAGATGAGACCAAAATCAATTATAGGAGTGCTTCACCTTTAAGTTAACTTTAACTATGTTATAGAATGACCAATTCTAAGCAACTTTTCAATTGGCCTTCAATATTTAATCATTTGCCTTTTTCTTCCGACTCAGTTTTCAAATGGGGGTCACTGACCCCATCTAAAAATAAATGCTCTGTAAGGCTACAGTTTTTATATTCCTCATCTTTCTATTCAGGCCTCTCCTATTCATATTCCAGTCTCTTATTCAAATCAATGCATGGTTGTTAGGGGAATTTGGACTAAAATTGCAAACTGGAGAGCTGCTGAATAAAAAGCTAAATAACTCAAAAACCACAAATAATAAAAAATGAAAACCAATTGCAAATCAGTGCATGGTGGTTGCTAGGGTAATTTGGACCCTAGCAACCAGATGGCTGAAATTGCAAACTGGAGATCTGCTGAATAAAAAGCTAAATAAGTCTCCTCTGTCTTTTCCCCCTCTTTCTCTTCTCCCTTCTATTCCCTCTTTCCACTCGGGTACAGTGGATTCCCAATGCTATCACTACTCTGAACCAATGGCGAATGCTTCTGTGATCTCGTGGAATATCAGGGGGCTAAATGATAAGATTAAACGGGCGCTCTTGTTTACTGCACTAAAACAATGGTCCCCTGATATTGTTTGCCTCCAAGAGACACATTTGACAGGACGGCGGGTTTTAGCTCTCAAGAGAGGCTGGGTAGCTCATGCATACCATGCTACGTTTTCCTCGCATGCCAGAGGGGTTGCGGTGCTTGTTAAAAAAACCTTTGTGTTACACCAGATACATACAGATCATTATGGGAGGTATATCATTTTACACTGTACTGTTAGGACGTTTGAATTTATATTGGTTAATGTTTATGCTCCCCCTCCTCTTTGCTTAGATTTACTGGCTCAAATCCTCCAAAGGGTGTTGAACCTACCGCCACTTCCTCAGTATTGGGTGGGGGACTTCAATAGTGGTCTTGTTCCTGCGCTAGATAAACTTCGTGCCACTGAACAGAAGCCTACTAGACTGAAGATATGGGCAGATAATATTGGTCTCCATGATCCATGGAGGGCTAGAAACCCCACTAAGCTCACTTACTCTTGTCATTCGGTAACCCATGGGGCCTTATCGCGTATAGATCTAGCTCTGGTCTCACAGGACTTTGCAACTAAATTGGTGGATATTGGTTATGAAACTAGATCTCTGTCAGATCACTCCCCCCTTTTAATAACGTTTCAGTCATATGCATATCCTGGGTCTAGAAGGTGGCATTTGAATTCCCTTTGGCTAGCTCAAACTTCAGTCCTAGACAAAGTACAACAGTGCGCAGACCATTATTGGGAGGATAACTATGGCACAGCTCCCCCAACAACACTGTGGGATGCCTTCAAGGCAGTGGCAAGGGGAGATATCATACAAGCTGTTAAAGCTTCTAGATCTGATTCTAAATTACAAGTGCAGCAAGCGGCGGAGGTGGTGGAACAGGCAGAGGCCGCTTATGTTGCTGACCCATCTGACAATGCTCATACCCATTTAATTCAAGCCCAATTGACTCTGAAATGCAAACTTACAGCAATAACTCAAAAAAAGATGTTGTATGCCTCTCAGAGAGGTTTTGAACAGGGGGAGAAATCTGGCAAACTCCTGGCCTACTTAGCTAAAGTCTCCTCTCCTAAGACGGTTATTCATAGGGTCAAAACCGTAGGCGACCAGGTGATTACGGACCCCAGGCTAATAGCGGAGCAATTTAGGGACTTCTATTGTCACCTCTATCGATCCAAAGCCACGTATACCCCAGCCCAGCTCCAGGCTTTTCTGACACGTATACCTTTCCCAAAACTTCATCCAACGCACACAGCTCTTTTGGATAGTCCGATCACAGCTACCGAAATTCAAGAGGCAATAAATTCGATGGCATCCTCTAAATCCCCGGGTCCTGATGGGTTGCCAGTGGAATGGTATAGGGCTTTAGGGGAGAAAATAGCGGGTACTTTGTGTGAGATTTTGACGCAGGCATTCAATCTGAATTCCCTTCCCTCCTCCTTTAGTCATGCCCTGATTGTTTTAATTCATAAGGAAGGCAAGGACCCTGAAATGTGTGGATCTTACCGCCCGATCTCATTGCTCAATGTGGATGCAAAGATCCTGGCTAAAGTTCTGGCAGTTAGACTCAAACGGGTTATTACTCACCTGATAGATCCCGATCAGATGGGTTTCATGCCCAACCGCTTCACGGATATCAATTTAAGAAGGCTGTACTATAACATGCAAGTACCGCACGACAATACGGGTTCCAGAGTAGTGGTCTCCTTGGACTCGGAGAAAGCTTTTGATTCCGTGGAGTGGCTGTATTTATGGGGGATCCTTGAGCAATATGGCTTTGGGGGGAATTTTATTAAGTGGATCCAATTATTGTATCAAAGTCCCACGGCTCAGGTCCAGGTCAATGACTTTATCACTTCAGAATTCTCCTTGGGCAGAGGGACAAGGCAGGGGTGCCCTCTGTCGCCACTTTTATTTGCTTTAGCAATTGAGCCCTTGGCCATACAGGTTAGGCTATCCCCATTGATAACCGGTCTTAAGTATGGACCCGTTGAGGAACAGATTTCCTTGTATGCGGACGATGTTTTCCTTTATTTAGCTGACCCAGGTCCGTCGTTAACCGGGGTTTTACATATGTTCTCTACATTCACTGTCTTTGCTGGCCTCAAGATTAATTGGTCCAAATCTGTCATCTTTCCCCTTGAACCTGACTTAGTTCCTAGCCTAGCAACGGACACAAGATTGCAGTGGGTATCGTCCTTTAAATATCTCGGGATAACTATCCATGCTGATCCTGCGCTGTTTATAGCCCAGAATGTTGCTCCCATAACTAGACAACTTACCACAGCGATATCAACATGGAATGCACTGCCTCTCACACTGTGGGGCAGAATAAATGTAATTAAGATGATCTTCCTGCCAAAGTATTTGTACATCTTTCACAATTCCCCTGTAATTCTTGCCAAGCGAGTTATTGACGAAATCCAAGCCCTGATTAGGCCATTCTTATGGAGCAACAAGGTACCAAGAGTCGCTTCCCGTACTTTGATGGCCCCATATGATAGAGGGGGACTGGGTCTTCCGGACCTCTACGCTTATTATCTTGCAGCCCAGCTGACTTATATTAATTGGTGGCTACTACAAGAACTTGAGAATCCTAATGTAATTCTGCAGGCTAGATTTGTGGGGTCTTTGGAAGCTTTAGTAAACTGTGTCTATCGGAAGGCGGATAATTACTCTCTATTTCCACCGTGCATGAAAGCCCCGTATATGGCCTGGCTGCACGTACAAAAGATGCTGAAAATCAAACCCCCCATTCTCTCACCGTTGCTTCCCTTGTGGAACAACTCCCATCTCCACCACTTTAAAGCGACTGAGATTACAAGATACTGGACCTTTACGCCAATTCGGTACCTGGCTGATTTAATAGAAGGCATGAGGTTCATAGACCTAGTATCACTTCAAACCAAAATTGAGACCCCGAATTTGCCAATGTATAGGTACCTACAAATACGCCATATATTCTTTACGCAGTTTGGTACAGCTGATATTTTACTGGAGGAGCCTTTAATTTTGAAGCAGTTTAGGAAAGAAGACACGTCCAAAATGGTGTCTAATTTGTATGCCCAGATTATGGCTACTGCTCAGAGCCCCTTCTCTATAGCATTAGTGTCATGGAAGAGGGATATCCCGGATATGACAGAGGACAAATGGGATGAAGTGACGGGAAATTTATACAATTTTCTGATTAGTGCTAGAGATAAGCTAATTCAATATAAATTCATAATGCGAACATACCTCACCCCCAATAGATTGCACCGTATGGGGAAACTTCCCTCCCCGACTTGCAAAAGGTGTGGGGAACTAGATGGATCATATTGGCACATGGTGTGGTTGTGCCCTATCATTCAACGATATTGGACGGAAATCACCAGGTATATGGTAGATATGCTAGATTTACCCCCACTCCATTACCCTGAGGTTTGTCTGTTGGGTTCGTTGGAAGATATCCTTCCCTCAAATAAAACAAAGATACTCGTAAGGTCACTTCTATACTATGCAAAGAAAATGACAATTATGAAGCGGATGGCACCACTTCCCCCTACGACAGGTGAATGGATAGTTTATGTGAACCGATTACTTCCTTTAATAAAATTGACATATGAGGCTAGGAAATGCCCAGATAAGTTTAGCAGTGTATGGCAGCCCTGGTTAGATGTACATTTGCTTCAATTGTCTTAATAAAGATTTAATGATGCTATTGCTCTTGATGTTACATTTGTATGCAATTGTCTTACGGATGTTATTGTACCCTCCCCCCCCTCTTTCCTTCTGTATCCCCCCCCTCCTTTTTGCTTTTGGAAAACAATAAAAATGTTTACTATCAAAAAAAAAGCTAAATAAGTAAAATACTACAAATGATAAAAAATGAAAACCAATTAGCAGTGCTAAATAAATGTGGACCCTAGCAACCAGACTGCTGAAATTGCAAACTGGAGAGCTGCTCAATAGTGATTGACGAATTTGTCCCGTTTCTCCGAAAAATTTGCGAATTTCCCGTGAAATCATCATCATTTATTTATATAGATACGCAGTGCTTTGAAATTTGCAAAACGGCGAAAAAATTCCCGAAACGTGAATTTTGACACCTGCGTCAGTTCTGACGCTCAGCTCAATTTTGACACCAGTGTTAAAAGTCAATGGGTGACCAAAAAATGTTGACGCGCGACGGTTTTGATGCAATCGACCTTTCTGCCGTGCGTCCAAAATATTTTTCACACTGGCAAACTTTTCGTGGCAGTTTTGTGATTGTTTGGCCGGTGCAACAACGTGGAAATTCTCCACAGATAATTTGCCACAAATAATAAAAAATGAAAACCAATTGCAAATCAATGCATGCCCCAAATTATCCTAGCAATCAGATGGCTGAAATTGCAAACTGGAGAACTGCTGAATAAAAAGCTGAATAAGTAAAATACCGCAAATAATAAAAAATGAAAACCAATTGCAAATTGTCTCACAATAGCCCTCTCTACATCCTACTAACAGTTAATTTAAAGGTGAACAACCCTCTTTAACTCCTTCATTGCCTGCAGTATCTTGGCTGCAATGCATTTGTGTGCCAGGGTGCAACGTGTACCCCAATTCCTTTGATTAATCACCCAGTAAAAGTTTTAAGTCAATAGCAGCAAAATAATGATTTACCGTATATACTCGAGTATAAGCCGTCCCGAGTATAAGCCGAGGTACCTAATTTTACCTCCAAAAACTGGGAAAGCTTATTGACTCGAGTATAAGCCTAGGGTGAGAAATGCAGCAGCTTCTGGTAAGTTTCAATCAAAAAATTGAGGGTTTCTGCTGCCAATGGAGGTGCCGGCGTCTTGTTTTTGGATGCGACCATTCTTGGAAGCCGGCGAATATTCTTGGAGCCTATTCTTGGACGCTGGCGACTATTCTTGGACGCCGGCGACTATTCTTGGGCGACCATTTTTGCGCTTGACCCGAGTATAAGCCGAGGTAGAGTTTTTCAGCATATTTTGGGGGCTGAAAAACTCGGCTTATACTCGAGTATATACGGTAATGGAAAAAACTAAACATCTAAATTCTCTAATATGAAAAATAGACGTTGGCAAATCCTGCGCTGTTTTCCCCGGGGGTGAGGGGAATATACTGTATATAAGGAAATGAGCCAATAAAGCAAGTTGTGTCGTCGATGGTATTTTTTTTTGATTTTTACCCTCAGGCACAAAAAAAAAAAAATAACAAGGATTGGGAAAATGTTTAGAATTTTTATCAGGTGGAGTGGGATCCGGCTGTGTGTCACAAGTGAAGCAGAAGATGTTGCTGTTACAAATGAGTGTGCTTTCCTTCTGCAAGCTGCTAGCCATTAATGATTTATCTGGCAAACAGACAGCTTGCCTTCCCGCTCCCCCTCGCTGCCGTGTTTGGGTTGGAGTGGAACGCGCTCGACTGTAAACACCGGCAAATATTTTGCAGAATCCAGACAAATTGTCAACGCCGGCCTGTTTGTTTATTTTCAATCTCACATCATTAGGGAGACAACAGAATTGAAGAAAAAGGGAGAAAAAAAAAGTATCGTCCTGAATTTCCCCTTTTTAACATATTTGGGGGGTTTTTTCTGACTAGTGGGAGACTTTTTTTTTTATTACTAAATATAGGGATCCGTTATCTGGAAACCCGTTATCCAGAAAGATCCGAATTAGACTCCATTTTATCCAAATAATACAAATTTTGAAAATTGATTTCCTTTTTCTGTGTAATAATAAAACAGTCGCTTGTACTTGATCCCAACTAAGATATAATTAATCCTTATTGGGGGCAAAACCAGCCTATTGGCTTTATTTAATAGTTAATAATTTAATAATTTTCTAGTAGATTTAAGGTGTGAAGATCCAAATTACGGAAAGATCCTTTATCTGGAAAACCCCAGGTCCTGAGCATTTTTGATAACAGGTCCCATACCTGTATATGATTTTTGTAAAATTACATGTTACTAAACTACAGTGGAGTTCTCTCCCAGCTTCACATTTAATGGATCAGCACAGCTTCTCTCCCAGCTTCACATTTAATAGATCAGCAAAGCTTCTCTCCCAGCTTCACATTTAATGGATCAGCAAAGCTTCTCTCCCAGCTTCACATTTAATGGATCAGCACAGCTTCTCTCCCAGCTTCACATTTAATTGATCAGCAAAGCTTCTCTCCCAGCTTCACATTTAATGGATCAGCACCGTTTCTCTCTGAGCATCATATTTATAGAAGAACGAATCCCCTCGCCCTGTGTTTGTAACCAAATGAATGGATTGATGGAATGGATCAGCAGACCCTCTGTCGAAGCATCACATTTAATAGTTCCCTGGGCCTCGTGTCATTTTATATCGTTTTTGAATTATTTGCCTTCCTCTTCTGACTCTTTTCACCTTTCAAATTAGGGTCGCTGACCCCATCTACAAAACAAATGCTCTTGTATGTTGTTGCTATTTTTTATTACTTATCTTTCTATCCAGACCTCTCCTATTCATATTCCAGTCTCTTATTCAAATCAGTGTATGGTTGCTAGGGTAGTTTGGACCCTAGCAACCAGACTACTGAAATTGCAAACTGGAGAGCTGCCGAATAAAAAGCGAAATAACTCAAAAACCACAAATAATAATGTCTCAGAATATCACTCTCTACATCATATTAAAAGTTAATTTAAAGGGAAACAACCCCTATAATTGATCAGCAAAGCTTCTCTCCAAGTATCACGCGCAACTCTTCTCCATACTAATTCCAGTAATATTATGACACAGGATTTCAACCCCAAAAAAGGGATCAGCATTGCTTGTCTTTACTAGCAAACCACCAGTAGTGATGAGCGAAAACTTGAATTTCGACGCCCGCGTCAATTTTGAAGATGGCGTTAAATTCAACGGGCGTCCGAATAGCGTTGACGCGGGCGACTTTTCCGATGCGCGTCCACATTTTTTTGATGCCGGCAAATTTGCGTGGGCGTTTCGAGAATTTGTTCGCCGGCAGTGAAACTCGGTAATTCACGCCTGGCGAATTTATTCGCCCATCACTACCCACGAGCACCGCCATAACACTGCATTGGGTCCTTCACCGACTGGAATATTCAAACCTGCTGGATCTATTTCAGAATTTGGTTAAATATCAATCAGGCAGGAGCTCCTGTAGCAAAAAGGAACAGTATCTCTGGCCCTGGCTGGCCCCGGGGCCCTCACATAACTTTATTAATAGAGAAAGCAGTTGTTTCTCATAACACTAAACATATAAACATGAAATAATTCCGAAAAATATCAACAGGAGCCAGAAATTCCGCTGACCTCGGCCGTTTGTTTCCAACGAAACAAAAAAAAAAACTCTGTTGAATCAATCCGGACGCCCGAGGTCTAAAGGGCAAGTAGATTAAACGTGCGAAAATGACACAATCCCGAGGATTGTAATGGTTTTAATTCCTCCCAGTTATCCGGCGAAACGTTCCGCTTTTACTTCTCAATATATCAGCGCGGAATACAATTTAATTTGCTGTCACCGAGAGAAAGAGATCAAAAACACAAGTTGATTAAACCGCTGATAGCCCCTTTTTTTCTCTTAAGGTGAAGCGTCTCCTTCTGCAGACAAATGAAGTTTAATCCGCTGATGGAGAGATTAATTCGCCTGTAACGAAAGTGACAAACAAGGAAGACTTTCATTCCGTCAGGAAGTCTAAATGTTCCGCAACCAGAATGTGATGCTCCAGGAGAACAGGCAGCCCAGACACGGGATCGGTTATCCAGAATGCTCGGGACATGGGGATTTCTGGATAAAGAATCTTTCCGTAATCTGGATCTTCAACCCCTGAATCTACTAAAGAAAAAATCATGAAACAAATCCAGTAGGATTATTTTGCCCCCAGTAAGGATTAATTATATATTGGTTTGGATCAAGTACAAGGTTCTGTTTATTATTACAGAGAAAAAGGAAATACATTTTTAAAATGTAAATTATTTGGATAAAACGGAGTCTACGGGAGACGGCCTTCCAATAATTCAGAACTTTGTGGAAAACGGGTTTCTGGATAGAAGATCTCATACCTGTACTAGAAATGGGATTTTCTTTTCTAAACTGCATTATGAAGCCCTGGAGTGGGTCAATCTTGGGGAACTACTATATATATATATATATATATATATATATAAAATACACAAAAGCTGTGAATATCTTATATCCTTATAAATGGTGACTAGTTATGTCACCAGTTATAAACGGTGAGTAGTGATGTCATTTCTGTCACATGACTCACTGAAACTTGTGTATTATAATAAATAAAGTACCCCCAGTTGGAAAATATGAGGATATTAGAAGTAACCTTGGAGTACCATGACCTGTATAAAAACACTCAACCTTCGGCCTCGTGTTTTTATATGGTCATGGAACTCCTCGGTAATTTATAATATCCTTATAATTTACAATAGGGGGCACTTTATTCACTATATAATGCACTATGAATAGCCTGTAGATTACTTCCTTATAAACGGGGCTTAGTGATGTTATTAGTTATAATTGGAGCGTAGTGATGTCATTTCTATCACATGACTCACTGAAACTTGTGTATTATAGTAAAGTACCGGTGTTGAAAAATATGAGGATATTAGAAGTAGGATACACCGAATCCAGGATTGGGGTTTTTCAGCAGGATTCAGATACGGCTGAATCCTTCTGTCCAGCCGATCCAAATCCGAATCCTAATTTACATATGCAAATTAGGGGTGGGGAGGGTAATCTTGTAACTTTTTTTTCACAAAACAAGGTAAAAAAGTAAAAAAATGTATTCTCTTTCCCATCCTAATTTGCATATGCAAATTAGGATTCAGATTCGGTTCGGCCAAATCAATGCGAAGGATTCGGTGCATCCCAATTAGAAGTCACCGCAGAATTCCATGACCTCTATAATAACTCAGCCGAATGGAACTCCTCTGTAACTTATAATATCCTTATATTTTACAAGAGGGGCTTTATTCACTTTATATTCCTTTTTATAGCAAAGATAGACAATAGGGCTCATTTACAACCATAATGGTCAAGCAAAAATCAACACGTTCACTGCATGTGTTCAGCTTTGGACCAATAACGTAACTATCAGCTGTGGGGCCCCGGTGCAGGCAGAGCAGCCGGGCCCCCCACCCCCCGGACGCAGTTTTCAAAGCGGATTCGCATTGGATTGAGCATCCAGAGGGCCCTGGTGCAATCGCACCCCCTGCACCCCCAGTAGTGGACAATGCTGGTGGGACACTGGGAAATAACCTGGTGGGCCCCGCAACCAAGACCCACATCCCACCAAAGACGCTGTGCTCCCCCTAACCTCCCCTAATCACTAAGGACTGAAGTTAAAAGTATGCGCAGGGGTGGGAGGAGGGGGAGAGTTGCGGCACCGAGTATTGCCTGGGGGGCCCTTGAGGGGGTGTGGAGGCCTCTAAAGTGGCAGCCCCAGTGGGCTCTGGACCCTCAGTTGACCCTTCATGTGTTGACCCCCTTCATTAAAGGCATTCATTTATAAACACATTCGTCACACCATGGACCAATGCTTCCCTCTAGTGATGGATCACATGCAAGTGGGTCCTATGAAATGAGTGGGGAATTCTGTAGCCACCACTGCCATGAAGGTGGCGCTAATTCCAGGGATGCGTCAGAAGGTCCACAGACTTGCGTCCAATCGGGTGGCTCTAACTCTAGGGTTCTAACATGTCCAATTGCCATTTGAATACCAAGACCCAGAAATTATGCAATTCCCACTTCAACGACTTTGAAAGCATTTACATTTGATTCATAAAATTGCCCCTCCCATAACTGCACTCGCTTTAAGTCACGTCACCGGACGCCATTGGGGTGGGTACAAATTTGCGCTTGGCTGCAATTAACTGGAATTATGGGAAATCACTCATTGTGGGTGGAAAAGAACATGGTGAATTGTGTCCAATATTTTACTTTGCATGAGCGGAACATTCTCCGGAATAAACTTATTAATGTTATGAAACCCCAACACAGTGAATACGTCCCATTGTTACTGATCAAAGGGCAGTTGGAGCCGAATCTTTTAAATGACAGTCGCTAGAACTCGGAGAGAATCTGCAAATATCTGATCTTTCACTCTGTCCAATCAGTATTTGATTTCACAATAAAACTCATTTCTGACGATATGGAAATGGCGGGGAATGTGTTTATAAAACTGACGCTTCGCCTCAATTATTTACGTGCGTTGGGCGGATGAAGGATGGATTATTAAAGGAGCACTGACAGCGTCTCTTCTCCTTGGCACTTTTAAGAGGACTAATATGATCATTAGTCTCTCTGGGAGCCGACGGGATATCACTGTAACAGACAGGAGCGGCTGCGCTAGGGGTTCTTTAGGGTCATTTCATTTTTTACAGCTATTTTTTTTAAAGTTTTTTTATCAAAAACAGATTTCACGGTTTGAGAATTCTTGACTTAATGAACATTTTTAATTATGTTGCGGGGGTAGAAAAGTAAATATACAGAGAATACATTAAAAAAATATGTTCATCAATTGAAACCCTTCCCTCGCAGCAGGATTCATTAGTACCTATTTGATGGCCGGACTAGAACATTCTATGGGAAGGGATCAGGGACACAAGCAGCGGTGAGAATAGAATAATCCATTGACAGTTTACGAAGGGAGGGGCAGGGAGTCTGGGACTCAAGTAGTAGGTGGGGTTAGAACACTCTAATGGCAGCTTACTGGGGAAGTGGGAGGGAGTCTGAGACTCAAGCAGTGGGTGGAGTTAGAACCCTGTGATGGCAGCTTACAGGAAGTGGAGCAGGGAGTCTGTGACTCAAGCAGTAGGGTTAGAACACTCAGCTGGAAGCTTTGAGGGAAAGGGGCAAGGAGTTTGGGACTCAAGCAGTGGGTAGGACTAGAACACTCTGATGGCAGTTTACAGGGGGAGGGGCAGGGAGTCTGTGACTTAAGTAGTGGGTGGGGTTAGAACACTCCAATGGAATCTTACAGGGGGAGGGGCAGAGAGTCTGGGACTCAAGCAGTAGGTGGGACTAGAACACTCTGATGGCAATTTACAGGGGAGGGGTACAGAGTCTGTGACTTAAGTAGTGGATGGGGTAAGAACAATCAAATGGAATCTTACAGGGGGAGGGGAATAGGGGAGTCTGGGACTCAAGCAGTGGGAGGGACTAGAACACTCTAATGAAAGCTTACTCGGGAAGGGGCAGGGAGTCTGGGACTCAAGTCATGGGTGGGATTAGAATCCTATGAAGGCATCTTACAAGGAAGAGCTGGATTTGTAACTCAAATTAACCATATCAGTACTAGATGGACAGAAACTGTGGCACTACTCTTGCTCCAATCACAAAGCATCAAATTATTCACAAAAAGAGGACGTGGAGCTAAACCACCTAATCCCAATAAGACGAAGAAGCATCAAAGGACCTGAAGATCAGTCAAACCCTCAGTACAAATGTAGGGATTTGCAGCACTTTCAGGGGAGGTGATAGAGCACCATATACATCTAACCCCCAGGGAGTCCAGGTCACCCCCCTACCTGAGTTTTGTTTAATATTTCTCCCCGTGACATTCTCCCTCGGCAGTCGGCTGAATTTTAAGTTGATAATAGGAGACTTCAGGTTTCCGTGACCCGTCACTGCCTGTGTGATTTTCACTCTACAAAGTAGCATTCAGTAAATGTCATGGGAATAACAGACATGTTTTGGTTACTTTAATGTGGATTGTGTACCCTCGAGGTGACAGACGCTAAATGTCAAAAAATTATGGTGCTTAGGGTAATATTTAAAGGGGCAGTAAAACTTCCCTAAGAGTGTTGTGCACCCATAGAAAAGGGGGATACAGGGGTGGCCTTCCAGCAGGGGCTGCGGGACTAATACAGTAAAGTAATTGGAGGAGTGAAGACTTAAAGGAAACAGAAGGGGGATAGATAAAAAGAACATCCGGCAATAAATAGGCCTCCTCCAATACCACATTCACCGTATTACATGAGATTTCACAAGTCGTCATGAATCCCACCTCCATTGAATCAACGGTGCATCAGATCGATGTGCTTTTATCATGGCGAGATTATTACCTGCGCTTGTACCGTTTGTCTTGTGGGTGCTGAACAGGCACAAAAATTCTATTTACACTTTGAGCCTGCGGTATGAGCCTGTCTCCTGCTGAGCTCCAGAATTGTGGAGATGCCGGCTCTTGGCTGGAAACAAACACAAATTAATAACACAGCCCAATTACTTTGGGCCGACTCAACGCTGGGTCCCAGGCACAACCTATAGGTTAAAGTGCAACCCAAAAAGCTCTAGTTGATTTTCTGATCCCAGGCATGTTAACCTAGTGCCTAAGGTCAGAGGGACCCCAATATTGCTTTGAATTTCAAGCCTGAGCTCCTTCAAGATATGCCATCCCTTTAACTCTTTTGGTTAGAATAAAATATATAAATATATATATATATATATATATACACACACACACACAAGGATTTGCAGCATATCAGGGCAGATTTATTTTTGTTAAATGGAAGCAGAAGTCATTTGAGGAAAAGGATGTGAGAGCCGAGTTGGACGGCGGGCAGATGCAATCATGCGGGCATCTCTCTCAGTGGCCGCCCTGGGCTACTTGGAGGTAATGATTAGCAGCGAGCCCTTGTGCACCTCATGCATTCACCTCCCTGCCTTCTTTGGGAGAGATTGCTTTCTCCAACGCTTTAATAATATACACTAAAAGCAGCCAAGTGGCGCGATAAATCAGGATGTAGTTGGAGTGGAAGGTACACAGAAACCTTTAGTTTACTGCCCAAATAATCACTCAGCCCCTCTGTTCTTTCCTCACTGCCGGCAATATCTCCCAGGACTTGGAACATATTGTATTGCCCAGGGTGGGGTTTGCAATCTGAGGCTGTTATAACAATGTTATATATAATATATCCCCCTGGGTAGCCAAATAAAGAAATACGTGGAAATGTTACAAGAAAAGATGGCTTATTTATATGGGTAACTGCAAGTACTAGGCATTACAATGGGCACAAACATGACCTCCATTAAGGTAGTGCTTTCACCTCCCTAAGTTCTTAGCAAAGTAATACATGGTAGCAGTAGAAGAGAAGGAGGCTTATATCAGTGACTGCAAGTACTAGGCACGGAAATGGGCACAAATATGGCCTTCATTAAACACAATAAGGCAATGCTTCCACCTCCCTGTGCTCCTATCAAAGAAATGCACGGTGACATTACAAGACAAGGTGGCTTTATTTATATGGGTAACTGCAAGTTCTAGGCACATCAATAAACAAAAACATGGCCTCCAATAAACATAATAAGGTAGTGCTTCCACTTCTTTGTGCTCTCTGTGCTCCTAGAAATAATGGCTTATTTAAATGGGCAGCTGCAAGAACTAGGCAATGCAATAGGCAGAAACTTGGCCTCCATTAAACATAATAAGGTAGCAAAGAAAAACAAGAGAAGATGGCCTATGTAGATGGGTAACTGCAAGTTCTAGGCACGTTCATGGGCACAAACATGGCCTCCATTAAATATTTTGAATTTTTTGGATTGTGACTATATTTTTTAACCTACTACCTTGTTTGGTCATTTTTAACTACTTTTTAATTCAACTAATGAATTTTTTTTTTTTGGGTTTAATACTCTAAATTATTGCACTGCACTTTACCTAAGTAATGAATTTTTCTAGTTATGGATGAATTCAAGGAGTAATATTATCTCACTGATGAATTGAATTAGTTCGATTTTTCAAACTTTTCGATCTCAAAGTATTTATGAAAAGTTTAATGTGGTTATAACGGCACTGGCACTTTAAAATCTTTTTTTAGTACAATTTCTTATGAATTATTGTTGTTAAATAAGTAGGTTGCAGCACCTATTAGAATTTTTCTGTCAACCTTAGAATCATAACTATTGGTGGGGTTTCTTTTTTCTTTTCCTAAAAATTTTAACTGCAAGTTCTAGGCACGTTCATGGGCACAAACATGGCCTCCATTAAACATAATAAGGTAATGCTTCCACCTCCATAAGTTCCCAGCAAAGAAATACATGGTAACAGTAAAAGAGTAGGTGGCTTATTTAGATGGGTAACTCTAAGTTCTAGGTGCAGCAATGAGCACAAACATGGCCTCCAATAAACAATATTAGGTAGTGCTTCCACCATATGTTTAATATGTAAAGTTTATAGGGCAACCTTAACTTTTGAGCTTGAGCTGGTGGTTACTTTATGGCTCCTAATTTCTAAAGCACCACAAAAGCTTCAACATGCTCCTATTGCTTGGCACTGTAAAGGTGGCCATAGACGTAACAATTATGATCTTTCTTGGAAAAGATCTTTCCAAGAAAGATCGTTCATTTCAATACACACGTGTAGAGCTGAATTGTCAGATATACAGGTAGATATACGGGAAGAAACAATAGAATTCTACCTGTATCTGACAATTCAGCACTAACAATGGGCGCTGTTTGGGTCCCTTTAAAGGCACCCGATCAAAATTTTCCGTCCAGCCCGATCAACGAGCCGACCGATATCCAAGTCTTCTGCCGATATCGGTCTGCTCTTTTTCCACCATACACGCAACGAATATCGGACGAAAATTTGTTTGGCCACCTTAAGAGTCGTGTAAGTGGATGCCCATGGTCTTCCCTATGGTGCCACTAGCTGCCATTCACAATCATTGTTCTTTTGAAGAATTTTGAACCCAACGTAAACTCTAATGTCACCAACCTAAATACTTATTTATGGCTGTGAGCAGAGTAATACCAACTATAAACTGAATGGAAAAAGAGAGAAAGGAAAAAAACAGAGAAGGCCAAAAGTACAAAGCTAAAACCATAACAGCTTCATGGTGAGTTCTAACAAATTCTGGGCCTGTTTCACACCAACAATTGGTCTGTTCTATCTAAACATATTGGCAGTCAAAAACAAACCAAACAGTCTCGTCTCCAATCTCGATCTCTAGGGGTACACGGCAGGGATGCCCCCTCTCGCCCCTATTATTTGCAATTGCGATGGAACCTTTAGCCTCTCTTTTAAAACACACTGTTGACGTTAAGGGTTTGTGTATAGGATCTGTCACAGAAAAAGTAGCCATGTATGCGGACGACACCATACTTTTCCTAGAGAACCCTTACAATGCATTGGAAACAGCACTAAATGTGATAAATAAACATACAGAATACTCTGGCTTATCTATTAACTGGGGGAAATCTTTAATTTTCCCAATAGACGAATTCCAATTTGAAGGTCACAGGTATAAGGCCAACCTACCTTGGGTTTCTACTTTTAAATATCTTGGTGTACACATCCACAGGGATTTAAACAAATTCGTAGAACTTAACTTAAATCCTTTACTTAATTTGATTGAAACGAAAACCAAAACCTGGGCCAATCTCCCTCTAACACTTCTTGGGCGAATAAATCTTTTCAAAATGGTCCTCTTACCCAAATTCACTTACTTATTCCTACAAACCCCCCTTACAGTCCCAATGAACTTTTTCCATAGACTCAAATCCCTGCTAAATACCATGTACTGGGGATCAACCTCACCTAGAACAGCTCTTACGACACTACAACACCCCTCTGACAAAGGGGGACTAGCAGCACCAAATATGTTCTTATATTACCTGGCTACCAGGATGGTTACGGTTTGGAGGTGGGCCTCACCGTCCCCCGATATTGCCTGTACAACACTCGAAGCTAAACTGGTAGACTCTTATGAAGCCCTAAAAAACCTACTATATAGAGGACCAAATGCCCAAAGTAAAATATCTCCCTTAATGAGAGCGACCATACATAGCTGGAAAACGGTCCTGACTTATTTCCCCAGGGGTGATGACTATTACTCCACTCATACACCCCTATGGCATAACTCTATATTCCCTCACCTCCTTACAGTGCCAGACCCCAGCATTTGGGCAGGATATGGCATAAAATACATAGGACAGGTCATAACCCAAGGTGAAATATCCACCTTTACCATTCTTAAAGAAAACTTTAACTTACCCAATAAAATGCTCTTCCGCTTTTTCCAGTTGCGCCATGCCCTACAAACACAACTAGGCAAGGAATATATAGACGTTACTCCTAGGAGGGTGGAGGATTTAGTTTTCACCCCTGGATTGTTAAAACCTGTTTCCCAATTTTATTCTCTACTAAGCAACCCTAAAGAACCTGTTTTAGACAAACTTTACAAGAAATGGGTGATAGATATTCCCCATCTAACCTCTGAAATGTGGAACGACATTCTCGAAACCTACAATTCCTTCCTAATTAACTCAAAAGACAGAATGATCCAATTTCGGTACCTACATAGAACATACTTGAACCCCATAGACTACACCTCATTAAATCCTCCAGCCCAGATGTATGCCCAAGATGCCAAAATTCCCCAGCTGGTTTCATACACATGATATGGGAATGTACCCAAATTCGGAGATTTTGGGGGAAAATAACACAAGAAATCAGCTCCCTCCTTGCACTCATCATTCCGATGGACATAACTCTCCTCATCCTTCATCAAACTGAAGACACAGCCCCTACAGTAGCCGAAAGAACTTTGATATGTTTTCTTCTTATACAAGCAAAGCGATTGATAGCTCTTAAATGGAAATCTGAACAA
Source organism: Xenopus laevis (assembly GCF_017654675.1). Lineage (NCBI taxonomy): Eukaryota > Metazoa > Chordata > Amphibia > Anura > Pipidae > Xenopus > Xenopus laevis. The sequence goes on from NC_054373.1 coordinate 3,982,218, forward strand.
GCTCCAACAAAAAGACAATGGATCGAATTAGTAAACACCTCCATCCCCCTCTATCGAATAACTTATACTAGTCGAGGCTGTCCAAAAAAATTTGAAAAAATTTGGACCCCATGGTTATCTGAACACCTTCCTTCTTTATTAGTTTAATCTGAATAACCAAGTTGTTGAGTGGCCCGCCCCCCCCCCTCCCACACCCCCCCCCCACCCCCCTTCCCCATCCCCCCCCTTCGGAGAAACAACAGTAAACACAGTTTATTGGGAAAGTTATTTGAAAATCTTTTATTGCATTATATACGTGACTGCACGGGCAATCGAACAGTCTTTTGTAACTGGTATAACTGAGTTCTCTACAAAGCTACAATGTACAAAGGAACCCCTAATTTTGTATGTTTATCTTGAATATTGTAACCTGATGTTTTATGTTACTGTACAACTTTAAGCTGGCTAATGTCATGTAATATATGACTTTGAAAACAACAATAAAAATCAAGTTTAAAAAAAAAAAAAAACATATTGGCAGTCACCAACAGTCTGCTGAAAAAATATCACCCACTTGCTTGAAAAAAAATAACGTATCCACTTAATATGCCCGATGTGCATCCTCGTAATGAAACGTTTGCATCTCCATCGGTGACTGCTTGGTTTTCTTTCACGTACCAGCAATTTGCAATTAGGCATAACTTGCCCTTTACACAGAAATTGCACGTTCAAAGCCACGGAAGGCTTAACACCCAGAAATATTCCCTTCTCGACCAGAAGAATCTGGTTGAGCTCATTTTAAATCAGATCTCATCTTCTTTCTATTTGTGAAATCTTTCGATTGATTTGAGCAATGCGCGTCGAGATTAAATAACAGCGCATCCGGCGCGTCTCTGTAGCCTGACTTAGCACAAACACTTGTATTTATCTTATTATGTATACTACATTAACCTTGCAAATATGCTAATGAAGCCATACTGCTGCTTCAACAAGTATCAAATGAATCACATTAACTCGTTACTTTTTAACATTAATTATTCCTGTTAATTTGGCTTCATGGAGAGGGCAGAGCACGAGAAGGAATATTAAGTATGATTTGCACTGGCAACATTGGAATTATTTAGAAACATTGGTTTCCACCCTTTGTCTTAACGGATTTGAGCTATAGTAAATATTTCTCTTTTCCTATTTGTTGCACACGTTTGGACACACCCATGAGGAGCACTGAATGTGCTAAAGCAGTGGTCCCCAACCAGTAGCTCGTGAGTAACATGTTGCTCTCCAGCCCCTTGGATGTTGCTCCCAGTGGCCTCAAAGCAGGTACTAATTTTTGAGTTCCTAGCTTGGAGGCAAGTTTTGGTTGTATAAAAACCAGATGTACTGCCAAACAGAGCCTCAATGTAGGGTGACAATCCACAAAGGGGCTACTAAATGGCCAATAACACCACTTATTTGGCACCCCAAGAACATTTTTCATGCTAGTGTTGCTCCCCAACTCCTTTTACTTCTGAATGTTGCTCACGGGTTCAAAAGGTTGGGGATCTCTGTGCTAAAGAGTCTGAAAATGTTCTATCAAAGCTGATCAGAGAGTTGCCCGTGAAATTTTTGGAATTTCCCCATTTCCAAGGACAACCAGTAGTAGAATAAACTGGTTTTCACAAATTAGACTTTTTTTTTATTGCTTTCATTTACAAAGGGGAAGAAAGATTAGATTGTGTTTGTGCTGATGATGTCAGTGCAATTGTGGTGGGTGCAACTCCTTCTTGATCAGGGGTCCCCAACCTTTTTTACCCGTGAGCCACATTCAAATGTAAAAAGAGTTGGGGAGCAACACAAGCATGAAAAATTCCCTTCGGGTGCCACATAAGGGCTGTGATTGGTTATTTGGTAGCCGCTATGTGGACTGGCAGCCTACAGGAGGCTCTACTTGGCACTATACTTAGTTTCTATGCAAATAAATGCTTCCAAGCCTGGAATTCAAAAATAAGCACCTGTTTTGAGGACACTGAGAGCAACATCCAAGAGGTGGAAGAGCAACATGTTGCTCACGAGCTACTGGTTGGGGATCACTGTTCTTGATGCTGGAATTGTGGGGAAAAAAAGCAACATTATGGGTAAAAAACATGCCAAATTGCATTCGAAAATGTGTCCCTTTGGAGTATGAGAAGTAGAGAAAGATTATTTCCTGTTGAATAGTGGAGTAACTAGATGTTACTGGGCCCATGGCAAATTAATTTTAGGACCCTCAACATATCCAGAGGTTGTCCTGTGTTACCAATATATGTCCTTTATTTGGGCCTTATGGGGCCCCCTATACCTTCTGCTCTCTCCTACAGCCGCAGGGTCTGCTTCCTCTGTAGTAACACCCCTGCTGTTGGATATCGTGATGTTGTACCGGGAGACCCATTCAGAGCAACATTTATATTCGTATAAGACTTATATTTGGGGAACACCATCCTCCTGGGAACAGATTAAGCTTCTTTATAACATAAGAAGGTTACAGACCTAATATTTGAATAATCAAGTTCATCTAAATTCATCTAAAACGACTTTAAAAATGTATGTGATTTCTGGCTCTGTTGTACCTGCTATGGAGATGCGCTTGGTTTGTTTTACTTTGCTCGGAATTTAGGAACTGTTGTTATTGATGGACTAGTTATGTTCTAGGTAAATTTCCTTTGTAGACGCCTTCCCCGCTGTTCCTCTCAGACTGGCAGTACCTTGGCTTCTACACTCACTGTTTTATAGTAGCATTGTTTTTTTTTCTCCGGATTGAACCTTGATGTGAGCTAAATTTCAGTGTGGGTGACAAGGTAAATTGAATTCTCTATTCCTCCAAGAGATGAAATATCGAGTACCTGACACCTTCCCATTATTATCTCCCCACTAAGCTCCGTGTGTGTGTCTGCAGGGATATTTTAGGACTCATCCCAAACATCAAATACCTCTATGTGACAAATATATCCTGTGTCCCAAATCCATCTCCGTCTCATCCTTCAGAGAACTCTCTCTCGCGCGGTTACTCATGCAATGATTGTTGCAATTCTTTTTTTCTTCTCCGTTTCTCCTAAATTTCCCTGACCCTATGGATTTTATCTCTCATTATATTGCTTTTCACTCCCTAGCCTCGCTTATTGCTGCGCTCCGCCTGGTTTTACTGTGGCACTCAATGCCCTATAACCAATTTACATGGTAGATGCCATTTGCATCTTGCTTGTGGGTGACTCAGAAAGGTCAAACAGAGGGGTGGCTGCTGGGAGTTTGTGTTATGTAGGTGCTAACGAGATTTAAGCTGACAGCAATGCTAACACAGCTAATTAACAGGTCAGATCACTTGGACTCCAAGTTGACTTGAAATTTTGTGCAGCTATAAGCAAAGCAGTGGAATTTAGAAATGGAAATAAAAAGAATATGCATAAAATAAGCAACCACAGATGAACCCTGCCCAGACAGAATGGAAGGTAAGCAGCACATATCTGCCCAGGCAGAGGAAAAGTTGAGTAGTACAAACAGAATGAAGAACCACAGATGGACCCTGTCCAGACAAAGGGAAAGGTGAGGGGTACATAGAGAATTAGGAACCATAGATGAACCCCAAACAGAAAGACAGACAGACAGACAGGAAGGTGAATATTACATACTGAACGAGGAACCATAGATGGACCCTGCCCAGACAGAGGGGAAGGTGAGAGGCACATACAGAATGAGGAACCCCAGATGGACCATGCCCAGACAGAGGGGAGGGTGAGGGGCACACACAGAATGAAGAACCATAGACGGACCCTGCCCAGACAGAGGGAAAGGTGAGGGGCACACACAGAATGAGGAACTACAGATGGACCCTGCCCAGATAGAGGGGAAGGTGAGGGGTACATAGAGAATTAGGAACCATAGATGAACCCCAAACAGACAGACAGGAAGGTGAATATTACATACTGAATGAGGAACCATAGATGGACCCTGCCCAGACAGAGAGGAAGGCGAGGGGCTCATACAGAATGAGAAACCACAGGTGGACCCTACCCAGACAGAGGAGAAGGCGAGGGGCTCATGCAGAATGAGAACCCACAGATGGACCATGCCCAGACAGTGGGGAAGGTGAGGGGCACATACAGAATGAGGAACCATAGATGGACCCTGCCCAGAGGTGAGGGGCACAAACAGAATGAGGATCCACAGATGGACCTTACCCAGAAAGAGGGGAAGTTGAGGGTTACATAGAAAATAAGGAACCACAAATGAACCCTGCTCAAACAGTGAGTATATGAGTGATCCTGTACCTACAGAATGAGTAAGTAATAGATATAGCCAGACAGTAGGCAATGTGAACAGTAATCAGAAAGGTAACCTGCCCAGACAGAGGGCAAGTTCTATAAGTATCAGAGATACTTATAGAACATTTGACCACAGATATACAGCTATGTAAGGGCAAATAATTGGGTCAGCTTGAGGGCCCACTAAGAGTTTTCCTGGTATCATGGAGGCCCAGTCTGGCACTGTATGCTGCACACCAGTGATCAAAAAGGAACCCCAAACTGTATAACCCACAACATGAGCATGGTGATACTTTTCAGCTGGAACTGTAGAGTCAATAGCAAATGGTTAATAAACCTGTGTTTCTGTGTAACGGATGCAATGAAAAGTGCCTTTCTTTGCTTTTACAATATTCATCTTAAGAAAAGGGCTTTTTTTTCACTCTCCATAGCAACAGAGCTAAACACAGCAGCCAAAATGATTCAAACTGCAGCGACACCCCAAAACAAAGGAACCTTTCTGTATAATAATAGCCAGGTGATTGCTGCCAATGGTTTCACATTTGTTTTCTCTTGGATTAGTTTACCATCTGTCTATCAGAATGTCACGTCCCCCCGGCTGTAGGCCAGAGAGAGGGAGAGAGGGAACCCCCCCCAGTGTAACACAAGTACCAAGCGTATTACTTAGAGCTTGCCCAGGGCATATCTCTTCACTTGTCTCTATGGTCAACGCTCTCTCTTTTTTCAAATGAACTAGGACACTGATGTTAACTAGGAGACAAGACATCCATTTGGTTTACTTTTATTTATTTCATATTATCAGATATTACCCTACTCTTATAGCTATACTCAATACTCACCAAAAGTACCTTTTTAAAAAACATACCTGTATGTTTCCTGTAGAGTAAAGCCTATCTTTCAAGCTTTCCTATCATTCATTCTAGGCTCTATTTGTTGGTCATACCCTTGCTAGCTTCTCAGCAGCTCCCCAATTCATGTAGTCCAACCAATGAGATGTCAAAGGGAATGTCAATAAATGATCAAAATAATATATAAATGATGAACAAAATAATCTATTTGTCAAGGAGCAACTCTTAGTCTTAGGGGCCAATTCATTAACTTCGAGTGAAGGATTCAAAGTAAAAAAACTTCGAATTTCAAAGTGTTTTTTGGGCTACTTCGACCATCGAATGGACTACTTCGACTACGACTTTGAATCGAAGGATTCGAACTAAAAAACGTTGGACTATTCGACCATTCGATAGTCGAAGTACTGTCTCTTTAAGAAAAAACTTCGACCCCCTAGTTCGCCACCTAAAAGCTACCGAACCCAATGTTAGCCTATGGGGAATGTCCCCATAGGCTTGGCTAAGTTTTTTTGGTCGAAGGATAATCCTTCGATCGTTGGATTAAAATCCTTCTATCGTTCGATCGCAGTTTTTGCACAAAATCCTTCGACTTCGATATTTGAAGTCGAAGGATTTTCATTCCGAGTCAAATATCGAGGGTTAATTAACCCAAGATATTCGACCCTTGTTGCATCTACCCCTAAGTCTTTCTACAAGATGCTGTGTCTTTTAATTGTCCATCATTGTTGAGATTGAGTCTATCCATCTTGCTGTTGGCTGTATTCTTTCTCTTTCCCCTTAACTTATTCAAGAATAATTGTCTTCTCCAACTATCTGGGTCTTCACATTTTTATGTCCAGAATTAGCCAGCTTTGATCTGATCATGTGTGCTTCTGGTGGAAGGTCAAGCTTGATAGTAGAAGGTCAAGTTTTTCTTTCTGTCCTGGGTATTCAACGCCAACATTGAAAGATATTAGTTCTTCTTCTGCTTGTTCATGGTCCAGGCCTCTAAATTACTGAGATACAGCTCATCTTCATTTGGTGAAGTTCTGGACGTTCAGGCCATCAGCCCAAACATATGGAATAGTTTACTGATAGCTTGAACTGAAGAAGCCACTTTGATTAGTGGTGAAATGTTTTCAATAAAACTCAAAAGGTCCAGTTTATTCTTAACTCAACTAGATACTACGTTTCATATGTTTTAGACTGCAGTCCACGCAATGCGATGTGTATTCTGCAGCCCCTTTGTAGATCACTTTAGCAAACACTTCCAAAACCTGCAAATGATTTTCTGAAAGAGCCCAAATAAAAGCTCCATTCTTCTCAATTGTATAAAAACTTGCTCTTTGGTTAAATAGAAAAAAATAAAATAAATGATGCGTTCTGAACTAACACTATTTGTTGCAACTACACATTTCTCTGGTAATGTGCCTTTTGGAGAATTGAGCCTTTCATCAATAATTTTTTCATCTTATCACTACTGGGATAAACAGTAGGAGAAGAACAGAGCAAAGCAAGGGATGAATTGCATCTGATACAGCAGTTTGTTCTTTGGTCTTGCTGATTTGACACGGCAAATGGAGCATTGCTATCTGGAGTAGATAGAGGCACATTGTATCAGTGGAGCAAAGTCAGTTGTTAAGGTGCACATGCTGTCTGAAAGTTCTCCCAATTCTAATTATTCCACAATATGGTATTATATAAGAATATTCTATAACTTGGAACCTGGGTTAATTCCACCATTATCTTCAAACCATTGCCAATATCAATACCTTCCTCTGTTATGGATGTTCTGACTGGATACAGGGTGGTTTCACCCCCACCATTTCAAAGTTGGTGACACACGGACAAGCTGAACTGATTACTCTAGGCTCCCTAATAAAATACACCTTAAAGAGACAGATGAAATCCCTCCATTGTAGCTTCAGATGTTTGTCCTCCAAGGACAGTATCACCTATTAATCCACAGATGTCTCTGCTTGAGTTCTTTGTGTTCTCAGACTCTGGACAGAAAAGGTACAAAAAGATTAAGGAAACATCAAAGCAGCGCAGCCATTTGCAATCTGTTGATGTATACGGTAAAGAAGGATATTTTTTATGTGGAGCACATTCCTGCTTTGGACTGTTTTTTTAAATGCGTAACTAAGCACATCATTTATCTTGCGATGCATTAAGGTCTATCTATCAAACTGCCCTACATGCAAAACTGGGTCTCAAAGAGAAAACAACTTTACTATCATCTGTTTTGCCGTTATCTCCGGAAAATGCACATTTGTCGTTTTCTATGAGATGTGCAGTTAATAAAACCGCTCAGGAATCGGTTATCAGGTCTCTTCTGTTGAAGCAACATTTTCATGTCCAACCTTGACTTCTGATCAGGCCACCTTAAGCTTTATGAAGGTTACAGATATAGGAAAACATTTATGAGCCGTTCAGCCATAGTTCCACAAATATCTAAATGTTTGAAACCCAATCTGAAGGTTAGTTAGGGGAAAATTGGAGTAAGCATTCTCCACAACTCTTTCTCACACTAATCTTCAATGAAGTGACCCATACTTGCATCTTTAGGATTCACAGTACAGTATGTAATTAAGGCACCTGGTTCATGTCACAAGGAATTCTACATTTCTTGGGTGAAGTTCTGGGAAAACTAATGTGAAACTCTTCCAACAATTCCACATTGTCCCTGTCTCCAGCTCACCTAGCCCATCTCCCAGTCTTTATAGACTATACTGAGAGATGCAGAGATGTTATTGAAATTTCTACTAGCCAATGAGAAAGGTGAAAGTAAATATAATTAAAGGGCAAAGCAGTAGCATGAAGAAGAGTAGGAGTGACCATACATGCATGTTCAGAAGGTTGGGCCAAATCTGGGAATTTACAATTGAAGGCTAAAAGGATCAGAAAATAGTTAGAAGAAGGAAAACCCAAACGGGAGGATAAAAAGAGAATTGAATTATGGAAAAGGAGAGAAGAAGGGAACAGACATGGGAGAATATAAAGAAAGAAGGTGAATGAAGACAATAGCTATGTTACCCTTGTCCTGCTGGGCCCCCACTAGTCCAGTCCATAAATAGACATAAGATTTTACAGTGCTTGTTAAGAGCATTTCCATTCTCATGAGATAATCTCTCACTATAGTTAATTCTTCCAGATGATGCACTCACAGATGACCACATACATCTTCTCTCTTGAGCTCCTATTCTGAGTCACAGCTAATCAGCCAACTTTCCACCCCCTGGTATTGTCTGATAAGCCAAGGATGAACATCTCACCGGCAGAAGCTCAACTTACAATCTCACTCTTTCCCTGCCGGCTAAGGATCAGCTTGATTGGTTACATTGTGAAGAAGGGTTGATCAAGGCAGAGAGAGAAATGAATGATCTTATCCCAGGGGGCACAAAATGCCAAGTTTCTTTAATACAAATCAAATGGCCTGGTGAAAACAACACAATAACTGTTTTCCTTCTATTGTTTTCCAGCATTGGGTATAAAACCCAGCAACAGAATAGGCAGATGTTTAGTTATTAACTCGAGAGAATCTTATAAAGAGCAGGCAATGTTAGACTTTACCCATTGTATCTCCTGGAGCATGGAAATGGTCAAAGAATTGGGGTTTCTTAGATGATAGATAGATAGATAGATTCCCCACGAAGTTGGACTGTCCTAGCCATCTCTACTGTCCATACCCAAGGTAAACACCTTTCTCAATTAAGTTCCTCCCTTCTGATTTTTAGTAAGAGTCAATAACAAGAACGGAGCAACCCTTCTTCTCAATGCAACCAGGATGGCATCCCAAAATATCCTAGAAATTGAGCCATTGTTGGACAATTTATAAGCTTAATGTTCATGGACAAGTAATGTTGGTCAATCAGGACAGTTTTGACCACACATCTGCCATTTGTGGCTCATTCCTATAACTACATGTAAGTGATCAGTAGACGAATGGCTTTTGATGTCTCTTGATCTGCCAAAGGACAAGGGTTCCCGATGTCTCATGACTTACCTGACAAGGGGAACTGTGAAAATGACCATATGTGGGTCAATTTAAGCCTGGGACTTCCCACAAAGCAAATTAACATGATCCAGGAAGCAGAAGGCAGGAGAGATACAGTGTTTGGGAGGTTGGGGTAGACCAAGGAGAGAAGGATTTGGAAAGAAGGCATATCTTCTTCCACTTCCATTCAACAGCCTCTGGATGGTGCTGATTCATTCTACAGAGGTCTAAATGTCCCAATCTCTCCAAGATTTGTACCAATCTTGTATGGTAAAATAAATTAAGAAAGTGGGTATGCAATTATCATGGGTCAATACAAGCAAGTCAAGAATTTTTAACAACAACCTTTTGTGTCCTCCAAAATTTATATATTTTATATATCTTAGTCTCATTGTTCCTCCTTAATATATCTAAGGCAGCTAATGAGCCGAACAGAGCAGCCTGTGCTAGAGTTCCAGTGTTCCTTCATTTGGCCTTTAGGCAGTTTTAACCTCGACTTCTCATTCTAAGAAAAATAAATGAGCTGCATATACAGTATCACCCGCTCCATATCAACTCTACACTACATGGATAAAATGTATCTCTTGATAATGATTCCCTGCCATGTAATTATTCCAGAGCCCGGTGATTGTCATTTAACATAATTACAGTCACTCTAGGATTTCCCAGCTTAGTGGGCTTATGCCAGACAATACCAGGACGGAGAGTGTGATTACTTGCCACAGGGCACAGCCTTACACTCTTACTTTTGACATTTTACAGAAGTGAGAGGGAGAAGGTAACAAGGAGACTGATATAGAAAGTCCATGAATTTTGTTATTAATAGGGAAGACAGTGTTGTTACTTTTGTTACTTTGGCTTTAGTATTTTGTTTCTGTGCATATACACTGTAGGGTGACACTATTTATTTCAGGCCCTAGAGGAAAACTTGTTGGCTGGAGGGTACAAGAGGACTAAGATTTGGTGCCTGAGGGGTAAACTATTACACAAAGTATTTCACCCTACTATACCTGCTATCCCACAGCCTAAAGCCTTTCCCAGAGACTATTATCCACTGTTACTATAGACACCATCTCTCCCTACTATACCTGCTATCCCACAGTCACACTCCCTTCCCAGAGACTATTATCCACTGTTACTATAGGCACCATCTCTCCCTACTATACCTGCTATCCCACAGTCACACTCCCTTCCCAGAGACTATTATCCACTGTTACTATAGACACCATCTCTCCCTACTATACCTGCTATCTCACAGTCACACTCCCTTCCCAGATACTATTATCCACTGTTACTATAGGCACCATCTCTCCCTACTATACCTGCTATCCCACAGTCACACTCCCTTCCCAGAGACTATTATCCACTGTTACTATAGGCACCATCTCTCCCTACTATACCTGCTATCCCACAGTCACACTCCCTTCCCAGAGACTATTATCCACTGTTACTATAGGCACCATCTCTCCCTACTATACCTGCTATCCCACAGTCACACTCCCTTCCCAGAGACTATTATCCACTGTTACTATAGACACATCTCTCTACTATACCTGCTATCCCAGTCACACTCCCTTCCCAGAGACTATTATCCACTGTTACTAAAGGCACCATCTCTCCCTACTATACCTGCTATCCCACAGTCACACTCCCTTCCCAGAGACTATTATCCACTGTTACTATAGGCACCATCCCTCCCTACTATACCTGCTATCCCACAGTCACACTCCCTTCCCAGAGACTATTATCCACTGTTACTATAGACACCATCTCTCCCTACTATACCTGCTATCTCACAGTCACACTCCCTTCCCAGATACTATTATCCACTGTTACTATAGGCACCATCTCTCCCTACTATACCTGCTATCCCACAGCCACACTCCCTTCCCAGAGACTATTATCCCACGGTTACTATAGGCACCATCTCTCCCTACTATACCTGCTATCCCACAGTCACACTCCCTTCCCAGAGACTATTATCCACTGTTACTATAGGCACCATCCCTCCCTACTATACCTGCTATTCCACAGTCACACTCCCTTCCCAGAGACTATTATCCCACTGTTACTATAGGCACCATCCCTCCCTACTATACCTGCTATCCCACAGTCACACTCCCTTCCCAGAAACTATTATCCACTGTTACTATAGGCACCATCTCTCCCTACTATACCTGCTATCCCACAGTCACACTCCCTTCCCAGAGACTATTATCCACTGTTACTATAGACACCATCTATCCCTACTATACCTGCTATCCCACAGTCACACTCCCTTCCCAGAGACTATTATCCCACTGTTACTATAGGCACCATCCCTCCCTACTATACCTGCTATCCCACAGTCACACTCCCTTCCCAGAGACTATTATCCACTGTTACTATAGGCACCATCTCTCCCTACTATACCTGCTATCCACAGTCACACTCCCTTCCCAGAGACTATTATCCACTGTTACTATAGACACCATCTCTCCCTACTATACCTGCTATCCCACAGTCACACTCCCTTCCCAGAGACTATTATCCACTGTTACTATAGACACCATCTCTCCCTACTATACCTGCTATCCCACAGTCACACTCCCTTCCCAGAGACTATTACCCACTGTTACTATAGGCACCATCTCTCCCTACTATACCTGCTATCCCACAGTCACACTCCCTTCCCAGAGACTATTATCCACTGTTACTATAGACACCATCTCTCCCTACTATACCTGCTATCCCACAGTCACACTCCCTTCCCAGAGACTATTATCCACTGTTACTATAGACACCATCTCTCCCTACTATACCTGCTATCCACAGTCACACTCCCTTCCCAGAGACTATTATCCACTGTTACTATAGACACCATCTCTCCCTACTATACCTGCTATCCCACAGTCACACTCCCTTCCCAGAGACTATTATCCACTGTTACTATAGGCACCATCTCTCCCTACTATACCTGCTATCCTCCCTTCCACTGGATCAACTGGCAGTTAGGCAGGTTAAAAGGTTGAACTTGATGGACATGTGTTTTTTTTCAACCTAATTGACTATTTTACTATATAAGCTTGTGGTATATGCTTGTGCTTAGACCCTACTAAAAACACCGTCAGGATCCATTCCAGTATAACACTGTGACAGTGGTGAGAAAGACACTGGCTATATTTGGTACCTGGTATCCAAGATACGGGAAAGTGATAAATGAAATTTACATGCAGGATAATTACTGCTTCTATTTTGAGACAACTTTATCTTGTGAAGCTTGGAGGCTCAGCAGCAGAGAGGGCCCAGCGTACTGCGTAATTTTGTACTTTAATGACAGTTCATGGCTCCAGAGCAAACTTTTGGATATGTCCATCCTTCTGTCAACTAACACACTGAGATAAGCGCCGGCGGCCATGGAAAACAGCTGCTGGCCTTTAAGGAACCACTGTGCCATCTTATACGCTACAATGAACAGATGGGCTCTTATTAGGGGACATTTGCATTTCACAGCGAGACGGGGATGAACATTAAATCTGCTGACATATTTGCTGATGCCGGGGATGAAACTCGCACGCAGTTATTTCTGGTGCTCAGAGTTTACTCTGTATTTCTCTGTGTGCCTTGTATAAACCTGAGCGAAGAAATTCATTATTATAGAAAGGTGGAGAAAGAGCAACTTTAATGAGGACTCCATGGCAACCAATCAGAAATGAGCTCTATTCTCTGCAGTACAGTTATAGTGGATTGGTTAGTTGGGATTTAAAAAGCATCTCGGGATGAATCAATAAAACTTGCTCAATCTGTGGGCATTGTTGTAAATTACTGGAGAAATGATAAAATTACTGGAAAAACCTTAATGGCATAAGAACCTTCCCCCCCCCCAATGTTTTTTTTTTTTTTTGTGTTGATCAGATTCCTCTTTTCACAATGTTCCAGAGCTGGGCTATTTTGGGAGAGATCCAAGGACTCAGCAGAGTGGCTATTGTTATGCATTGTGCAAGGGCTTTTTTTTTACCTCTTATAAATGCGCTCTTATCACCTCGCTGTGTATTTAAAGGCAAACATGGCTAGATTGTGTGTTAACCTTGTTCTCTGAAATATATCTATTTTGTGGTTCTTGTAAATCCAGCAGCAGCAACACATGCGCTTGGAAGAAGAGCTGGGGATTGAGTCCATCTCTGGGCTGAAATTTAGAATAAACCCAAAAGATGTACCAGGCTGAGAGAAGCATCTCATGATGGGGCCACCCTCAGGTGAAAAATTTATACCAAGCCAGGTGAACTTTATTTGTCCAATAAGGGAATTGAACCCCATGAGTGCTCCCCATGAAGGCAGTAGTTCCCCTTCCTCAAGGATATTTTTGGAAAGCCTCCTGGTAATGAAATCATTAAAGTTATAAATCTTAACGGGATACTGTCATGGGAAAAAAGTTTTTTTAAAAAAAAACACATCAGTTAATAGTGCTGCTCCAGCAGAATTCTGCACTGAAATTAATTTCTGAAAAGAGCAAACAGACTTTTTTATTTTTAATTTTGAAATCTGACATGGGGCTAGACATATTGTCAGTTTCTCAGCTGCCCCCAGTCATGTGACTTGTGCTCTGATAAACTTCAGTCACTCTTTACTGCTGTACTGCAAGTTGGAGTGATATCACCCCCTCCCTTTCCCCCCAGCAGCCAAACAAAAGAACATTAGGAAGGTAACCAGATAACAGCTCCCTAACACAAGATAACAGCTGCCTGGTAGATCTAAGAACAACACTCAATAGTAAATCCCATCTCCCACTGAGACACATTCAGTTACATTGAGTAGGAGAAACAACAGCCTGCCAGAAAGCAGTTCCATCCTAAAGTGCTGGCTCTTTCTGAAATCACATGACCAGGCAAAATGAGCTGAGATGCACCTACACACCAATATTACAACTAAATACACTTGCTGGTTCAGGAATTCAATTTTATATTGTGGAGTGAATTATTTGCAGTGTAAACAGTGTCATTTAGAAATAAAAATACATTTTAAAAAACATGGCAGAATCCCTTTAAACCCTCATGCCATCAACCCCAGAGCTAGTGGCGTGTAGTATAACAGTTGGCAATTTTTCCAGTTAAACAGCAATGCACAAAGTGGCGTATAAGCCATCAGCCAGTACGGCGTTAAAGAGAAAGAAATTAACAAATTCATTAATAAAACTACCGATCTGGCAAATGAGACTTAATTTAAGTCTGGAGGATTTCGCTTTGCCGAAGGATTGGAAATGATGACAAGAGCCCCCCGCACATACACGCTAGCATGATGGGGAAAAGCCAAGCCAAGTGTGAGAGGAGGGAAGAGAAGTTGATGAATAAAATATTAATCTCGCATTTTTGATGTGTAAATATGCAGAGAAGCTGCCGGCTGCTTTGCAAGGCAAAAATTAGAGATGGTGGGGGGGGGATGTCCTACCTGCAGCTTTTAACTTTCTACTGATTCCACCATTCATCTTAACGTGGGAGCTTCAGGGCTTCAACAACTGAAGAGTTTGAGTAGATACACATCCAACCTTGTGCCCCAATAAATCCTTCATGACCTCTTATTGATCCAAATGACACGGAAAATGGTCAACTTCCAGAAACCTTTGTTGATGAATGCGACACACCTAGTTTTTCTTTATTGAAGAGCACAATGAGTCTGGAATCCAAATCCAGAAGAAACTTGCCTCCTCTTAGGACAATGTGACTATGAAGATGTTCATTCATCCAGGTCATGGTATATCTAATACAATATAATATAATATTTTTGAATTACTTGTATTAGACTTAGGACAATGGTTTCCAAACCAAGCCTGGAAGCCCAATCTGGAAGAAACTGCCTATTGCTCTAGGGCTACACATATATATGAAGGCCTCCACCTAGGGCAATGGTTTGGTTTCCAATCCAAGCCTGGAAACCCAGTCTGGAAGAAACTACCCATTGCTCTAGGGCTATACACACACACACACACACACACACACACACACATATATATATATATATATATATATATATATATATATATATATATATATATATATATATATATATATATATATATATATATATATATATATATATAATGTCATTCAGTTAGGGCAATGGTTTCCAATACCAAGCCTTGACGCTCAAAGAAACTGCCCATTGCTCTATGGCTAAACATATTTATAGGATGGCCTCCACCTAGAGCAATGATTTCCAAATGATGCGACTTTCATTCATGGGAGTGAGAAGGTCAGAAGAAATGACATGTTCAGAGTTCAACCTATGGTCCATTTGGAATGAAATTTGGAGGTACTACATATTTGCTCTTCGAGATACACCTGAAAGCCAAACTAGAAGCTCACTGAGGATGAGATTTCTAGTTGACCACGTATCTGTGACTCCTGACTTTGTCATGAGCTAAATAAAGGTTGGTGCTCCATAGGGGTCTTTGAACCAGAAAACAACTGCTGATCTGGTGATACCATGATACAGTGACACTTAGACCTGCCCCGGTCATCCAAAACCTTGCTTCACTTAGTCAACTTCTTTATAGTGATCCCACCTAAAAATGCAGAGACATAGTGATTTAGAATAATTGTTCCATGTCAGTGATCCCCAAACTATGAGGCTGGCTGATTGGTTGAAGGTGGCAGCCCAAAGACCAGTTGGGTCAGTTGAATGACTATTAGCTACTCTTGGAAGGCCAGTTTAGAGGTCTGTGTTTTTATGTTTGCAGCCTTGCTTAAAACTGTATGGCGGCCCCTGTCCAAAAGTTGGGGGCTTGACACAGATAGTTAAATGAAAGTGAGAATTGGAGGTGAATCTAATCTATTTTAGACATTTTGTAGCTACAGAACACTGGATTATACAGTATAGTTGCCACGGTGCTCTTCTGGTGTTGTTATAAAGTGCCATGTACCACAAACAAAAGGCATTTCCAGTGTTTTTACTTTTGCACCTCTGTTCCAGGATAACAATTTTCTTTGCGGTGGGTGCGATCAGCAAGAGTCTTCACACGTTGACATGACAATGAGAAGCAACTGTGCCTGGGTGAGAATGTGTTGCCATTCTGTGAAGCTGAAATCAAACTGCGGGGGAATTCAGGCCACAAACACAAGCGCACGGCACCCGAATACTAACCAGGCACCCCGAGGAGATGTATGAAACTGTCATACAGCAAGTGTCACTTCTGAAAGTCTCTGCACACCTTGTCTGCTCTGTGACATGGCCCAGGGGACGGGGGCAGCAGATGCTGAATTCACAGGGAGTAACTGGGTGGATGGTTCTGCTCCATCACAATAAATATTCTTCTTATTGACTGTGATCCTGTGTTTAATTGGGCATTTAAAGGAGTGGTTCACCTTTAAATTACATTTTAGTATGACGTAGAGAGGGATATTCTGAGACAATTTGCAATTGGGTTTTATTTTTTATTATTTGTGGTTTTTGAGTTGTGTAGCTTTTTATTCAGCAGCTCTCCAGTTTGTAATTTCAGCTATTTGGCTACTAGGGTCCAAATTCCCCTAGCAACCATGCATTGATTTGAATAAGAGACTCTAATACAAATAGGAGAGGCCCGAGTAGAAAGATAAGCAATAAAAAGTAGCAATAACAATACATTTGTAGCGCTACAGAGCATTTGTTTTTTAGATGGGGTCAGCGACCTCCATTTGAAAGCTGGAAAGAGTCAGAAGAAGGGAAATAAGTCAAAAACTATAAGAAAAATAAAGAATGAAGAACAATTTATAAGTTGCTTAGAATTGTCTATTCTATAACATTCTAAAAGTTAATGTAAAGGTGAACCACTCTTTTAAGCACTGCCCAGACTCTAAAATGGGGCAAAATAAAGGGAAAAGAAGGAGGCACTGCCCTTGCACCTCCATATGGCAGCACCCACCCCCATGTATAAATACAAATATACTGAGAAGGAAGGTTTCTTGTTCTGTGAGCCCTGACACTGTAAATAAAAAGAAGCTGAGAGCTGCTGATTAATATGATATACTGTTCTTTATGCTCTATGGAGCTATGAACTAGGCCACTAAGTGTTCTTTTAACCTTGTTCTGTTTGGAGTCCGTGCCGCCAGGTTTGTATCACTTGTCGCTCTTCTGCTCCAGTGAATGATTGGTAGATAAGGAGCCGCTTCTCTCCTCTGAGTACAATATCACCTCCCGGCAGAATCCACATTGTGGAGCAGAGCAAGCAATCCCTCAAGTGGCATCTCTCAAAGGCCCAGCAGAGCGATCCAACTGTCAGTGTCAATGCACTTTCCTGCTCACTGCTCCCAAATAGCTCCAAGCCCACGGGGACTGCCCAGTGACGCACTTCTCATCCAAACACTTCCAAGCACAGTCTTGTGCCCACTTCCAACTGTTCCTATGGACTGTTCATCTGCAGATGCAACACTCAGCCCATCCTTCTGTGAGTGGTCAGCTATAAATATCTGTAAATATCAATAATATGGTCTGCTATCTCCCAGATCATTTCATCATAACTGGCACTGCTCTTTAGCCATGTACAATCTTTGTTCCCCTATTTATTAGGTACCTATCTAGTACTTCCAATCCCTATTTATGTAGGGAAAGGAGAGCAGAGCAGGCAGTAACCCTTCCACCACTTTATTCCTCATTGATTTTATGAGCAGGGAACCTAATGAAGAACAAAAAGGGACCAAGAAAGAGCAGTGCCTCATAGAGCAATGGTTACACCATGACATAATTTCACCCTTGGCTGTAGGAGCCCCTCAAGAACCAATAACAAATGACAAAGCAGTTCTAATTTGCCCAGTCTCTTATCTTATTCTATAATGTAAAGCAGTCGGGGAGAAGTTCCGGGGAAAAGAGTCGGGGAGAAGAGCCGGGGAGAAGAGTCTATGGAAGAGGCAGGAAGAGGAGTCAGGGAGAAGAACCGGGAGAAGAGTCAGGGAAAAGTGCTGGGGAGAAGTGCCAGGGAGAAGAGTTATGGAGAAAAACTTGGGAGAAGAGTCGAGAAGAAGAGCTGGGAAGAAGAGCCAGGGAGATGAGCTGGGGAGAAGGGTCGGGGAGAAGAGTCACAAAGAAGAGGAGAAGAGCCGTGAAGAAAAGTCGTGGGGAAGAGTTGTGGAAAAGAGTCGTGGAGAAGAGCTGGGGAGAAGAGGAGAAGAGCTGGGGAGAAGAGGACAAGAGCTGGGGAGAAGAGCCGGGGAGAAGAGTGGGGGCAAGAGTAGAAGAGCTTGGGAGAAGTGCCGAAGAGAAGAGTTGGGGAGAAATGCCGGGGAGAAGTGCTGGGGAGAAGAGTCAGGGAGAAGAGAACAGCTGGGGAGAAGAGCTGGAGAGAAGAGTTGGGAAGAAGAGCCAGGGAGAGGAGTTGGGGAGAAGAGATGAGGAGAAGAGTCGGGGAGAAGTGCCGGGGAGAAGTGCCGGGGAGAAGAGCCTGGGAGAAGAGCCAGGGAGAAGAGAACAGCTGGGGAGAAGAGCTGGAGAGAAGAGTTGGGGAGAAGAGCCAGGGAGAAGAGTTGGGGAGAAGAGTTGGGGAGAAGAGTCAGGGGGAGAAGAGTCAGGGGGAGAAGAGTCAGGGAGAAGAATCTGGGAGAAGAGCCAGAGAGAAGAGCCAAGGAGAAGAGTTGGGGAGAAGAGTCAGGGATAGAAGTGTCAGGGAGAAGAGTCAGGGAGAAGAATCTGGGAGAAAAGCTGGAAAGAAGAGTTGGGGAGAAGAGCCGGTGAGTCTGAGCCTGGAGCGGTTTGATGGTGCAGCAGGAAGAGAGATAAGAATGGATCATGCTGGTAATGAATCTGAGCAGAGAAACATATGCAGATTTATGTAAATATCAGTCTCTCAAACATTCGGTGCCAAGTTCAATCCTGTATATCTGATATGTTCTCTGTCGTATAAATATCTCTTGCTATTTTAAGTCACACGTACGCAAGTTGTTCCAGTGTCAAGGGGGGAGGGGCGGTAACAAGTCCCAGGTAATTAATCCGGCAAATATAAAGAGCCCGGTGATGCCCCCCCCTCATACAGTCTGACAGCCAGAACAGCACCACATTGTCCCCACCAGCTACGCCTGTCTCCATTTCTATTGGACGAGTGGGTCGCTATGACGGGGTGCCGGCCTGGGTGAAAAACTGGTCAAGGCAGACGACCAATCCCAAAAATGATCAGCAATACCCAGTTTCCAGTTTAGCCAAATCGCTCTGCAATCGCCGTATCATTTTGCTCCATTAAATATAAAAAGAAAAAGTTTGCACCAGGTCTTGTAACCCATAACAACCAATCAGATGTTTTCTTTCAAACAGGCTAAACAGTAAATTCTAACTGTGGATCTACTGCCAAGAGTTAGTCGTCTTGGTGCAAACTGGGCATCTTATATACATGGCGAGAGGGCGGAGCCTTTTATACATACTGACCATCTGCAAGAGACAGCAACTCTAAGGGGGTGACAAGAATTGGACTTAAAGTCTCAGGACCCCCAGCAACAGTGACTGCCTGGCAAGCGACTCATGAACCAACATTAACCAGACCTGCACTATCTGTCCTCCCTCTGACACTGGAGTTACCGCAGAACATTAGGGATGTAGCGAACGTCGGAAAAAAAGTTCGCGAACATATTCGCGAACTTGCGCAAAAATGCGAGCGGTTCGCGAACCCCATAGACTTCAATGGGAAGGCGAACTTTAACATCTAGAAAAGACATTTCTGGCCAGAAAAATGATTTTAAAGTTGTTTAAAGGGTGCAACGACCTGGACAGTGGCATGCCAGAGGGGGATCAAGGGCAAAAATGTATCTGAAAAATCTGCCTGTGTGTGCTTGGAAGAGATAGTGTAGGGGGAGAGCTGTTAGTGATTTCAGGGACAGATGATAGTAAGCTTGCTGGCTAGTAATCTGCTTGATACTGCTCTGTATTGGAGGGACAGAAGTCTGCAGGGATTTGAGGGACATTTTAGCTTAGGTAGCTTTGCTGGCTAGTAATCTACTGTTCTCTTTAAACAACTGCCATACGTTGACCTTGTAGGCATTGTTTGCCCAGTTTTTTTGGACGCAGCCACTGAAGCACAGTTGCCAGAAAAAATATGCCATATAAATGCTGAAAATAGTAATTTTTCGCCATACGTTGACCTTGTAGACATTGTTTGCCCAGTTTTTTTGGACGCAGCCACTGAAGCACAGTTGCCAGAAAAATTATGCCATATAAATGCTGAAAATATAAATTTTTTTGGTTGCAGCCACTGAAGCACAGAGGCCAGAAAAATTATGCCATATAAATGCAGAAAATATGCATTTTTTTGGTCGCAGCCACTGAAGCACAGTTGCCAGAATAATTATGCCATATAAATGCTGAAAATATAAATTTTTTTGGTTGCAGCCACTGAAGCACAGAGGCCAGAAAAATTATGCCATATAAATGCAGAAAATATGCATTTTTTTGGTCGCAGCCACTGAAGCACAGTTGCCAGAAAAAATATGCCATATAAATGCTGAAAATAGTCATTTTTTGCCATATACGTTGAGTCAACGTATGGCAAAAAATGACTATTTTCAGCATTTATATGGCATATTTTTTCTGGCCTCTGTGCTTCAGTGGCTGCGGCCAAAAAAACTGGGCAAACAATGCCTACAAGGTCAACGTATACACTACTACAGCGGTGGATACGGATTACGTAAAATATATGAATGCTGCTTGAAAAAAGTGACTCCGGTGTTTTTTCTGGAGACGGTAATATTATGGATATTTAGACAGAATGGGAACAAGGTCACACAGCTCGATGGCGGGTTGAAGAAAACAGTGTGCAAATAATGCCTACAAGGCCAACGTATACACTACTACAGCGGTGGATACGGATTACGTAAAATATATTATGGCTGCTTGAAAAAAGTGACTCCGGTGTTTTTTCTGGAGACGGTAATATTATGGATATTTAGACAGAATGTGAACAAGGTCACACAGCTCGATGGCGGGTTGAAGAAAACAGTGTGCAAATAATGCCTACAGGGCAAATAATGCCTAAAAGGTCAACTTATACACTACTACAGCGGTAGTAAAATAAAAAAAAGTAAAATAAAAAAAAAATGAATATTAAAAAAAAAAATTAAAGTTGGTGCTGCTGAACTACTAGGAGCAGCAGATTAGCACACCAGTCCCACTCCCCAACACTGCTAGACTAATAGCACTGGGCTCTTATAGTAGTAGTAGTAGTAGTAGTAGTAAAACAACAAAAAAATAAATAAAAGCAGTCCTTACAAGGACTACTGTTATTGCAGCAGTCAGCAGATGAGATCAGAAGCAGGACAGCTGCCCACTGCAGCTACATACAGAGCACTGCAGTAGAAGGTAGATTACTAGCCAGCAAAGCTACCTAAGCTTAAATGTCCCTCAAACCCCTGCAGACTTCTGTCCCTCCAATAACAGAGCAGTATCAAAACGATTACTAGCCAGCAAACTTTCAACTGTCCCTGAAATCACTAACAGGCAGCAGCTCTCTCCCTACACTATCTCTTCAGCACACACAGGCAGAGTGAAAAAACGCTGCAGGGCTTCGGTTTTTATAGGGAAGGGGAGTGGTCCAGGGGAGAGCTTCCTGATTGGCTGCCATGTACCTGCTGGTCTGGGGTGAGAGGGCAAAAAAAAGCGCCAACAATGGCGAACCCAAAATGGCGAACGTCGCGCGACGTTCGCGAACTTCCGGCGAGCGCGAACACCCGATGTTCGCGCGAACAAGTTCGCCGGCGAACAGTTCGCGACATCTCTACAGAACATCAAATTAACTCGGCTAAAACAACGGGTCCCTCGTGGGCTGGTATTTAGCAGAATCCTAATCAAGCGACACGAGCAGAACATGTGATAAGTGATGTCACACCAAACTGTCAGCAATTGCACTTATAAGGACGGAGCAGGCAAAGCGGCATCATGTTGACTCCTCAGCGGGAATCATATTATATATATATTGTACCAATCAGAACGCCGAATACTGATCATAAATAACGCACCGACTTTAAATAAAGATACCCAGCCTTCTGATCATTTATAGCAGCAATGAATAGTTGTATAAAACATCATGTTAGCTTCCATCAGATTGATGCTTCAGTTGCACACTCTTCCCCACTCCTGTAAGCTGCCATTATTGTGTTTTAGCCCAACCCACTGATTGATTTACTCACTCCTTGCCCCTCCCCCTCTAAGCTTCAATACAAGTATTCTAGCTCCACCCACTGCTTGAGTTACAGACTCCCTGCACCTCCCCCTGTAAGCTTCCATAAGTGTTCTAACTCCACCCAGTTCTTGAGACACAGAAACCCTACCACTCCTCCTGTAAGATTCCATAAGAGTATTCTAGCTCCACCCAATGCCCGAGTTATAGATTCCCTGCCTCTCCCCTGTAATCTTCCATAGGAGTGTTCTAGCTCCACCCACTGCTTGAGTAACAGACTCTTCACCCTTCCCCCTGTAAGTTTCCATAAGAGTATTCTAGCTCCACCCAATGCTTGAGTCACAGACTCCCCACCCTTCCTCCTGTAAGCTTCCATAAGAGTATTCTAACGCCACACAATGCCTGAGTTATAGATTCCCTGCCTCTCCCATATAAGTTTCCATAAGAGTATTCTAGCTCCACCCACTGCTTGAGTCCCAGACTTCTGATATACTATAGATGACTAATAAAATATAGTTATTATTATATATAAATATATCTATACTATATATATTTATCTAGTTAATTTTTTTGGGGGGGCATTATACTGAGTTGGCAGAACCCAATCATTCTGATGGGGAGGGGGGGGAGATATAAAGCTACGTAACCCACACACTGCAAAACAGCAGACGTCACATGATGCATCAGATAATGCGCCACAGGCGGAGACAGTTCATCTGAAGAATCTTGTGGAACAAAAGTGTCATTTAAAGGGGAAATGACCCCCAGTCATAGTGAATGGAAACTGTCTGCAAGTGCCCATTGCTGCCATGTGATAAACATTTATTATCTCAAATGAGGATTTTGAGCATTTAGACTCCCAAGCCATTGTGTAACCCCCCCCCAAGCCGATGTATTCACACATTTCTAGGGCCCTTACAGCAGGACACAGTGACCCTCGGAGCTTGGTTACCATAGGAACGGACTAGTATGTAAGCTTAGCCGGTACCATAGCCCTCCTATATGTCTACTGACGAGTTCAGTTCTCTCATTATTTACAGAGCTGAAAAAGATCATTAGGGTCTCTCGCCGGCCAAGCAGCGGCCAAACTAATACAGTAACCTCTTCCAGTAAATCTGAGCCCAGAAATCCAAAGAAATCAGAGCTTATTCTTTATTGGATATATAGCGTGACTGTAGTTGGGCAAGTGGGAGCGACCATACAGCAAGCTGTGTGCACAGTAGGTACAGATTTGTTCCCCGAGAAATTCTATGACACTCCACAGATGTATATCTTGCCTGGAAAGGGCGGAAGCTCCCAGATAATGTGAATAGTAAGACATGATTGGGTAAAGGCCTATAACTGTGGGATAGTGTGTATAGTAAGGCAAGTTAGTGCCAGTGTAAGGGGTTGTCATTTTTGAATAATGTCAGGGGAATTATCTTTAGGATAGTGTGTAAAGTAAGGCAAGATCAGCGTCGGGATACCAGGAAAAATTCCCCAACTGCGCAACCCCCCCTTCTTCTGGCCCAGTTGTCCCTTTGGCCATCACCCAGCTTTTGCCAGAGTGGACAAGGTAATGCTTTCACTCTATTCATTTTCTGCAGTGATCTTGCTGGCATGCCTGGGGTTAATCTGATCATAGTAAATTTTCCATATTGATCTTTAAAGAGTGTCTGGGGAAGTGTTTATAGTGAGGCAAGATGATGTCAGAGGAAGGGGATATGAGTGTGGGACAGTTTGAATAGTGAGGCAAGACTTGCAGATTAAGTTTTATGATTAACTTGTCAACAAAAATAACAAAAATACACAGCAGGCAAGTTTTGGGGAGTTTTAAGCCCACACAGGGCCCCAGAATAAGTAACTGTGAAACTGTATAAGGACAAGGAGCTGAGGCTGAATATCTGCTGAAGGTCAGGGTAGAATATCTGGGACAGTGAGTATCACTCATGTATTATAAGGGATAATGTACCCCCTACTGTAAATGATAAGGATATTAGAAGTCACTGAGGGGTTGTTCTGTGACCATATAAAGGCACAAGGCTGCAGGCTGAGTTATACAGGGAACTCTGAGTATCACTCATGTATTATAAGGGATAATGTACCCCCTACTGTAAATGATAAGGATATTAGAAGTCACTGAGTTTCTGTGACCATATAAAGGCACAAGGCTGCAGGCTGAGTTATACAGGGAACTCTGAGTATCACTCATGTATTATAAGGGATAATGTACCCCCTACTGTAAATGATAAGGATATTAGAAGTCACTGAGGGGTTGTTCTGTGACCATATAAAGACACAAGGCTGCAGGCTGAGTTATACAGGGAACTCTAAGTATCACTCCTGTATTATAAGGGATAATGTACCCCCTACTGTAAATGATAAGGATATTAGAAGTCACTGAGGGGTTGTTCTGTGACCATATAAAGGCACAAGGCTGCAGGCTGAGTTATACAGGGAACTCTGAGTATCACTCATGTATTATAAGGGGAATGTATAAATGAGATATTTAGAGGCTCCAGAAGCCAATAAAGACATCCCCGCCCAAAGCAGTAACAGTAATATTTGTAAAGTTCCCACTTTGACACTCATTACGCCATGTCGGCAGGACTGTCCTGTTTTCGGGGAAGGTGCTGTCACCCCACCGTCTCTCTCTTAATTAAATCTCAGTAGACTTTGATCCCAGCAGTGTTGAGCCAGGCAGTGTATGTAACACATGGGGACAACTTCAAAACAGGAGAGAAGCGACGGATCAGCCGCTCTCATTTAGTAACATGCAGGGGCGATACATTTCCAGCCTGAAATTACCAATTAAAATGCCTCTGCTCTTCACCTATCATTCCTCAGATAGAGAAATAGTTTAATTACCTGCGAAATGAAAAGGACAAAAGAATCCCAATTTAAGTGAAAGGAGGGAGAAGGTTCTTTGCATGAGGAACCAGTCGGTCCCCAGGGCCAGATTTGCAAAGTTTAGGAAATATTGCAGCGAGATTTCTGCATTAACCCTCTGCTTGGAGAGCCACAGAGTAGAAGCAGAGCGGGAGCTGCCATATTAGTTGCCTCTTCTGAAGTTTTCTCCATAGACTGTAACAAAACTTCCCAGCCCAGTTATTATACAGCAGATATCTCTTTGGATGTCTATGGAGAAGGTCTCGGCACCTTTTGAGAGCAGCTAAAAAATGTCCAGTGTGCAGAATGAGTAGCAAGATGGATGGAAGAGGATAAATATGGCTCCTGTCTCACTGGCGTATGATGGATAGGACTCTGCAAGCAGCCAGATCAGCAATGTAACGTTCATACAAGAAGGAAAATGCAGATGTAGGCAATGTGGCTATTGACTGACTCCTCTATCCCATATCTATCAATAATTTGCATCTGACGGCGCCATTTTCTTTGATTGACTGTGCAGCTGAACGTCACCGTATGGTTGGATTTTCCATGGTAATTGGCCCACAGCCCGTGGCTGCTCACATTTCAAGATGGGCAATATCCCAGAGTCATGAAGGGTAACTGCCTCCATAGTAGAACTTACTCACAGTGAGTGGGACAATGAGTAATGTGGTAAATGTCACAGGACTCATGAGTCTTCCAGCTCTCTGGGCAGTTCACATTTATCCCTTACCCCATCTCTGGGTACTAGTGTGAGCAACTGGTAAACTGGACTAATTAGTCTCATGGCAGTCTTGGCTACTCACTATGTACACAGTCTCTGATAATATTTCCTCATCACAGGACATCTACAAGTCATTCACTAGGACATCAACCCAAGCTGATTCTTCAGTGGGGTTTCCTGTCAGTGGGTCTAGACCTGTTCCCCAAACCTTGCTGAGAAAGGTCTAGACCTGTTCCCACAGCTTCCTGGGAAAGGTCCTACATCTTCTTGAGATCAGTCTAGATCTGATTCCAACATTTTTCTGAGGAAGGTCTAGACCAGGTTCCTACATCCTCTTGAGATCGGTCTAGATCTGTTTCCAACATCTTCTTCAAAAAGGTCTAGACCTGTTTCCAACATCTTCTTCAAAAAGGTCTAGACCTGTTTCCAACATCTTCCTAAGAAATGTCTATACCTGGTTCCTACATCTTCTGGAGAAAGTTCTAGACCTGGTCCACACACCTTCTTTAGAAGAAGAAGAAAACCATTTATAAAGCACCCTCTATATTCAGGGGGATCCAGGACATTGAACTGTGTTTATTTGGGGGTTTCTTATTCCTGATGACCAACATCACCCTCCCACAATCTCTACCCTTAGGATATCCCAGAGATTTCCAAACTGGATTCTATTCTATTAATTTTGTCACATTCATTAAGATAGCTGAAGATAATATGTATGTACATCAGATTCTTAATGTTCCCATTAGGCAAATAGTAAATAACAACACATAAGTGGAGGGGGGGTATTATCCATTTCACCATAACTGACTGAACTCACTGAACCCCCTCTAGTGATGGGCCAATTTGTCAATGGGCATCCGTTTAATTGTCGCCGGCAAATTTTTGATTTTGACGTTGGTGAATTTTCGCTGAAAATTCGCAAATTTATTCGCCGGGAGCAAAAAACAGAAATTTGCCATGAATTTGCACCTGGCGAATAAATTTGCCCATCACTTCTTACATATTGTACAACGGCAGAGCTATCGGAGTGAAGTGCATTATGGGAAGTGCAAAATAGGGTTATGAGTGAGTGTGGGGGTGCAATCTGAAATTCAGATATAAGCAATGAATAATATATTCCTAGAATACACAATGGACCCGCATGAAATCTGTACCGGTGGATATAGAGTCGGGGTCAGGATGAGGGACTTCTCTATAAATAATGTGGGTCCCACAAAAAAAGTAACGTGACTCCTGCGCATCCGTAATCCCATATTCATTTCTCACTCACAGCAAAATCATATTCCTTCTAATATACTGGCTAATCTCAATAACCCCCCATCTGATATCCATTTGCCTCAGAAGGAAACTTCGGGCGACTTCGGAAAACAGAGTGCCACGTGTGCTTTAGCGCAGGCGACTTTTCATTATATCAGACGGGACGACACACGAAGCCTGTGCTGGGAGATTGACGCCCAGAAGAAGAGGCGATTAGTCGCCAAGCGAATCTGCCCGTGTGTCACAATGTGCACAGACTTTGAGATAAGGAGCAGCTCATTATAAAAAGGTCTCCTCTGCAAACATCAACTCAGCGGGATTCCTGTAAAGGCTGGTATACTGCCCCTTTAAAGTTTTTTTAGGATTAACCCCCTGTGTTATTCCTCATCCTCCCTACTCTAACACCCCTATATATCACCCCGTGGTGATTCTCATTAAGATGCAGGGAGTTTCCAGTAACAGCCCCTGGATGAGGTGAAGGCACTTTATTTTTACCACTTGTATAAATTCCCAGAAAGGTTGAAGAAAAGGGAAAGTTAAATTGATCTAAGATCTGAGCTTGGCTCCCCTCCATTCTCATCCATTGGCAGCTTCCTCCTGAGGAATTCTTATTGTCTTTCTCTCTATAAAAGACGCTCGATGGAGCCTACAGCAAGAGAGTAATTTTTCAGCCCAAATGTAAAGATTTTGGTACTTATTCAGCTCAGATTCTAATGTTAAAAGGTGTTTTAAAGTCTGTAAAGATGAACTTGTGCCAAACATCATTTTTTTTTTAACTTCTTTTTATTGAGTTTTGTCAAATAACAATAAATGAAATAAAAGTAAAATTAAGGAAAGAGAGAGAAAGGGGTAGAAATAGAAAGGAGAGAGGAGGGAAGAGAGGGGAGGACCCGGACCAGTACCATAGACATTTACAGGGCATCAAGTTATACAAATCTTCCTAAAATACATGCGGGCTATTAGTTTCAGAATTAAGCACCGAAATCATCCATATGTCTATGAATTTGTCCGTACATCCCCTAGCAAAATAGGCAGCTTTGTAGCATGGCAATGCCTTGTTGACAAGCTCTTTCCAATTTTCCAGTGTTGGAGTGTCTGGTCTGTTCCATTTTAAGATTATCTGTTTTAAGATCCTACTTGCTACCGAGTCTACAATGCCTCTAGTGAGGCCCAATAATGCTGGACAGTCCCGATTTTGACAGCTCAACTAACAGTCCCGGATTTTTACTGAAATGTCCAGACTTTCTCTTTGATTTCCTGCACTGGACAGCCAGAAAAAGATACAAATCTTCTAACTTAATTGGCTTTTGGCAGAGAGCCAAGAATACTCGGCAGGTGCACTTAGATACTTTTGTAACAATTTAATATAAACAAAGAAACAATTGTAACAATTTAAGATAATCGGGCCTCTTGGAGAAACTGTGACTTGCAGCTTAAAGGGCAAAACTGTAATAACACATAAAAACCAAAGAAATGTGTTCAGACTTTCATAATATGCAGAATTTTGTAAAAATAACATGGTTATTAAGGGGTAAGGCCATAAAATGGGCGTGGTCAAAAAACTTGCTGCACGGTTTTTGTCCCTCTTTCTATTTACAAAATGTTGGGCGGTATGGACTTGGAGAGATGGTGCCCCTAATTACTCTGCACTATAAACTATAAAATATATTTCCCCACTGTTCAGTGATTGGATACTTTAGACCCAAAGGGGCAAATTCACTAAGTGCCGAAGCGCCTAACACTAGCGTCAATTCGCTAGCGTTGGGCATTTTCGTTACTTCGCAAATTCACTAACGAACGCTGGCGTAACTTCGCTAGTGTTACTTCGCACCCTTACGCCTGGCGAATTTGCGCAACGGACGTAACTACGCAAATTCATTAACACGCGCATTGTTCTGAACGCTACCTTTTACGCTAGACTTCCTTCGCCACCTCAGACCAGGCGAAGTTCAATAGAGTAGATAGGGATTTCTTCAAAAAAAGTTCAAATTTTTTCTAAGTCCAAAAAAAACGCTGGCGTTTTTTCTATATTATGGGTGATAGGCTGAAAAAGATCGAAATTTTTTTTGGGGCTCCCCTCCTTCCCCCCTACATTTCCTAACTCATGGCAACTTAACTATACAGTGGGCACATGTGTAGGGCAAAATAACAATTTTATTTGATGTTTTGAAGGTTTCCCAGGCTTGTGTAGTGCTGCTACATATACCTCCATTGTAACTTCAATTTGGCGCCGTATGCAAATTAACCATCGCTAGCGTAACTTCGCTTCGCTTAGCGAATCAACGCTAGCGCAACTTCGCAACCTTACGCTACCCCTGAGCGCAACTTCAGATTTTAGTGAATTTGCGGAGCGCTGGCGAAACTACGCCTGGAGAAGTGCGGCAAAGTTACGCCTGGCGCAGCTACGAATCTTAGTGAATTTGCCCCAAAGTATCCAATCAGCAATTTCGATTGATTCTAAGTCCAAGTCTGATTGGCTGCTGTAGGTTGAATAGCTGAGTGCCCAATCCTCTTGCCCTGGAATAAACCTATAGCCAATAAAAACTATTTTACATTCACAGGGACAGACAAGTAAACCAATCAGAAAATTAAAATGTTTCCAATTGTAGTGTCACCCGGCAGCTCTGATTGGAGCAGCAATAAAATGTATGTGGCACTTTGCCTCTCTCATTCAGTTGTTTTATAAACTGTCCCACAGGCGGCACTCGCTGACACAATCCCAATCCGAGACACATTTATTATCTGCCCAATATCACCTGATGCCCCAGCACTACAGTCAGTGTCACAGAACTTTCTATTTTTGACTAATCAGCCGATCCTTCCTCGGAGAAGAACTGTATTTATGTCCTTTTTCTAATGGTCTATAAAAAAGACTTTTTAAAATTAACATTTCCGGTAATTTTAGTGAAAAGACAGTAATTCTTATTCTTTGCAGAGATTTCATAAAAGTAAATGCAACAGCCAAAGTCAGGCAAGGAAAGTATCAGGCTTCTGAATCCCATATTATCATCTGGGGGCATGTATGGGCTTGACTATGTAGCACCCCACAAATAAGTCAGATATATTCAGTGGTGGCACCCCAAAAATAGTATTGTCTGTCAGTATAGCTATAGCAAAGAACATTATATCCTTATCATATACAGTAGGGGGTACATTATCCCTTATAATACATGAGTGATACTCAGAGTTCCCTGTATAACTCAGCCTGCAGCCTTGTGTCTTTATATGGTCACAGAACAACCCCTCAGTGAATTATAATATCCTTATCATTTACAGTAGGGGGTACAATATCCCTTATAATACATGAGTGATACTCAGAGTTCCCTGTATAACTCAGCCTGCAGCCTTGTGCCTTTATATGGTCACAGGACAACCCCTCAGTGACTTCTAATATCCTTATCATTTACAGTAGGGGGTTCATTATCCCTTAAAATACATGAGTGATACTCAGAGTTCCCTGTATAACTCAGCCTGCAACCTTGTGCCTTTATATGGTCACAGAACAACCCCTCAGTAACTTCTAATATCCTTATAATTTACAGTAGGGGGTACATTATACCTTATAATACATGAGTGATACTCAGAGTTCCCTGTATAACTCAGCCTGCAGCCTTGTGCCTTTATATGGTCACAGAACAACCCCTCAGTGACTTCTAATATCCTTATCATTTACAGTAGGGGGTACATTATCCCTTATAATACATGAGTGATACTCAGAGTTCCCTGTATAACTCAGCCTGCAGCCTTGTGCCTTTATATGGTCACAGAACAACCCCTCAGTGACTTCTAATATCCTTATCATTTACAGTAGGGGGTACATTATCCCTTATAATACATGAGTGATACTCAGAGTTCCCTGTATAACTCAGCCTGCAGCCTTGTGCCTTTATATGGTCACAGAACAACCCCTCAGTGACTTCTAATATCCTTATCATTTACAGTAGGGGGTACATTATCCCTTATAATACATGAGTGATACTCAGAGTTCCCTGTATAACTCAGCCTGCAGCCTTGTGCCTTTATATGGTCACAGGACCCCTCAGTGACTTCTAATATCTGAGTGATGTTGCCCTGAAATGTTTGGGATGACAGACATTTCCCTGCAGCAGAAGACACAGAATCACATCTCAATCCCGTTCAGGTTGGTGCATTATTTCCCCTTTGCTCCTGTGACTGATTGTGAGTGACAGTGCAACTGTCAGTTTGAGATCTCCTCTATTTACTGAGCAGGGTAGGGATGAAAGCTCGGCCGCCTTCGGTCAATTGAGATTCTGACGGGCAGATCCGTCCCTGACACTTCGGCAAAATCTCTTTTTATCCTGTTGGAACATTGAGATTACATGGAACCTGGAGTCACCTAACTGTCATCACACCCGTGCCGCCATCTCTCCGGCATCTAACAATTCACCCAACAAAGATATTCAATTATGCCTCAAGTTCTGCACCAACATCAAGAATCCCAAAATAAATGGGGAATGACGGCTGAGCGAAGTCGCAGCATTCACGGGAAGTTCGGGGGAAGAACGCACGTTCCAAATCGCTTCCATCCTCCTCAGCATTAAAGCAGCTTTCTGTGAGCCCTGATATATTTAGCAGCTATTTTATGTAGGTCACACGTATAAACTGCGCCTCCATTACTGAATCTGCTGTTTCTTCCCCTTAATTATAGTCGCTCCTGCACTCGGCGGTTTGTTTGTGAGGAGGGAGAAGCGAGAAGCTTAAGAGGAGTCAAGGGAACGATTATGCGCATCAGCTAAATTTCAGCTTTTAATGGTGATAGTGAGAACTCCTAGAAGAGTATTGTGTTTCCACCAGCAAAACTGCAAATCAGCAGCCGCCCCCACGATCCATTGTCCTTATGTGGCCAACGTTCCCCTGTTTGGGTTGGACTTGGAGACAGAAGGAAGCATGGGGGGACTGGGCCTCAATTATGTTCCTCTGCTGATATTAAAAAAAATAACTTGTGCAAAAAAAACTGCAATCACGATGTTGCGCCCCATTGCACTTACTATGTGGAAACAAAAAGGGAAATGCATTAGAGGAAGTGACCTCATAATAAATGACATTCGGGGTCACACAACCTTCAGCCCAAGATGAGGCCTTTAATGCATGAGAATTCATATATATATATAGTTGCTGCTCAATGCAACTGCCAGTTTTTATGATGGAAGCACAACAGAGGAAATACATCACAGCTCTGTGACCTCAATGAATTCTGCAAAGGTGTCAACAGTCGTCTCTGGAAACACTCAAGTAAATAAACAGAATGTAAGAGTTAAATAGACCCCCCAGCCCCTCTGAAAGAGAAGGGTTTATATTAGATCTGGAGCACAGAATTCTTTTCTGCAAATGATATGGCAAAGAGCTTCCCCAGTTAGGATCATTGTCACTCTGTAACCTCCTTAATGGTGACAACAATTCTATGTCATTGTCAAGAAAAAGGAGACAAATGTGGGTGCAAGGCAGAAAACAAGGTGCTTAAAGAAATCATAGTAAAAGAACATTCCCTAGAAAATGTGATTTATAAATAGCAAATAGATGAAAAAATATTTCAACCACCCCAAAAAGACTAAAAACGGTTGTCTCCATCCTGTCCATCAGTTGCCATCTTGCCCTAGTGTCTCTGTCTTGAGCCACTGTCTCCATCTTTACCTGTCTCCATCTTGTCCCACTGTCTCCATCCTGTCTTACACTTTCCATCTACACCTACTGCCTCCATCTTGTCTTAATGTTGATGTCTTGTTCTACTATCTTATCTAGACCTACGGTCTCCATCTTGTCCTACTGTTTATATCTTGTCCTACTTTTTCCATCTTGCCCTATTGTCTCCATCTTGTCCTACTGTCTATATCTTTTCCTATTCTTTCCATCTTGTCCTACTCTTTCCATCTTGCCCTACTGTCTCCATTTTGTCCTACTGTCTCCATATTGTCCTACTGCTGTAGTCTTGTTCTACTATCTCCATTTTCCCAATTGTCTCCATCTTAGCCTACTGTCTCTATCTTGCCCTACTGTCTCTATCTTGCCCTACTGTCTCCATCTTGCCTTACTGTTGTTGTCTTGTTCTACTTCTACATTTGCCCAATTGTCTCCATCTTGTCCTACTGTCTCCATCTTGCCCTACTGTATCAATTTTTTCCCACATTTTCCAACATATCCCACAGTCTCCAACATGTTCTACTATCTAATCTAGACCTACTGTCTCCATCTTGTCCTACTGTTGAGGTCTTGTTCTACTATCTCCATTTGCC
The DNA here is from genome assembly GCF_017654675.1 of Xenopus laevis. Taxonomy (NCBI): domain Eukaryota; kingdom Metazoa; phylum Chordata; class Amphibia; order Anura; family Pipidae; genus Xenopus; species Xenopus laevis. The sequence goes on from NC_054373.1 coordinate 4,015,494, forward strand.
CAATTGTCTCCATCTTGTCTTATTTTTAATTATATATAGGGGTATTTGCTATCTTTGTAGTAAGAACTGTGCACAGGTCCACTTACAAATGCTACATATAAATTAGAGACAGGCAACATTTATTTGTGCATTTTATCCAAAACAAAAATTAATGTTAATACATTCAAAAACACACCACACAGCAGTGTCTCCCCCCGGAGGGATAAAATGCACAAATAAATGTTTTAAGTAAGAAGCTGTGCATGTCTCTGATTTATATCTTGTCCTACTGTTGTCTTGTTCTACTATCTCTATTTTCCCAATTGTCTCCATCTTGTCCTACTGTCTCCATCATGTCCTATTGTCTTCATCATTTCCTATTGTCTTCATCTTGTCCTACTCATTCCATCTTGTAGTACTGTTTCCATCTTGCGTTTCTCTTTCCATCTTGCCCTACTGTTTCCATCTTGTCCTACTGTTGTTGTCTTGTTCTGCTATCTCCATTTGCCCAATTGTCTTAATCTTGCCCTACTGCCCCCATATCTCCCTTCTGTCTCTCTCTTGCCTTACTGTCCCCAAATCACCCTACTCTCTGTATCTTGCCCTACTGTTTATTTTGCTCTAATGTCTCCATTTTGCTCTACTGTTTCAATCTTGCTTTATTCTCCCCATCTTGGCATTCTGTCCAATTTTTCCCAGAGCGATTAAGACAGGGCCTTAATTTAGGGTCAGGTTTCATGTGACACTATGTGACCTGACTGAATCCAGACTCCTGGACTATTTACAACCCACCCTAATTCATTGTATTATCTCTACATTTGATCTCTATCTGTCTGTAACTTCCTAATTTATTGCCCATAAATACCTTTCACTGATCTAACAGTATTTCCATCTTTCATTTGTATTTAGCCTGATGAAGGGGCCTTGGTGCTCCGAATGCTTGCAATGTATTTTTACTGTTAGCCAATATAGGTATCACTTCTACAATACTTTATTTATTTCTTGGTTCTTTATTTGTTATTTTTGCTACTGGCTAAAACGGTAACACAGTTTTAGTTTTGTGCTAAAACTGTAACAAAAACTGTAAAAGTGTAACATAAATTCATAACGTTGCCTTTAGTATAAGTCGCTCAATGTAACACACTGTTTTATGGCACGTGAGCCCTCCCACTCCCGTTTTTTACACACAATGGGGCTCATTTTGCCCATGGGCAGTTAACTATAGCAACAAATCAGTGATAAGTAAACCTTTAAAATAAGTGAATGTAAAAACTGATGAGGGGGCTATTCTAAGAACGTTTGTAATTTACATTCATTATTTATTTCCTTTTTTCCCCCAAGATATTAAGGGATACATGTGCTGTTAATATGAATGAATTTTGTTACAACAGCGCCACCTGCTGGTCAGTTTCCCACCAGTCTGACCACCAAGTAGTCAAGGAAGTTGTCAGGAGAAAGAAAGAGGCTGATGTTCTTCTGCTTAGGAATAAAATTAGAAACCTTTCTCACATCTTTCCTAAGCAGAAGAACATCAGCCTCTTTCTTTCTCCTGACAACTTCCTTGACTACTTGCTGGTCAGACTGGTGGGAAACTGACCAGCAGGTGGCGCTGTTGTAACAAAATTAATTTATATTAACAGTAAATTTATTTCTTAATATTAGGGACGCACAGAATCCAGGATTCGGTTCGAAATTCGTCCTTTTTCAGCAGGATTCAGATTCGGCCGAATCCTTCTCCCAGGCCAAACCGAATCTGAATCCTAATTTGCATATGCAAATTAGGGACGGGAAATTGCGTGACTTTTGTCACTAAACAAGGAAGTAAAACATGTTTTCCCCTTCCCACCCCTAATTTGCATATGCAACTTAGGATTCAAATTCGTTATTCGCTCGAATATTTCGCAAAGGATTCAGGAGTTTGACCGAATCCAAAATAGTGGATTTGGTGCATTCCTAGTTAATATCTTGGGGAAAAAAGAAAATAAATAATGAATGTAAATTGCAAACATTCTTAGAATAGCCCCCTCATCCATTTTACATTCCCTTATTTTAAAGGTTTACTTACCCTTTAAAGCCAGCTGCAAGTAGAACAATGAATGCAGTATTTCTATTGGTTGTCATGGGTTACTGCCCATGGGCAAATTTGCCCAGTGTTGCTGAATGACCCCCAGTAAGTATTAACCCTATCATTTACACCACTCGCACCTTGTGAAGCTGAAATCCATGGGGTCAAGGTTACAAACAGCCTCCCCCTACAGCTTCACACAGAAAATAATCATTGTGAAGCTTTATAAATAGACAAACTGAGGTGCAAATTGTAATTCTGCCCCTTATTTTACAGAGCCGCTTGGTTTCATGTCTGTGGGGGGAGGCTGGTTCCTGACACGTGGCACCAATACCAAAGGACCCCACTAACTCCCCTAAATGTACCGTGTTCTTAACTCTGTGACCCTGAAGCCATTAAGCAGCTTGTGTACGAGTGTAATTAATGACATATGTACTGAGGCCGCGATACGCTCGGCTGATTCATGTGACTGCGACTTCCAAGTGGAACTGTCACTCACCAACAGGAGCTCTTCATAATTTAAATTTCTCACATCAGTGAGCAGCAGGCAGCTGACTTTCAGTAATTACAAACTGTATAATAGGGGGAAAAAGTAATTAAGATTATGTTGCTAAGCTTCATTTGACTAAAAAAACAGGGTACGAAGTGTGGTGGGGAGGTACACTGGCAACAGAGGTTTGTGTGATGTGAGCAACAATCATAGAGCCCTCGGCACAATTAGCCTGAAAGCCATGAGCAAAGTTACTAGGGCTGTTCCTGCTGAATTGTGCTTAGTACAGGGAATACCTATGCTGTCATAGTTTTATGGGATCTCTCTGTACAGACTATGAGCAAACTTAGGGACTGTTCCTGCTGAATTGTGCTTAGTACAGGGGATACCTATGTACCATAGTTTTATGGGATCTCGCTGTACAGACTATGAGCAAACTTAGGGGACTGTTCCTGCTGAATTGTGCTTAGTACAGGGGAATATCTATGCTGCCATAGTTTTATGGGATCTCCCTGTACAGACAATGAGCAAACTTAGGGACTGTTCCTGCTGAATTGTGCTTAGTATAGGGAATACCTATGCTGCCATAGTTTTATGGGATCTCTCTGTACAGACTATGAGCAAACTTAGGGACTGTTCCTGCTGAATTGTGCTTAGTACAGGGAATACCTATGCTGCCATAGTTTTATGGGATCTCTCTGTACAGACTATGAGCAAACTTAGGGGACTGTTCCTGCTGAATTGTGCTTAGTACAGGGAATACCTATACTGCCATAGTTTTATGGGATCTCTCTGTACAGACTATGAGCAAACTTAGGGACTGTTCCTGCTGAATTGTGCTTAGTACAGGGAATACCTATGCTGCCATAGTTTTATGGGATCTCTCTGTACAGACTATGAGCAAACTTAGGGGGCTGTTCCTGCTGAATTGTGCTTAGTACAGGGAATACCTATGCTGCCATAGTTTTATGGGATCTCTCTGTACAGACTATGAGCAAACTTAGGGACTGTTCCTGCTGAATTGTGCTTAGTACAGGGAATACCTATGCTGCCATAGTTTTATGGGATCTCTCTGTACAGACTATGAGCAAACTTAGGGGACTGTTCCTGCTGAATTATGCTTAGTACAGGGGATACCTATGTTGGTACATTGAATATTGCCCTTTAGTTGTCCTTTATCCCCCTCTTACCCTTTGGCATTAGAATGAAGCAGTTTCATTCCAATTAATAAGTGAGGGGAGAGTTCTCTAAAGGCCAAACTGAAATACACTTTTTTTGTCTTTAAAAAAATCACTCTTGTAAATTCTAGAAACAAAGGTTCTTAGGAAGTGACATCGGTTCCTCTTATAGACCTTGGCATCTCCCAGATAAACAGACACTTATAGGTAGATAACACTGATCATGATTAGATCAGATTTGCTCCTAATAAATGGACAACAAAGGAAATCCCCACGCTCCATAAGAAAGAGATAGTCTGGCGCAAGTAGGTAAAGAATTCTGAGGTCCTTCACTGTGTTGTATGTTTCTGAAAAAAAGTGCTTTGGGTGAACCCAAGAGAAATACTGGTTCCAGTCAGGCCCGGATTTGCGGCAAGGCCGCATAGGCCCGGGCCTAGGGCGGCAAAAAAATAGGGGCGGCATGCCGCCCAGCCGCATTGTGGGGACGTTCGCGTCCCCGTTCAACTACACTAGCTGCGCCGGCGTTTTTTAGGCCGCGCGGTCCGCCTGGTCGGACCGCGCGGCCTAGGGGCGCCCAGAAATGAAATCCAGCGCTGGTTCCAGTTGAAGTCTGTATTCAATTTCACAGACTCACATATTCTGACATATTTAAGAGCAGTAACAAGAAGAACTTGGAGGATGATGTCATTTGTGATGTCATAGTTATTTAATCAGTTCTAAAACCTTATAGGTATTTAGCTTTTTATTCATCAGCTCTCCAGTTTGCAAGTTCAGCAATCTGGTTTCTAGGGTGCAATTTACCCTAGCAACCATGCATTGATTTGAATAAGAGACTGGAATATGAATAGGAGAGGCCTGAATAGAAAGATGAGGAATAAAAAGTAACAATAACAATACATTTGTAACCTTACAGGACCTTTGTTTTTCTGGATGGGGTCAGCGACCCCCATTTAAAAGCTAGAAAGAGTCAGAAGAAGGCAAATAATTCAAAAACCATGAAAAAGAAAAAATGGACTATTGAAAAGTTGCTTAGAATTAGCCTTTCTATAACATAATAAAACTAAACTCAAAGATGACCCACCCCTTTAAAATTTCTACTGAACTCATTAAGAGTTTCTCCAAAAGTTGAAAATAAAAATAAAAGGTATACCGCCGGTGTTATGTTGGCAACAAGCAACACAATCAGGGAGCGGCACAATATATAATTTGCGGTCATGTAGCACTATATATACTGTAGCTCAACGATTGGACTCGGTGGATGCCGGACACATGCCGGGAACTCCGACGGGATTAGACTGGAAAATAACACTGAGTTAATTGGTTTCTTTGCTGGTCACTTTTATTCTGCTATTAGCCACAGGGCAATTTAAGAATGTTTTATTTAATTTGCTCTTGAACTAAAAATTGTAGAATAAACACTTGAGTCCAGCGTCATCGGAGAGGTCAGGGAACGTTCATTATAGAGGCTGCTGAGCTTAAGCCGCTCCAAATATAAACTCTGAAGTAGCCTCCTAGAACTTCTTCTGCTGGGCCACCTGGGTTTTTGAGTTGGGTTTTTAGTTTATAATTTTAATACTAATTTGCCCCCTCTGCTGCACAACTAACCTGACTTATACAGCGGAGGGACCTTGAATAAATACAGAATATTAGCGATAAAGCGCTACTCTCCTGGAACACATTGCAAACACAAGAACATTACTACCCATTGACACAACAACACCTCGCTGAGGCAGAAATACGTTTATGACAACGGCAGAATGTAAAGAGACAATGCTCACAAGAGCTTACTATCTAAAAAGTAGGGAGAATGAGACATAAGGTAGGGTTGTGTGGCAGTAGAAGTCCTGTCTCTCTAAATACTGACAGTTAGAATCAGTAACAAAGTGCTTAGTGTGTTGGGGAGAAGAATTTAGGGTAGTGGTCCCCAAACTGTGGGACTGGGGAAGCTCAGACTGAAGGCCAGTTAGGGACAGATTTGGGGAGAAAACTTATTGCTTTGCAAAATAGTTAGAGCAAGATTTGGGGGTGGGTGGGAACAATTGTTTGAAGGTCCTAGATATTCTTGAACATATCTTCATATGCTTGGAGCTAAGGAAGACCCTGGCCAACTGTTGGGCTTCAAATGGAAGCTTGAACTTGAGATTGAGTCCTACTAGGGTTGGATGGGCCCACTGGGATACCAGAAAGAATTCTGATGGTCCCCATGCTTAAATAGTGCTACTAACCTGTTACCTGCACCACTGGTCCTTTTGTCATTACTGCCAACTAATCTACTAGAGACACGACCATTTATCTCTATGCCAAGTCCTTTCCCCTGCCAACTAAGCAAAGTGGTGATGATGATGATGATGATGATGGCACTGATGGTGAGAGCAGTGGGGGTTGGTGAATTAATGTATTTGGTGAGTCTGTTAGTTGAGGTCCTCAGATGAACACCAAGGAACCCCAATCCAACAATGAGTCTGACAACCTTTGGTTTAGGATGTTAGTAAAGGTGGTCAAATAGTCACAAGTGTAGGGAATGAAAGGGAGGTGTACTAGGTAACTAAAGAGGTGATATATGCTGGTTTATATGGGAGTACAAGAATTCTGAAGGAAGGTAGTTGGGAATGACAGCTGGTGCCAGGACTGGCCATGAGGTCACTGGTGGAGGAGAAGGAGGAGGAGGAGGAGGAGGAGGAGGAGGAGGAGGAGAGGTGCATCAGTCTAGTCTTAGTGCTCACAATGGAGTGAAGTGAGGTCACATATACTGTAGAGTTGTATTATACATAAGGATAGGGGGCATCTCTTGTGTGAAGAAGGGTTGAAGGTGAAACCACTGGTAGTCTGTCGGTTTTCTACCCTAGTATTTATTCACTCACCCCAGGTAATGAGACTTAGTGGAGTCACTGGAAATTTCCCTGCACTGCCAGAGTTATGTCTTTATATACAGTATATGATTACATGGCCATAGAGAGAACAAAGGACATTTACTCCATTCCCATTGCATCAATATAAATGTACAGAGCAAAAGAATCACAGAAAAATCCCTGCCTTGGAATCCATAAGTTGTATATATATTTATATATATATTGTATATTTCTGTACCCCCCATTCAGATTTGCAGCTGTGCTTTCAGTCGAATAACTGAATCTTTTATTTACTGTGACTTGGGGAGGGTTAATACTCCAGCCAGCCTATTTATAATTCATGGGCATTTATTGGGCTTTCAGGGTTGAGACTAGGGATGCACCAAATCCACTATTTTAGATTCGGCCAAACCCCCGAATCCTTCGCGAAAGTTTCGACAGAATACCAAACCAAATCCTAATTTGCGAAGGGGAAAACATTTTTTACTTCCTTGTTTTGTGGCAAAAAGTCTCGCAATTTCCCTCCCCTCCCCTAATTTACATATGCAAATTAGGATTTGGTTCGGCCGGGCAGAAGAATTCGGCCGAATCCAAATCCTGCTGAAGAAGAACGAATCCTGGCCGAATACCGAACTGAATCCTGGATTTGGTGCATTCCTAGTTGAAACATATTTCTCAATTGGCGAAAATTACTATTGATTCCAAATGGGGGGATATTCCTTCCCTGTAGTGATGTGGGGGGTCACAAGCTCCCCTGGGGCACCTGCACCCACTTGATCCCATGTACTACTACTTTTACTGATATCATCGGGGGACCCTGATATTACCAGGGGTGGGGGAGAACTCTGCCAATACTGGAACCTGGACCTGCCTGTGCCCCTTTGTGATGGAACCTGCCCACCCTGCAGGGGGTATTATATAGTGAATCAAGTACCCCCTCTTGTAAAATATAAGGATATTATAAGTTACCGAGGAGTTTCATGACCATATAAAAACACGAAGCCGAAGGCCGAAGGCCGAGTGTTTTTATACAGGTCATGGAACTCCGAATATCCTCATATTTTGCAACTGGGGGTACTTTATTTATTATAATACACAAGTTTCAGTGAGTCATGTGACAGAAATGACATCAGAACTCACCGTTTATAACTGATGACATCAGAACTCACCGTTTATAAGGATATCATTTACTGGATATTCATGGCTTTTATGTATTATACAGGAATTGGCACTACATTTGCCTGGCATGTGCTTTGAGAACTAATATACAAGTATGGGATTAGTGAAGGGCGAATTTCTCCCAAAAACATTTGCGAGACTCGAATTTTGGCGCCCGCGTCAATTTTGCCACCGGTGTTAATGTCAATGAGCGTCTGAATAGTACTGACATGCGACGGTATTGCAAAAAGCGACTTTTCTGACGCGCGTCCAAATATTTTTGACGCCGGCAAATTTTCGCAGGAGTTTTGCGAATTTAATTGCCGGCAAAGAAACACGGAAATTCGCCATGGCGAATTTATTCGCCCATCACTATATGGGATCTGTTATCCAGAAAGCTCAGAATTACGGAAAGGCTGTCTCCCATAGACTCCAAAAATGATTTCCTTTTTCTGTGTAATAAAAAACAGTCGCTTGTACTTTACTCTTGTCTGTTCATATTCTGCTGTAAAGTTTTCAATAAAAACCCTATATATTAGGTAGAGGTATGGGATCCGTTATCCACAGAATAGACTCCATTTTATCCAAATAATCCACATTTTTTAAAAATGATTTCCTTTTTTCTGTGTAATAATAAAACAGTAGCTTGTACTTGATCCCAACTGAGATATAATGAATCCTTATTGGAAGCAAAACCAGCCTATTGGCTTTATTTCATGTTTTTATGATTTTCTAGTAGACTTATATTATGATGACGATTAGCGATGGGCGAATTAATCCCGTTTTGCCTCGCCGAAAAATTTGTGAATGTCCAAAAAAAATTAGCGAAACATGTATTTTGACGCCTGCGTCAATTTTGACGCCCGCATCAATTCTGACTCTCTCGTTAAAGTCAATGAGCATCCGAATAGTACCGACGTGCGGCGGTTTTGCAGTGAGCGACTTTTGTGACGGGCGTCCAAATTTTTTTTGACACCGGCGAATTTTCGCGGGAGTTTCGCAAATTTATTTGCCAGCTGCGAAATGAGGAAATTCACCACAAATTCTCGGCTGGCGAATTTATTCGCACATCCCTATATGGGATCTGTTATCCAGAAAGCTCCGAATTACAGGAAGGCCGTCTCCCATAGACTTCATTATAATCAAATAATCCAAACGTTTAAAAATGATTTCCTTTTTCTGTGTAATAAAAAAAAAACAGTAGTTTGTTCTTTTCTCTTGTCTGTTCATATTCTGCTGTAACGTTTTCAATAAAAAACCTATATTTAGGTGCAGGTATGGGATCCGTTATCCAGAAACCCGTTATCCAGAAAGTTCCATTTCATTTTATCCAAATAATCCACATTTTTTAAAAATGATTTCCTTTTTCTGTGTAATAATAAAACAGTCGCTTGTACTTGATCCCAACTAAGATATAATTAATCCTTATTGGAAGCAAAACCAGTCTATTGGGTTTATTTAATGTTTATATGATTTTCTAGTAGACTTATACTATGACGATTAGTGATGGGCGAATTTATTATTATTTATAATTTGCGCGATTCGCCGCCAGCGAATAAATTCGCAAAACGCCCGTGAAAATTCGCGGCAAAAATTCGCCGGCTTCAAAAAAATTTTTGTAGAAAAAACGGGCGCCGGCGTCAAAAAAACCGACGCCGGTGTCAAAAACGAGACGCCGGCGCAAATTCGCCCATCACTAATGACGATTAGTGATGGCCGATTTAGTCCCGTTTCACCTCGCCGATAAATTTGTGAATTTCCAGTGAAATTTGCAAAACAGCGAAAAATTCTCCAAACGTGTATTTTGACGCCAGTGTTAAAGTCAATGGGAATCCGAATAATGTTGACACGTGACGGTTTTTACGCAAATTACTTTTCCAATGGGCGCCCAAGATTTTTTGCCGCTGCTGAATTTTTGTCGCCGAATTTTTCCGGCAGTTTTGCGAATTTATTCCATGGCGATGAAATGCAGAAATTCGCAGAGAATTCGCGCCTGGCGAATTTATTCGCCCATCACTAATGATGATCCAAATTATAGAAAGATTAGTTATCCAGGAAAACCCCAGGTCCCGAGCATTCTGGATAACAGGTCCTATACATGTATATGGAATTAGCCCCGGGATACTATAAAGTCATGATGCAAAAAATACATTTTATTTCCCACCTCCCCAAAGCAAAAATCCCCCTTGGCCTATGATTGCCGTATTTCTATAGTTAACCAGCTTACTCGGGGGCATTGCTGCAAATCCAGCTAAAAGCCAGACGTTATCTTATTGTGCCTCTCATACAATCTGTGCCCCCGGCATTTAGCCGACAGGCCAGTGGATAATGGGACCGGTGGGGAGTTTGTCTGTGTCAGGAAATCCGATTTCCCACTGAATGGGGGACAGAGATGGGTATCAGCCCAGTCGTCATTGCTTTATATGATAAACTGCCTGTGCCGTAAGGTTTCTATTAAATCAGTAACTTCTCCCCCAGGCCCCCAACTCACACGGCTGCACTTCTATGGGATAGTATCACCGAAATAGCCAATAGGTTCCTACGGCAACAATAAAAAGCAATTTTCTCACATTTACATTTGGACTTATCTAATAATGATTTATCTCTGCAACATGAAGCACCCTCTTTTAGCCCTTCCCTGGTCCCTATAATATAATATAATAATAATAAGACTCCATAGAACTCAGTTTAATTGCACTGGTTTCTGTGCTGCCATGTAGTAATTATGTGTATTAATTACTAATCAGCCTTATATTGTGACATTTCTATTCTATGTGTACTGTATATTGTGAGTGGCTCCCTAAGCTCAGTAAGTGACAGCAGCACAGAGCATGTGAATCAGTGAATCAGCAGAAAAGAAGATGGGGAGCTACTGGGGCATCTTTGGAGACACAGATCTTTACTGCTAAAGGGCTGTGGTTGCCTTGGGCTGGTACAGAAGCACAAAACATCATGTACAACATTTCTACCTACTTCTTTAGTTAGGCTTTAGTTCTCCTTTAAACTTGGAGGAAGGGAGCTCAAGTGAGCATTGATGTGTAGGTTCCACTTCAATATTGATTACAAACAGCCAATCTAAAAGGGGTGGTTCGTCTTGAATGTTCAATCCTAAGCAACTTTTCAATTGGTCTTCATCATTTACTATACTAAATTTCTACTCAAAGGTGAACAACCGACTTGGTTGTCGGGGTCACTGACCCAGGCTACAACATTACAAAATTATTATTTTTTTTAAATCAAATCAGGCATGAGAGTTGGGTCATGTTTTTTTTCTAAATAAAAATAACGAGATAAATGCGGAGTTTAGTAAATAACCTCCTAAAAGTGATAGCAGTGAGGATTTGCATTGAAGTGAAAAAAATAAAAAAAATAATTCTAAATAACTTTCCAATATAGAATGATTACAAATATTCAAAGTGGGTGGGACTAGAGCACTCTGATGGAAGCTTACAGGGGGAAGGGGAGCGTATCTACAATTCAGTACTGGGTAGGGCTAGAACTCTGATGGAAGCTTACAGAGGGAGGGACAGGAAGTTTATAACTCAAGCAGTGGGTGGGGCTAGAGCACTATGATGGAAGCTTACAGAGGGAGGGACAGGAAGTCTATAACTCAAGCAGTGGGTGGGGCTAGGGCACTATGATGGCAGCATACATGAGGAGAAGCAGAGAGTCTGTAACTCAACCAATGGGTGGGACTTGAACACTCTGATGAAAGTTTACAGAGGGAGGGTCAGGAAATCTAACTCAAGAAGTGGGTGGGGCTAGAGCACTCTGATGGTACCTTCCAGTAGGAGGGGCAGTGAATCTTTAACTCAGGGGGGGGTGGGGCTAGAATCTTTAGCAGACAACCAGTGCTAGTAGCTATGATTTAAGAGAAGCATTAAGCCTTGGTGCTACATCATGAAGCTATTAATAATAATTGTGCTGTGAGTGACATTTATATATAACAGAGACTATGTATGCGGATAACAATATATCTATACGATTTAATCTCCAGTCCCGTTTCTATCCCTGCTCCTTCCAGTGGCCGTGTATCGATTATACATTTACTTTTTGTTTTGCCAATAAATTGTTTTATTTTGCGCAGAAGCAGGTAATGTATTTGTAATAAATGTCCTCACTTTGTGCCATGCATTTGAAATGAGCTGCGTTTTTTTGTTCATGGCGAACACAAAATTGCCTTTGATCTTATTGATTCATATCCGGTTTATTAATTTATAGGGCTATCAATCTCCTGTGGAATTAAACATTGGCACACGGATGAATTTCTGCTCTATAATGGTTTCCAGTTGGAACTGGCTGGATGGGAAGGAAGGGATTATGGGCTGTATTGTGAGGGACGCTCAGAAATCTACTGTGTTGGGTTCCCCTTCATCTCTCCTCCTCATCATCATCATCATATACAAATTCATAGAATTAGGGCGTCACCTCTAATTATAGTCCACTTTCCCTATAGTCCTGCCCCTGAGTCTATTACATTAAATTTTAGGAAAAAGATCACATGGCACAGACTGAGGCTGATGGGAATTGTATCTGGGTTGCAATGTATAGTGGTACCAAGGTTGATGGGTAACCCAGTGACTGAAGCCGGTCAGTACATACCAGGGACACTGCAACAATAACACACTATATCTGCTTCATTCCCAGCTTTACACAGTAGGATTTATTCCTAATATTCACTTAACCACGGCTGTATTCATTTAACAATGGGGGAAATGCTTTTAGAGAAATTCATGTGAAAATGGTAAAATTAAACAACCTGAGAACATTTTATGATACTGTATCTTCATCTCAGTGAACATTTTCCAGCAGTATAATAATATTTAGCTTTTCCGCTGATGCTTTTATGTGTGTGTGTGTGTAGATATATATATATTTATTTATATCATCGCTGCAGCTCGCAGGTCTATGAATTGTAACAGGTGCAGGTAGATTAGGCACAGGGCGGGGCTGATGTGCAGGTAGAATAGACACAGGGCGGGGCTAAGGTGCAGGTAGAATAGGCACAGGGCGGGGCTGATGTGCAGGTAGAATAGACACAGGGCGGGGCTAAGGTGCAGGTAGAATAGGCACAGGGCGGGGCTGATGTGCAGGTAGATTAGGCACAGGGCAGGGCTGAGATGTAGGTAAAGTAGGAACAGGGCAGGGCTGAGTTGCAGGTAGAGTAGGCACAGGGCGGGGCTAAGGTGCAGGTAGACACAGGGCAGGGCTGATATGCAGGTAAAATAGGAACAAGGCGGGGCTAATGTGCAGGTAGGCACAGGGCAGGGCTGAGGTTCAGGTAGAGTAGGCACAGGGCGGGGCTAAGGTGCAGGTAGACACAGGGCAGAGCTGAGATGTAGGTAAAGTAGGAACAAGCGGAGCTACGGTGCAGGTAAAGTAGGCATGGGGCGGGGCTAAGATGCAGGTAGACACAGGTCAGGGCTGAGATGTAGGTAAAGTAGGAACAGGACGGGGCTAAGGTGCAGGTAAAGTAGGCATGGGGCGGGGCTAAGGTGCAGGTAGACACAGGTCAGGGCTGAGATGTAGGTAAAGTAGGAACAGGACGGGGCTAAGGTGAAGGTAGAGAAGGCACAGGGCAGGGTAAAGGTGCAGGTAGAATAGGCACAGGACAGGGCTGAGATGCCGGTGTAGTAGGCACAGGATGGGGCTAAGGTGCAGGTAGAGTAGAGACAGGGTAGAGGTGAGGGGCAGATAGAGTTGGTATATTGTGTGGCTGAGGTACAGGTAGAGTAGGTACAAGGTGGGGATGAGCTTCAGTAGAGTAGCCATGAGGCAGGGCTGATGTAAATTAGGCATTAGGTGGGGGGCTGAGACGCAGGTAGAGTAGGCACAGGTTGTATATTATATAGTATGTGAAATTTCAACTCTTATACTACAGCTCCCACCATAGTTTAGGGGACGTGATCTTAATTGACATAGTTTTGGGGACTTTTTGACTTATACAATAGAACTTTGGTCCTGGGATATACTGTATTTGCCATTCATTTTTACTCAAATGTGACAGAAAAAAAGCTTTTGATAAGTCTGCCCTTTAATGCTGTGCCTTGGCTTCTCTCTCTCCGGCTGATGTCTGTGACGTTGGATTGTAACCTCCCTTCCCGGCCAAAAGAAATCATTCATAATAAAGGAGAACTGTCCGACCCCCCCCCCCACAATTCTGCTCCAATTATCCCCAGTGACAGGCAAAGTAATTGAAGGCTTCTCTGATCAATGCTTCATCCATTCTCGGGCCCCTGTTATCTACAAGAGAACATGTGTTTATTTCAGGTGCGTTCCAGAACAGGGTCGATGGGGCGGCTGCGTCCCCCGTATATGCGGTCGAGGAGTTTGAAGTGGTGGGGGCAGTAGGACAATTCCAGAACTTCAGAGAATGAGAAGCGCAGCCGCCGGGTTCCTGGATTCTTTATTCTCTTGGCAGCCAATTTAATCTTGGCTCTTGGGCTGCTATTGTCCTTTAAACTGCTGCTCCAAGCAAAGCCTCCTTTACTAGGTTACATTTGCAATTTTTATATTCCTTCCTCCCAACAAGTGACATTTAACGGAGAGAGGGTTTAATTGATCAGAAAACGTGCTTTGCACTTGATCAAACCTGGGGCTCAAAATCGTTTTGGAGAGTTGTCGACCCCCCTTTTGGCACTCCCTTTAGCCGTAATGCCCCAGACATGTCAGTAAGATCACTGCAGAAATGGAATTAAGAGCATTGCATTAACCCTAGATTTGCCTGTAACATAATTTGCAGAAATCGATGCAGAGCACTATCCTAACCCCAGACATGCCATTGCATTAACCCAAGATTTGCCTGTAACATAATTTGCAGAAATCGATTCAGAGCACTATCCTAACCCCAGACATGCCAGTAAGATCACTGCAGAAAATGGTTTTAGAGCATTGCATTAACCCCAGATTTGCCAGTAAGATCATTTGCAAAAATCGATTCAGAGCACTATACTAACCCCAGACATGCCAGTAAGATCACTGCAGAAAATGGAATTAAGAGCATTGCATTAACCCTAAATTTGCCTGTAACATAATTTGCAGAAATCGGTTCAGAGCACTATCCTAACCCCAGACATGTCAGTAAGATCACTGCAGAAAATGGGTTTAGAGCATTGCATTAACCCTAGATTTGCCAGTAAAATAATTTGCAGAAATCGATTCAGAGCACTATCCTAACCCCAGACATGTCAGTAAGATCACTGCAGAAAATGGATTTAGAGCATTGCATTAACCCTAGATACGCCAGTAAGATCATTTGCAGAAATCGATTCAGAGCACTATCCTATCCCCAGACATGCCAGTAAGATCACTGCAGAAAATGGAATTAGAGCATTGCATTAACCCTAGGTTTGCCTGTAACATAATTTGCAGAAATCGATTCAGAGCACTATCCTAACCCCAGACATGACAGTAAGATCACTGCAGGAATGGATTTAGAGCATTACATTAACCCTAAATTTGCCAGTAAGATCATTTTGCAGAAATAGATTCAGAGCAGTTGTTGTTTTACCCTTCCTATTGTTCTCCATCATTCCCAACTGTGAACTTCATGCCGTATTCCTATTCCCAATGCCCCCCCCCCATGTTGTTGACTTCTTCTGGGAGACCCGTATGTACAGGCCAAAGGTTGCCCATTACTTTCTGAGCTGCTGAACCAGCTTGGGTGAAGCTTATTAAGAACCTGAACTCAGAATAAGTTGTCAAACTGTGCTAAATCCAATTCTCTGCTAATTAGTCTTCTAATTAAAGCTGGCACAGGCCTCTCACTCCCAAAATAAATAGCATTTTCCCTGACAAACCTCACAGGAATAGAAAGAAGGTGCTGAAGTGCAAGTGAACTATTCTCCGAGTGGTTTCTCCCAGGCATTTCTACCTGAGTTTGACACATGGCGGATATACAAATGTTCCCATGTGAGTCAACACAACTGCTAATTGGTTCCTGCCTTGCAGGTCTGGACCCGCCATGGCAACGGCCAGTGATACTCAACAAGGTTCAAACTGAATAATTTCAACATATCTCGGACTGTGATAAATGTCACTAATTATGTCTTTGCTACAATGTTACACCTATCTATAGAAAGTGATGCATCTGTAAAACTGCACAGGTAGTAGTATTTTAGTAACAATGTTAATTCATCCTTCAGGTGGAAAATAACAGGGGTACAGGAGAAGCACAGGGGGGCTTGTGTCTTGTGTTCATTGGAGGCTCCAAGGGGATCCATGTTCCAGCCTGCCCCTGTGAATACAGTGCTGCTGCCCATAGGCAGTGCTGGATTCATGAGAGAGACAAACAGGTCTTTGTGTTCCATTCAGTATTGGGTCAGGATGCAAAGTAGTGATGTGCAGGCCGGCCCAAAACCCACGGGACCCGGGGGTTGGGTAAGTTTTGGCCGGCAGCCACATCAAATGAACAGGTCGTGGACAGATTTGGGTTGAGCAGTTCCTTCCGCTCTCACCGCCCACGACCTACCACTGCCGGCTTCCTGCCCCACCCCTTTCGTGATATCACTGCGGGACGGGCGCGGGTCTTTAAATGTAGGAGCTGAGCCGGGTTGGGTCAGGATGGGTTAGGGTCAGGTGTGGGTCCAAAAAATCGGGACATCACTAGTGCAAAGTACAAATGAGATGACATTTTTTAATTTTGAATCCTGGTCTAACAGCCAAAACCTTTGCGCTCATTGGGCAAAGCACAGAAGTCTATGGTTCCTAATTGCACTGGGCTGGATTACAACCCAAAGCACCCCCACTCCCACACCCGCTTTGCTTGTACCCCTACTCCTTCACCTACTGCCAACTACTGCTGGTGCCATTTCCCAATCGCTGGCAGTGGGGACTGGGTGGCAGCAAGATTGAAGAAACTGTCACATTTTGCTGTCCAGTCCCCAGTTCAGATGCAGCCAGTCCCCAGATCTTTGCCACCCTAGTCCCACGCCTTTATGGGCTGCCCACATATCCGGTCATGTACACGGTGGTGCCAATCTCGAGTTGCACGTAGCCATACCTGTATATTATGTCAAGGAAAGATTAGTGCTGAGCCAATTTCTCTTTCCCAATAACAGCACAGAGCCGGTGCCATGCCAGAGGCGGGTAAGCAGCAGTAGCAGCAGTTTCGCTGAGCGTTTTTATGCAGCGCACATACCCTGCAATAATCCACAAACACATTGCTCATGAGTCCAACGTACCTGTGTCTGGAATCTCTCAGCAGCGATTTGTTAAGGAGTTTGTGCCGCTCTTGTAATGAGATTAGAACAAATGATCAGCATAAAACAGCGTGACGGAAGCTGAATTAAATTCGGAATATATTTACTGATTGCTGGTGCCGCCAGAACTGGGGCTCCTTCTACTCACTGCACTTCTGCACGCAGACCCACTCCTCATTTTTTTTCTTTTAAATTCAGCTTTTTTTTTTTTTATTTACCATTTTGATTTCGCCAGCTTGCGATTCTAAATCTCCATCTGAGAGCGGCACCGAGCTCAACGCTATTCTATTTCAGCTGTAAAACTATAATTATTTTTAAGGTTTATATGTAGGTGAAACTGTAACTAATACCAGGGATATACAGTATCTACATGTACTGTGTGTTAATAGACACAGAAGAAAGGAGACCACTGGCCCACACAGCTCACAATCTAAGTGACTGAGTGACCTACAGACACATATAGAAATGGGACCTATACCTCAGCCAGAAGCCAGGTATTAACTGTCAGAAAACTGACTGAGTAAAACTGTCAAAACTGGCACAAAAGATATATATTGCACATCAGAGATTACACCACCATTAATGCAAGTTATTTTTATTTATCAACATGTCCCAAACTCCCTGAATATTGTGTATCCACATGTTCCACTTATAATAACCACAATGGCAACCAAT
The DNA here is from genome assembly GCF_017654675.1 of Xenopus laevis. NCBI lineage: Eukaryota > Metazoa > Chordata > Amphibia > Anura > Pipidae > Xenopus > Xenopus laevis. The sequence goes on from NC_054373.1 coordinate 4,033,088, forward strand.
CAGATGGTTCTATTCAACTTGGCCAGAAAGGGCTGCTTGTACTGTTGGTGGGACTCAGGGACTGATTAAGCCCTGAAATGTATTTTATGTTGGACTGTCTGTCTATCCAATGGTCCGCTTGTTGCTGTTAAACGTTTGCTGTCAGGAAGGGCCACATGTTGGCCAACATGTTGATAAACAGTGATCTAAAGAGTTACTGTTGCACTTCACCATGCTGCTTCCTTCTTAACCTACATCCGCCATGTTCCCTACTGTCATAATCTTCTTGTTCTGGCTCCATTTTCCCCATCTACTCTTTAGTTATCATCTTCTCCGTCGTTCTTCGTCTTGTTCTTCTTTAATTATTGGTTTACTGCCACCACTTGTCCTACTGTCTCAATCTTTATCTTCTGTTGCTATCTACTCTACAGCCACCATCTTGTCCTACTGTCTGCATCTTGCCCTACTGTTGCTGTCTACTCTACAGTCACTGTTGTGTCCTACTGGCTCCGTCTTGCCCTACTGTTGCTGTCTACTCTACAGTCACCATTGTGTCCTGCTGTCTCCATTTCGGTCTACTGTTGCTATCTACTCTACAGTCACCATCATGCCCTACTGTTGCTGTCTACTCTATAGTCACCATTGTGTCCTACTGTCTCCATCTTGCCCTACTGTTGATGTCTACTCTATAGTCACCATCTTGCTGTCTACTCTACAGTCAGCATTGTGTCCTACTGTATCCATTTCACCCTACTGTTGCTATCTACTCTACTGTCACCATTGTGTCTCCATCTTGCCATACTGTTGCTGTCTACTCTACAGTCACCATTGTGTCTCCATCTTGCCCTACTGTTGCTGTCTACTCTAGAGTTGCCATCTTGCCCTACTGTCTCCATCTTGCCCTACTGTTGCTATCTACTCTACTGTCACCATTGTGTCTCCATCTTGCACTACTCTGCTGTCTACTCTACAGTCATCATTGTGTTCTACTGTCTCCATCTTGCCCTACAGTTGCTGTCTACTCTATAGTCACCATTGTGTCGTACTGTCTCCATCTTAACCTACTGTTGCTGTATACTCTATAGTCGCTATCTTGCCCTGCTGTTGCTGTCTACTCTACAGTAACCATTGTGTCCTACTGACTCCATCTTGCCCTACAGTCACCATTGTGTCTCCATCCTGCCCTACTGTTGCTGTCTACTCTACAGTCACCATTGTGTCCTACTGTCTCCATCTTGCCCTACTGTTGCTGTCTACTCTACAGTCACCATTGTGTCCTACTGTCTTCATCTTGCCCTACTGTTGCTGTATACTCTATAGTTGCCATCTTGCCCTGCTGTTGCTGTCTACTCTACAGTCAACATTGTGTCCTAATGACTCCATCTTGCCCTACTGTTGCGATCTACTCTACAGTCACCATTGTGAACTACTGTGTCTATCTTGCCCTGCTGTTGCTGTCTACTATACAGTCACAAGTCCTACTGTCTTCATCTTTCCCTACTGTTGATATCGACTCTACGGTTGCTGTCTTGTCTACTGTCAACCAACAACAGCTGTTCTGCAGGGCACCGGACCATGACCCATGCTTGGTTTTGCTTGAGACACATGAAGTTTATATGCTGATTGGTTAAGGTTTGCTTGAGTTACAACATTATCCATCATGACTGTTCACCAGTGAAAGGAAACCTGTGGCTGATTCTAAGATTGTGTAGATTTCCTTTAACTAAAGCTTGATGGGTTTCTGGCAACATTCAAGATGCTAATCTCATGTACAAACAAAAGATTTCTGTTTCTTTAATCCCAGCACAGTGTGCAACAGCACGCTACTTATATTGAGCAGCACAAAGGAAAATAATGGCTGGAAATTAAGGCTACTAAAGAAAATTGCTTCCCCTGCTGAGGTGGTATTCATGTATATAAATATAAATTATAAACCAGGCTGAACCTCTTCTGTGGTTGCTGAACTGCACTTTACAACATGCACAGAGAGGTCATGAGACACTGAGAGATCTAGTATGCTGTAAATGTTCTTGAATTGCAACTGCTAGAATTCTGCGGAAGAGTTTATCAAGAACTAGCCCACATGTTGGACATACTTGTATCCTGATGACCTTGGTGCCCTCTTGTATCAGTGCAAAAACGTATCCTTATGAGAAAGATCCTGTTGGCCAATCATTGGTATAACATAAGATAGCCATGCAAGGAGTGATGCAATTGATAAAAATTAACTCTTTATATTACCCTGCATGGGGTCCCTCTTGGAAGTCAGTTTCTTTACACCAACATTGGGCCATAGGGGCCATATAAGAATTGATGCACCCTGATAAAAATGTCCATCTATCACCCTGCATGGGGTCCCTCTTAAAAGTAAGTTTCCTAGACCAACATTGGGTGATAGGGACCATACAAGGAATGATGCTATATAAATAAATGATGATGATGATGCACCCCTATTAAAATGTCCATCCATCACCCTGCATGGGGTCCCTCTTGGAAGTAAGTCTCCTAGACCAACATTGGGTCATAAGGACCATACAAGCAATGATGCACCCTGATAAAAATGTCCATCCATCACCCTGCATGGGGTCCCTCTTGGAATTAAGTCTCATAGACCAACATTGGGTCATAGGGACCATACAAGGAATGATGCACCCTTATTAAAATGTCAATCCATGAACCTGCATGGGGTCCCTCTTAAAAGTAAGTTTCCTACACCAAGATTGGATCATAAGGACCGTACAAGAAGTGATGCACCCCAATAAAAATATCTATCACCCTGCATGGGATTCCTCTTGGAAGCTAGTTTCTTTAGACAACATAGGGTCACACGCACTATACAAAGTGTGATGCTTGATCACAATGTTCAACCATGACACTGCAAGGGGTCCCTTTTGGAAGCCAGTTTCTTTAGACCAATGTTAGATGATTGTTATTTTGTCTGAAATCAAAATTAGCCTTCGAATGTCCACTGGTACATGTTGTTGAGCAAAGGCTGATACTAGAATTGACAGCAGCATGAGCTTCCCTTGGGTGTATGGCCAAATTACACACAATCCAATGGTTACCCAAGATCTTAAGAAAATGTAATGCTTCTCTATAATTAGCCATTGTGTTATTATCAGCTCAGGAATTGACTATAACTAGTGCAGACTAATAAAAGCATTAGTGAAATAGGTCACTGGGAATTAAAGTAAAAACACTTTGGCTTGTGCCTGAAATAAGATAAAAGATTATGAATTATAAGTAGGGTGCATACATTACCAGAGCTATAATTACATTGGATTCAGGAGACTGTTTCCTACCTATTTATTTTACTGCCTGGGGAAACAGCGCGTTTGTTTAACTTCAGTTCCACTTGAATATATGAAAAAGTTTTTGCATTAAATATGAGAAAAGTTTTGCACATCCTTGTCCCAAAAGTGGCCAAAATAAATTGTTTTTCTTTGCCTTTCTGCATTATTATTTCCCTAAAAGTCATCCTGATGACAAAAATTTTAATTTACTACTAATTTTCTACTTTTGTACATGAACACTGTGGATTTTGAAAATATTGGGCAAAGTCCATGATTTAAAAAAGAGAGATTAGATATGTCTATGCAAACATGATATAAAACCTGCCACCTTCGCTAGGTTTGGGTTTACGACACTTCAGATAAACATGACTCTTTTTATCATGGTGCAAATCCATGATTCAAGCCCATATATTTTACTACTTTACAAAGCCAATGTCATGGATCATTTGTACTCTTCGATTTTCCACTTTAGAATGTAAGTTGGCCAGCAACTCAGAAAGTGGTCACGTAGCTAAACGTAACCTGAAGGCCACCGGGAAAGCCAGAACATTTTATTTATTGGTACTAGATCTTCTTGTAACGTCTATTAAACACCAAGTGACAAAGGTACAATTTATATTCCCTCTTGTGTGTGTTTGTACCTCTAGGCTCAGTCTCTCTCCATTTTGCCAATTTCCATTAATAGGTCCCTTGCGACAACATAATAATTGGTAACATTAATTATTCTTCTCTTCTTTTTTCCATTGAATCTGCTTTCTTCAGCTAAGGCAGGCAAAAAACTGCAAGTGATTGCATCGGCCTCCCCAAAATACATGATGATGAGTCTAGGAGCAAGTCTAGGAGCAAGCAAGGTGTGAAGGGCAAATTTCTCCCCACAATAAAGAGGAGTTTATTTATAGTGATGGGCGAATTTGTGGCATTTCAGTTCACCGAAAAATTTTGCAGGAAATTTGCAAAACAGTGGAAAAATCACACAATGGTGAAAAAATTCGCTGGCAAATCACGGGAATTCGCTGCGAATTTGCGCCTGGCGAATAAATTTGCCCATCGCTATTCATATATATATATATATAAAAAAGGGGAGATTTTGCATCTAAGCAGAAACTCATGCCAACCAATCAAACTATTGCTTTCAGCCTGTAGCTGGCTGAAAAAAAGCTAATCACTGATTGGTTTACTGCCCAGGAGCAAATATGCCCAGTGTTTATACATGAGCCCCAGTGTTTTTTCAGCTCCATAATTCCAATATAATTGTGTCTGCCACAAAATGTATTCATACACCACTAGCAGTGCATCAATATAGGCTCAATTATTGTGCCTAGTGGTAAAACCTGTGCAAGGTGCCCTCACGCTGTTTTGGGTGCATGGATGTTCCCCATTGGTGTATGGCTTAGATATGGCCACAACCCCCTAAAAAACCTGGTACTGTAAATTTTTCCAATCTGCAGTCCTGTACTTTTGGTCCACACAGCTTGTAAGCAATTGGAGATAAGGGATTTGTGCCTTTATCAAAAGATTTGTATCCAAACCGCTTCTGAGAAACCAGATCTTCTCTATTTCTGCTCAATGGTATGATGCATTGACACTGGATCACAAGCAGTAAAGGGGGTAGTGTATGATTTTGATTTATTTTTAAGAACATTTGGACAGTCGGTGGAAATAGCTCTGTGGTACCTAGACAAAGATATACCCTTAGCAAAGGATATATGAAATAAAACGGTTACTTTTAGAGACAAAGAGGTTGAACTGATGACAGAAAGAAGAACATGCTGGGAAGTCAGTGCCTCGATTAATATTACAATAATGGTCAAATGTCTATGTCTGATGTTAAAATCACAGAGGCAGTTGGGGGTCAGTGAATGTTCTTCCAGATGCAGTCAGCTTAAACGCCTGATTCCCAGAAAATAATGATAATAGTCAGAAATCGTGCGGCTGTTAAGTTCACTCCAACCTCCCTCACCTATGGTTAGATGTCAGAATTCGAGAATAATGCTTTGCCGACTGTTACCATCCCTTCCATCAGATGCATATTAGGGGCAGAGATGGTTTTCCAGGGCTTTAATAGTCTCCTAGCACTTATCTGAGCTGAAGTTACAGCAGTCATCCTCAGAATTGTATTATTAGTATTTTATATAATTCTGCTGCATTTAGCCCCAGCCTTCACCTCCAACTCTAATAAAGTAACCGACAGGATAGCAGCAACACTATGTATATTATATTCAAGCCTCATTTATTACCTCTTAGACCTCTTAAGAGATTCTTCATTCCAACACAGCACAACAGAGTGTAACCTGCCATTTGTGCAATTGCTTGCTCTAGAGTCCCAGCGGGCAGGAGGAGATCTGTGGTCATTGGTGCTTGAGGATTGAAGGACATTGGTCTGCTCTAGAGACCCAGTGGGCAGGAGGAGATCTGTGGTCAATGGTGCTTGAAGATTGAAGGACATTGGTCTGCTCTAGAGACCCAGTGGGCAGGAGGAGATCTGTGGTCAATGGTGCTTGAAGATTGAAGTACATTGATCTGCTCTAGAGACCCAGTGGGCAGGAGGAGATCTGTGGTCAATGGTGCTTGAAGATTGAAGGACATTGGTCTGCACTAGAGACCTAGTGGGCAGGAGGAGATATGTGGTCAAGAGGTGCTTGGAGATTGAAGTGCATTGAAAGGTTGATCTTGTTGGGCAAAGTTCTCAATTCGGCCCAACCCAAAATAATAACTTAATCTCAGGTCAGAATGCACTCATACAGATATCCATTGGATATTTCCAATGGCCAACCAGTAGACAGCTTGATGCCAAATTCAGCCCAGATCATTTCATCTAGTTATTGACTGGCTCACAGTTGACTCACCTCAATAAGACATTTAGAAATTAAATTGTTTATTAGTTATTGTGAGCCTGGCAGCGGTGATAAACATGGCAGATGGAGAACCCCAGGATGGAATTTACTGGAGTCTTCTGAACATGGTGATTGTGATGAACATGGCAGCTGGATTACCCCAGCATGGTCTTTACAATGAATAGGCTGATTGATTTACCTCTCTGCCAAAGTTAAAATAAATATGCTGCTTGGGCGCAGAGAAGGCATAATGAATGGATATGTACTGTACATATATATTTTTTTGCATTCATTAATGCCTGACTAGGCAACGGGAAGCTTGTGTAAACAAAGAAATCATACAGGCACGTTGCACAAAGCATAACTTAGCACAATATCACACTGGGTCAGACACCATGTTGCAGTTCAATATCTATTTTCTTCCTTAATGATGGTATTTGTACATATCTTATTATTGACACTCAGTTTCCAAGCTGGAAGCCCTCAGGAAGCTGCCATGGAATATAACATTCTTCCCTCACTAAACAACTGAAGGAATAAATATTGAAATACAAATATTGGTTAAGCTTGGGTCTCTGAAGGTTCCTAACTGCATTGAATAATAAATGCAAAGCTACCAACAGATCAGGGAGACTTCCCAATGTCTAGAAGACCCAGTAACCTTAGCTGCTGAGGAGTTTAGTAATGTTCTGGGTCACCAGGGGGAGTGGGTAAAATCACACAGATGAGTTGATGGATTATATTTAAGAATTCTGGGTTCCAGCCCTTTCTGCAGTTACACGTTCATATTTCAAGTCATGGAGAGGCAGCAGATAAGAACTCATAAGGCTATTAATATAAACTGCCTTGTAGATATATCTATCAATATAATATGGCGAATGAGATACTGTAGGGTTGGCTGGGACTTAAATGGAATCTATCATTCCTGCTGGAATTCAAAAGTAAAGCGGCTTCAAACAGAGAAATATCACTTGATTTGCTCTGCACTCTGCCTTTGGGAAAGGCAAGGTCATTGGAAAGTCTATTCCCATCCCGGTTATTTCACTAGAGATTGGGAAGTCTTTCTTCTTTTAATAAGGATATAATTATATCTACTGGTACTATTAAAACTTTTTTTCAGATTGTCTGTGGCCGTATATATCAAGCACATACTGTATCTAGTGCAACCGATTTCTGTAGGGAAACAGGCAGGAACCTTTCTTACACTTATCCCTTGTCTCTGTCCTTATATGTTAGTATTCTGTTTATAGGACTGGGATTCCATAAGAGCAGCCATGCCACCAGGTAGACAGAGGAATGCAACACTATACAGCTTCTGAAAAACTATCTATTACACTAGTGGTACAAAGGCATGTGTGTGGGATTTGGGTTTTAAATTTACTTCTTGGGCAGGTTGTTGGCTGAGGACCCTCCCAATTGTTAACTTAGTAGCTCCACTCCAGCCTACTCCAGTGTGCACCCAATGGCAGTTATATCAGTTCACATACTTGCACCCAAGTCATCCCAACCTCTCTGCTGATGGGTGGATCAGGCATGGGTTTATAAAATATGACAGCACAGTGGACTAAGCTGGTTCCAGGCTGGAAAAGGATGGGTTAAGGGTGGTACGGATCAATCATTAACTATATTGCACTGAAAACATTGCTGTTGTTGATACAAACTGTATATCAACTGCATTTCATAGAAACACTTTTCTCTTTAGAAGGCAAATCTCACAGAGCAGTGAGAAGGAAAAGCTGTCATTTCTTAATGAGCTGAAGGGAGGAAGCGTCTAGTGAACATGGGCCAAGTACCATATGTTGTGGCAGAGTTCCGCCCTATCAGTGAAGAACACTTTGGCTGTTGGATGCAACGGTCGCTTAGTGACAAATAGCCGCATTCTTCCAACAAACAAAAACTCCTTTTGCTTTAGTCCAGAAACCTGGAAGAATGACAGGCTCTCAAAATTATACACATCTGCCAGGTTCCTATTTCCTCAGTATAGAGAGAGAATGCCCTCTTCAGTTGCATGTGTGTGCCAGTCATGAGGAATATGCCAGCACCCCAGCGTACTCATAAACACCATCTGAAATCAATTGTTACAGAAGGCAACACTGATTGTTACGACTGCACCGGTGCTCAGAATGTTCAGATAACCTTTTGTAGCTGAAGCTTCATGAGTGGGAAAAGACCACAACCCAAACCTCCTTAAATGTCAAAGCCCACATCACCCTAAGATGACAATAATTCATTAAATAGACAATATATTTTTGGAATATAACTTAAAACTATTCTTGATGGTGGGAAGATGCCAACCCTAACCCCCTTAAATGTCAAAGCCACATCACACCAAATTGACAATAATTTATTAAATAGACAATATATTTTTGGGATATAACTTATAAACTATTCCAGATGGTGGTCAGATGCCAAATGCTTTATCCCTTTCACAGCTTTTCTTCTTCGTTTTAGTAGTTTTCATCCCTAGGGGCCAACATAATTATCATGAACTGCAACAAGGATTTAGGGTTTAAGAGGAATGAAGCCCAAAATATAGTCTATAGGGTAGAAAGAATGACACCAGGAAGTTATGAAGGGAGATGGAAGAGTAGGCAATGTCCATCAGTTCAAGACTCGCCCATGTATGAGTCAAGACTGAGAGTATAATGGGCTTAGTGATTTCAGACCAAGTCAAGACTAGGACAAGGAAATTATGAAAGGGGACTGAAGATGATGACCTTAGGTATTGGTCTTGCCTGGTTTTGCAGTCAAGGTTAAAAGGCTTTATTGTCCAAACCCACCAAAGCCAATTCAGGTTTCAATACAACAGCTGACAATCACCTTTCCCCTTTAGTCTAGTTTTAGGAATCTTTAACAATCCTTGACTGGAGGACCTTAGCAACCCAGTGCTGTTATGAGCAGTCAGCAACTCCGAAATATATTCTAGAGCCCCATTATGTAAAGCTTGGTAAGTTAGCATAAAAATTAAAATCAATCCTAAACTTCACCGGAAGCCAATGAAGATCGGCCAGCTGAACTAATATGATCAAATCATCTTGACTTTGTTAGCAGCCGAGTTATTGTCCAAAACCTGATGTCATAGTTCATATGGTACATTCAGCCAATGATTATTGGGTGTTCCCGAAATGCTTTAGGCATGCATTCTACAACAGCCACCTATTTTTAAATGTTATAATAAACATTGGTTTTTACTTTATGAGGTAGTGTGCCCTCAATTTTTTCTTTCTTGTCTTGCATAGTTCATACAAGGCTTAGGTGAGTGCAACAGCTCAGAAGACTGAAAGAAAAATAGCAAGCAGGACCAAAACTAGATGAAGGGGGCCACCACACAAAAAGAAGTCAAGAAGACAAACTTGGGCTGCCATAACAAGTCTCTGACTTGAATCATGACATGAACAATGAAACGTTTTATGGTGCACAAGTTGCTCCCCTTATTTGATCTGTATTTATGTGAGAGGATTGCTCACTGGGGGCATCAGAAAAGCCTTACACAAAACAAACTTATATTGTTGGTGCTGGAACCTACAATTTGGGTCAAGCACAACACGACCTTCTCAATACAAAGATATGACCAAATCACCAGCACACAGAACTGTGATAGCTTGACCAAGATTGAAAGACCAAGAGAACAAAACAACTGATGGAGACAATAGTTCCCAAGAGCTACAAAAGAACATCAAAATGTGGTCTTTAGACTTTCTTTGATCCCATGTACAACAACACTACTCTACAGTATTTACCAGTGGGTACTACTTGATGATTTGGGCATATAATTGACATGAAAGCATAAATGTTCCGGTACAATATAGGTAGTTGAAATCTGAACAATACTAAAATTGCGCCCAATGTTCTACCCTGCTGTTGGAAATTAGCACATTTTACATTATACCAGAAAAAATGATATTTCTGCATTACGTATTCAGTATAAACCTGCATTACAAACCCCTCTCTTTCCTGCTGTTGTGTATCAGCCAGAGAAGGATATCTGGAGCGTCCTCCTGCCGGGAACCAGTAAGAATCTCTTCACCAGTACGACGTGTCCTACTTTCAAAGTTCACACTCTCAGTGTGAGTCGAGGTAATTACCAGCGACTCTGGTGTGAGCCAGCTGCTTAGGAACACCAATAAATTATTTACTAAAGCTTGTGTGGGTTTCTGGGTTATCATTACGATCACGTTAGCTCCAATTTAAAGTGTCTCGCCTGGTGTTGTGGCTCAAAAAAATACAGATTATTTTGATTTAAAGGCTTATTTGGAACCTAACGAAAAAAAACAATGGGGAATCTTTCATTTGACTTCTCTAGCAATTAAATACTGTTCCTGTGCCTACAAAGCAAACTTTTACATTTTACCGATCGGTTTAAAAAAAAAGGCAGCCTCTTAATGAGAAAATATGTAATTAGTGTCATGGATATAATTCTGCTCGAATTACTGGCTGATCGGTTGCAGCAAATCTGAGCTGGCCTTTGAAATATTATATCTTAGATTAATAACAGTTATATTTGCCATGGCTTTTTTCAATAAGAAATTCATGGTGAACATTCATCTAATGAAACCCACACAAAGGGTACCCTGCTCCACTAAACAGCACACCTGCTTCTCCCATGATGCAACTGGAGTTTCAATATGACCCTCCATCTATTTATCGCATGCACACTACATGAGACTCCCATGTTCATGGATACTTAATAGAGGGTTAGCCAACATAAATTGGTTCAAACACTGCCCATAAGAATCACCAATTGGGGGTAATCCTGTTGCACAAAAATGTTTAAAGACGATGTATCCACTTTGGTTGAGCCCTATCTTTATCCCAACATGTTTATGTTAATATGTGTTACCAGAAAGGAGATACAAATTTGTATTTGTACAACTTATTTGTAGTTGCACTTACCTTGCACTCAACGGTGTAACCCATGGACAACTGATGAATTATAATATTAGTATTAAATGGAAGCAGCTGGAGAACTAACCCCTAGGGAGAACTGGAGCAGTAGCCTTAGCCATCCCCAAGCTGAGGGCCAGTGAAGGAAAGATTAGTAGAGAGATCCTATTTGATCTTCAGTCGCTGCCAGTCACTTGGGGGCAAAAGCTTATTTGTGAAAAAATCACTGAATTAGTAACACAAGAGTGTTGGAGATGAGGAGACCATAAATGAGACTCAACTAAAAAAAACTGTGAAAACCTCAGCAGTAGGGTATATATGGTAACATTTACTGTAGGTCAAGACTGAGAGAGTAGGACGAGATGGGGACAGTTGGGCAAGATCAAGACAGTTGCAGGATGAAGTTAAAAGGGTAAAAGTGTGGAAAGATGGAGACAGTAGGGCAAAATGGAGACAATAAAACAATATTCAGACAACAGGAAAAGATGAAGATAGTTATTAAAGGACAACAGGAAAAATTGGAGGCAGTAGGATAACATGAAGCAACAGAACAAGATGGAAACAGTTGGGCAATGTGGCAGGATGGACACAGTAAGGTGAGATAGTGACAGTGGGGCATGACGAAGACAATAAGAAAAGATGATGATAGTCGACAAGATACTGAATATATGGATGTGACAGTAGAACATGTTAGAGATACTAGGACACTATGGAGACATTAGGACAAGATGGAGACAAAAGGACAAGGTGGAGACAGTAGGACAGAATGGAGACAGCAGAATAAGATGGAAATGTTAGGCAGTGTGACAAGATGGAAACAGTTGGGTGATATAGAGACCGTAAGGTAAGATGGGGACAGTGGAGCAAGACTGAGACAATAGCAGAAAATGATGAAAGTAGTAGACAAGATTGTGAATATATGGTTGTGACAGTAGGATATGTTGGAGACACAAGGACAATATCGAGACAGTAGGACAGGATGGAGACAGTTGGACAAGATGGAGACATTTGTCAAAGATGGAGACAACAGAACAAGATGGAAACAGGTATGTGAGTTAAAGACAGTAAGATAAGTTGGGGACAGTGGGGCAAGACTAAGACAATAGGAGAAGATGATGATAGTAGTAGACAATATGGTGAATATATGGCTGTGATAGTAGGACATTATGGTGACAGTAGGATAAGATGGAGACAGTAGAACACAGTAAAAAAAAACTCTGGCTCTAGTATAACTCATGTCCATTGCCCAGACTTTCAGGAAAGGCAGTTATTAACAGCAGGCCAACATGGAGGCCAATTAAATTCATACACGATAAGGTATCAGTCCAAAATAGGAACAGGCAATCCCAAAACCATGATATTGACACCATAGATCATCAATAAAGTCGTTCTCACACCAGACTCCATTTCTGTAGAAAGGGCTACAGGGAAGATCTGACTGGTTCTGGTGTCTTTGGATCTAATTCTAAATCTAAAAGAATCAGTACAGGGTCTCAATCTCTGAATGGAACGTGTATCATTGCAACCTGAGCTCATTCGGTAAAGGAAATGGATGTGCACCACGAATTGGTCCATTGAGACCCAACAATTCATAAATAAATCTCTTCAGACTGGATATTGACCTATTGAAACAATATTATCTCTCCAGATTGTGGCCCTAACCCTGGGGCTCCATTTCCACTAACCCTAAGCATCACAGAGGCAGCAAATCATTTCTCAAAGTTTTCTCAACAATAGGGATGTAGCGAACTGTTCGCCAGCGAACTTGTTCGCGCGAACTTCGACCGTTCGCATCGTGCGACGTTCGCATTTTGAGTTCGCGTTCGATTCGAATACAAATCGTTCGACCATTCGACCATTCGAATTCCTTCGACCGCTAAAAATCGAACGATTTCCATTCGTTCGAACGATTGTAAGCATTCGATCGAATGAAAAGCATTCGATCGAATGCTTCGATCGTTCGATTCGAATGAAAATCGTTCGATCGAACGATTAAAATCCTTCGATCGTTCGAATCGAACGTTTTTAGCGGGTGTTCGAAGTTCGCGAACTGTTCGCGAACGTTCGCATTTTTTGCCGGTGTTCGCGAACGGCGTTCACGAACACCAAATCGGCAGTTCGCTACATCCCTACTCAACAAATGAGAGAAATTTCTCTCTCTGCAGAAAACACAGAATTATGGTGAGTTTCGCTGGAGTCATTTGTGCTCGTTACTATTGTTCATTTCTCTCAGAGAACGTATTAAATATTAAATCTATCCTTTTATAATTGAACAACTTTTAATTATGTGAAGGATTCATGTGGAAGTCAGTTAGCAGCCCATACATTACTCGGCAGAACATCTTACTGAACCTTAGAACTTAGTGGCACTTCTACACGTTTCATTCTCATGGGGAAGGTGGGGGTGGGGATGAGGGATATATTTTTAACTCAGTTCATAATAAAGATCCTTATGTTGATGATCATGTTGAATAAGTAATATAGAAGTTATACATATATACATTACAGACATTACAGACAGTACAGAATAAGGGTATAGATTACTATGTGCCCAGATCATTGTATTTATACATATGGAAAAAGCTGCCATATTGTTTCCCTTACTGTCTCCATCTTTCCCTACTGTTTCCATCTTGTTCTTTTGTCTTCATCTTGTCCTACTTTCACCATGTTGTCCTACTGTCCCAATGTTGAACTGTCTCAAACTTGTCGTACAGTCCCCATCCTGCCCTATTGTCTCCATCTGGTCTTGATGTCTTCATCTTTACTGACTGCCCCTATCTTGACCTGCTGTCCCCATCATGTCATACGGCCCCAATCTACCTGAACTGTCTTCATCTTGTCCTGCAGTCTACATCTTACCCACCTCTCTCTCCATTTCAACCTATTGTCTCTATCTTGTCCTACTGTCTCCATCGTGTTACTGTCCTAATCTTTCTGAACTGTCTTGATCTTGTCCTACAGTCTCCATCTTGCCCTATTGTCTCCATTTGGTCTTGATATCTTCCTCTTTTCTGACAGCCCTCATCTTGTCCTGCTGTCCTCACCATGTCTTACCATCCCAATCTACCTGAACTGTATCCATCTTGTCCTACAGTCTAGATCTTACCCACCTCTCTCCATCTCAACCTACTGTCTCTTTCTTGTCCTATGGTCTCCATCTTGCCCTATGGTCTCCATCTTGCCCAAAAGTCTCCATCTTTACCTACTGTCTCAATTTTTTTCCCTTACTGACTCTACAGTCTCCTTCTTATTCTACTGTCTCCATCGCACTGTAATGTCATCGTGTTTCCACCTGCTGCTTCTCCAGCCTACAAATGCAGCTATAATATCAGTGTTCGGATTATCTGTCAGTTACATTTTATTCCGTGCTGTATAGGATTCTGTATTTCTGTGGTTACTATGCAGGCATACGGCAAGTGATTCAATTCTTTCAGTTCAATAGGAAAGCTGTTCCTACCTGTTGGGGTGAGATGTCTCCAGGTAATCATAGGTTCTGGGCGTCCATAGGCAATGCACATCAGCGTCACATTGCTGCCCTCGTTCACAGTGATGTCTGCAGAAATGTTGGAGATCTTTGGTGGAACTGTGAAAATAAGACACATTGGAGGCGTTAAACAAATTAGTAGTTGGCTTTCTCATGATATAAAATTATTAACATGGTCATTACTAAGCACTGCCATCGATTCCATGGCCTGGTAATGGCATTTTCCCTGTGCTATATTTTCAGTGGAAATTCCAAGCCACAGATATTTCACAGGGACCCTGGAGGCCCTAAAGTCAACTTGCTCCTCACTCGTCATCATGGGAACCTCAAGGAACCCAACTGTCTACAGTTCTTCATAGCGCTCCTCTGAATATCATCAGAAGCCCTTTAAGGGGGTTTCCAAAGGGCATTCACCAACCAAACTTAGGAACTTACAACATATTTGCCACCCAAGTGGTGTTTCTAATCTGGTGTATCTTTATTTTTAACCATCAGGCCAATGACTGGGTCACACGGAGGGGACCAGTTAAATGCCATCGGCTTTGGACCATACACAGTGCAGTTTGGTGCAGTTCTGGCTCACATTAGCACAGTGCTCTTAGAATAACACAGCAGTTATTGTACTTATTATTTTATATATATATCCTCTGATTTTCCTGCCCATGATTGAAACCAACAAGGCAATATCTGCAAACTGCAATGAATAAAGGAATTATTTTGGCTCATATAAGGAGCTGGGAGCTGCATATCAAGGTGTGATGGATCTTCAGGCTTGTCTTAGTGTTTCCCAAATTAGTGAGACAGCTGAAAGAGCAGCCTGGTACCTATGGTATATCTGCGAATTAATTAGAGGAAAGATCCTTCCACTTCCAACATGAGCAACCAGAAATGGCAACCCTTGAAGCTTCTGCAGAGACACAACCCTGGGGATCTGTCACAACAAAAATGCTCCCCCCTCGAATTAACAAGAGGAAAAAAAGTCTTTCAAGTTCTGTGTGAGAGCCCAAGTCTAGACAAGGTGTCTAACCAACTGAGCTTTTATGTTCCCAACGTATAGAACAGAGAAAAAGAAGAAAGAGCCGGGAAGATGAGACTAGTCTGCAAGGATTCACCATCACTTAGACGTGCATCACAAAATAAAGGTGCATTAGGCTGTTCCTATACCTCAGATATGGGTAATGTGCTGGTTTTGGGTCGAGCTGCTAATGGGTACAAGTGCAGGAGCCCTAAGGTAGGCACTATTGGGCTTAAGGGTTTGGGGGGGATGTGTCTATGGTTTGATTGGGGGTTGTCATAGGTATATCAGGAATGTGGGACGATATGGATATGACACATGTCTCAGTTAGACCTTCCTCACCACTTAATTAACTCAGGCTTTGTAGGACTTACACTCAGTCACCTGCCTTTAAAGGGGTGCAACACCACCTTTTTCTATCTTGAAAGAGTTGATGGAATATATATATATTAATAGTAGAGATTCAGCTGCTGGGTCAGAACCATTCATGCTAAACATAAACACATTGCACTTGCACTCCAAAATGACATACTGGGCTAAATCAATAAAAGATGCAAACTTTGCCCCCAATCTGCCAGCCAATAAGATGTTGGCCTTCAAACTGCTGACCTGTAAACGCTATTTCTTTGGGTTACTAGACCTGGTGTAAGCTTGTCATATCATCTACTGATTGACGGAAGTTACTGTATATACTCGAGTATAAGCCGAGTTTTTCAGCCCTAAAAATATGCCTGAGAATAGTCGCTGGCGTCCAACAATAGTCTCCAAGAATAATCGCCGGCGTCCAAGAATGGTCGCCGGCATCCAAGAATGGTCGCCGGCGTCCAAAAACGAGACGCTGGCACCTCCAATGGGAGCAGAAACCCTCAATTTTTTGATTGAAACTTACCAGAAGCTGCTGCATTTCTCACCCGAGGCTTATACTCAAGTCAATAAGCTTTCCCAGTTTTTGGAGGTAAAATTAGGTACCTTGGCTTATACTCGGGACGGCTTATACTCAAGTATATACGGTACTATAACCCTCCTGAAAGGCAGAATATTTTGTCAGGAAATCCTTTAGGGATCGACATTCCTATACTGTATCTGTAATAATATCATCAGCCCCTCCATCCCCAATTTACTCGCACTCTCTCTGTTTGTTGTATAACAAGGATTCTGTATATAGAAAGAACTTTTCCATTAACTCCTACTATAAATAGCAAGAGACTAATATCAGGGCTAGCCTGCATTATTCCCTTTCAACCACTAGATGGGGCTTCTTGTAGCCGAGTTCAGCCCATTCTCTAGTGCGGCTAATCATAAGTGTGTAAGGCTTCAACTCTGTAATTCATTTATGAAGGCCGACAAACGAAGTAATTTAAATTTGCAATTTGCGAAAACGGTTTTGCGTCTATTTTTCTCCGTCTCTAGAGTCGAGGCTTAACTCAGACATAGAGATATTCGCAATTTGCTATTATCCCATATTTAAAAAGCCCTTATTGACATTTGCAGGGCGAATAGAAATATTCGCAATTTTATTTGCACATTAAACACACCGCTCTTATCCAGCTTTATTAATATAACCGTGCGCAGAGCTGATATTTTCAATCTGCGAATAAAAGTTTATAAATGAGCCACACGTCCCTTTGTCTTTTGTGTGCGGCTCATACTCAGTTACGTATCACTGTTGCCCCTGTTGTGATTTATTTGCCCAACTATTTCTCTAAAACTGAGTTCCAGGTCCAACGCTTGGCAGCAGTGTTGTAACTAGATGTTATTGGGCCCCACAGCAAATTAATTGTAGGGTTGTCCTGTTTTGCCAATATATATTGATATGGTTCATTACTTAGGGCCCCATGGGCCCCCCTATACCTCCTGGGGCCCCCTGCAGCCGCAGGGTATGCTTCCTCTATAGTTACACCCCTGCTTGGCAATCAGCATGGCAGCAATCATGCAATAATATTGAGACCAGGGAAAGGGTTAATTAGGCGCCAGAAGCTATAAATGACTCTGATAGGCAGCTACAAAACATATTGGGGGCTCATTAGCGGCAATCTTGAATAGGGGTCCCCAAGCTTCCCTAAGCAGTAACTCGCCATTAATCCCTGTTTAAGAGTCCATGATTTATTAATGACTTTAGGCTCTCCATGTGACCCTGAACTACAACTCCCAGCATGCCCCATTGGCCTTATAGGATAAGAAATAAATCGCCATACCACCCACTGTGCAGCAAAAGAAGGGTCAAGTTTCTGTGTTTACAGTCAGTGAAGTGGTCTTTTTGGGGGGTATTATTGACGCCGGCTTGCGCTTTGGCAAAAAGTTTTTTTGACGCCAGCGAATTTTCGCGGGCGTTTTCACAAATTTATTTGCTGCCGCCGAATAGCGCAAATTCACCGCGAATTCGCCCATCACTAGTGCCGGCCTGGGGCATGAGCAGAGGGGCAAAATCAGAACTGCTGTCCCACAAAATACACTAGGGATTACTTACCCTTTATCAGAAATGAAAATGAAAGGCATTTCCATGTCGCTGTTCTGCACCAAGAATAAAATGCAAAAAGGGCGACGGATGGGCTTCCATAGTGAATTCTGATTAGTGAGCGAAACAACAACCCAAGCTCCTCGTTAGTAAGTTAATCAGATCGTCTCTTCCAGCGACGCAACAATGGGCTTATCTGTTGCACAGGGAATTAATGGGTTTTGCTTCTCTCAGTCTAATATGAAGGGATGAATTTGCATATCTAACGACGGGGACTGATATCTGCCATCTTGTATTCACTCACTGCACAGCATTTTATTTGTGCCTAAAGACCCTTTATCTGGAAATCCCTGAGTCTGGATAACAGATCCCACATTATATTAGAGAATCAGATTTGAAAATAACCCAAAGCAATAGAATTTATCATCATTAAACATTAACTTGACCTTCTTTCTTATATTTCCCCATTCAAACGTGAGGTTCAGCACCAGACTGAAACACACAACACGTTTATTTCAATTCCCAAAAATGGGTTTTTGCGGACATTTTTCAGCTGAGAATTTATTTAGAAAGAAAACAAAACTGAGCTTTAATTTGGCCTTCTGAGTCATTCATTCTTAACTCTCAGGCAATAATATAATGATGTAAATACCAATACAATTAGCCTTTCTGTGCCGGATTTCACGGGGATTGGGCAGGGATTTGAATGTGGGAAGATACTAATTGAAACAAGGTAAAAATCCAGAGACTGAAACATAAATTTTAGTATGTTCATTTTATTGTGTAAGTGATAACTGAGGCACAGACGAGCAGACAGTAACCCTTCCAACACTTTCCTCTTGTCTCTATATATTAGGTACCTATCTAGTGTTACCAATCCCTATTTCTGTAGGGAAATGAGAGAGAGCAGACAGTAACCCTTCCAACACTTTCCTCTTGTCTCTATATATTAGGTACCTATCTAGTGCTACCAATCCCTATTTCTGTAGGGAAATGAGAGAGAGCAGACAGTAACCCTTCCAACACCTTCCTCTTGTCTCTATATATTAGGTACCTATCTAGTGCTACCAATCCCTATTTCTGTAGGGAAATGAGAGAGAGCAGACAGTAACCCTTCCAACACTCTCCTCTTGTCTCTATATATTAGGTACCTATCTAGTGCTACCAATCCCTATTTCTGTAGGGAAATGAGAGAGAGCAGACAGTAACCCTTCCAACACTTTCCTCTTGTCTCTGTACCTATACATTAGGTACCTATTTAGAGATATATCTGCTATAAACTGACTCAATTACCCCATAACCTCTGGCTGAACAACTGTGCGAGGGGCAAATATCCTATGCCCACGGAGGCTGCCAAGTCCAAAACACAAAACTTCCAAAAAAAGCATAATTTCATTATAAGGCCAAACCCTCCTTCATGTTCCATTGCCATTACATTGTATGATCGAGGAGCTTTGTCGGCTTTAATTAAGAAATCTTTCCTCCCGTGCAAACATTCCCCTCTCCCTCGTGCGCTGCCTGACACATTAAAGTGAATAATCTCCCTGTCCTGATTTCTGATAGAGATTCAGTAGAACAACGGTAAATTTCAAGCTGTTTCTTTAAAGTATCATGTATAATATCCAGGGGCAGCGGCGGGTGGGTGGGGGTAATTAATGGCGAACTCCACAAAAACATAACTTGAGCTTTTTGAAAAGTAAATATAATTTCAAGCAACTTTGCAATATACATGATTTAATAAATATGTAGACTTTTCATGACTTTTAATGGTTTTCCTAAGCCTTGCCCCCTGCTCTCCTGCTGATCTGTCTTACTACTTTGCTGAGCTGTCTGACTACTGTTACTTTGTTTCAACAGCCATCTGTCCTCAGCCTGCATCCTCCAAACCCCACAATTCCCTGCAGACGTGATTTCAATAAGGAAAGGAACATCCCAGTGCAATGCATTGTGGGTTATGTAGTTCCTGCATGCTGTCTGTAAGCTGTAGAGAAGTTGTTACAATTTGTAACATCAGTTTTTAGTCCCTCCTTCCCTGCCAGGATTTCAAATGATGTTAAACAGCTGGATTTCAGCATAGAAAATGCCATTTATTCATACTTTTTAAAGAAACAGGTAACTGTCATGGGAATATTAGGGGTTTCTATGTTATGTGGGCCTCTTTATCAAATTTTGGTTTGGAAGCAGGAGTTCCCCTTTAATGAACTACCCAATGGGCAACTGCTTGGACTTTGTGGAATACACAAACATTTTTCTCAAGAAAGGGGTATACATTTGGTTTCCCCAGCACTGAGCATGCCCACTAATCACGACAGCACCAAAGAGCTCACTGAGCATGTGCAGTGCCACTGACACCAAAGGACAGCTGACCATATATAATTCAACAAGCCACTCATAGAATGGTCATTCTCAGACCATTATACAAGCTCCACATTTATCACCCAAGCAAGGAAACAGTTAACCCCACGCATTTTATTCTTCTATGTCATTATCTACTGACAAAGCACCGGCGCGTGAAATGCGTTGATAAAGGATGGTGATTACTAATTGTTATTCGCTTTCCAGGTAAGTGGATTTGGTTTAGTATAATAATAAAGATTATTCGCTTTGCCGCACACAGAGTGACCCTTTCTCTGGCGTCGTATAAAGCACTTAAAGGCAACAGTATATATTCCAGGGTCTGTAGTCCTGGTTGATATGGGCCTGTGTGTGGCACTCCTGCTATTGTTAAACGTCCAGTGTGATCCTCGTATGTAATTATCTCTCCATTACGCTAATGTGTTAATGTATTTTATTATTTAAATGTAAGAATGGAAACTTTATATACAGTACATGCTGGCTTCTGAATAACAAGAAGAATGGTTAATGTGTATCGGAAGTACTGAGTCTATACTGCAGACTCAATGCTCTATACCCGAGACTGATTGAGGTCAAAGACTGCTTCCCCTTGCTCTAGCCTTCTAAGTGCTTGAGTCCCACCCACTGTTTGAATCACAGAGCCTTTGCCCCACCCCCTGTGTTACCCCCCCCCCCCCCCAAGGAATCAGCTCTAAGCCTTTCCAAGCAACTAGTCAGGGGTGGAGGTTGTCCCCCATACTGTTAACTTCAATTGAATGAAAAGCCAAAGCTATTAGAAGCATTTGTAGGACCTACTGGTGACCGAACATGGACCGACCTGGTGTCCTCTTGATCTGACTGGCCCATGGACCACATGAAGTGAGCGTCAGACTGGGCACCTTTCCATTGTTCTAATCGTTTATGCAAATACCAAAGTTCAGAATCAAAGACTTTGCAAAAAGGTGGCTTGGCACCTTGTGGTCTATGACTCTACTACAGGACAGGCTTGGGTGATGCAAAACTAGCTTGGCATACCCAACTGGAAAAAAATTACTGAAGTAGTGTGGAAGTACAGCCCAAAGCTAGGCATCACACAACTTTTTACAGCTATAATGGATTTGAAAGTATGCTTCATTCTTATAACGTACATGGCTACACCAGATCTCCCTAGAGGTCTTCGTTATGAGAAGTGGCTTTATGTCAGAAGAGCCTCAGAAGAAGATATGCTCCACAAATTTTAGAGCTGACCAGGGGCCAAACTAAAGGGCAATTAGGAGAGAATTAGGGAGAATTATAATTTTTTTTCTCGTTGAAGCCCATCTAGAAGGTCAAGTAGAATGAGACTTGAGGTGAACACCGTTTTGCTCTCCTAGATATTCTTAGAACTGGCTGAATTTTGGATACAGTGATGTTCATAGATGTGTAACCTTATGGTGAGCTAAGAGAGGACCCAGTAAAATATTGTGTCTCAAAGGAAAGGGTTTGCATGAACAAGTCTGGGAAGAACTAGTTGGGAACTTAACATGACAGTTACCCTTTGGGCTAAGGTTTTAAAGCTTATATTGGACATTTGTTGCTATAAGGTGTCCACTGGTCCTAGGTTTTAGAACAAGGTCAACAGGCACTTGCTCCCTAGGAAAGAACATCCACACATCCAGCTGACCAACCAACTGCCAGAACCCCTCTTTCCACCACTAACCAGTAAGACTCCCTCACACTCCAACACCATCTTGTGTGTTCCATACCCCCAAACTAAGTTGTATCTCCTATAGGTGCAGCTACAAGAACACTAATTACCAAAGACCCATCGGATACATCACATTACAGAACTAATGAACCTACACAGCGGCTGATGACAAACCAGTTTGGGGGCTATGAAAATAACTTTTTCCCTTTGGTTACGGCAAGTAGTAATCAGTGAGCAATTAACCTGCGATTGAGCAAAACGGATGCGGTCAATAAGAGATTACTCACTTGTTATGTTAGTTAACCTTTGTGCTCTCATGAGTGTTACCCCCACAGGGCAAAGTGTTCTTTCACGATAAAAAACATTTGGGAAAAAATGATCATTTTAACAGCAAATCCCCATCCTTGTTTTTCCATTACATCCTAAATAGACTTCATTATTCCATAAACAAGGATTTACCGGCTGAAAAGTGCATTTTCTCCCCTCTCCGTCTTGCGGCCGCCATTATGAAAACGAATATTAGTATGACTAACGGGCTAATGCCTGGCGTAATTGCCAAGCTGATGA
Organism: Xenopus laevis; assembly: GCF_017654675.1. NCBI lineage: Eukaryota > Metazoa > Chordata > Amphibia > Anura > Pipidae > Xenopus > Xenopus laevis. Next base: position 4,055,623 of record NC_054373.1, read on the forward strand.
ATAGGAATCCAAATGGATGCACGCTGTGGCTTCTCAGATAACACTCATTTTTGGATGTCACCGCGGTTACTGAAGAGGAAAAGAATATGCATCAAAGAGTGGAACGCGCTCGTGTTTTAATCACTCGATGTAATTACGTTGCTTTGTGCCACGACTGGGTGGGTTATTTATGGCTGGGCACCTTGGCTGGGAAGTGGAATTTTTTTGGGGGGGATTTAAAAGTGAATTAAGCTGGTGTGTGAGCAGTTGCACTCTGAACTCTGGGACTGCCTTATTATTATTATTATTATTAATAATAATAATAATAATAACAGTTATGCCATCATATTCCACAACACTGTACAATAAGTGGGTTTATACAAAGAACTTTATACATAGCGACCAAAAACCAATACAAGAGGTGAAGAGGGGCCTGTGCACAAGAGTTTACAATCTAAACGTTTACATCTCCTCGCAGCCCCTCATAGAATTTCATTGTAATAGAAGGGAAACGAGAAGGTCCCAGGTTGTGTAGGAGTCTTGGTTGGCACTTGTCTAGAGACGCCATTCCTTTAGAAAGAGGCGACATGAAGCTCCTTTGCATTAAGACATTTCGTGGTTGGGCTGCTGAGTGTGAATAACACGCGGGGTCTCTGGGCATTTGTTTAAGTAAAACAATCACCATCAGGTCCCCGGAGCTGCTAAACACCATGTCAAGAAACACCTGTATTCACACACATTAACAGGCTCTTCTTTCCTTGCATCCGATACACCCCCGAATGTGTTCTCTGGAGACCCAAAGGCGCAAAGGAGGAATCTTACCACTTTGTCCGCACTCACGCCTGGAGGACGGCAGCTGGGAATCTGGCACTTACTGGATGTTTGCCATGATGTGACATGACAGACCGGCCAACCTTCCTTCTCTTCTATCGACTGGGAGAGAAACCGCTGCCCGAGTGTGACTGGCGCTAATGGCCAAGTTTAGCAGAGGCCTAAAAAGCCAGTGATGCGTGAAGGGAGGAAGACAACGCAACTGCCAGATACTCCAACAGCAGCAAAGTTTGTCCATTGTTGTCCTGAAAACTGATGCACATTCCTGACTACCTATAGAGTAACGTTGGGCAATTCAGTAACGTAGGGTATCAATGCTTTGGGGGTGTAAATAATAATAATAATAATGATCCCAGATTAGTGGGAAGGCCACAAAGGTACAGCCTAGGGTGACCGTTTTAGGGCGGCCACATCTACTTCCTAACTGCTACATATACTGGAGGTGTGTGGGACATTTTGACATTTCTCTAAATCTCCTGTGTGCAAAGTTCAATTACCGATGGAGTAAAAAGTGCACCTGTTCACAGTCAAGATGGGGGAGCGGCAGACACAGGCCTAGGGGTGCCACGAATACAAATCTGACTCTGCCCACCCAGCTCTTGCCTCCCAATCAATCAATTATCAATCCCATGCTCATTGCTCCCTTGCTGGACGTACGACACGTGCCTCTCCTTCCAACCCCTACACACGGGCCTGTTCAAAAAAAACTTATTATTGTGAATATAAATTGATTTACAGTCAGTTTTTTGCGTTTTATAGCTTGTCCAGGCCTTGACAGGTCATATAAGGTCATTATCTATTGGGGGGCTGTTTGGGCCTCTGAAATGTCAGTCCGGGCCTGAGCTTGTCCTTTATAAAGTTGGTGGATGCCAACCAAAGAATACTGGGGGAAGTGGCACTGAGATATTAAATGAACAATTCCCATAAAAAAACACAAATTGGAAATTAGAATTTTCCCTTCGACCCTTGATAAATCTACCCCTAATTGTATGTGCCAATTCTAGAATATTAAACACTTCTAGCTACTCTTAAAGGAACAGTTAAGTGTAAAAATAAAAACTGGGTAAATAGGCTGTGCAAAATAAAAAATGTATCTAATATACCCTGTAGTTAGTTAGCCAAAAATGTAATGTATAAAGGCTGGAGTGACTGGATGTGTAACATAATAGCCAGAACACTACTTCCTGCTTTTCAGCTCTCTTGCTTTTCACTGATTGGTTACCAGGCAGTAACCAATCAGAGACTTGACGGTGGGCCACATGGGACATAATTGTTGCTTTTGAATCTGAGCTGAATGCTGAGGATCAACTGCAAACTCACTGAACAGTTATGTCCCACGTGGCCCCCCTTATAGTCACTGACTAACTCAGAGTTAGAGATCTGAAAAGCAGGAAGTAATGTTCTGGCTATTATGTTACACATCCACTCACTCCAGCCTTTATACATTACATTTTTATTTTTGTATTAGAAACATTTTTTCATTTTGCACAGCCTATTTATTTACCCAGTTTTTATTTTTACACTGAACCGTTCCTTTAAGAGTAGCTAGAAGTGTTTAATATTCTAGAATTGGCACATAAAATTAGGGGCAGATTTATCAAGGGTCGAAGGGAAAATTTAAATTTCAAATTTGAATTTGAGTTTTTTTTTATGGCCAAAACTGCCAAATTCGTCTAGGGAATTGTTAAAATTCTATTCAAGTTTTTTTAAAAATTCAAATGAGATTTTCGAGATTTATCATACACTGGCCCTTTAAGAACTCGAATTCGACAATTCAACACCTACAACCTGCCAAATTGCCACTTTAGTCAATGGAAGACTTCCTGGGATCAATTTATAGTTGTTTGCAGCCTTCCTCGATCTCGATTCCAGTTTTCAGGTCGATCCTATTCACATGAGTTTAACATTTTTTCTTATTTTTACTAAATTTCGATTGGTCAAATTTCAAGTTCATGGGAGTTTATGGGAGTTTTTAAAAACTCATATGAACTCGAAATTCGCCCTTTGATAAATGTGCCAATTAAAGGAGAAGGAAAGGCTAAAACTAAGTAAGCCTTATCAGAAATGTCTATATAAAAACACCAGTAACCCCTCAAAGTAATGCTGCTCTGAGTCCCCTGTCAAAAGAAACAGCACATTTCTTTCCTTCTATTGTGTACTCATGGGCTTCTGTATCAGACTTCCTGTTTTCAGCTTAAACCTCCAGGGCTAGGGCTTGAGCATGCTCAGTTTGCTCCTCTCTCCCATCTCTGCTGTAATCTGAGCCCAGAGATATAAGTGAGCAGGGAAAGACTCAGGCAGGAAGTGATGTCACACCAAGCTAATATGGCAGCTGCTATCATAAACAAAGAGAGCTTCTAGAATTTTTTTTTACTCAGGTATGATAAAACATTCTACAGAATAAATATAGCATTGCAGTTTGCACTATTGCAGCTAATCTATTGGCAATAAACTGCCTGTAGCTTTCCTTCTCCTTTAATACCTATGCTCCATGGACAGCTGAAGTGGTGCCAAACCTATTATAAACCCAGTCATACCCAGATAGATACGAGATTGCCACACAAATCAGAGCGAGCCTAGTAGAAAATTATTTTATATTTAAGCACCAGGTTGTGGGCACATGCCCAATCCAGTGGGGACACTTTAGCAACACATTGTTTGTGGGAGGAAGGGAGAACGTGACAGCAGGGGGTCCCTAGGGTGCCAGAGCCGAGCTTTATTACCTGGAAACCCCAATGTTGGAACCACCATTTATTTACTTTATGTATTTGAGAGTTTGTGGGATGTGAGCAGGAGGCGCAGGAATCGGCGAGTAATGCGTCGCACACCCAATAGTGTGGGGGAAATCGCTCCCAATGGCGGTATAAATGCTGGGCCCAAGGGGTAAATGTAACACAAGGTAACTTTTTATTTCCTCTGCTTGTGTAGTGTCACCCGTGCAGACATTTGCCTGGGGCTGGAGGGGAATAATAAAACGACAACATTTGAGCAATTAAAGGGGTTTTAAACCTGAATAGAAGAAGAAATTGTAATTCTAAGCAACTTCCCAATTTCCATTAATTACACATTTTCACTGGTTTTAGTGTCTGTCTGTTCTTTGCTATTCTCAGCACCGTTGGTCCTGATCACTGAAACATTGTAGCAGGAGTCAGCCCTCCTCCGGATGAGACTACAACTCCCACAATGCCTGGTGCACTTTTGTGAATCTCCTTCTTTGCAGCTCACAGAACATACAAGGCATTATGGGTAATCAAGTGGTGGCTGGTGGAGAGCTACATTGTTTCTATGGCACATGAAAGCAGCCTATCAGATGTCAGCCTTTAATAATTCTAAATGCATCAGTGGTTGTCAGACATTCTCTTTGCTAGGGGCCCCCTTGAAGGCCCAATCTTTTGTGAAAAGTCCCCCTTGAAAGCCCAAGTTTTGTCCAGGACTCCCTTGAGGATCCAGTCTTTGGCCAGATTCCCCCTCAAAGTCCCAGCCTTTGGTCAGGGGCCCTCTAGAAGGTCAACCTTTGATCAGGACTTCCCTTGAAGCTTCAACCTTTGGCCAGGGCTTTTCTTGATGGTCCAACCTTTTACCAGGGTACCACTTAAAGGTTTCCATTTTTTCCAGGACTCTCCTTGAAGGTTCGTCCTGTGGTTCCCCCTCAAAGTCCCAGCCTTTGATCAGGGGCCTTCTAGAAGGTCCAACCTTTGGCCAGGGCATTCCTTGAAGGTCCAACCTTTGACCAGAGTGCCACTTAAAGGTTTAGATTTTTGCCAGGACTCTCCTTGAAGGTTCAACCTTTGGCCTGGAATCCCTTTGAAGGCCCAGACTTTGGCCAGGGCTGCCACTGAAGGTCCAACCTTGAATCAGGATACATATGAAAGGTTAATTTTTTTTACCAGGAACCCACTTTAAGGTTCAGTCTTTTGCCAGGGCTCTCCTTGAAGGTTCAACCTTTGGCCAGGGTTCTTCTTGAAGGTTCAGCCTTTGGCAGGGACTCCCCTTGAAGGTCCAACCTTTGGCCAAAACCCATTAAATGGGCCAAGCTTTGGCCATGTCCCATTTAAGGTCCAACCTTTGGCCATAGCTCATCTTAAAGGTCCAACCTTAATTTATGAAATGGGTAGGAAAGTATCATTATATCAGTCATTCAGTTATAATTTCAAATAAACATTTGAAATCTTAACCTACCTTACCGGGCAGTGCCACAGTTTGGAAACTCCTGAGATAGAGAGACTAACTGATGAGCAGTTGCTATGGTAACGACATAGCAGCTCCCACCCCTGTGTATAAACACAAATATGTATAGGAAAGCAGGTATCCTATGCCTTTAACATTACATTTCAATAGAGAATTACGACTGCAGTTCTCGCTTGGGATCCTATTTGCATTCTCCCCTGATCCCGTTCCATAAAGCTAATATTTAATAAAGGCCGCGCACATAGGTGGGGGCCGTGAATATTTTTATTGCCGTGATGATTATTAACTGGCTATGTATCACTGCTAGGTACATTGAAGCGCCACATATTAATTTGCCATTGGAAAATAACAAGTCAAGCAGCACCCTGGGAAAGTTCAGCGGCGGCACCCAGAGCTGTCAGCGCCACCTTGTTAAATATGTTCTGAAATGCAATCAAACTGCTCGTTTTCTCTACAAACGCACCATGGAAACGAGCCACGGGGAAATCTTTATAAACAAGTTCCTAAAGTGAGGAAAAAAGTGTGAATTGTGACATTTTCCTTTTAATCTGCACTTGTGCTGCCCCCAATTTATGGATAAAGGCCTGTTAGGGGATGCTGGGAATTGTAGTCCTCTGCAGTTGGAAGGCAGAAAGCTTTGATATAAGTTCATGTTCTATTTTCACTCAACCCCCACCTTTATTTATTTTATTGTCTGTTGTCCATCTATCAGTGGCCAGGGGTAATTATTATTATTATCCCCAGCGCCTGCCCATCAGTGCCCACATCTAATCATCTCCTCCTGCCAAACCCCAGCTCTTTATTACGGCCAGGCTTGGATGGCACCATGTTGGCACTGGATTACAGGGACCTGTGCAGCAGCTCTCAAATTAAAGGAAATATTTATCAGAGGATTATTTTGCCTTTATTTCAGAAATGTCCTGCATAAGCCTTGGGGAACTGAGGCCTCCAGTTATGTATCAGCTCTGTTGGGATAATAAAGAGCACTACCATACACTATATATCTAGCATCTGGCTTCTCTTACTACCCACCATACTATCAATACATCCGGCATCTGGGTTCTGTTAATACTTTCCACAGTAACAACACAACTAGTATCCGAGTTATGTTACTACTTTCCATAGTAACAATACAGGCAGCATCAGGGTTCTGTTACTATGCTCCATAGTAACAATACAACTAGCAACCGGGTTTATAGTAACAATACAACCAGCATCCGGGTTCTGTTCCTACTCTCCATAGTAAAATACAACCAGCATCCGTGTTCTGTTCCTACTCTCAGTAGTAACAATACAACTAGCATCTGGGTTCTGTTCCTACTCTCCATAGTAACAATATAACCAGCATCCGGGTTCATAGTAACAATACAACCAGCATCTGGGTTCTGTTCCTACTCTCCATAGTAACAATACAACCAGCATCTGGGTTCTGTTCCTACTCTCCATAGTAACAATACAATTAGCATCCTGGTTTTGTTCGTACTCTCTATAGTAACAATACAACCAGCATCCGGGTTCTGTTCCTACTCTCCATAGTAACAATACAAACAGCATCCTGGTTCTGTTCCTACTCTCCATAGTAACAATACAACCAGCATCCAGGTTCTGTTCCTACTCTCCATAGTAACAATACAGCCAGCATCCGGGTTTTGTTCCTACTCTCCATAGTAACAATACAACCAGCATCTGGGTTCTGTTCCTACTTTCCACAGTAACAACACAACTAGTATCCGAGTTATGTTACTACTTTCCATAGTAACAATACAGGCAGCATCAGGGTTCTGTTACTATGCTCCATAGTAACAATACAACTAGCAACCGGGTTTATAGTAACAATACAACCAGCATCCGGGTTCTGTTCCTACTCTCCATAGTAAAATACAACCAGCATCCGTGTTCTGTTCCTACTCTCAGTAGTAACAATACAACTAGCATCTGGGTTCTGTTCCTACTCTCCATAGTAACAATACAATTAGCATCCAGGTTCTGTTCCTACTCTCCATAGTAACAATATAACCAGCATCCGGGTTCATAGTAACAATACAACCAGCATCTGGGTTCTGTTCCTACTCTCCATAGTAACAATACAACCAGCATCTGGGTTCTGTTCCTACTCTCCATAGTAACAATACAATTAGCATCCTGGTTTTGTTCGTACTCTCCATAGTAACAATACAATTAGCATCCTGGTTTTGTTCGTACTCTCCATAGTAACAATACAACCAGCATCCTGGTTCTGTTCCTACTCTCCATAGTAACAATACAACCAGCATCCAGGTTCTGTTCCTACTCTCCATAGTAACAATACAGCCAGCATCCGGGTTTTGTTCCTACTCTCCATAGTAACAATACAACCAGCATCTGGGTTCTGTTCCTACTCTCCATAGTAACAATAGAACCAGCATCTGGGTTCTGTTCCTACTCTCCATAGTAACAATACAACCAGCATCCGGGTCTGTTCCTACTCTTTATAGTAACAATACAGCCAGCATCCGGGTTTTGTTCCTACTCTCCATAGTAACAATACAGCCAGCATCCGGGTTTTGTTCCTACTCTCCATAGTAACAATACAACCAGCATCTGGGTTCTGTTCCTACTCTCCATAGTAACAATACAACCAGCATCCGGGTCTGTTCCTACTCTTTATAGTAACAATATTATGAGAGTTCTATTTAATGAGAATCTCTAACCCGCAGCCCCCCCGACGGTTGCTCTAACTCCCCAAATCAAGCCACGGAGCAGCAGCTGGAGACCAACAGAAAAGAAGAGGAAACTAAGAAGAAAGAAGTGAAATAAATAAATGAAGATCAGATATGAATTTCCTTTTACACAGAGCCCAGTGCCAGCACCAGCGCCTCCGACATGATCCATTTTCCTCTATGTTTTTATGTTGTTGCAAAGGTGAATGAGCGGCTGTGAAGTCACAGAGAGATAAAACGCTGCTGTTTCCATTATTCCCCGAAGTGCTAAATAAATCCCTGACCCTCTGACCCACACGTGTCTCTGCCTCGAACAGTCACATCACTGTGTTCTCTCATCTACAGCAGCACCAGCAACCCAATGCCCCGACCCACAAGCCACTTTCACTAATCTATGGTGTATTATATGCCCAGAACATTCCTTCTCTGTATATTTGTATTTATACATATGGGAGGAGGTGCCATATTGATTCCCTTAGACCAGGGGTCCCCAACCTTTTTTTACTCGTGAGCCACATTTAAATGTAAAAAGAGTTGGAGAGCAACACAAGCATGAGAAAGTCCATGTGGATGTCAAATAAGGGCTGTGATTGGCTGTTTGGTAGCCCCTATGTGAACTGGTAGCCTACAGGAGGCTCTGTTTGGTACACCTGGTTTTTATACAACCAAAACTTGCCTCCAAGCCTGGAATTCAAAAATAAGTTTCTGCTTTGAGGCCACTGGAAGCAACATCCAAGGGGTTGGAGAGCAACATGTTGCTCGCGAGCTACTGGTTGGGGACCACTGCCTTAGACAGTACAGTATGAGGGTATAGCTTATTGTGTGCCCAGAACATTCTTTCTCTGTATATTTGTATTTATACATATGGGAGGAGGTGCCATATTGATTCCCTTAGACAGTACAGTATGAGGGTATAGCTTATTGTGTGCCCAGAACATTCCTTCTCTGTATATTTGTATTTATACATATGGGAGGAGGAGGAGGTGCCATATTGATTCCCTGCTTAGACAGTACAGTATGAGGGTGTAGCTTATTGTGTGCCCAGAACATTCCTTCTCTGTATATTTGTATTTATACATATGGGAGGAGGGAGGTGCCATATTGATTCCCTTAGACAGTACAGTATGAGGGTATAGCTTATTGTGTGCCCAGAACATTCCTTCTCTGTATATTTGTATTTATACATATGGGAGGAGGAGGTGCCATATTGATTCCCTTAGACAGTACAGTATGAGGGTATAGCTTATTGTGTGCCCAGAACATTCCTTCTCTGTATATTGTATTTAATAGAATAGGGGGTCCCCTACCTATAAGAAGAGAGTAACTGTGCTCAAACAATTTTCCTGTAGAATCCAGACCCTCATTGCTACAATATTCAGAACGACTGCTGTTCATTTGTATCTGCAAAAACATAACTTATACCCAACAATTCACTGTGCCAGAGAGTATTGGATGGTATTTGCTCTCTCTCTCTCTCTCTCTCTCTCTCTCTCTCTCTCTCTCTCTCGTTCGCCCACCTTGAATCATAACTGTGCCATGTTTCTGACTTTAACCCCTTTCATTCTTTTACATCGACTATAATACAGTATAGAAATCTGGGGAGATGTTGACGGCATGTTCTTTGGCCAGAATGTCGGCTGATATGAAAAAAGCTTTGGCCGTGTTTTGTAGAGAATCAGACCAAGCGCAACTTCTTGGCACAGACGGCTCAGCTCTTGTTGTTCTGTCTCACCAGCCCTAGTGTTGGCACAGCAGCGATGTATCTCTAGTCTGATAACGGGATTATATAAGATGAATCCATTAAATGTATCTTTATTCCTTAATATAGAGCCTGCGCCTTGAGTTTTACTGGGCCTTACTATTATATTAACGGTCACTCTACTATAGACACCATCTCTCCCTACTATACCTGCTATCCCACAGTCACACTCCCTTCCCAGAGACTATTATACACTGTTACTATAGGCACCATCTCTCCCTACTATACCTGCTATCCCACAGTCACACTCCCTTCCCAGAGACTATTATCCACTGTTACTATAGACACCGTCTCTCCCTACTATACCTGCTATCCCACAGTCACACTCCCTTCCCAGAGACTATTATCCACTGTTACTATAGCACATCTCTCCCTACTATACCTGCTATCCCACAGTCACACTCCCTTCCCAGAGACTATTATCCACTGTTACTATAGACACATCTCTCCCTACTATACCTGCTATCCCATAGTCACACTCCCTTCCCAGAGACTATTATCCACTGTTACTATAGGCACCATCTCTCCCTACTATACCCTGCTATCCCACAGTCACACTCCTTCCAGAGACTATTATCCACTGTTACTATAGCACCATCTCTCCCTACTATACCTGCTATCCCACAGTCACACTCCCTTCCCAGAGACTATTATCCACTGTTACTATAGACACCATCTCTCCTACTATACCTGCTATCCACAGTCACACTCCCTTCCCAGAGACTATTATCCACTGTTACTATAGACACCATCTCTCCCTACTATACCTGCTATCCCACAGTCACACTCCCTTCCCAGAGACTATTATCCACTGTTACTATAGGCACCATCTCTTCCCTACTATACCTGCTATCCCACAGTCACACTCCCTTCCCAGAGACTATTTATCCACTGTTACTATAGACACCATCTCTCCCTACTATACCTGCTATCCCACAGTCACACTCCCTTCCCAGAGACTATTATCCACTGTTACTATAGACACCATCTCTCCCTACTATACCTGCTATCCCACAGTCACACTCCCTTCCCAGAGACTATTATTCACTGTTACTATAGACACCATCTCTCCCTACTATACCTGCTATCCCACAGTCACACTCCCTTCCCAGAGACTATTATCCACTGTTACTATAGGCATCATCTCTCCCTACTATACCTGCTATCCCACAGTCACACTCCCTTCCCAGAGACTATTATCCACTGTTACTATAGGCACCATCTCTCCCTACTACTATACCTGCTATCCACAGTCACACTCCCTTCCCAGAGACTATTATCCCACTGTTACTATAGACACCATCTCTCCCTACTATACCTGCTATCCCACAGTCACACTCCCTTCCCAGAGACTATTATCCCCACTGTTACTATAGACACCATCTCTCCCTACTATACCTGCTATCCCACAGTCACACTACCTTCCCAGAGACTATTATCCCACTGTTACTATAGACACATCTCTCCCTACTATACCTGCTATCCCACAGTCACACTCCCTTCCCAGAGACTATTATCCACTGTTACTATAGACACCATCTCTCCCTACTATACCTGCTACCCACAGTCACACTCCCTTCCCAGAGACTATTATCCACTGTTACTATAGACACCGTCTCTCCCTACTATACCTGCTATCCCACAGTCACACTCCCTTCCCAGAGACTATTATCCACTGTTACTATAGACACCGTCTCTCCCTACTATACCTGCTATCCCACAGTCACACTCCCTTCCCAGAGACTATTATCCACTGTTACTATAGACACCAATCTCTCCCTACTATACCTGCTATCCCACAGTCACACTCCCTTCCCAGAGACTATTATCCACTGTTACTATAGACACCGTCTCTCCCTACTATACCTGCTATCCCACAGTCACACTCCCTTCCCAGAGACTATTATCCACTGTTACTATAGACACCATCTCTCCCTACTATACCTGCTATCCCACAGTCACACTCCCTTCCCAGAGACTATTATCCACTGTTACTATAGGCACCATCTCTCCCTACTATACCTGCTATCCCTCAGTCACACTCCCTTCCCAGAGACTATTATCTACTGTTACTATAGGCACCATCTCTCCCTACTATACCTGCTATCCCACAGTCACACTCCCTTCCCAGAGACTATTATCCACTGTTACTATAGACACCATCTCTCCCTACTATACCTGCTATCCCACAGTCACACTCCCTTCCCAGAGACTATTATCCCACTGTTACTATAGACACCATCTCTCCCTACTATACCCACTATCCCACAGTCACACTCCCTTCCCAGAGACTATTATTCCACTACTACGTGCTCTTGCTATTGTTATAGTATAGGACCAGGCTTTGATCTTCCATTAGGAAACAAAAGCAAAGATGAGATGAGCTGTCATGGCGGCAGTGAGTAGGTAATGGCAGTTGCGATACGCAATATGTTGGCGCTATATAAATACATGTTAATATAGTAGTAACTGCATGTGCCCAAAAGATGTATTCATATGTGAATCTAATAATTGCAATACAAGACAGCATTTGGGTGCATCTTATTAATCTATTTGGGTTTTGCTTGAAAAAAAAAAGACAAATCATTTATATAAACAGTATTTGTTTTCTTACCACATCTACGTATGGGCAGCTCTGCTATTAGTGATAATTATCAGTGTTCAATACACTAAAGCAAAATGCTCTGCAGATCTCTAATGTACCGTGTACATGAGCCAATGCTTAAGTGTCAGTGTTTAGTAATTATAAGTTAATGAGCCTTCACAGAACAAGGGACAAAGTTTAGTTTTTTTAGTTTAAGGGCGATAGAAATGATGGAAGTCATAGAGTTTGGGCTAATTTTTCCTTTTGTATGAGTTCCCACGTAGAGCAACCGTGTTCTGCATACACTCTTCTGTCTGACTCTTCTAATAGATGATAGATAGATTGATAGATGATAGACAGACAGACAGACAGACAGATAGACAGATAGAGAGATAGATAGATAGAGAGATAAATAGATAGAGAGCAAGATAGAGAGATAGATATAGAGATAGAGAGTTAGAGAGAAAGATAGAGAGATAGATGGAGAGATAAATAGATAGAGAGATAGCGATAGAGAGATAGAGAGATAGATAGATAGAGAGAGAGAGAGAGATAGATAGAGAGATAGATAGAGAGATAGATAGATAGATAGATAGATAGATAGATAGATAGATAGATAGATAGATAGATAGATACTAGATAGATAGATAGATAGATAGATAGATAGATAGATAGATACTAGATAGATAGATAGATAGATAGATAGATAGATAGATAGATAGATAGAGGGATAGATAGATAGATAGATGATAGATAGAGAGATAGAGAGATAGAGAGATAGAGGGATAGATAGATAGATAGATAGATAGATAGATAGATAGAGGGATAGATAGATAGATAGACAGACAGACAGACAGACAGACAGACAGACAGACAGACAGACAGACAGATAGATAGATAGATAGATAGATAGATAGATGATAGATGATAGATAGATAGATAGATAGATAGATAGATAGATAGATAGATAGATAGATGATAGATAGATAGATATTATTATTTATTATTATTAACATGTATTTATATAGCGCCAACATATTGCGTAGCACTGTAAAGTAAATGTGATTATACAACTACATCACATGAATTACATACATAGAATATATGGAGTAACAAACATCACAATCAATACAGGTACAAAAAGGTGAGGAAGGCCCTATGCATAGGCATACAGTCTAAAGGGAAGGGAGTAATACACAAGGTGTGGGAGTGGGCAAGATCGAATTAAGTGGGTGAGAAATGTGGTATTGCGTTTGGTAGTTAAGCAGAGTGAGGGTAGGCTTCTCGAAAGAAGTGCGTTTTCAGAGATTTCTTGAAAGTAGAAAGGTTGGGAGAAAGTCGGACAGACCGTGGGAGAGCGTTCCAGAGGAGGGGTGCAGCCCTTGCAAAGTCTTGAATGCGAGCATGTGAGGAGGTAATGAGAGAAGAGTTGAGTAGCAGGTCAGTAGAGGAGCGTAGTAAGCGAGTGGGTGAGACAGACAGACAGACAGACAGACAGATAGATAGATAGATAGATAGAGGGATATATAGATAGATAGATAGATGATAGATGATAGATAGATAGATAGATAGATAGATAGATAGATAGATAGATGATAGATATATAGATGATAGATAGATAGATAGACAGACAGACAGACAGACAGACAGACAGACAGACAGACAGACAGACAGACAGACAGATAGATAGATAGATAGATAGATAGATAGATAGATAGATAGATAGATAGATAGATAGATAGATAGATAGATAGATAGATAGATAGATAGATAGATAGATAGATGATAGATGATAGATAGATAGATAGATAGATAGATGATAGATGATAGATAGATAGATAGATAGATAGATGATAGATATATAGATGATAGATAGATAATAGATAGATAGATAGATAGAGAGATAGGCTATGGGTCAATCCCCTGTATCTCAAATAAGTAGCCTTGCAGCAGTATTTTGTAAATAGAAAAATTTCCTGGTGCCATATTATTCTGCATTGATGGCGAGAATTTTATGGCTTTGCCTTAGAATAATCCCTTTATTCCTCCCGCCTGATGTATTTAGGCCTTTTCTGCAGAGAGTTATGCAAGGCCACACTTTCCTCCCAAGCATTGAGCAAGTCTTGTACGTCGGAGAAGAAACGGTGGCTCTGACAAGTGACAAGGTGTCTGCTCTCCCTTAAGAGCCTCGGATCGATACACAAAAGCTAACACTTTTCTCCTTACGCCGTCTCTTTGGAGCTCAGCGAAGCTTGAAGCCCAGCTATACAGCATTCCTGTCTTTTGCAGAAGGAAATTACAGACTCTTTATTTGTGCCCCGCACTGTACTCGCCTGCCAAGTCATAAATTAAACAAACGAGGAAAGAAACGGCAAAGGAAGAGTTTACCAACTGCCATTACCTACTCACTGCCGCCCCGACGGCTCATCTCATCTTTGCTTTTGTTTCCTAATGGAAGATCAAAGCCTGGTCCTACAGATATTGAGAGGAGACTCCCAAGAGCTGCCAAAAGTTCAACCCCAACAACACCTTCACCTACACCTGTCCCTCATCATCATGATGCTTTTCATGGGGTGGGGAGGGTAAGATAATGGGAATTTGGTATAGTATGTCCATTTAATATAGCCAGCTGTTATTTCAGTTAGAGATGGAAGACAAACAGGACTATAGGGCTTGACTAGAAAGAAAAACAATCAGAATAATATGGTTAATGTTGTTTGTTTTTTTTGCAGTTTGGTTGCTAAGGGGATTGCCGACCCTAACAACCAAACAGGATGCTGCAGTATAAATCTGATGGATAAAAATGGGCACAATTTGTAGGATTCTGTCTCTATATACAGTATAAAGCTCAAATCAGGATCCCTCCGGGTTTTTATCTTGGCTGGGTAAGTTCAGGATAGAGCCCTCTGCTCAGGCTTTATAGGTCCATTCGTTTCACACAAACCAGGTACATCACGTACATACAGGTACATACAGGTACATACAGGTGCATCAGGTACATCAGGTACATACAGGTACATACAGGCACATACAGGTACAAACAGGTACATCAGGTACATACAGGTACATACAGGTATATCAGGTACATACAGGTACATACAGGTGCAGGTACATAAATCAGGTACATACAGGTACAATAGGTACATACAGGTACATACAGGTGCAGGTACATAAATTAGGTACATTCTAAGCCTTAAACATGGCTTTAATCAGTTTACTTTGAGGCAATGCAGGTGGCAGCATCTCCAAATCATCCTCTCTGTCCCCCGCTGCCATTTCCACCCATTACTCATATACTGTTTATGATTGAGACCCACAAGCTTGATAAAAGCCACTTATTAAACTACATTAGTTCATGTGGCCACAGATCAGAGGGACAGGCATTTTCTCCCGGAGCCCTGAAGACAAATTACATCTTGTGTTTCCAACCACTTTAGCATATTATCTCTGGAAGCTCTCAGCTGAAAATCTTCGACGCTTTTTATTTTTTCCAAAGGACCAAGGACAGTCTGAACGGTCTTAGCACTTCACTTCTTCTGCCGATTACCAGGACTCATCAAACAGTTTCCCCCGGAGGAGCCTGAAAAGATTTTCTGCTCTGTGCAAAGCTCAATAAGCTTTCTCGCTTATAATAAGGCCTTGGTGGCTTCATTTATTAACAAGAGATGGTCGGTCTTTGGAGGATCTCTATCTTTTGAAGGAAGGAGGGTCAGATCAAGGATAGCAAACTAAAAATTTGCTGATTTCTATTTTCAGGACCTTAGGATTCAAAGTCACACTCTGTAGCCTCCCAGCAGAGAAAAGGGAATACAATACCCTTTGGGGAGGCTTATAATGAGCTGCTGTCTCCATGAGTTTTTACCCTTAATGTTTCCCAGTGTGGACATTCTGAATTTAATGAGAGGGACATACAATGTTGCATGTTTTTGGGTGCCCTACTTGACCTGAAAGGCCACACGGTAGAAAGAATAATTGGAACTGGAAGTGATGTCACAAGCATCAACTTTAGAAATGCTGCAGATTTCTGTTTCTGGACTCCTAATCCTTGTGGAAAATTTATTTTTTGGGGGGGGGGGGGTCAGAATGGTGAAGTAAGTCATAAGTATTAAGTTATGTTTTCTGGCTTTCCAACCATTTCGCTAAAGGGCTATATTTGGAAACAGTGTTAGAACTGGAAGTGATGTCACAATTGAATTCATATCAACCAGGCCTAGAGCACCCAGCTACATGGCAAGGAGAGGGGGTATCATATAAAATAGAGGTCAAGTGAGATATCAGACCCTAGGATATGTCATTATAGGAAAGGAGGGTCACATTTACCTGTACAAGTCACATTTAACCCAATTGACATCTCACACAGTAGAGTCCAGATCCCAGATTCTACCCCAGGGACCATTTGTTTGTACAATAAAGTGTTTTGGAAGTGAAATAGCAACTAACAGCCCCATAGAACTTCAGATTATTTAAGGTGGTGTTGACCGTAAACCAGATTTTACCTGAGTTTTTTGCTTTTTCATGCAGATAACTGAGTAACATTGTTAGGGGATGATGGAAGCTATAGCTGGAGGGAAGCATTTGGATATCTTTAATTTACACACAATTCCGTCTTAAATGGGGCACTAGACTTCATAAACTGCCTATAACTGATTTTCTTTATCTCTGCCTTGGCCCAGTCACCAATTTTCTTAGTTTCCGCCATCCCCAGCATATTGAACCCTTCTAGTTTACTGTAACAGCAAAAGATTGTAGCGGCTCTATCCTTATACCCCAGCGCACAAATTGCAGCAGTGTTTCTATCAAGCTGGTCCATCTATTTGTTACTGAGCCCGTGAAACCTTAATGACAAATAATTGGCTTCGTTTTTAAGCCTCTGACCCGTAATCGTAACCACTTTCCCCGCACGGAAGATTAAAATAAAGAGGGTTAATAAAACAGCCTGAGCCCATTTATTTTTTCATAGGCGATTGATTTCCCCGGCTATCGCACCAAGGCTGAGAATGCGGAACAGGCTTTAGCAACGTGGGACTGAGGGGCTCAGAGAGGACTATTTTGCACCCCATTTGCACTACAAGACAGTTGGTTAATAAAGAGCCATTTACATTAATCCTGGTTGATATTTGCAGTTTAGGCCCCCCATTCCCACCTATTAATATGGGGCTTCAATGGTATTGTGAGAGAGGAGGTACAAGACACGGTTTCGCCATTAGTTTTACTTGCTCAATATGTTTTTTTACCCGGGGCTGGTGCTTTTTCAATTATGTAACTCCTTGGGCTCAGCTAGGGACAGAATCAACCTGTAGTAAGAGGATGAACAAATTGATGTGACAGATTTATGTTCAAAAGTTAGTTAAATAATATATGAATACGTGTGTTGAAAGTATTGGGAGTGTTATGTGGTCAAATGGCCACTAGGTGGTGCATACGGGTAAAAAAGAGTAATTTGTATCCCCACCACTAGAGGGAGCACAAAGTGATAAAGGGTATAAAAGGAGGCATCACCATAGAGTTAAGGTGTTTGATGGGAGGCCAGATTCAGAGGCTCTGTGATGAAGAAGACCTGAAGCAGTAAGGAAAGACAGCAACTAGCACAGAAGTTGTAAGTATAGCAGACACAGGCCCAAATTCACTAACCTGCGCTAATTCGCCAGCGTCTGCTTCGCCGCACTTCACCAGGCGTAATTTCGCCAGCGCTACTCAAATTTACTAAAATCCGAAGTTGCGCTCAGGGGAATCGTAAGGTTGCAAAGTTGCGCTGGCGTTAATTCGCCAAGCAAAGCGAAGTTACGCTAGCGATGCTTAATTTGCATACGGCGCCAAATTGAAGTTACAATGGAGGTATATGAAGCATCACTACACAAGCCTGGGAAACCTTCAAAACAGCAAATAACATTTTTATTTTGCCCTAAACATGTGCCCACTGTATAGTTAAGTTGCCATGAGTTAGGAAATGTAGGGGGGAAGGAGGGGAGCCCCAAAAATTTTTTCGATCTTTTTCAGCCTATTACCCATAAAAAAAGAAAAAACGCCAGCTTTTTTGGAAGCAATCCCTATATACTCTATTGCCCTTCTCCTGGTCTGAGATGGCGAAGGTAGCGTTCAGAAAAATGCACACGTCAGTGAATTTGCGTAGTTACGTCCGCTGCGCAAATTCGCCAGGCGTAAGGGTGTGAAGTAACACTAGCGAATTTACGCCAGCGTCCGGCGAATTAACGAAATTGCGCTACGCTGGCGAATTCACGCTAGCGTTAGGCGCTTTGTCCTTTAGTGAATTTTGGTCTAGGTGTCTGAGGTAGGGAAGTTAGAATGGGTAGCTTGTACCCCAACTCGGAGTGTAGTGGGAGCAGTTTCCCCATGAGATAGGGACCCAGAGAAAGGGAATTGGGTGAGATAGGGAGAGCGTGATCGGAATAACAAAGGGGTGCTGGATGAGTACCGGATTGTTGAGACGGGAAGGCTTGGCGGAGTAGTAAAGGGGTGCTAAGGTGCAACAAATTACCGAACCAGGCAGATGAAGGAACCGGAGTTGTGAGTGTTAACCCTCCCTAGTATCTGGGATAGGCTCTATGGGATTGTGGCACAGAACTGTCAATGCACCGGCCAGGTGAAAAGATGTTGGTTACATGACTGTGAGTGTGGCATGTTTGGATTTATGTGCCCAAATAAAAGAAAACATTTTTTTTTCACGACATTCTGGCTCAAAATCGTTTATGTGAGGGGTTAATAGTTGGTAACTACCCTTACAGCTGTGGCGTTCGGGTCAGGAAAAATTCTACCAGTAAGTGATCCTAACCCCCACCCAACCCCAACCCCAAAAACACTTCAATTATAGGACCCACTTCCCCAGTCTGACCTGCACCCAACCTGAACCTGCAATGATTGGCCAAATTTCAACCCAAACCTGTCCAACTCATGCTCAACCCACGGGTCACCCTGCTGAAATACACTGGATAATGATGGAACCCAAAGGAAAATATAACAGATTTTTCTTATAACATCCGATAGTGAGAAGAGATTCTTTAATTCATTGATGAGATTTTTAGAATGCAAGGATTCCGGCAATGAGAGTTCCAGGGAAGGACGTGGGTGGAGATGAGAAGATGAGTTGACAGCAAGTGTAGGGCGAGTAAGAAAAGTGGGTGTTGAGGTCTGACAGGGAGTCGAGGTACAAGAGCCGCTCGCTGATCAGGAGCAGTCGGGGATTTACGGAGGTACATTTTGCATTTGGTACTTGTGACCCCCGTTAGCAGCTGACTATGTCTCTGTCTGAGAAACGTTAACCTCCTGCCATTGACAGAGGAGCAGAAGTAGTAATAATGATAATAATAATAATATAAAAAAAAACCCTACCTTATACAGCTCATTTCCCAGAGCATTTAAACTTCAGGGGAGCTCAGACAGAACAGCACTTTTCTCACGCACGGAGATCTGCATGGCAGAGTTTAATGGCACCATTTGTGAGACCCCATTCGGAAAGGCGTCGGTTGTTTATATCCACTAATAAAAGATGCCTTTTGTGAACTTGACAACAAGCTCGGAGGGGGCAGCTGCAGAAATGAAGGCATTCCAATGTGAAGTGTATAAAAATGTGATTTATACGCCTGGAATACAAACCCAATCACCTTCAGGTTTCTAAAGGGCTATTTTCCTGCTGAATTGTGCTTAGTACAGGGGATACAGGTACATGTGTATCACTATGGTATGGTATTCGTCTCTGTAAAGTTTATGAGCAGCTTAGGGGGCTGTTCCTGCTGAATTGTGCTTAGTACAGGGGATACCTATACTGCCATAGTTTTATGGGATCTCTCTGTACAGACTATGAGCAAACTTAGGGACTGTTCCTGCTGAATTGTGCTTAGTACAGGGGAATACCTATGTGTCATAATTTTATGGGATCCCTCTGTACAGACTATGAGCAAACTTAGGGGACTGTTCCTGCTGAATTGTGCTTAGTACAGGGGAATACCTATGTGTCATAGTTTTATGGGATCTCTCTGTACAGACTATGAGCAAACTTAGGGGACTGTTCCTGCTGAATTGTGCTTAGTACAGGGAATACCTATGCTGCCATAGTTTTATGGGATCTCTCTGTACAGACTATGAGCAAACTTAGGGGCTGTTCCTGCTGAATTGTGCTTAGTACAGGGAATACAAATGCTGCCATAGTTTTATGGGATCCCTCTGTACAGACTATGAGCAAACTTAGGGGACTGTTCCTGCTGAATTGTGCTTAGTACAGGGAATACCTATGCTGCCATAGTTTTATGGGATCTCTCTGTACAGACTATGAGCAAACTTAGGGGCTGTTCTGCTGAATTGTTGCTAGGTAAGATACGCATGTCGAGATGCGGCTGCGCCTGTATATTACTACGGATGTAGTCCCTGAATAATAGCTGTAAGATGTTGTGGCTTAGTACAAGGGAAATAAACCTATGAACTGCCAATAGTGTTATGGACCTCTCTTTCTGTACAGACTGATGCAAACTAGAGGCGGTCTGTTCTGCTGATTGTGCGTAGAATACACTTAACACAATAAGTATGTTATGGAGTCTCTCTGGACGTAGCTTATCTGACTGTGCTGAATTGTGGGAGGGAATACTGGGCCTGCCATCTCTCTGATACAGACTATGAGCAAACTTAGGGCCATGTTGTTAGGCTGAATTGTGCTTAGTGATACCTAGAATAGCCTATGTTTGTTCACCTGGACAGACTTATTGAGCACAACTTCCAGTTCTCCTGTGCTGACTATGCTGCGTGCTATTGACACTCAAATAATCCGAATGGCTGGTTTATGGATCATCTCGTACAGAACTTATGCAGAAAACTTAGGTTTATCTAGAGTGAAGTGGGCCCAGATGTCCATAATTTGTTTTTGGGGGCTCTCTGTGTATGTGTTAACCCTTTCTGTACTGGGCTGCTCTTATAATAGTGATTAAAAGAATGCAGAAAAGTAAATTGTACACAGTTGTAAGATTTATGTTTTTTGGACAGGGAAAGGGTTAAGGAAAGAGAAGACAAACTTCTGTTTTCTTCCAAAAAAAAAAAGAAAATACATCAAACCTCCAGCTTCTCCCCACTTCTTGGCATCTGCCGCTTACAGTACAAGTATTTGCCGGAACATTATCCGTAATTTGCTTTTCTGTGAATAGCCGTGGTTACTCTCTATCGGTGCACCTGTATCTATTATACAAAAGGTTGGAGAAAGCAATAAGAAAGACCAGCAGGGCACGGAACCATCGCGAACAAGAGCCTGACGCATTTCCTGCGCTTAAAGTTCTGTAATTTCCGTGATTGCAATTAAGGCGCTCGGCATGGCTTCCATGTAGCTCTAGACAATGAAATAGAAGCACAGAGGATACTGATGTATATATCTACATTGTATATATATTGGAGTGTATCGTTTCAGCCTTTTCTTTCCATTGTTTATTTTTTTTAACCTCCTGAATTAAAATTATTCTTAAGTGTTTGAATGCGGAAACTTCTATTATTCCGTCTCGGTTCCCATTGGCTGAGAATCCCACATGCCTTAAACGGTTCCAATTACAGCAGGTAAATGGTGCTGTTCTTTTTACCCCTTTCAAAGCTAAATTGGTTCATAATGACATATTACACGGGAAGCCTCTATAAACATTAACAATGGCCCTCCGAGGACTGCGCCAATCCCTCCTCTCTGCAGCGCACACGCAAAAAAAAAGAACAAAAAAGCTGATTATTACTTTGGCTTCAAACCCAACCTTCCCTGAAATGTGTGGTTAAGAAGCCATTTGTGGAGAGATCGCTGCTCATTTTTGTTTAATACAGTAACTGCGAACACAAGCAAAAAACATATTGGTTTATAATCCCATTTATATAATCTGTATTCAGTCCTCTGATATAAACTGCCCACACGGGGGCTGCAACAATCATTAAAGTTCACTGTCCATATGTTGCACCAACTAGAATTCCAAGGTTTCCAATAATGTTGCACCAATAACTGGTGTGAGCTGTACAATAACATATCAGTAAATACCTTTCTAATCTGCCCATGCGCCTATATAGTGGTTGTTGGACTTTTTTCAGCCCTCCTTGGAGGCCAATCTTAGGGTGTAGCTTATAACAAGGTTAAGATATATAGAAACATTGGGGTGTCACTCTGCTATAGTTCCAGGGGTACCCAGGGTACAAATAAGCACTTACCCCAAATCTCCCCCTAACTGACCTTCAGACTGTTCCCCCTTAGCTCATAAAAAGGTTACAGATATAAAGAAACATTGGGGTAACAGTCACCCTGCTATAGTTCCAGGGGTACCCAGGGTACAAATAAGCACTCACCCCAAATCTCCCCCTAACTGACCTTCAGGCTGGGCCCCCTTAGCTCATAATAAGGTTACAGATATATAGAAACATTGGGGTAACAGTCACCCTGCTATAGTTCCAGGGGTACCCAGGGTACAAATAAACACTCACCCCAAATCTCCCCCTAACTGACCTTCAGGCTGGGCCCCCTTAGCTCATAATAAGGTTACAGATATATAGAAACATTGGGGTAACAGTCACCCTGCTATAGTTCCAGGGGTACCCAGGGTACAAATAAACACTCACCCCAAATCTCCCCCTAACTGGCCTTCAGACTGGGCCCCCTAAGCTCATAACAAGGTTACAGATATAAAGAAACATTGGGGTAACAGTCATCCTGCTATAGTTCCAGGGGTACCCAGGGTACAAATAAGCACTCACCCCAAATCTCCCCCTAACTGACCTTCAGACTGGGCCCCCTTAGCTCATAACAAGGTTACAGATATATAGAAACATTGGGGTGTCACCCTGCTATAGTTCCAGGGGTACCCAGGGTACAAATAAACAATCACCCCAAATCTCCCCTTAACTGGCCTTCAGACTGGGCCCCCTTAGCTCATAACAAGGTTACAGATATATAGAAACATTTCAGAACTTTCCATCCTTTCTCTTCTTAGAAATATAATAGGTTATACTTTCCCTTTAAAAATGCCTCTGCTGTGCCCTTTATGGGTTCCCCTTACTTCGTGATGTTGTTCTTCTCACTACAGAAACCATATGGCAAAGCACATCATTTGTTAATAGACAAAGGGCAGGGATAGAGCATTCGCTTGTACAACAGGGGGAAGTGTTTTTTCGCATGGGGGTACCGGCCTCATAAAGCCGGAGGGAGGCACAATCAGGGGGTGGCTGGAGAAGCAGCAGATAATAAAGTCATTTCATCATTTTTCATACAAGCCCACAGCAACTGGCGCAGCCAGCGGTACTAATGTTCTCCAAAAGCAACTGGGTTTTAATTGATTTGGACATTACTGCTAATTTCCTGAGACATCTGTTACAATGTATCAGCATATGTCATTCTCTGAACAGGCTCCGGCTAACATTTCCGGCACTGAAGGGATCCATGGCCTTAAAAGGGTTAAGCAGCATTCAGCGAGGAATACGTGGGACCTGGCGGAACCTTCAATCCAACATGTGCACCTACTCCTCCTCTGAATGGGGCGCAGCAGCTAAAAGCTCATGTTATTCATTCGTTACTGATCCATTATACAGAACGGAGGAATACGACGGTACTTCATCAATAAAAGCTTCTGTGCATAATAGCAGCCATCATGGTACCTCAACAATGACTCCATTAGAAACCAACCTCTTCAGGAAAGAATTAGAGAGGATCCATTAAAAAAAAAAAAACGTAATTCATGCGCACGTACACTTACTGGTTGCAACTCTGAGCCCATTCACATTCTATCAGGTCGCTGCTATCAGACTAAAAGTTGTAAAAGTTGCAAAACTGCTCCAAGGCAGGGATTATAGAGATACTCTCAGGTTAAGCGAGTATATGGGTGTAAGGTTCTATTGGCATTCAAGGCACAATGTTCCTTGTGAGGTTCGTAAATTCATCTGCCTTTAACATTGTGTCTTATTGGCGATTTACTGTGGGTCAATCATTGCCAAATGCCCCTATTTACATAGTAACATAGTAAGTTAGGCTGAAAAAAAAAACCACACTTCCATCAATTTCAACCTTTCAAGTCTACTGTATATTATATAACCTGCCTAATAGTGATGGACGAATTTATTCGCCAGGCGCGAATCCGACCACCATCCAACCCCTTCTTATACCTATCTAATGTATCAGCCTGTACCACTGATTCACTTCCCAGGTCTCCCTGTAACACCCCTTTCCCTCCTCTAATCTCATTGGCTCCCTCCTGTCTGCTGGGAGGAGCTACTGGTGAATAAAGCATCCGACCCTTCCTTGTACCTATCTAATGTATCAGCCTGTACCACTGATTCTCTTCCCAGCTCTTCCTGTAACACCCCTTTCCCTCTCTAATCTCATTGGCTCCCTCCTGTCTGCTGGGAGGAGCTACTGGTGAATAAAGCATCGGACCCTTCCTTGTACCTATCTAATGTATCAGCCTGTACAACTGATTCACTTCCCAGCTCTCCCTGTAACAGCCCTTTCCCTCCTCTAATCTCATTGGCTCCCTCCTGTCTGCTGGGAGGAGCTACTGGTGAATAAAGCATCCGACCCTTCCTTGTACTTATCTAATGTATCAGCCTGTACCCCTGATTCACTTCCCAACTCTGCCTGTAACACCCCTTTCCCTCCTCTAATCTCATTGGCTCCCTCCTGTCTACTGGGAGGAGCTACTGGTGAATAAAACATCCGTCCCTTCCTTGTACCTATCTAATGTATCAGCCTGTACCCCTGATTCAGGGAGACAATTCCACATCTTGACAGCTCTCACTGTAACAAACCCCTTCCCAATATTTAGGCGGAACCTCTTTTCCTCTAATCGGAATGGGTGACCTTGTGTCAGCTGGAAAGCATTAGAGAGATTATTATATCATTAACATGTATTTATATAGCGCCAACATATTGCATAGTGCTGATATGATCATTTATATGATTTATTTTTACACTGAACAATTCCTTTAACGCTTATTGGGGCAGATTCCCTAAAGGGCGAAGTGACTGACGCTAGCATAAATTCGCCAGCATGACGTCATTTCATAACTTCGCAGATTCCCTAACGGGCGCAGGAGTCACTTCACTAGTGAATAAAATAGATGCTAGCGTTGCTTCGCACTATAAAGCCCGGCGAATTTTCACTCTGGCGAATGGACGTAACTCCTCAAATTCACTAAGATGTGGATTTTACTGAACGTAACCTCATTCGCCAGACTTGCCTTCGCCAGCTCAGACCAGATGAAGTTGAATGGAATGCATAGGACTTCCTCAATTTTTAATGCAAAAAAAGTCCCAAAAAACTACACTAAAAAAAAACACTAGCGCATCTTCGTTTTGATTGGCAAAGTAACACTAGAGAAAATTCACCAGCGTTTGGTGCCCTGGACGCAATTTCGCTATTGGGACAATAATAGATTTTTTAAAAACAATTATGGACCACAGATTGAGCCAAAGACTTAATGAAGATAGATGTAAAAACTCCAGTCAACTGATCAGTGCAACATTGCAAACAAACACCCAGAAATCCCATTCAGCTCTGGCTCTTTCCTGGTGTCAACTCTTTGGAGCACCCTACAGACATCATGGGGTTAGTCTTAGCCTCTGCTGCAATGTGTTCCTCATTTCCTATCTTTGCCTTCCAGATTGCTGTTTTACAACATTTATTATACTGTTTATATTCATTAAATGCAACTTCTGTCCCCACAGACTTGCAGTTTTTAAATTAACTTCTTTACTTCTATATTAAGCCACACAGGGTGATTCTTAGAGCTTCTACATTTACTTCTTAAGGGAATAAATTGAGAATAGAAACAATTTATTATCATATTAAATTACAACCATTGCTGTTCTGTGCTTTTAGCAGAAAACACAATGCCCCAATCTATGCTCTGAAGGGCAGCCCTTAATCTGCTAAAATGAGTTTTGCTGAAATTCATGTTTTTTGTTGCCCCGGTTTATATTTGTTTTTTGCACCAGACATTAAATTAGATCATATTATGGTTACTATTGGTCAGTGGTTCAATTACTTTGAAGTGAAGAACTCCACCCATAAGACTTCTGCCCCATCATTTTCTAACATAACCTCCTCCTTTATATTAGCTTTTAAATCCTGCCTAACAAACAGACATACCCCTCCTCTCTTTCTATTGCCTCTGTCCCTCCAAAACAAAGTATAGCCGCTGATATTAACTGCCCAGTCATGTGACTCATTCAGCCATGTTTCGCCACACCAATCACATCATATTTTCCCTTCAGCACCAGTATCTCCCATTTTGCCATTCAGACTCCTTTACTACATTTAATACTTGAACCAGAGTGAGAATTTTGTGAATACAAAATGAGGTTCTCCGTCTTGAACAGTTTTCCTAACCAAATCTCCTCCCCCATTTCCCCTTCCTCTGCCCACTATCTCATCTAACCTTTCTTCCACGGAATCCTTTACTGCACCCCCCCCATGCCTAGATTAAAGGGATACTGTCATCGGGAAAAAATTTTTTTCAAAATGAATCAGTTAAAAGTGCTGCTCCAGCAGAATTCTGCACTGAAATCCATTTCTCAAAAGAGCAAACAGATTTTTTTATATTCAATTTTGAAATCTGATATGGGGCTAGACATATTGTCAATTTCCCAGCTGCCCCAAGTCATGTGACTTGTGCTCTGATAAACTTCAATCACTCTTTACTGCTGTACTGCAAGTTGGAGTGATATCACCCCCTCCCTTTTCCCCCCAGCAGCCAAACAAAAGAACAATGGGAAGGTAACCAGATAGCAGCTCCCTAACACAAGATAACAGCTGCCTGGTAGATCTAAGAACAGCACTCAATAGTAAAATCCCATGTCCCACTGAGACACATTCAGTTACATTGAGTAGGAGAAACAGCAGCCTGCCAGAAAGCATTTCTCTCCTAAAGTGCAGGCACAAGTCACATGACCAGGGGCAGCTGGGAAATTGACAAAATGTCTAGCCCCATGTGAGATTTCAAAATTGAATATAAAAAAATCTGTTTGCTCTTTTGAGAAATGGATTTCAGTGCAGAATTCTGCTGGAGCAGCACTATTAACTGATTCATTTTGAAAAAAATGTTTTTTCCCATGACAGTATCCCTTTAAAATATCTTCCAGCCCTCTAGCCATCTTCACCCCCAAAGCACCATCATAATTACCCTTTGCTCCATCAACCACAATCTTGCCGTCTTAGGCTCAGTCAGTCTTAAGCATAATAAGAATAGATAGATCCCCAAACAAAGCTGTTTTCACTGACGTGATATAAAAAAAGCAGAATCTAAATATATCCCATTCACTATTGCCCCCAGGTCCTAGTTTCTACTTGTAGAAAGCTATTAGGTTTGTCTCACATAAAACTATGCTAATTCAAAGGTTCAGGCTTTATAATATTGTAGTTATTCAAAATGTATTCATCATGTATCCCTTAAGTCAGGGATTCTCAGCCTGGAATCACTAAGGTGTCCTGTGACTATCATAGCAAATACCCAAGTGTATTTGAGACATTGCTACCAAAATGATTAGGTCTACAGCTGTGTATAAGTGGCTTTGGTATCAAGTTTTCATTAATGTTCCAGAAAATATTAGTAATTATATACATATAAGAGGAGCAGGGAGTTAGGCTTCACTATACAGCGAATGTTCATCTGGCCTGGAAAATGATCCCCCAAACTCATCCTTTTGTCCAAGTTGCTTCTGCCTTACTTCTGCTTGATCCCGATAATTGCATTTCCCTCGGACAGAGGCAAAAATTCTCTCCTGGCTCCCAAAGGGCAATAAAACCAGTGCATGGATCAGGTTTCTACTAAGAGTTAAGTTTCAACAGCCTTCAATATTTTCTCTCTGTCTAATAAGCATCCAATCTTGTTTCTCAAGCTAACTAATATATTATCTGCCAGTAGAACCACTTCAGGGAGAGAATCCCATAACTTCACAGCTCTCGCTTGAAAAAAACCCTTTTCCGACCTTAAAATGGAACCTCCTTTCATCTGCTCAAAGGATGACCTGGTGTCCTCTGCAAAGATCTACTGATAATTAAGGCTTCAAAGAGCATACTGTATGGCCCCTTAGATATTTCTTCACAGTGATATTACCCTCACCCCCTTTAAGTACCTCATCTACAATGTAATGAAACCTTAACTGACCAATCTTTCTTCATATGTGAGACCTTCCATGTCTTTTATCTGCTTAATTGGTCTTAGATGGACTTTTTCCAATTTTAATAATGCCCCTTTTGAACACTAGTGGCCCTTCCTGCTTCTGGCATTGTTTGCTAGAGCCAAGATTATTCTCAGGACCTTCATCAAGGATTGACCTATTTACGTCCCTCACAGTTTGAGAAACTCTTTTTCTACACAAATAGGTGTATTATATTATTGGGTGTTGGCTCTTGTCATTTGGTACACACTCATCATCATTCAATCTGGTTTCAATGGAATTATGGTGGCTTTGTGGACTACAACTGGTTGGACCATTTAGTAATTAATGGAGAATTAAAGTGGGATAATTGCTTCCCAACCATTCCTTTTCCATTCTGGTGGTTGTAAAAGGAGACAGTTTTATTATTCCAGTTATGTCTTCAATATGGTCACCAGTATGCAGTATGTCTAGGCAGTGAAAGGACTTCTGATGTCTCAGTCATCAGGTGTCCATCATTCATGGAACAGTGTGATTAATTTATGTGCCTATTAGGTTTTTAATCTCGTCCATGTTGAACCAGGGCAATCTTCTTGTGATTATACCATCTCATCTAGAGCATGCATAGACACCCTGAATATAAATTCTCACTATCCACGGCCAGTAAACACGACTTGTATTGAAGCAACAGCTCAAGAGCAATAAATTGCCTCTCTTTGCTCTAGTGAACAAAGCCATGTAACCGAGCGAGTGCATTCCAAGAAATAAATAGACTTGCTCAACTGGTTCTTATCTGCTTCTATTCTATGGGCTTCCATGACTTTGGACAGAATTTTGTTTAACCATTGCAAACCAAGGGCTTCAATTTATTTATCCTCAACACACTTGATCCTTTCATCCTTAAAAAGATCTAACTGGTGTTGTGATACTCCACGTTGGCAGGGTAACCCCAAACAGATATCTCACTCGATGCCAGATAGCTATCTCAGCAGCCATTTGCTAATCATCATTTCAAGGAGTAATTGGTGTGAGATGGCCTAGGATAAACCGAACTTCATTTTGGGATAACAAGTGGCCGCCTCTGTAGGAGACCAGAGCTAATTCATAATCTGCAGAATGGTTTCCGAGGTTCCTCCATCACGGGATGAAGCAACAGCTGATTTAGAAGCAATTCCATCACCGGGAGATAAGAGACTCTGCGCCACTGTAATGTTTAACCTTCGTTAAGCAGAAATTGCTGGATTCCTGGATACCACTTACCATGTTTAGTAGCTCAATTACACAGGAGGCCTTCGCAGCAGAGGCAGAG
The DNA here is from genome assembly GCF_017654675.1 of Xenopus laevis. Lineage (NCBI taxonomy): Eukaryota > Metazoa > Chordata > Amphibia > Anura > Pipidae > Xenopus > Xenopus laevis. Next base: position 4,085,080 of record NC_054373.1, read on the forward strand.
GCTGTATATTATCCTAGCCAACAAGTCAGTGACTTCAAGGTGATCAAAAACACCAAGGAACCTATTTCACATCTCATTGGTTATCTGAATAAGATGTAATAGGGCAACAGGCCCTTCTTCGGCGGCTGGAGACAGTAAGATGCCGGCGCTGTATGGAAACCGCCTTCCATCAGCGGCACAGCAAGCTTATTGTTCCTTGGCAGCTTGGACTGAGACTCCTTGATAGGTTGCCTTGCCCATTCGGCGTGTCATTAGTTTTATTCTGGGAGATGATTTACCCCTGGCCTAGTCAATTAGAGTGTCATTTCATGGTCACTCTACCCCACAAACCCTGACAGATATGAAAATCGAGGAGAATAGGAGAGTTAAAAGCATGGAAGGCGAATCAGACCATGCAATGACTTGTGAAATCTACTACAGACATATTTTTCTTTCTCAGCTTCTCAGGTTACTGCCTGCTCATACTGCAAACATCACCGAGGCATCACTTTGCATCAAAGGCTTAGGGAAGCGTCACAATCTACTGGGATTGAATTGCATTTAGACTTGTTCACCGGAGGAGTTCCTCTCAATATCACAACAGTATATGACTCCAGATTTGGATACCGTATATATCCATTTTACTAGTATATATTTATATTGTGACAATATTTGACCACACACATATACATTATATATATATATATATATATATATATATATATATATATATATATATAGATACTAGCTGAGATTCCAGCTCTTGATTTTATCCTTAGCTATTGCTAAATAGTTCTCCAAGACTATTGAATGAGACAATGTTATTAGTCAGATATCTACGCATTCCTCTACCCAGAATTCCCGGGAAAACTGAAGAGGTTTGCAAGTGTAGGGAAGACATAACACCTTAGAGAACCCCTAAGTATATGGTTTTGCCTTTGTCCTTGTCATGGAAATTCAGTTATCAGATATCATTTGAGGTGAAAAACAAAGTTTATTTGACACAAGCTCAAGAAGAGTCTGAACCCTGAATCAAGGAATCACAGATTTATTTTTTTAGACTTGTAAGAAGGGAGTTACCGTGGGACAGAATAGAGATATCGCTCCACAGCACAGAAAAACAAAGAACTGCTCTTCCAGCCATGCAGTGTCAGTTGCAGTTGTGGACCAAGAAGGAAACTTGCAGGTAGAAACAAAGTTTGTGGTACAAAAGGGGTCAAGAAGAAGAGTCGTCAATCCAGCAAAATGTCAATACAGGCAACAAAGATTCATAGTCGAGATACAGTCGAAGGTCAAGATCAGAAGTTTAAGAACAATAAACACACCCAGGAACACAACAGAGTTGAACCTATAATCGGGCAATGGCTGAAATCCTCTGGAGTCCTTTTATAGGCGCCAAAATGTGCATGATGGCGTCATGCGTCACGTGCTGATGTTGCGCTGCACGTTTTGATGCTGGCGTTGTGACGTTTGATGCCGGCGCCACAACGTCCTCGTGGTTCCCCCTGGGTGTCGCCATCTTGGGAAGGACGCGCCGGTGAGCGCTCCTTACAAGCAGATGGCTCTGCCCTCAAAGCCAGGGTATTATTGACCAAGGATAGTTGAGACAGAACCCATCCAAGTCAGGTTTTATAGAGACTTGTAAAAAGGGAGTTACCAGTAGAAAAACATACAGATATTGCTCCACAGCACAGAAAGACAAAGAACTGCTCTGACAGCAAAGAAGGAGGATCTGGCCTCAAGGCCAGGGTACTAGTGACCAATAGTGATGGGCGAAACCGCGAAAAAATTGTGAAAAGTCAATGGGCGTGAAAATAATTTTGACGGGCGTCAATTTTGCCCAAATGCATTAAAGTCCATGGACGTCCGAATAATTTTGACGTTCGACAATGTTTATGCGCATGGCAATATTTTGACACAGCGAATTGTTGTTACAGACTAGGAGGTGGACCTGGCCCCAGGGTACTAATGACCAAGGCTAGCTTGAGATAGAAGGCATCTGGAGTAGGTGACAGCTTAAAGGGATCCTGTCATCGGAAAACATGTTTTTTTCAAAACGCATTAGTTAATAGTGCTACTCCAGCAGAATTCTGCACTGAAATCCATTTCTCAAAAGAGCAAACAGGTTTTTTTATATTCAATTTTGAAATCTGACATGGGGCTAGACATTTTGTCAATTTCCCAGCTGCCCCTGGTCATATGACTTGTGCCTGCACTTTAGGAGAGAAATGCTTTCTGGCAGGCTGCTGTTTTTCCTTCTCAATGTAACTAAATGTGTCTCAGTGGGACCTGGGTTTTTACTATTGAGTGTTGTTCTTAGATCTACCAGGCAGCTGTTATCTTGTGTTAGGGAGCTGCTATCTGGTTACCTTCCCATTGTTCTTTTGTTTGGCTGCTGGGGGGGAAAAGGGAGGGGGTGATATCACTCCAACTTGCAGTACAGCAGTAAAGAGTGATTGAAGTTTATCAGAGCACAATTCACATGACTTGGGGCAGCTGGGAAATTGACAATATGTCTAGACCCATGTCAGATTTCAAAATTGAATATAAAAAAATCTGTTTGCTCTTTTGAGAAATGGATTTCAGTGCAGAATTCTGCTGGAGCAGCACTATTAACTGATTCACTTTGAAAACATTTTTTTTCCCAGGACAGTATCCCTTTAAAGCTTGGTCCCTCTGAAAACCCCATTGGGCTCTTGTTGAATACAAGTGTATATGGCTCCCTTAATCCATCCATTGGATGCCGGGGCTTAGCACATTGTCCTCGCAGCCGCCGTGGTTTCATAAAGACTAACACCCTCACCCCCTCTGAAATCTTAACACTATCACAAACATTACATTTTTCCTATTTGAGGATTTTTCCATTTAGAGTCAAGCAATTACAATATTTTATCAGCTCCGGGCTGCAGGGGATTAGGAAGGAAAATAACCATTTTATTAAACCAACCCCCCCCCCCCAAACTTGTAATTCACCGCGCGGCTCTGAAATATTAAATATAAAGAATCTCATGCGCAGAACAATACTTGCTGACCTTTCCGCAATGTAACTTTCCTGGCACTTTTTAATGCTCTGCTGAAATCCAACTGAACGGCGGCTGCGTCTCGAGTGTAATTTAGGACAGAAGCCGAGATCAAATAAAAGGAATATCATGTACACTCAATCAACAGAGAAAAGCCAACGCAACACATTGTGCCCAGGAATCATTCTTTATTTCCTTAGCTCTTTCTGCAACGTTCACTCCACAGATATTATAAAGTAATCTACTGTATGAGCAAAACTGGGGGCTCTGGAAGGCATAATGTACCTCCTATTATAAATTATGCCATATATAGGCACAAGGCTGCAGGCTGAGTTATACAGGGAACTCTGAGTATCACTCATGTATTATAAGGGATAATGTACCCCCTACTGTAAATGATAAGGATATTAGAAGTCACTGAGGGGTTGTTCTGTGACCATATAAAGGCACAAGGCTGCAGGCTGAGTTATACAGAGAACTCTGAGTATCACTCATGTATTATAAGGGATAATGTACCCCCTACTGTAAATGATAAGGATATTAGAAGTCACTGAGGGGTTGTTCTGTGACCATATAAAGACACAAGGCTGCAGGCTGAGTTATACAGGGAACTCTGAGTATCACTCATGTATTATAAGGGATAATGTACCCCCTACTGTAAATGATAAGGATATTAGAAGTCACTGAGGGGTTGTTCTGTGACCATATAAAGGCACAAGGCTGCAGGCTGAGTTATACAGGGGACTCTGAGTATCACTCATGTATTATAAGGGATAATGTACCTCCTACTGTAAATGATAAGGATATTAGAAGTCACTGAGGGGTTGTTCTGTGACCATATAAAGACACAGGGCTGCAGGCTGAGTTATACAGGGAACTCTGAGTATCACTCATGTATTAAAAGGGATAATGTACCCCCTACTGTAAATGATAAAGATATTAGAAGTCACTGAGGGGTTGTTCTGTGACCATATAAAGACACAGGGCTGCAGGCTGAGTTATACAGGGAACTCTGAGTATCACTCCTGTATTATAAGGGATGATGTACCCCCTACTGTAAATGATAAGGATATTAGAAGTCACTGAGGGGTTGTTCTGTGACCATATAAAGGCACAAGGCTGCAGGCTGAGTTATACAGGGAACTCTGAGTATCACTCATGTATTATAAGGGATAATGTACCCCCTACTGTAAATGATAAGGATATTAGAAGTCACTGAGGGGTTGTTCTGTGACCATATAAAGACACAAGGCTGCAGGCTGAGTTATACAGGGAACTCTGAGTATCACTCATGTATTATAAGGGATAATGTACCCCCTACTGTAAATGATAAGGATATTAGAAGTCACTGAGGGGTTGTTCTGTGACCATATAAAGGCACAAGGCTGCAGGCTGAGTTATACAGGGAACTCTGAGTATCACTCATGTATTATAAGGGATACTGTACCCCCTACTGTAAATGATAAGGATATTAGAAGTCACCGAGGGGTTGTTTTGTGACCATATAAAGGCACAAGGCTGCAGGCTGAGTTATACAGGGAACTCTGAGTATCACTCATGTATTATAAGGGATAATGTACCCCCTACTGTAAATGATAAGGATATTAGAAGTCACTGAGGGGTTGTTCTGTGACCATATAAAGGCACAAGGCTGCAGGCTGAGTTATACAGGGAACTCTGAGTATCACTCATGTATTATAAGGGATAATGTACCCCTACTGTAAATGATAAGGATATTAGAAGTCACTGAGGGGTTGTTCTGTGACCATATAAAGGCACAAGGCTGCAGGCTGAGTTATACAGGGAACTCTGAGTATCACTCATGTATTATAAGGGATAATGTACCCCCTACTGTAAATGATAAGGATATTAGAAGTCACTGAGGGGTTGTTATGTGACCATATAAAGACACAAGGCTGCAGGCTGAGTTATACAGGGAACTCTGAGTATCACTCATGTATTATAAGGGATAATGTACCCCTACTGTAAATGATAAGGATATTAGAAGTCACTGAGGGGTTGTTCTGTGACCATATAAAGGCACAAGGCTGCAGGCTGAGTTATACAGGGAACTCTGAGTATCACTCATGTATTATAAGGGATACTGTACCCCCTACTGTAAATGATAAGGATATTAGAAGTCACCGAGGGGTTGTTTTGTGACCATATAAAGGCACAAGGCTGCAGGCTGAGTTATACAGGGAACTCTGAGTATCACTCATGTATTATAAGGGATAATGTACCCCCTACTGTAAATGATAAGGATATTAGAAGTCACTGAGGGGTTGTTCTGTGACCATATAAAGGCACAAGGCTGCAGGCTGAGTTATACAGGGAACTCTGAGTATCACTCATGTATTATAAGGGATAATGTACCCCCTACTGTAAATGATAAGGATATTAGAAGTCACTGAGGGGTTGTTCTGTGACCATATAAAGGCACAAGGCTGCAGGCTGAGTTATACAGGGAACTCTGAGTATCACTCATGTATTATAAGGGATAATGTACCCCCTACTGTAAATGATAAGGATATTAGAAGTCACTGAGGGGTTGTTCTGTGACCATATAAAGGCACAAGGCTGCAGGCTGAGTTATACAGGGAACTCTGAGTATCACTCATGTATTATAAGGGATAATGTACCCCCTACTGTAAATGATAAGGATATTATAAGTCACTGAGGGGGAAGGATAATGTACCCCCTACTGTAAATGATAAGGATATTAGAAGTCACTGAGGGGCAAGGATAATGTATCCCTGTTAAATTTTATAGTAGTGGCCGCACTACCCACATATTAAAGTATAGGACTAATAAAGAGAATACACATTTCTTCTCTCGCTCAGTTTCGATGTTATGTTACTTCTACTTTCAACCAGATATTTTGTGGTCATATTTAACCTTTAATCTCCTGCCCAGAATAATTCTGGTTCAGTGAAACATGGATGGAACATTTAGCAATATTTCAGTTTTTACAATTTGTGATATGACTTTTGGCAATTTCCCACTCAGTGGAACAGCGGCGGCTGCTGGACTATATGATCCAATTAGCAAACAGGTTCTCTCTGCCTGGGAAGGGGTGAAGATATCTGCAGAGCTCTCCCAACGGGACATCAGATCCAACATAAAAATGTCTGTTCTCATTATAGACAATAGAGAAAATCAATGGTGATGGTATTGCAAGGAAGAATGAGACTGACTCCAGGGTCTTCCTCTTTTACTGGACAATGCGAGTTACTTGGGAACAAGCCAGGAAAGTGTGGGAAGAATTTCTTATTTCAGAGAAGTGATAAAGTGTTACCTGAAAAGTCACATTGGTGCCAGAGTCAACACATTATCCACAGCAATTACTCACTATATGAGCTAAGGGGGCCCAGTTAGGGGGAGATTTGGGGTGAGTGCTTATTTGTGCCCTGGGTACCCCTGGAACTATAGCAGGGTGACACCCCAATGTTTCTATATATCTGTAACCTTGTTATGAGCTAAGGGGGCCCAGTCTGAAGGTCAGTTAGGGGGAGATTTGGGGTGAGTGCTTATTTGTACCCTGGGTACCCCTGGAACTATAGCAGAGTGATTGTTACCCCAATGTTTCTATATATCTGTAACCTTGTTATGAGCTAAGGGGGCCCAGTCTGAAGGCCAGTTAGGAGGAGATTTGGGGTGAGTGATTATTTGTACCCTGGGTACCCCTGGAACTATAGCAGGGTGACACCCCAATGTTTCTATATATCTGTAACCTTGTTATGAGCTAAGGGGGTCCAGTCTGAAGGCCAGTTAGGGGGAGATTTGGGGTGAGTGCTTATTTGTACCCTGGGTACCCCTGGAACTATAGCAGGGTGACACCCCAATGTTTCTATATATCTGTAACCTTGTTATGAGCTAAGGGGGCCCAGTCTGAAGGTCAGTTAGGGGGAGATTTGGGGTGAGTGCTTATTTGTACCCTGGGTACCCCTGGAACTATAGCAGGGTGACACCCCAATGTTTCTATATATCTGTAACCTTGTTATGAGCTAAGGGGGTCCAGTCTGAAGGCCAGTTAGGGGGAGATTTGGGGTGAGTGCTTATTTGTACCCTGGGTACCCCTGGAACTATAGCAGAATTTACAAAGAATGAGTATGAATAGAGCTGTCCTTTGCCTAGATTCCTGTTTTACTCAGAATAAAATGGTTCTGTATACACTAATTCCTGTAATGTATTGGTTGGTAGGTCCCTCTTTCCACTTATAGACGTGTTTCTTAGACTTCTTCCAATGTGTCAAGGACAAGAGCTGCACAGTGTGTTGAAAAGGTATTGGGATATAACTTTAATATTGGGTTATTCATGCCTCCGGTGAATTCAGGATTACGCAGACATGACAGTAAGACATAGACAGGCTTTACATGTGAAACCAAAAGGATTTTCTATAGAATCTTCATCTCCAGTATGAGACATGTCTCTTATATATTCAGTCACCCATAAATTAGGATTGACTGGTCTCATTGTATTTTTTAAGATTAGGAAGAATGATTCACATATTAGCCTTATATGGGTGGGGTTTGATCAAGTTTACTCTTGTTATTTCCCATGATAAATAATCTAAACAAGTCTGGGGATGATGTCTAAATACATTAAAGACACTTGCTATTATTTTTCTAATTGCACCAATCTTATAAAAGCTCACTGCTGATTGGCTATCGTACAGTTTCCTTGTCACTCTTTGCCTGTGAAACCTCATGGTAACTTGACTGCTATAAATTCCTTCCTTCTCCCAAGGCCAATTATTCTAAACAGACTTATATTTTATTAAACCCAGAATAATAAATCAACCCATTTATCAGAAACAAAAGAAAAGCAACTTCATCTTTATCTCAAACAACCAGGGGGGCACGGATTTACAGCAAACGCAGCAATTTACTGTTCGAAATCTATTTATCATGCCAGACGTAACAATAAAAAATTAGGAATTTGCATGTAATTTTTTTTTTTTTATTGGAAAGCAGTTCTGTTTGGTTGTACCAGTCAGTTTTACATAACATGACATGACATTAGCGCATTCCCACATCCCTACAGATTAAAAGGAAGCCATGGTTGTATGATGAACCATTTCCCAATCCCCTTAGGCTCACAGTGTCATGCAACTACTCCCTCATGTTCTTCCTTTGTGAAGTGATGGATTAAGGGATTTAATGTCCATCTGTTTTCCATAGTGCGTGGTGCAGAAATTTTTCTAGAAAACCCATAATTCATCACTACTCAATGGAACAAGGGGAGAAAGGGCATATATGACTCTGTGAGCCTAAGGGAGGTTGGGTAATGGTTCTTATAAGTCTTAAATGGTTCTTTCCAATCTGTGGAATCAGGTAAGTCTATGCACAAAAATATATATACACATACACTTATAAGGAGACGTTGTTCAGCTGTTTCTTCCCTAGTTATAGGTGTATATATATATATATATATATATATATATATATATATATATATATATATATATATATATATATATATATATACTTTAGGGAATTCACTGATTACTCTTCAAAACATGGACGGACAGAGTTAATATACTGCCACCTGCTTCCCAATGGGGGCTCATGATTGGAATCTCATGATTGTTATCCAAAAGTCATTCGTTGGCCAGGCTTGAAAACTAGGCCATTCCATCTGAGAAGAAATTCCAGCCGAGAACTAGGACATTCTGACAATGACCAATGCCCATGGGAATTAGAAGCTCAATAGTGGAGAGACTGTTATATTCCAGTTTCATGCCAATTGCTCTACATGCTCAAGGGCAGTCACTGAAGCACAATAGAAAGAGCTCAGCACTTGTATCTAAGCCAACTAGTCTCAATGATGAGAACAAGATAAGCAAAGAATGTTCCTTTTGCTTTCTTTATTGGCCGTTCTTTGTCTGCCCTAATGGAAGTCTTCTAATGGAAGTAGGAAGTATTGAGATATATGGAATTTCATCCTATAGATATTTATAGCTCAATGTTCCTATCTGAGCTTTATGATGGATATTGGAGGTCCTGGAGAACCTTGGAAAACCATTCAAGTATTGAAGTACACATGTAAATTACTAAAGCTTATTAACAATTGTTGTTTTCCTGGAGGGCACTATAGTGTTAGGTGGATCCTATTACAGTGGTATATGGTTATTGTCCATCATCAATATCGCTAAGACTGATAAGAATGTTTGCATATTATCATACATACATTTTACATATATGCAATAAGCTATGAAAGCTCCATCAAATATTTGGGGCCCAACTCAAAACCTTGAATACCTTTGGTTTTCTAATGGAAAAAATGAAAATTGCAAAGAGTAAATATTTTAATAAGACTTTTACTCAAGCTCAACTCAAATGTTTGCCCAAAACAAGTTGAAGACCGCTGGAAGAGGTTTGACTGCTAGAAGCACAAATGTAAGAGGTCAAATGTTGCAAACAGAACTTCTACAATCTACCACTTCTGCTTAATGCCACACTACAAGGCCTTTGAAGTTGGTAATCTTATCAAAAGCAATCATGGAACTGGTGGACGGGAGCAGGATTTTCTTGTAAACAAACTTTTTTTCCTGGAGTAATCTTTACCCAACAGAGAAGGGAATTTGAAAGTGATCTCCCCCTGTGGTTTCTACACAATAAACTTCAGAAGTTGAAGGAGCATGAACGATAAATATGTCCCAATCGCTCCTTGGAGATCAATCCAAGGCATTAAACATCTGTCCCGGTGCCCCATTGGGAACTGAACAAACCAATTCTGCAACGAACGTCGCTCGAAGAAAATACGCTCGGAAATCTTGAGCAACTTTACACCGACGGGACCAAACAATATAAATACTTATGTGTACAAAATGCTTCAACCTCTGGGGTATATTCCTCTGCCTTTCTCTCCAGTCTTCACAAAACAGTCAAAACATAGGAAATCAAAGATAGGAAGGTCCAATTACTTCTGCCTGGAGATAAAATCAAGCCCTGCATACATAGAAATCCTATGACTGGAGGAAAAGGTCATACAAGTATAAATTACTTTCATGAGCGTGGAAGTATACAACAGAGACAAGGGAAAGTGTTGGAGGAGTTACTGTCTGCTCTCTCTCATTTCCCTACAGAAATAGGGATTGGTAACACTAGATAGGTACCTAATATATAGAGACAAGAGGAAAGTGTTGGAAGGGTTACTGTCTGCTCTCTCTCATTTCCCTACAGAAATAGGGATTGGTAGTACTAGATAGGTACCTAATATATAGAGACAAGAGGAAAGTGTTGGAAGGGTTACTGTCTGCTCTCTCTCTCATTTCCCTACAGAAATAGGGATTGGTAACACTAGATAGGTACCTAATATATAGAGACAAGAGGAAAGTGTTGGAAGGGTTACTGTCTGCTCTCTCTCATTTCCCTACAGAAATAGGGATTGGTAGCACTATATAGGTACCTAATATATAGAGACAAGAGGAAAGTGTTGGAAGGGTTACTGTCTGCTCTCTCTCTCATTTCCCTACAGAAATAGGGATTGGTAACACTAGATAGGTACCTAATATATAGAGACAAGAGGAAAGTGTTGGAAGGGTTACTGTCTGCTCTCTCTCATTTCCCTACAGAAATAGGGATTGGTAACACTAGATAGGTACCTAATATATAGAGACAAGAGGAAAGTGTTGGAAGGGTTACTGTCTGCTCTGCTCTCATTTTTTTTTCAACAGAAATAGGGATTGGTAACTTTAGATGGATGACAAATACATAGAGACATGGAGTACACATTTGAAGAGTTACTCAGGTTTTATCTTACTTGCAGAAATAGGAACTGCCAGTTGCGTGCTTCACTCCCAAGTGTCATCCATAAAGTTGTAGGTAGATACTATGGCACCAAAGATGCTGCTATAGATCAAAGCATTCAAAATACAAATGTCTTATTGGAGCTGCAACCATAATTAGATCAGTAGCATATTTTTCATAAACTGCTGAGATCTACAAAGACTATGAAACCATTGGAACAATCACATGATTAGAGAGGTTAAATATCCATATATACAAAGACAGACCAACTTGTGGCCAATCAGACATTAGAATGTGTATATAAGCCTTACAAGAGCTCAGTGCAATAACAAAGGCAACAAAATATATTTGGCAATATCTCTGTCGGACACATAAGTTCCCCCGGAAAGAACACCGGACACAAATGGCCATTATCATTCTTCTGCTTTATGGTGCTCATTGAATAAAGGCGCAATTACAGCAGATTGCCGCGGATGCCTAATAACAGAAAAACCTTATTTTCCTCCCAGACAATGGCCTGCGAAATAGCCAATAGCGGGAAGATGTCATTACACGGAGCGATGAATATTTTATCACTTTCAAAACTTTATTTAATCCGTCGGGAGATCAATCTTTTTGTTTTCTTTTACCCATTATATACGTGGCGCAGGACAATCTATCCCTGCAGGCTTTATTAAATCTACAGGGAAATTAATCTCGTTCCTATTTAAAATGTATTTATTCTGGAGAGAAATGATTTTTCGAATCACAGAACGCGATTCAGGGGAGAAAAAATAAATAAATACAAAAAAAAGAGATAAATCTTTTATTTCTAATACCCTAATGCAGGCCATTAGAAAGGAGACATGCCCGGCCTCGGATTAAGCGTGGGGCGCGGGTTCTTAATTTCTTTAATATTTTACCTTCCTTATTATTTTTTTCTCTGGCAGCGGTAAACATACGTGAGATTAAACGCTCATAGCAGGAACATCTATTTACTCGGTAGGATATTAAATTATGGATTCTAAAGAGGTATAATTATTTACTCTACGCGACGTGTTTAAACTGTAGCAAGAAAGCATTTAATTCTGAGTTGGAAATTGTACCAACTGGGCGAGGGAAATGATCCTTCAGATGCACAGATATAGCCAGGGCTATGCCATAGGGTTATATCAGGCTCTCCTCAATACTTGGGTATAAAGTCACATGTGCAGTGTATGTTTTAGGACACCCGCCGGCAATTAGATGATACCCCGTGCTTTCTTTGTGTTGGGTCTCAGTTATTAGATCTTGTGTATGTTAACCTTATGCTCACATTGTGGTCTATTCTGTCCTCTTCCAGTTATTATTAGGAATTAGAAGTACTACCTCCATGGTCAGGTCTCCTATACTATCAGTACTCCTGCATGTTTTCTGAGGCCTTCTCCCAAATTACAATCACCATAGCCCTAACCCTAACCCTAACCCTAAACCTATAACCCTAGGGTTAGTCTTAGGGTAAGAGTTAGGTTTAGGTTGGGTGATACAGGACACCCAAATCATTTAGGTTGTAAAATCTTATGAGTAGGGCCCTCTACTCCAGTTCTTCTCAGTATACCCTAAATCTTTGTCTTTTTTGTTATAACAACTCACGGTGCTGCGTAATATGCTGGCGTTATAGAAATAAACGATAATGATGCTACATGATGTAGAATGGAGGAATGATTAAGGAGATGGTCAGACCATGAAGGGTAGACTCCTGATCCCTGACAACTGTGAGGGAGGAGAAAGTGACATTTGGGGGCAGATTTATCAAGGGTCAAATTTTGAATTCATGGGAGTTTTTATAAAACTCCCATAAACTTCCATGAACCATGAACCAAAATCAAAATATATTAAAAAAATCGAATTTTCAAAATTCGGGTGAATAGGATCGACCCGAAAACTCGAATCGAATTTGAATCGAATTTGATTCGAGTTTTAAAAACTCAGTTTGAGTTTTTTCTCAGAAAAAAACTCAAATTTCAGAAAGGCAGAAAACAACTCCAAATTGATCCCAGGACGTCTCCCATTGACTAAAACAGCAATTCTGCTGGTTTTAGGTGATGAATAGTCAAATTTGAGTTTTTAAAGGGCCAGAGTATGATAAATCTTGAAAATTTAATTTATTTTTAAAAACTGAAATCGAATTTTAACAATTCCCTTGTTGAATTTGACAGTTTTGGCCATCAAAAAAAATTCAAAATTCTAATTTAAAAATCAAAGTCACATGTGTTATGGTCGAATTGCTAGAGGGTGTCCTAATATGTACATAGTACCCACACTAATGTCATTTTGCTTGTCCTATTGAATGTGGTCTCCATCAAGGGTATGGCAGAATGTTGAGTGAAGAACATTCCTTCTCTGTGTAATATATTTATAGATATGCATTGGGGAAGAAATCTTTAGCAAGTGAAACATTCACAAAAATAAAAATTCATAAAAGTAATGAAGAGTAGAAGAAGAGCTGATAGAGGATACATGATAAAGACAGAGGGATGGCAATGGGAATAAAATTGCAATCAAGTCACCTCGTTCTATTGAACCCCTTTACTCTAATCACAACTAGTTCACTATCTAGGGATAGCACTGTGATAGCTCTGGGTACATCTGAATGTGAGAGATACGTTCAATCCCAGGGAGAAACATTACTGGTTTAGTCAATGCGATGGGGACTTACTATATTTAGCAAGAAATTTCCTGCACTGGAGGACTTTCCATCATGTTCTGTCAATGCACAGAGCAGTGTTTCAGCGTTGGTGTTAGGAAACAAAGCAACGCATGGATATAAACAGTTATAACGACTTATTTGAGATTCAGAAAAAAATATTAAAATGGAAGGTGGAATAGATGTGCTAATTAATTCTGATCTCAGTCTCTGTCTATCAAACGGATCTATCTTAGATTACCCCAAGGACCATGGTAACAGTGAGACTCTACTGACACATGAGAGTGGTCATGAAAGACAGGCCGTCAGTAGAGTGACAGACAGGGGACTGCTATGGGACTCACGTGCACCCCCCTCCCTCATCAACTGCCAGTTACTAGGGCTGAATCTTGTGCTCATCACCCTATGTCTTCCCACTCACTCACTGACTGGGGGCTGAACAGCCTCCATGCGCAGGATCGACCCGCACTAAACAGCAAGACATTAGGGTTCATTTACTAGTCCCATGGGTGCAAGTGCTAGAGCTAAGAAGGTGCTCTTTGCACCTTCAGCTGGATGATACATCTAGTTTTAAGGTGCAGTGGGAGGATATTAAAAAGTCAAAAGGATCAGCCCTATTAGAAGTATTGAAAACATGGAGAGAAGCAGCGTTGGACTAAAGAGCCCACTGGAGCTGCTGCCTCGGGGTCCCCCACCCCCCTCCGGCCCCCCATCCCAGGTGCAAATTGCCCTCTGCCTCCCCCTCCCTGATCCACAACCAGCCCCCCTCCAGACCCAGCACCCATCTTTTTCTTTCAGCTACGCCGGGGACCAGGGATCGAGGAAGCGTCTTCTGTCCAAGGACAGATCTACACTGACAGGGCCATGAGGGCCTGGGACCAACGGGCTTTTCCTTGTGTCCCACCAGACCAGTCCGACTCTGGAGAGAAGTAATAATGGGGACTGGGGGACCCAGAGCCCACTGGGGAGTGCTGCATCGGGGCCCACCACCCCCCTCCGGCCCCCCCAGATGCCACCCCCTCCCAAGCCACAACCCTGTCTCCCTCCAGCCCCCTCCCTTCTTTTTATTTCAGCCACACTGGGGGCAGGGAGTAAGGAAGCGTCTTCTGCCCAAGGATAAATCTGGGTCAGTGGAGCCCACAAGGGCCTGGGCCCACCAGGTTTTTTCCCGGTGTCTCAACAACCCAGTCCGACACTGGAGAGTAGTAATATTGTAAATAAACCCAAGAATAAAACACATAATAAATAAAACAGGACCCATAAGATTGTTGACAAGAACAAAAAGCTCAAAGTCACGACTCCAGCCCCAATTAATAACATTGCCCCCTTTTCCCATCTCCGGCCCACTGATCATTAAAAATGTTTCTTCTTTCTGATCTCTCTTCAGCTGCTTATATATATTTTTTTATTTCAGTGGTGGAAAACATGAGAGAGCATCTGTGTATATACTGGAGGAATGGGACACATGCACTGGGGGATGGGGTGTTGTGCAGAATAATGATCTGTCCTGTTCCTGGTTATCATTGGACGAAAGTGTTTACCCCTCCCCTGCCTCAATATATAATTGAATTTACTGTCGTTATCGCTAATAATGTTCACAAATTAACTTTTGTTACTCTTTTTCTTGCAGTCTTCTTTTCTGAGCATTTTGGCAATTCATATTCATGTCTCTAGTTTTCAAGATATTAGCTGTTTTTAATCTAATCTAATAGATCTGATGCAACGGCACCGCCTCTTTTCCATTTTGGTGACTTGACATAGAATTAACTTTGAGAAGGTGAAAGTCTTATGATGCTGCTCTGCTTAGAACTGACCACCAGTGAAACCTCAAATGACTCTTCTCCGCTCACTAACTTTCTTTTCTAAACAACATCATAAGACTTTCCTTCTCTCACAAACTTAATTTTCTACTGATTGCAGCCAGACTGTCAAAATGAACAGCATGTGGTGCAGTTGTTTCAAATGCATTATATTAGCTGTGTTAAAATAAATGTAATTCATGTAAATTGCAATAGTGCTCAGAAGAGTAAGTCAAGTAAGTGAGTAATGTCACATTGAATTTTTCAAGAGTTGACATTTCTTTTAAGCATCTACTGAGAAAAACGATGAATTATTATTAATGTTGTCACACCATGAATCACATGGACTTTTTATGAGCGTTGCGACTGCACCATTGCTCCATAAAAAACCCGCCCACTTTACAGGGAAACTCCACCCCTACATTACGAAATCAGAACTCTCCAGCAACCAATAGAATGGATGGCAGGTGTGCATTACTAGAAATATCCATTAGAAGAGAATCTAAAGGACTGGGTAGAATTAAACTATTGTCAATTTCTAGCTAAATTCTCTGGTTTCTACCCAAAGGCACTTATACATATATTATTGCCCATTGGGCATTTGTAAAAGGAAAGTCATTGGGGGTCATTTATCAACACTGGGCAAATGTGCCCATGGGCAGTAACCCATGGCAACCAATCAAATTACTACATTCATTGTTCTACTTGCAGTTGGCTTTAAAAAGCTACTCACTGATTGGTTACTATAGGTAACTGCCCATGGGCAAATTTGCCCAGTGTTGATAAATGAGCCCCATTGTCTTATACAGTAAAGACTGTTGTTACGAGCAGAATGCTTTTTTTCATGCACCCTCCATTGTTTCATCATGGCCTTCTTGGAAACATCTCAGTCCTTGAAATATGACCCTCATGGGCTCCGTTCCTCTGATATAATGAGGGGTATAACTCATTGTCTCACATGTAGAGAAGGACAAATTTGTACAATGAGTCTCCCTGGGCCCCTGGAGGGGACGGGGCAATGTTGTGCTCTAATATCACTTCTGCTGAATCCCACCCTTACTGCATGGATGGGATTATAAATGAAAAGATCAAACACAATTCCCTGTAGTGTTTCATCATATCCCTGCTATGGGATTCATATGGGGGCCCAGCCATCTATCTTGTGCTCCCCCAATCAGCTCTACATCATCTTGTTGTTAATTACACTTTGAATAGGAGGCATGTGGCTAATGTTAGACCCTGGGCCAGTAAATCTCAGCAGAGAACTGTGGGTATGTTTCCATGTATGCAAATGTGCATTTAAAGGGTCCCTTTGCCTATTCACTTTACACATATTATCAACTGAAAGTATATTCAAATGTCTTTTCTCTTCTTTCCTGCTGAATTGTGCTTAGTACAGTGAATACCTATGCTGCCATAGTTTTATGGGATCTCTCTGTACAGACTATGAGCAAACTTAGGGACTGTTCCTGCTGAATTGTGCTTAGTACAGGGAATACCTATGCTGCCATAGTTTTATGGGATCTCTCTGTACAGACTATGGGCAAATTTAGGGGACTGTTCCTGCTGAATTGTGCTTAGTACAGGGAATACCTATGCTGCCATAGTTTTATGGGATCTCTCTGTACAGACTATGAGCAAACTTAGGGACTGTTCCTGCTGAATTGTGCTTAGTATAGGGGAATACCTATGCTGCTATAGTTTTATGGGATCTCTCTGTACAGACTATGAGCAAACTTAGGGACTGTTCCTGCTGAATTGTGCTTAGTATAGGGGAATACCTATGCTGCTATAGTTTTATGGGATCTCTCTGTACAGACTATGAGCAAACTTAGGGACTGTTCCTGCTGAATTGTGCTTAGTATAGGGGAATACCTATGCTGCCATAGTTTTATGGGATCTCTCTGTAAAGACTATGGGCAAATTTAGGGGACTGTTCCTGCTGAATTGTGCTTAGTACAGGGAATACCTATGCTGCCATAGTTTTATGGGATCTCTCTGTACAGACTATGGGCAAATTTAGGGGACTGTTCCTGCTGAATTGTGCTTAGTACAGGGAATACCTATGCTGCCATAGTTTTATGGGATCTCTCTGTACAGACTATGAGCAAACTTAGGGACTGTTCCTGCTGAATTGTGCTTAGTATAGGGGAATACCTATGCTGCTATAGTTTTATGGGATCTCTCTGTACAGACTATGAGCAAACTTAGGGACTGTTCCTGCTGAATTGTGCTTAGTATAGGGGAATACCTATGCTGCTATAGTTTTATGGGATCTCTCTGTACAGACTATGAGCAAACTTAGGGACTGTTCCTGCTGAATTGTGCTTAGTATAGGGGAATACCTATGCTGCCATAGTTTTATGGGATCTCTCTGTACAGACTATGAGCAAACTTAGGGGCTGTTCCTGCTGAATTGTGCTTAGTACAGGGAATACCTATGCTGCCATAGTTTTATGGGATCTCTCTGTACAGACTATGAGCAAACTTAGGGACTGTTCCTGCTGAATTGTGCTTAGTATAGGGGAATACCTATGCTGCTATAGTTTTATGGGATCTCTCTGTACAGACTATGAGCAAACTTAGGGACTGTTCCTGCTGAATTGTGCTTAGTATAGGGGAATACCTATGCTGCCATAGTTTTATGTGATCTCTCTGTACAGACTATGAGCAAACTTAGGGACTGTTCCTGCTGAATTGTGCTTAGTACAGGGAATACCTATGCTGCCATAGTTATATGGGATCTCTGTACAGACTATGAGCAAACTTAGGGGCTGTTCCTGCTGAATTGTACTAAGAACAGGTGAAATCTTTCTGTACAGAGCAAACGTAGGAGGTTGTTCCTAATGAATAATTAGTGCAGAAGAATAAATGGGAGCGGAGTGTTACTTATGAATAAGGTACATGTTCCCATTAGAATGCTGTAGCTGATATCGGATGATGGACAGTTAGGTTCAGGCCAATGAAATTAAATATTTTATGTCGGTAGTTATTAAAATTTGCAGAAATCCTCGGTGCAGATTCATTTCCAATTAAAGAATAAAAGAGGTGAATTGTAACTAAAGTATTTCTACATCTCCGAATCTGCTCGGCGCAATAAAATAATGATTCTAAATGTTCCAATGCCATTAAGGCTGGTCAGAAAGTTTCCGACGGAAAGTCATTTTAGCCCTCGCGCCCCCCCATTAATTATTCATCCTGAATCAGCAGATTACATTTTGTATTAGATTAGTTTTCCTTTCAATTTGATTTGGTAGAAAGAAGAACAAAAAGGCAGATTCTCTGGGGTTTCATTAGTAAATCAGAAAGGAGGAGACGGTTCCTTGATCTTGGGCAGCCTCCGCTCCATGTACAAGTGCCGTGGATGGAGCTGCAACTGTAAATATAGTCCCAATTATTCGGATCAGGTTTTATTTACATTTACCTTCCTGCACCCATAGGAACGCTCCTGCACCCATTGGCACTGCACCTTGCTCCTTAATTAGACCATTAGAACTTCCCTTCTGTTCAACCCCAATCCTGCCATTTTATATGGAAGAAACAAGCAGCATTTTAACTCCATATCCAGCTACTGACCCACAAGGCACCAGACCCATGTGGATTAGGTATAAGGAGCTTGTTCCAAACCAGAAGACGGAACCAAGCAGCAGAAGAAAACACAAGGCTATGCTCTAGGCATTTCCCATCTCACTCAGCCTTCTGTTTACGCCTCGGGCCGTCCTGCTCATCCAGATACGGCTCATCCCTTTAATATCATTCCTTTCTCATGCTCTGTTTTCTCAACTTCATCACAAAGCTGTAAATCACCTTTTTGCAAACATATTGTTAGCACAGAAACCTGAGGAGCTTGTAGAAAGCAGCAGCAGCCGGTCTAGTCTTTTATCTGCTTTCTGCTCTCAGATCTCCCCCATATAAATAATCCCCATAAGCCGCCTTCACCCATCTTGCTGCAGTGATATTTATCGAGATAAAACACAATTATCAGTCATATTAATGGGTTCAGGACGGTGGTGTCATTGCTGATGGCAGCAGGTAACCAGGAACCTAAGTGTTGGCTCTTATTTGGCTCTACCACCTCTTCCAACCACTTGTAAAAACCTAGGACCATCTTCCATCTTGAGCTTTTCTCTCTTGCTACTCCTTACATCTGGAATTCCATCCCATCATTTCTTCATAAGTAACTCTCTCTCTCTCAGCCTCCTCAGAACTAAACTAAAACCCTTGAGCACCAGGACAGTTTCTGACCCAACTAGACATTTGTGGGTGCGGGTGCCAGGCGCTAGGACCCAGCAGCCTAGGAGCACCCAAGTCCAAAATCCAGGCCTGGGTATTCCAATACATTCCATAGATGTCTAGTTTGGTTGAGGTCAGAAACTGTCCTGATGCTTACGGTCCCCATAGTGCAATCCAACCAATCTATCAAAATATCATGAGGTTAGTGGGATTCGAACGATCGTACATCTTACAATTTGTCAGAAAAGTGATCGGCCAGGTTAAATAATCTTTATCGGTCCCAGTACAATCTATCTATGTTTGCAGGGCCAAGCAGGCAGCTACCCTCAGTTTTCCTGCCGATATGGTCTTTTTAGTTGATGGACGAATCGTACATCTTTTTGAGATAATCGTGGTCTCACGATAACGAAAAGATCTTTTAGAAATCTTTACATTTATGGCCAGCTTTAGAGGCCTCCATCGGAGAACTGAGGATTACGCATACAGGAGTACACATCCCCAGTGTTTCTTAGATTGTGCCTGGGCGACATGCCACCCCTAAAATCTTGCCACCCTAGGCCTGGGCCTTTTTGGCCTTGCCACAAATCTGGTCCTGTGACTACCAACTGGTATATAATGAGCTCTATATATATATCTGCCTCCTCTTACCTTATGTCCTCTCCTTAATTGGTTGAAGGCACCAAACCTGAACCTATATATTTATCCATAGTGATTGTATCCCCATTAAGCATCTCTTTCCCAATAGCAACCCAACTGAAACCCAACTTGGCCTGCCTTCCCAATCCTTTCCAATCCTGACTATGAAGATTTTCATTCATCCAGGTCATGGTATATCTAGTATAGGTAAATCTAAAAACAAATGGACTTGCTGAGTAATCATTGAAGACGTTTCAGGAGAAGAGTATTAATGGTAAGTGTGTCTTACAACATCCTTTCTCGGAAGCCCTATAAACTCCCTATAACCCTACTTTATCTGTAAAACCATATTAGTTCTAATTCAATCCATACACTACTCTATAATTGCTCACATAATTTCTAATGTACTTACCATACACGAATGGATGGTTTCATCAATACGCCCGTTAAATAAAAATGAATTGGACTTGACACTTATTTGCTTTTTTATCGTCTGCTCCATTATTGCTTTTTAATGAAAGATCTGTTAGACATGGGCGTTACTTTGCTTGGATGAAAAAGTTGGACAGCAGTGTGTTTTTCAATAAATGGCAATATACTACAATGGTAATTTCTATAATCTATTGAGCACAGACCAGTTGTTTTAGAGCTTTTGAATAACCCTGGGATTACATCTATTCCCAGGTCTATGAAGATTCTTGAGACTTGGTGGTGGAACACTTTGACCTATTTGTAAGACACAACAGAACTTCTTTTGCCATTGTATTCTCACAGACTGATATATTTCGTTCTGCCTTACCTTGCACAATAAGATACACCTGCATGGTCTTTGTGTGCTGGTTCGTCTGCACAGAGCAAATGTAGGGGCCCTCATCGGAGACGTCTACTTTCTGAATGCGGAGGCTGTATTCAAACGGGCTTCTTTTCTCCAACTCTACCCTTGGGTCAAGGGACCATTTGTCATCTACAGCAAAGATGATACCAGAACGGTTAAGCCAAGCCACTTTGGAGCTCTTGTCTTCCACAAAACATCTGCAAAAAGTAAGAAAAAACACATTTATTAAATTAAGCCATCAATATGTCCTTCAGAAGAAAAGTAAGCAACTTCAAGAAATGTCAGATGTACCAGTTTCTTGTTATTTTTACTTTTGACCATACAAACCCAACATGACCTGAAATTGTTATTATAATTCATGTGCCTTAGATTTTATAAGGGGAGGGAACACATGATTCTTTCTCTTTGGACTCCACGCCATTGAGGGTGTGGATTCTGCTGCTGAGCCTGCAGTAACTCAAGTCTTAGTGAAGCCAGAGATAAGGGTCCCCATGAAATTGGTAAAGATAGTGGCAAGTTCTAGGACAGACAGTGTGAACAAGTAAAGATGGCTTTGTTCTCCACTGAAGAGCTTTAGTGGGTAGTCCCCCAGGTGACCCTTGCTATGTTGTTGGGACTCAAGTGGGTATGACTGGTAGCAGTCACCCGTGTGTGAGTAATACCCATTGTGAACCTGGTGTTTGATGATATTTGGTGTCTGTCATCTAAGTTTTTTATTTAATCTACTGTTCCTGGTCAAGACCTACAGGTACCCAATTTTCTATATGAAACTGAATATTTTGAGAGTCATTGTTTAGTCTGGATACCCTTCCTCCCATACCTCTGTGAGGACCCAGCTGAGAAGAAGAGTTGCGTGAAGTAGTATTATAGCCTTGAGGGATATAAATGTACCCCAAGTATCTATCGCGGCATTCATCCACGTCATTAGTCTTTAAAAACCATTAAAAACCAATGTCTAAATATAAGGGGCAGGTTTTGGTAGTAGGAAATAATGTTTGGTCTGGACCAAACTGAAAATGGTTGTTTCCTAGAAGACATCTGTCCTTGCTTTGATCCCCTATGTTCCACCGTTAACAGATGGCTTTCTTGGGTTGGTGGGACCTGAAGATAGATATATAAGCTGAAAAACACAAGTTGAGCCTTTCTGATTTAAGCAGCCTCCCCACATTTGTCTGAATCTCCCACTTTCCCATCTTCAACAGTCAAACACATAGTGAACAATAATGCTATAAATAATAATATCTCATTAAACTGAAGATAGCACTATTTTGAGGATTACTGCCCATTATGACTAACCAAACAAAATACGGCAGATATAAAGATTATTCTTGCACTGAAATGCTTGAATGGCAAAGAAATAAAAAGACAGAGACAACAACATAAAATTCATTAAGGTTCCTTATGCTCCAGCTATTGAGTTGGAACAACAATGCCTCCAGTTAGAGAATAGGCTGCTTTAATGAATTAAATTATGTTTTCCTTTTAAGATGAAGTGGCAAAATGTGGCTTCTGCATATAATTATTTGGCTATAAATCCAATCAGGGATGAGCGAAATAGCCAAGGATGGGGCATTGTGAAAACCAAAGGCTCTACTGAAACATACAAGCATATTATAAAGGAGGTTTTTATCTTAATACTTTAATGACTCGCTTCCCGAAATCTTTTACACAAGCCCCACAAAAAAAAAAAAAAAAGGCGTCTGACATTTTTACGGCTGAAGATAAATGTTTTGTTTCTTCTGTTACAATATTCTCTCAGTAAACCTTCAAAGGCGGAAATTTTAATGCCACAAAAATAAAGCAAAAAGGGAAATGAAAGGATTCTGTTTACAGAAAAATACAATTTCAGCCGTTGAGTTGCACAGGTTTAATCCTCAAAGGGGTAAAAAGTAATTTGGCTTTTGGGACTGAATTTCTCTCAGATAATAAAGACACATATTTTATTTCAGGGATTGGTCTAGATATAGTGTGTGAATGTGAAAGGGGCTTCTATGGACTCATCTTTTCATACAGTTTGGGCATTTGCAATTCATCGGTCTTTGAATGTGATCCTGTAATGAGTAATCAAACTAGGGAAACTTTGGGGTCACAATCAGCTTGCTATAATTCCAGGGGTACCCAGGGCACAAATAAACACTCACCCCAAATCTCCCCCTAACTGACCTTCAGACTGGGCCCCCTTAGCTCATAACAAGGTTACAGATATATAGAAACATTGGGGTGTCACCCTGCTATAGTTCCAGGGGTACCCAGGGTACAAATAAACACTCACCCCTAATCTCCCCCTAACTGACCTTCAGACTGGGCCCCCTTAGCTCATAACAAGGTTACAGGTATATAGAAACATTGGGGTAACAGTCACCCTGCTATAGTTCCAGGGGTACCCAGGGCACAAATAAGCACTCACCCCAAATCTCCCCCTAACTGACCTTCAGACTGGGCCCCCTTAGCTCATAACAAGGTTACAGGTTTATAGAAATATTGGGGTGTCACCCTGCTATAGTTCCAGGGGTACCCAGGGTACAAATAAACACTCACCCCAAATCTCCCCCTAACTGACCTTCAGACTGGGCCCCCTTAGCTCATAACAAGGTTACAGATATATAGAAACATTGGGGTGTCACCCTGCTATAGTTCCAGGGGTACCCAGGGTACAAATAATCACTCACCCCAAATCTCCCCCTAACTGACCTTCAGACTGGGCCCCCTTAGCTCATAACAAGGTTACAGATATATAGAAACATTGGGGTGTCACCCTGCTATAGTTCCAGGGGTACCCAGGGCACAAATAAACACTCACCCCAAATCTCCCCCTAACTGACCTTCAGATTGGACCCCCTTAGCTCATAACAAGGTAACAGATATATCAGTCATTCAGCCATAACTACAAAAATATATAGGGCAACAAACAAGTTCAGTTTCAAGTGCATCTAGAAGAGCAAACATTCATCCCAAATCTAACCCTTACCAACAATCAGACTGCCCCCCATCACTGTTCTACACCCCATACCATTTGGGAACACTGCTCTAGTATCAGCCTATGACAGCTGATTGAAACTACAAGTATAAACCACTTTGAAACCTATATTGGGTCAATGAACAACCCTTAAGTAAATGCTATTGCTATGCTATTTGACCAACTTGCAAGCCTCCAAATTCTCATAATTCTGTCTTTGGCATTGTGCTTTCATATTGGCATCCATTTTGCCAGCATGTTGGTATGATAGCACCATGTGGCACAGCTTTGGCAATTCAATATAATTTGCACCATTGTTTCTCTCCCCAATGACCTCTAAACTGAATGGCAGAAAGAAATGTATATTAGGTACTTTCTTAGAAGCAGAACCTTCAATTTGGGTCTCCTGGTCACAGCACATTGACATGCCCATCACCAAACACCTACTACCCACAGTTCCACAGTGCAGTTGGCTTGTTTTCTTTGGGAATTTGAGGCAAGAGATACAATTTCTCGCCTGGTTACTTTCTCATCATTCATCCTCCCCAAAAATATAAATAATTCAGCCCCGTAAAAGATCATTATTATGTTTGTCTCTTTTTATAACCAAGCTCCCTACGGAAGGATTAGGGAGGGTCCAAGGACACAACCAAGAGCTCATCCCAATGACCTGAGCGTGGCAAATAATTTTTTCGCTTTTTTGTAGTTTTCAAACATAATCGAAAAAAGAAAAATAAATCAGCTCATCCCGTAATGTAAGAAAAGCAAAACGTGCAAATTCTTGTATCTTTAATTACCATGGCGGATCCAAAGCATCTGCCCTAGAACAGACAAGACAGTGACAGATCGCCGGAGAGGAGGCAATAAATCACCGTTCTTCCTTCCTTGCAGAATCAAAAGCGCATTTATTCCATCCCGTTACGTTGATGCTTGACTTCCTCCGTTTTCTTTCGCCGTTGTTTTTGCAACTCTCATCAAGAGGCAGCGTTGCCTGGATTCATTTCTCTCACTATTCTACTGGTATATTTTATGCGGAGCCTATCAGATCTTTTCCCCCTTTCCATCACCCATATTTCAGCTACGGGAGCCACTGAATAAATAAGCAATGTTATCATTTCCACAAAGTCAGTCTCTAGAATATATGGTTTGAGCGATGCACCTTAACTTGGACTATAAGGCCCAAAGTATCCAGGCAGAGCATCCAAAATGCCATGTCCTTAGATGGAACCCTCACTGCTGATACCCAAAATGAAAGCAATGTCAGTTCAAGAACTATTCATAGGGAGGGTGGGGAATTTATGGATGATAAGAGGCAAACAAACCTAGCATGATCATGTGCATAGACAAGTGTTGGCTAGGATGGTTTGAAGGCCATTGTCATTGGACTCTGGAGCACTGGAAAAAAACCATCTGGAAGGATAAATGGCTTCTCAACCTCTAGAAGTTTTATGGAAAAGTTTGGGTTGGGCAGATGCCAGGAGGACACTACCTGCCTGAATGCATAATATCAATGGTAAAGTTTGGTGGAGGAGGAATAATGGGCTTGGGCTGTTTCCATGGTTTGGGCCCTTGATTCCAGTGAAGCCCTAAGGCTAGAGGGTACAATGACATTTCTACTTTGTGGAACAGTTTGGAGGTGGGGCCCCTTCCAGTTTCAGCAGAATAATGTCCCCACACACAAAGCCAGGTCTGTATAGAATAAGTTTGCTGAGATAAGAAGATCTTGACTGCACAGGGACCTCAACCCAACTGAACCCCTGTGGAATGAATTGGAAACCCAACTATGAATCTGGTCCCCAATACCAGTACCCAACCCAAGCTCTTGTGACTGAATAAAAAGCAACTCCCAGCAACAATGTTCCAACATGTAGTGGAACCTTCTCAGAAGAGATGGGGCAGTTATAGCAGCAACAGGAGGAGCAACCCAACTGAAGCCCAGTAGAATGAACTGGAACCCCAGTTGTTAGTCTGAACCCCAACATCAGTGCCCAAACTCACTAAAGTTCTTGTGGCTGAATGGAAGCAACTTACAGCAACAATGTTCCAGCATCTAGTGGGAACCTTCCCAGAAGAGTAGGGGCAGTTATAGCAGCAATGGGAGAGGCCGACTACTTACTATGGCCATGCAGTGTGCTTATTAATCTGAAAAATGTTCATGTGTGTGATTGAAATATAAATTTGGGGCAAATCTAGAGAAAAATATTGTAAAACATTGTTTTACTTTGGGCCAACACAAAATAATTTCCTGCCTTATTCCCAGTAAACATGGATAAGAGGGGATAAGAAATATGGGACAGGTCCACATTTTCTTTTTGTTACGCAGGGGAAAAATATAAAGAAAATTATAGGTGTTAGACACTGGAAGGCCCCAAATGCTGGTGTTTATTTATTTTTTTTAGTAAAACTTGGAATTATTTTTTTATTTATTATTAGAATTATTATTATTATTTGGTATATGGTTGCTATGGTTATGATCTATATAGGAATAGGACATTAATAAGCTTGAATTAATTCCTCTCTGTTTAACCCCTTTGCTTTTAAATAGCACATTGCACATGGCACTGAATTGGTAATTGACCCTTGTGGGTATCTGTAGGTTCTTTGTTGGACTCAGATCTCAATTTCTTTTCCCACCTGATGCAGAAGAATTAGCAGCCGGGAGTCATGTGATTGAACCTGCACCAGATATTAAGTCTGAAGCTTTAAAGTTACAAATGTTACATCCCCCCCCAGAGGCAAATGAGATGATCGTTCTTCTTCTGTATAATGATAAATAGCAGAAAGGACCCGCTTTGCCAGGAGCGAATGTCATGTGAAGTTAATGATCAATTGCGCCGCACACTGTCAAATTAGGAGAGAATCGCCTGGGGTGTGATTGTGCCAGAGGCAAATTTTTGGAACAAAGGTAAAAACCACGGTCTTCGCCACCGTGCGTCCGTATGTTTTCATTCCCTGGGCTCCGGTGTGGATAACAGGAATGGCAATGCGGATAGCACACATTATACTTTGCAGCATACGGAAACATATAAAAGTCTGGTCTGCAACCGTCAGCATCTTAGGGCGTATGGTAGATCTTTTGGAACATTGTATTCACAGTGAATATGTAGATATTCCATATACCAAGAGATGTTGGCAGGTGAAGACCAGACTTCTTAGACAAGTGGATGCAAGTTGGCTGTAAGTTATGAAGCAAAATAAAGGCCACTGGCTCACAGGGATACCAGGAAAACTTTAGGGCCCAGGTGCACATGCCCAGACTGAACCTGGACCATCTGGACACCCATAACCCACCTAGCCCTTCTCAGATAGACCATGAAACCTCAACCACTGCTTTTAGGGTTCATCAGTTGAAGATGTCACATTTAAAGTGGACCTGTCTCCCTGATATAAAAATCTGTATAATAAAAGTCCTTTTCAATTTAAACATGAAATCCAAGTTCGATTTTTTATTAAAGCATTCATAGTTGTTGTAAACACATTTAAAAATCTCAGCTGTCAATCAAATATTGTCTGCCCCTCCTCTATGCCTTAGGCAATTACTTTCACTTTCCATTCAGCACTTCCTACATGTCACTGCTCTCACCACATTCCCCCGTTCTCTTAACCATTTAATTGTGTAGCCAGGGCATGGGGATGGACATCAGGTCCCTCATTCTGAGATGATGCAAGGCTTGCCTTAATAACAGTGCCTGCTTGTTATAATGATGAGTTCCCAGACTGAATAATTTATTTAGTGTAAGCAAAGTTCATTTTGCTTGGCTAATGTCATAAAATAGTATTTTTTTGGGAGACAGGTCCCCTTTAATATTAACTAGGGATGCACTGAATCCAGGATTCGGCCATTTTCAGCAGGATTCGGATTTGAATCCTTTCACCAGGCTGAACCGAATCTGAATCCTAATTTGCTTATGCATATTAAGGGCTGGGAGGGAAATCGCATGAGTTTTTGTCACAAAACAAGGAAGTAAAAAATGTTTTCCCATTCCCACCCCTAATTTGCATACGCAAATTAGGAGTCGGATTTGGTACGTTATTCGGCGGAATTTTTCACATATGATTTGGGGGTTCCAAAAATAGTGGTGCATCCCTAATATTGACAGATTGGGACTTTATTATAGACATTTTAGGTGTCATCTCTGATCCACCTATGCCACGCCCATCCCTGCAGCCTAATCTCACAAGCATTTCCATATTTTCCAGAAAGTTTTACTTATTTTGTGCCACTTTGAGAGGAGCGCATGTGCCCCCCACATACCCTTCAACCCTTCAACGGGAAATGCCACCAGTTCCAGGATGGTGCTGATTACTGGGTTACAATAACTGGTACCATGTTACTGGGAAGTGATGCCATTGCCACACAAAGACGGGAAGAAAAATGTACGGGACATTGCGTTTCCCACCAAGCGTCGTTGAATCCATCAAACAGTTCCACCTTCAACATCTCAAGACATTGCTCCTCAACTGAATGTCCCAACCCACAGCCTCTAATTAAAGCTTCGCTCTGTGTTCCCAACATTCCGTATGGAGCGGTTCTTAAACACAGGCCTCGAAATAAAACCTTCTTATATCCCCTGCCTCGCCCGCAGGTTGGATAAATACGGTCTGAGCACATCAAGTCGATGGCGTGTAATATTCTCCCGTCGCTCCTATTAGCTTTAAATTGTTAAACTAGTCGAATAGACAGGGCAACTATATTTTTCCCCAAAAGGTTTCCATGGAGACAGTCCTGAAAAGTGATTTTTTTACTGTTAGAATATTGTGTCCAGGCTGAACCCCCTGCCTCTGTCCAATAGACCCTTTTGCAGAACTGAATCGACTGACGAAGAGTCTGATTCATCCCCACTGAGCTTTTTTGAGAGACCCAAAGCGCCATCAGCTGTTCTAGGCGGCGCCGGGACAAATGCACAGCCAGGTAGTTCCTATGTAAGTGGCCGGCTGAAAGCCTGGATTTGAATATTTATGGAGCAAGTTAAACGACATCATTTGCAACTGTGAAACGCTCCAGCGGTTTTATTGCACCGAGCGTAATGCGAAAAAGCAGAATGCGAGGAAATATGTAATATCAGCACGGAAAATAACTATTTATATGTACATGAGGACATTGCTGTGGCAGGAACACGGATTAATACATTGGGGGCCTTAATAACTCTGGGAGAGCTGGTTAAGGGGCACAATGGATACAAATCACAACAAGCGCGGAGAAGGAAAAGCTTGAGATGGATAAGATGTGGGTTATTAAGCCAGCTGCATTGCGTCCCATGCTGCAAAACTACAACTCCCAGCAATTCTCAGGTGAGAAGAATGAGATTGGGACATCTGGAGGCAACTAAAGCTTAAAACACTGGGTCAGACACTTGCACAGTACAGTCCTTTTAGAGAGCAATTGTGCTCTACAAGAAAGTACCCCAAGCCAGTGTGCAACTGCCAACCATACTAGCCATTTCAGTGTGTTAATCTTTAGTTCCCCTTTAGCATCACAGTGGCAGAACTACCAGCGGGCCTAGGGATGTGACTGCACAAGGTCTGCCCTCCCATGGGCCCATGGAGGTACCACGGGGTGCTGAGAATAGGGGGTGCAAGAGTGCACAATGTTATGTATTTGAGTGGGAATAGGTCCTGGTGTACATTTTGCTCCAAGGTTCAATGAAATTTAGGCAAGTTACTGGTCTCACACTGACTGGGAGGGCAGAAAATGTCTTAATATCCGGGTTGGGCAACTCATTTATTACTTGATAACTCGGCCAATCAGTTCCTGTAGCAGAGACATGAGGACTTAACGTTTGCTTCCACCCCTGCCTGGACCTGGTGGTGTTTTCTGAGCTTAAGCTATTGGAATTGTAGGGGCAGTTAGAGTCTTTGACATAGTCACTAATACAGAAGAATGTGGGGGTGCAATGGGTCATTGATGCAATTGTCATTCAGACTTTTGATGGATCAGCCAAGATCCATATGTCTCTTACGCTACAACCTCCCTCTTCTCTGAGACCAGGGCCCCAGGAGCGTAGAGAGTACTAGTGTGCGAAAAATCATCCTTCTCCCCTGTGAAGTCTAACAACTCACTACACCCCAACCTTTAAATAACAGGTCCAATCCAGAGGAACTAAGTGTAGGTTACATGGGGGGGGGTGGATATAATTTAAGAGGTAGAGTAAAAAGCACAATCGGGCCCTTTAAGCTACAACTCCAAGCATTCCCTTGAAGATCTTGGGGGTGCAATAGGTCATTCATGCAATGGTCAGCCCAACCTTTAAATAAGAGGTCCAATCCAGAGGAACCAAGTAAGTGTAGGTTACTTGGGGGTGGATATACCTTAAGAGGTAGAGTAAAAAGCACAATCGGGCCCTTTAAGCTACAACTTCCTTGAAGATCTTGGGGGTGCAATAGGTCATTCATGCAATGGTCACTCAGACTTTTGGGGGATCAGCCCAACCTTTAAATAAGAGGTCAGATCCAAAGGAACCAAGTAAGTGTAGGTTACATGGGGGTGGATATACCTGAAGAGGTTGAGTAAAAAGCACAATGTGGCTCTTTAAGCTACAACTCCCAGAATTCCATTGATAAAAACTCTCACACCATGCACATGGGCGTAATATTCGGGGGGAAGGGGGTGTTTTTCTCATTCGGAATGCTCCACCTGTGACCTCTGATAATAGTAGGTTTAGTAAGAGAGCTGAACAGAATCAGGATGAGAGAAACAACCTGCTGTACAGTAAGGGGAGGGGGTGAAGTAAAGACCTTTTTGCCTCTCTGAGAACCCGCTGTCTTCAGTCTTCAGGTCCAACTGGCTCATTCCATATTTAGGACAACCTTGTAGAACCTCCAGCAGTGCCCTTAATCTCCTTTCTTTCATTTAAATCTGGAGGCCAGTGGGAGTCCTGCCTGCTGCGCTGACTTTAGGAAAAGTCAAACCTGTCTTCGTATAAAACGTTCCTCAAACATTGGCTGGAGTCCCCTGGCCAAGGGCATCTTAAAGGGGAAGTATATGTATTTATGCTTGTATGGCTATATCTGTAAATGGTTATAGAGGGAACTATCTGGGATATTACTCTGGCATAATGTCAGAACCTCAGAGCACAATGTAAAATATGTTAAAAAAAATCAAAGCTCTCATAACAGGTTGAAGAATATATAATTCTGTTGTGTTCAATCAAATGTCACTTGTGTTCAGTGAAAAGGTCACTGTGTTCAGCCACTGTGTTTTCAAATTTCTTCACTTTATTGATCCTTCAGGCTCCCATTCCCCAGTTACCAGCTGCCAATTAAACTCAAAGCAACAATATGCATTTTGGAGCACCTGGAACCTGAAAAGCCACACTGTCCCCAATGGATCCTTGTTCTTGAGAAGATCCAGCCAATGATGCCTCTTGTTAACTCTGGAGGTCTTGATCATATCATGGCCAACTTTTCTAGTAATGTATCTGCTACAGATGGCACTGTGTGGCACAGTTGCAGAACTACTTAGAAGTATTTAAATGTTATTGTGACCCTTTACCTAAATCACCCTACACCATCCAGGTCACATCAGACCATAACTTCATAGAGCCTATCTATATATGTCTTTATCTTGACCTACTGTCACCACCTTCTCCTACTGTAACATTGTTGTTCTACTCTCCATATTGTCCTGTTGTCTCCATATTGTCTGAAAGTTGCCACATTTCCCTACTATCCCCATATTGTCCTACTGTCTCCATCTTGGTCTTCTGTTACAATCTTCCCCTACTGTTTCAATGTTGTCCTACTCTCTCCATATTGTCCTACTATTGCCATCTTCTTCTACTCTTGCCCCCATATTGTCCAACTGTTGCCATCGTATTCTACTCTTGCCATTGTGCCTTACTGTCTCCATCTTGCCCTACAGTCTCAATCTTGTCCTACTGTCTCAATCTTACCCTACTATAGACATCTTGCTCTGCAGTTACCATCCTATCTACTAAATTATTTATACACTCTTCCTTCATATGGTTGCTCTCTTTTGAGGCCAAACATTGTGCAGGGCCACAGACCCTATAGGCTACACCCAGATGACAGCTCAGCCTCTTCTTATGCCCCTAAACAAAGTGATAGGTCCAACTCCACATCAGAAGGACCTTCCCTAAAAGTAAAAAAAAAATCAGCACAATTGCTTGTTTAAGTTCCTTTGGAAATAATTACACACTGAGCCACTTAGCAGCATTTAGACCCTGAGGCCTAAGATTCTACGCCTGGGGGATAAAGTAAATCTATCACAGCTTTATTGTTCCAGCTGGTTCAAATCCCATTAGCTCAGCACAACAGAACTTTCTAAGGAATTAATTACAAACTTGTTAATAACAAATTTGTTTTCTCTAGGTTTAACATACGAGTTAATACTGTGTAGTCATCCATAACAGCATTAAAATTAGCCTCGTAATTCTAATTTCACTAACTTCCTGTACTTTTCTAAATCAGCAATTTTTTTCAAAGTGATATCCTAGCATTAACTATTCTGAGCCCAGTTCCTCTGATCCTTCAGTACCCACCTGGCCAAAAATCTATGGGACCTCTGAGGAGCAGAGACAAAGGGAATGTGTTGGAAGAGTTACTGTCTGCTCTCTCTCATTTCCCTACAGAAATAGGGATTGGTAGCACTAGATAGGTACCTAATATATAGAGACAAGAGGAAAGTGTTGGAAGGGTTACTGTCTGCTCTCATTTCCCTACAGAAATAGGGATTGGTAACACTAGATAGGTACCTAATATATAGAGACAAGAGGAAAGTGTTGGAAGGGTTACTGTCTGCTCTCTCTCATTTCCCTACAGAAATAGGGATTGGTAACACTAGATAGGTACCTAATATATAGAGACAAGAGGAAAGTGTTGGAAGGGTTACTGTCTGCTCTCTCTCATTTCCCTACAGAAATAGGGATTGGTAACACTAGATAGGTACCTAATATATAGAGACAAGGGAAAGTGTTGGAAGGGTTACTGTCTGCCCTCTCTCATTTCCCTACAGAAATAGGGATTGGTAGCACTAGATAGGTACCTAATATATAGAGACAAGAGGAAAGTGTTGGAAGGGTTACTGTCTGCTCTTTCTCATTTCCCTACAGAAATAGGGATTGGTAGCACTAGATAGGTACCTAATATATAGAGACAAGAGGAAAGTGTTGGAAGGGTTACTGTCTGCTCTCTCTCATTTCCCTACAGAAATAGGGATTGGTAGCACTAGATAGGTACCTAATATATAGAGACAAGAGGAACGTGTTGGAAGGGTTACTGTCTGCTCTCTCTCATTTCCCTACAGAAATAGGGATTGGTAGCACTAGATAGGTACCTAATATATAATATGGTGGAACCTCAATTTTTCATCCCCTGATTTAAAGTGTTCCCTCATTTTACATTGTGGTTTTCTGGTCCCACTTATATATTATGCATAATAAATTTCCCTGATTTTAAATTTTCTTGATCTTACATTTCCCTGATTTTACATTGTACACCATTTTTTTCTGGTCCCCTGAAAAACGTAACATAGGAGTTCTACTGTAGAGGAAAGGCCTAACGTTGGGCTATCCTTGTATTCTAAATGTAAAACAAAACAGCTCGGGCCCTAACACTGTGTGGCTTATTCTTTATAATCTTGATAATCCAGTGCGTGTCCTTTTATAAACAGATCGCAGGCGACGCACCGAGACGAGATGAATAATTTGCGTTCTCTCGGGTGAATCCAGATGTTAAGAGTCATATTTAATTACATCCAGGTCTGTCCGTAGACGCGTCTCGCCTTTTATCGTAGCTCCACCTGCTCCCTCCCCAGACAGATGGTTAAAGACAGGGACGAGGCACGTGGGTGAGGTGAGTATGTAAACTCCGCTCACATCAAATGCCCAGAGATAAAGAGAGAGATAAGAAATGCAAAGAGGGAGGTTGTGAGGAGCAGCAGAGAGACTGACACACAGACACGACAAAGGCGACTTCAATGGCCTCCTGTCTGACGCTACAAACGCACAAGATCAGTGGCACCGGGAGACGTGAGCCAATTGCCGGGAAAACATTTAAAAGAAGAAAAAGATCACAGCGTGGAGCGGAGACGTGGCCCCCATACTGTTTATTCAAGTCACACAGAGCTCGGATCAGAGCAGAAATAAAGGTTCCGTCCCAGTAGGAAACACATGAAAACGGTCCCCCCTAAAATCCCGCTCATTACTTCCCTTTCATTTCCTCTCTTACCCTTTAATTTATAACAAATCTAGGGAAATAAATAAATATATATATATATATATATACTGTGCCTCCGGCGCCGGGCGCATTAAACTTTAACCAATTTGAGAAGATTTAGAAACGAGATTATTAAGCAGGACTCTCTGCGCAGACAATAAATACACACGAGATGGCAATAAACATTCTAATTAGATAAAGGGGGCAATTAAAATGAAAAGTGGCCCTTAATAAAACCTCATCATGTCACTTATTGATTGGGAGGGGGGGGCTGCGTCTGAAAAGAGTTTCCTGAGCCGGATTTTGGCTTCAGACGCACGGCGGCAAATTACTTCCAATCACGTCAAGAGGAGACAGAAGCAGAGAGTTTATTAAAGGAACATTCACGTTCAATTAATGATAGCTACAGAGCAATTAGAGGATGTTTTAATTGCTTTTGCTGACTGATAGATTATTTGCCTAACACACTCCATATAGATCATTCTCAGTTTACTTTTCTGTAAATACATGGGAAAATATGAGGATATTGCTTATTCTCTACATATAGAGATAATACTGCTTATTCTCTCTCTCTCTCTCTCTCTCTCTCTATCTCTCTCTCTATATATATATATGAAAGGAGGTGCCATATTGATTCCCTTAGACAGTACAGTATGAGGGTATAGCTTATTGTGTGCCCAGAACATTCCTTCTCTGTATATTTGTATTTATACATATGGGAGGAGGGAGGTGCCATATTGATTCCCTTAGACAGTACAGTATGAGGGTATAGCTTATTGTGTGCCCAGAACATTCCTTCTCTGTGTTTTTGTATTTTAGAAAACTGGTTGTACGGAAGCACAAGCAGCTGCTAATCTCCCGGGGTGATACATTTAATACCCTGCAAGAGATTCAATCACATTGTGCCCCTTGTGCCCTTTCATAAATAAACTAAAGAATAAAACATAACAATCCGATAGAAAAAGGGAAAGTATAATGGGCAGGTGCAGAACAGAATGACAGTTTTGCTACATTCGTATTACATTGCTGGAGGGGGGGACTGATTTATTAAAGGTAATGTCGGCGCTGGGCGTTTTCTTGTAAACTGCAGAAATCTTTTCTCAGCAGGGAGGTGGACAGGTCCCTGCAGTTGCCTTTTATGTTCCTGTCTCTGCTGAAGGGCTGGAAATTCTGACACAAGTCACCAAAAAGCCAAATGTATTGTCAGGACAATCAGCTTTAATGTTTTTATTTTGTTTTTACTTGTTGCTCAGAAACACTTCTACTTCTGCATCCACAAGTCCCTTCTGCTGGGGGTGCCGGGAGGCTCATTGTTCATGGGTCTATTTACTATACCTCCCAACATTTTGGAAATAGAAAGAGGGACAAAAAGAGCACGGAGAGTGGCAACGTTTTTTCACCAAACCCATTTTTTTGGCCACACCCCCTATTTACCATGTTGATTTTACAAAATTTGGCACATTTGAATGTATTCTAGTTTTGCTAATGAAGGTGAGTTGCCCTTTAAGCTGCAAGTCACAGTTTCCCCAAGAGACCTGCTTATCTTAAATTATTACAATTGTTTCTTTGCTTATCTTAAATTGTTACAATTGTATCTAAGTGAAACTGCCACTATTCTGGTCTGGTATATTTGTCTGGCTGTTCAGTGCAGGAGATCAAAGAGACATTTCAGTAACAATTCGGGACTGTGGGTTGATCTGGTAAAATCGGGACTTTCCAGTGAAAAACAGTACAGTTGGGTGGTATGATTTATTATGATTAAACATAAAATAAGGAGCACTAAAGCATCAGTTGTAGTTAAAAAACATACTAAGGAAATAAAGTGGCCCAGGTATTCCCAGGGTCGGACTGGGCCGACGGGACACCAGGGAAAAACCCAGTGGGCTCGGCCTTCATGCCAACCCAGCACCTCTCCCCTACCGGAACCCCAAGTTTAGTCCCCTACTCTGACCCTGCTCTCTCGCCCAGACGTCAGATGTACCGACAGGTAGGTGCTGGGGGTGGAGGGGGGCTGCAACACCAGGTGGACCTCATGGCTGAGGTAGGGGGGCCAGAGAGTGTGTGTGAGGGGTCCCTAAAGCAGCAGCCATGGTGGGCCCCAGATGCCCCAGTCTGACACTGGGTGTTACAGGATAAAGCACAGTAGTAATTAAAATAGATATTGGGCACTCTGGAAATCACAAATAGGCCATTGAAGAGGTAGTAAAAAATATAAAAAAAACAAAAAACATTTATTTAAACCATAATTTCAACAGCCTTACACATTTTGTGCCCACGTGGCACTTAATAATAAGCGTTAACTATGTTCCATAGATAAGTATAAGAACTGGTAGTCTCATGAATGGCAACCGCCATGAGTATAATCACACAAAATTGCCTTTGTCATCAACTGAAGGGTCATTTTGGTGCTTTGTTGACCCAGGGGAGCACAATTTCCCCTAAGTGACAAAAGTCCCATATGCCCTTACCGTTAATAGCCAAAGACACTAAATCAGCCCTAAATGTCAGTAGTGGTTCTTGGGGGGCATCCTACATTCAACTGAGCCTTAAATAATGGTATTTATCAAAGTAACAAACCTCAATGTGATCCCATTTTTGATGAATATCTGACTCCCAAGCTGTCAGCTGCCAAGGTCAGACAAGGGGTGCCCAACACATTTGTTGGTTCATCGCTGGGTCTGTTTTACCCAGCAGCAATGCG
The DNA here is from genome assembly GCF_017654675.1 of Xenopus laevis. Taxonomy (NCBI): domain Eukaryota; kingdom Metazoa; phylum Chordata; class Amphibia; order Anura; family Pipidae; genus Xenopus; species Xenopus laevis. The sequence continues at coordinate 4,121,834 of NC_054373.1, forward strand.
GTTTCTACATGGACAGTTCTATTAAGCTGCGTGAAGCCAAGTGATCCTTCCATGCCATACACCCATGAACACATATCTCACATGCTCTCTGACTTTCATTCATTTTACACTTTACTGATTCTGCAGAACAAACACCCATCCCACTAGGTCACCCTGGAAGCTCCTCCTCCCCCCCCCCAGCGCTGGTGTTTCCACGATTAACTTGTTAGATCAGTTTGATAGTCAGTGCCGGGTCCTTTAGAAATTGAAAAGATGAGGACGAGAGAAACAAAGTAACAGGCGAGACAGAATCAAGAACATGACAAAGGAAGAGAGACCACAACAAAAAAGGATTTGCCACACTTCATTAGACATTCATATAATTTGGCACAGCCTGTGCCGGGGAGAGGAGAATGGAGTTGGGTGGGATGGGGGGGAGAAATGTGACAGCTGCTTTTAAAAATAAAGATTGCACATTAGCGGAGATTTACAGTCTCCGGCTCCCATTAATAACCAGAGCTGTCGGTGGGAATCCTTCTGGAAACCGGCCACTGGAGAGCCATAGCTCAAAGCCCATTATCCTTCCCTTTTAGATGGTTCCAAGCGAGAACGTCCTACACCACAAGGTTTTCCATTAACAGAGAGAGAGAGAGAGAGATTTTTCTCAGATGTTGGATATTCATTAGGTGGTGGATTCGTGATTTTGACAGTAGTAGATTTAAAGGCGCAGTTTAAGGAGCCCTACAACTAAAACTGTGTTGTATATAATAAAAAATAATGTAAATCTGAGCAGCTCCCCAATCAATATTCATTACACATTTCCTCTGGCCTTAAATTTATGCTACATGTAATTGCTATTGAAAGCAGCCATTGTCTTTACTCCTGCCTCTACTTCCTGAAACAATGTAACAGAGGTCAGCTGATCAGCAGAGCCGATACATTGTATCAAGTGACAGAAGCAGATGAACAGAAAAGGATGAACAGACACTGATTTCAATAGCGCTTACATTTACACCTAACTTGATAACCAATAGACATTTTTAATAAATATATATTGGGAAGTTGCTGGGAATTATATTTTCTTTCCTTGTGCAAAAGCTATTTTTGGGAGTGCAGTATGCCTTTAAATTGGAAACAGATTTCCGTGCCTTTAAATCACACAGTTCAATGGATTTTTAGTATAAAAAGCCACACACAGAGATTCTCTTTACCCAATCCATTAAATATCGTGGCTCCAGCTAAACAGGATTGCGCCTGAGTCCTACATTAGTACATTGGCTCTGACTCCATGGAAGCGCTTAGTTGGAAGAACCTGATATCTGGTGCTTTAAGCCTTTCCCATTGTTTCTCATTCTTCTCTGTGTATCCTTCCCTTTTTCTCTGGCACCTTTCCACAAATAAACTTTGAGAAACAAGGACGAGCCTAATAGTCAATTATTTTTCCAGTAAATAGGAGTGGGGGAGGGATCAGCAGGGGGTCGTATCTGAGCGCAAACTGACGGCGTATCAGTCAAACAGGAATGATAGGGAATGAAGCTCAGTAATAGGATACAGGCGATTTAATTGATGCTTTTTTCCCCGCACGCTATATAGCAGCAGTGGGCAAATTAATGAGAAACATGAAACAATTGAGTGTTTTACCGCTTGAGAGAGACACACACAACCCTCAATGCTGGAATTTATTGGGGGGAAGGTATATTTGAGGCACGGAGCTGATAAATTAAGTTTATATAGTAGAGGAATGGTTATCATTTTAAAGGGAAAATAAAGTCGTAGTATGTACTTTATAACGCTCCCTGAGCTCTTCCCAAAGGCTAAATTATTATCTGAGGGCCCCTTCAGTGTCAACATCAGAAATGTATAACAGGAATCACAATATGGATGGGCAATGCCCCCTGCTATCTATTGACACAAATCAAACCTTTAGCTTTATCTAGTGCTGATTCCATAGAAAGATTAATCCAAGTAATTTAGTTATAATTAACCAATTAAAGGAACGTTGACACATCCCCCTCTGTTGTTAATTCATCTGTGAGATCATTACACTCTCGAGATACTGCTCTGCTTGTGAGCATTTGGGGGTCGCACAATTTAAACACCAAATAATCAGTGTTTATTGGATATTAGTGTAATTACTGCACAGAGTGAGCTCAGCTTCCACCCAGTGCAAAGAGAAGTCTGGTGGATAAATTCAATTTAGCAGCTATTTTATCTTATTGTCACATCCCATTTACCACACAGGCTTCAAATATTTCTGGGGAAGGGATTTTGGGTAGATTGTACAGGCATTGGGGTACAGCTGACTCAAATAGGGGCCTTGCAGAACAGCAGTTGTAGACAGAAAGATGCAAGATGGAGAAGGTATGGCAAGACAGACACACTAGGACAAAGATGGCAGCAGTAGAGGAGGCGATTACAGTATAGCTAGAAGGGGAGAGTAGAACAATATAGAAACAATAGGGCAAGATGAAGAAAATGGGACAAGATGGGGACAGTAGGGCAAGATGGAAACAGTAGGATAATATGGAATCAGTAGGACAATATGGAGACAATAGGACAATATGGAGACAGTAGAGCAATTTGATGACAACAGGACAAGATGCAAATAGTAGGATAAGATGGAAATAGTATAACAAGATGGAGATGGTATGACAAGACAAAGACAACAGGGTAAGATGGAAACAGTAGGACAAGATGGAGACAGTAGGACAAGATGCAAATAGTAGGGCAAATTGGAGACAACAGGACAAGATGGAAACAGTAGGATAAGATGGAAATAGTATAACAAGATGTAGATGGTATGACAAGACAACAGGGTAAGATGGAGACAGTAGGACAAGATGGAGACAGTAGGACAAGTTGGAGACCGTAGGACAAGATGGAGAAAGTATGACAAGATGAAGACAGTAGGACAAGATAGAAACAGTAGGACAAGTTGGAGAAAGTAGGAGAAGATGGAAACAGTAGGACAAGATGGAGACAGTAGGGGAGAGATGGAGGTAGTAGGGCAAGATTGAGACAGTAGTGCAAGATGGAAACAGTAGGATACAATGGAAACAGTAGGATAAGATGGAATTGGTATGACAAAATGGAGACAGTAAGAAAAGATGGAGACATTAGGGTAAGATAGAAAAAGTAGCACAAGATTGAAATAATAGGATAAGATGGAAATAGTAGGACAAGATGGAGAAACTTTCTGATATTTGTTATGACCCGCTAATAATTATATTTAAAAAAAACCCAGTTTAATTGATATCACACAAGAAAGTCAAATAATACTCTTCTGCTGGTACAATTGTCCCACTGAAAGTTATTTTGTTACAAGGTGACAAATCCTATGACCTTGTTCCTTTTAATACTGAATCTGCCGTGTGTTTAATTCCTCTGCTCCTAATGTACCAACGAGCCATTGGTCAAAAAACGTCTGAAACGGAAAGAATAAAACTCCACAATTTGATGGCGTTACTTGGCAACGCAAAGTCCATCGGAAACCTCTTCAGAATTACCCCGCGAGGGATAGAGGAATGTTCTATTATAACTGTAATCACAGGTATAATTAGCGGTTATTATCACACTCTCAGGAGTTTTTTTTTTTTTTGTTTGGTGGCTCCTGCATGACAATTGGCTCCTGACGTCAGGCTCTGAATTTCATATAAGCAGGCTCCTATCTTTTCATTCAAATTCTAAAGTTCCTGAATGGGCTCTAATAAATAGAGTTGTGGCAACGAGCCCTCGCTGCCCCGGCACAATGGCATCTAATCACCACACAGTGGAGGCCTCCTCTTTTTTTGTCTGGGGAGAGACTGTGCAGTGTATATTATACAGAACATAGCGGCAATCAGATTATTCCTTCTGGGCTTGGATATGGAAACCTTGTGTAGAAGCAGATCTGCCCCTGCATGAACACATATCTGGAAATGTAATATTAGTTGCAAAGTTTGGGTCTAACCAAATGAACCAATCAGATATTTTTTTTGATTGATTGCTAAGTTCAAAAAAATTAATCGGGCCTGGCCTTCATGTCCCCTGCCCAGACCCCAAGAATGCTCTTCTGTCTGGACACTAAGTTTGCACTCCTGCCTGGACCCCAAGCACACTCCCCTGCCCAAACCCCAAGAACTCTCCCCTGCCCAGACCCCCAGCATGCTCTCCTGCCCAGACCCCAAGCACACTCCCCTGCCCAGACTCCAAGCACTCTCCCCTGCCCAAACCCCAAGAACTCTCCCCTGCCCAGACTCCAAGCACACTCCCCTGCCAGACCCCAAGCACTCTCCCCTGCCCAAACCCCAATAACTCTCCCCTGCCCAGACCCAAAGCACTCTCCCCTGCCCAGACTCCAGGCACTCTCCCCTGCCCAAACCCCAAGAACGCTCCCCTGCCCAGACTCCAAGAACTCTCCCCTGCCCAGACCCAAAGCACTCTCCCCTGCCCAGACCCCAAGAACTCTTCCCTGCCCAGACCCCATGAATGCTCTCCTGCCCAGACCTAAAGATTGATCCCCCACTCTGACCCTGCTCTCTTGCCTGGACTTCAGATGCAAATTTATAAGAGAGGGAGGCAAAAGGCATGGATGGGGGGACATGCAAGGGGGGGGCAGGAGGTGGGTCCTTGAGTTCTGCTGTAGTCAGATTCTGGGTATATTCACCCATTTGAGGTCATCAGAGGTCATGTCAGGTGCATCAGAGTTGAATTTAGGTTTGTTGAGACTGCTGGTAGGCCAATGCATTGGAGTCAACCAGAAGAAGGGTGGTTTTGATACTCTAAAATGAGAGGCTCCCAAAATCCTCAACAAACTAGATATTTCCGCAGTTTGCCCTTGAGCTGAGAATTGTTCTTGTGTGTGTATAAGCCTCAGTAGACTGGTTATCCTGATATAATTCATCCCACAGAAAAGACTTCTCGCTTCTCGAACAGCAGAACATACATCAGCGCTGCCTCCGGACTCTCTCATGGAGTATAATCAGATTTTCCAGCATGGAGGACATGATACTAATTTTTATTCTTTCATAAGGAATATTCCACGTTTCCTCCTAATAATTGTACTTGTTGCTTCCAGTTCTAACCCCCCTCCCCCCCCCCCAATATGTGGCAAATCCAATAAAGATGAATTGATTGTCTCCAGTTAAATATGCACATTGCCATGAATGTGTCAACTTCCCCTGAAATTACAAAGTGTCCATCAAACTTATTTCCCAATTCTCATTTTACCTAAATTCATGCACAATAGTGAACACCCCGCTGTGAGCTCAACACGGTGAATTCGCCCAGCGATTAGCCTTGTGTATAGTCCCAGGCAATTTATTAGACATGCAAGTGTTGCCGGCTGGCTGAGGAGCTCCACAATAGATTTCGGTGGCACGTTCACCTGGGGCGCGCGGCATCTTCAAAAGATTTCCTTTATTGGATTCTTCCACTGAATTATTCAGCCTTAATGTATTCTAATGGCTGAACCCCCGGGGACACGGTATGTGCAAGTCGTGCGGATGATATGTTAATAACACATTGGGTTATATTGAGTGTCACGGTATGAAGAGCAGGATCTATACGCACCATATCAGCCAGGCAGGGGGTCACTCATTCACAATTCATCAGCCCCTCCATGTTTTCTTGTTTGTTTATAGGATTCACATAGACAGCTGCAGGGAGCATGACAAGCATAATACATGTTACACCAAAGGGAATATCTCCGGCTTTATCAGATACGTATCTCTACAGCCCTTTACACATGTAGCCAATGTTACCCAAAAGACATTTATTAGAATAAAGCAGGCAATATCTTGCAGTTGGTCTTTTATACGTGCTTAGGTGTTTTTTGCATCCATTATCTTTTTGTTCTATAGCTTTCCACTGAAGCTACCAGGGTTATATTATGATTAGCGATGGGCGAATAAATTCGCCTGGCACGAATTTGCGGCGAACTTCCACATTTCACCGCCGGCAAATAAATTCACGAATTTTCGATTTTCACAAATTTTTCCGTGAAAACATAAGAGTTGCTCAATTTTTTAGTGAAAACTCTTGAATTGCTCGATTTTTTGTGTGAAAACATTTGAATCGCTTGATTTTAGTTAAAACGTTTGAATTGCTCGATTTTTAAGTGAAAATGTTCGAATTGCTCTTTTTTTTTGGATTTTTTTTGTCGTTTCGCAAATTTTGCAGGAAATTCGCACATTTTTCAGCTTAGCGAAATGGGAGAAATTCACCCATCATTGATTAGGACAGCTCTAGAGCATATGTAAGGGATTTCTAAGGATATTATGGAGAGGAGGGAGTGTGTCATTTAGACGAGGAACTGCTACTATACAGACAAGTAGGGGTGATGCAGGAGCAGGATCAAGATCGGGGTGACGTTGGTGAAGAATCCAGATCAGGCAGGACAGGGACAGAGCAGGCGATGAACAAGAGTAGAAGAGAGAGGAGCAAGATGGAGTGGACAAAGAGTTGAATCTGGAAAAGAATGGAGAGGGCGTAGAGGCAGAGGAGAACTAAAGCCTAACTAAAGAAGTAGGTAGAAATGTTGTACATGATGTTTTGTGCTTCTGTACCAGCCCAAGGCAACCACAGCCCTTTAGCAGTAAAGATCTGTGTCTCCAAAGATGCCCCAGTAGCTCCCCATCTTCTTTTCTGCTGATTCACTGATTCACATGCTCTGTGCTGCTGTCACTTACTGAGCTTAGGGACCCACTCACAATATACAGTACACATAGAATAGAAATGTCACAATATAAGGCTGATTAGTAATTAATACACATAATTACTACATGGCAGCACAGAAACCAGTGCAATTAGCATCAGAATTGAATAATCAGCAAACCTGTAGCATCAGCTTATATTACAGCCAGGGAAGCTCATTTTCTGCTGGATAATTAGTGACGAGCCCTAAGCTTAGCTTCTCAACAGCCAATCAGAGCCCACTGAGCATGTGAGTGTCACAGACACTTTCCAAGATGGTGACCCCCTGTGACAAGTTTGAAGTCCTGGATCATTGCTGCTATTGACAAGCTCAAACTTTAGCCTCGTGCAATAAGTTCACTATAGAAAAGATGGCATTAGCATCATTAATTTTTAGGGTTTAGTTCTGCTTTACGGGATGGCATGCTGCCCAGATGAACGAGTAATTTCCTTGATTCTGGCGCCAATAAAGGATGGTCCAAACAAATCTGTGAGAGCGGACGCACACCCACAACACCCTCCTGTAGAGTAGCCTGGTGCTTGGTAGTGGAAGGTTTGGCAGCTTCCTATTCAATGTACAAGAAGAAAGTTACCAGCACTCACGGGCTTAGTTTGCAGGAAAACCTTGCTTTATTTCAGTGCAGTGATGCAACATTTTGGGGCCACGCCCCTTTATCATGCTTGATAAAGGGGCGTGGCCCAGAAACGGTGCATCACTGCACTGAAATAAAGCAAGGTTTTCCTGCAAACTAAGCCCGTGAGTGCTGGTAACTTTCTTCTTGGCCAATAAAGGATGCACATGTGTGCGAACCTGCGGGCGGACAGGTGGGAGATGGCAATGGAAGACGCCAGCCTGTGGGTGCCCTCAGATTAAATCTCGCCCTGGTGGGTGAAGACAATAAGACTGAATCAGAACTGGATCATGACTAAGAACAGGACTGGGTCAGGAGTGAAAAAGGACAGGACTAGGAACAGAACAATAACAAGACAAGAGCAGATGAGAGGATCCAGGAAGAGAAGAGCTAGGGACAAGTCTTGGTGCTCATGAAACAAGGCCATTGCTCAGGCACCAGCTGTGAGAAGGGTTGGGCTTTTGCAGGGCAGAGTCAACCCTGATTGGCTGACCCCATCCAACCGATAAGTTTGCTGAGGTGATGCACAGACATAGGGCAACAGGTGTAAAGGAAATGAGCATATGCTGGTGGTTAAGCCATACAGCCAATAACCAGAAGGTTCTGGGTTCAAGCCCCAGCAGAGCCTTATAGCACAACTCATACTGAAACCATAAAGCCTCACATAAAGCCCCTTCCTCTGATACTATCATACCTTACTATACACATTAATACACATACTGGAGGTCCATGCCTGCCCCCCCCTCTTTCCCTTTCAGCATTTGGAACACGCCGTGTGCTCTGTAATTTGACAGATACCATATGAAGTAAAGCCCACTAACCATATGCTGCAGTCATTTCCATGATGTTCCGTTCTCTCCAAAACCAATAACTGTGATTGAAAGCTTTCCTGACTCTTTGTCCTTTGAGGAGAGCATTAAATCCAAGGGACACAAGGGAGCGGACGGCATAGGAATGGGCACATTTTGATATCAGGGCAGGTGCAAAGTTCACACGGATTCACCATCATTTATTAGAGAGTCAGTTGAGTCTATTGTAATCTATGTATCAATATGATAGGAGAGGCTACTCTAACTCTTAGCATCCTCATGTTGTTTGATCTGCAAGACAATATATATATATATATATATATATATATATATATATATATATATATATATATATATATATATATATATATATATATCCAGCTTTAGTTTCAGATCCATTTTATTGAGTTCAAGCCACAAGTATTCAATTAGTTCCAGGTCAGGAGATCGTGATGGCTTGCCCATTTCTCTTACAAGGTGCTCGCTCAGCCATCCCCTTGTATATATATTGCTTGGAGCCTAGTCATCAGCTTGGAATATCCGTAATAAATCCAGCATGAGCCCTCTTGTAAACTCTACCAGACTGAATCCTGAACTTGGTGCAACATTGTATCATTTATTCACTCATCATAGGGATACAAAAAGGGGAAAGGGTTGGCCTATTTTAAAATATAGGTGGGATGTCTAAATAGAAGAGGTGCAGGGAACCACCTACAGTATTTCCCACCTACTCATACAACCAGAAGACCTCATAGAGCATTGAATACTCTCAATATGTACAAAAAGTCAACGGGGAAACCCCCAGATAGGGTACGGGGTGCAGAACCCCCCACTACAGCCCTGGGGATATTTAGCAGCAGGTAGATATATTCTGTAATATATTTTGGCAACGGTTGTCCATCCTGATATAAACCCCTTTAAAGGCAAGTCTAAGGGCAGTTGTTCTTAGTATAGATATACCACGTATATATTCTCAGATATTCCATCAGCATTGAGTTTAGTACAGAATAATACCCCATGTCAGCTGAAGGTCACCACTTACAGAGTTACACCAAACTAGAAGGCCAGATAGTTGTCTCAGCAACAATAAAATGGAAGTATCTCAAAGTAACCTGAATTTAGTTTGGAATAATGATGGCTGCTGCCATATGTCTGAACAACTCTCTTCTCATAGGGCCATATTGAGCTGTGCCCCCCCCCATAACAATCGGTATTTGTTATCCTACTACACGACTTGCGTGTTCCTCTTGGATAAACATATTAGTTACACTATGCTCTTTATCTGCCTCCACCGCAGCCAATCATTTCACTGTTCTGCCCATTTCCCCTTGGCTAATATCAAATATATTCAAGGTGCTTTGTGAAGTGCTGGCGCTAATGCTAATTTCTGCTCCCAATTAAAATTCCAACTGCTAACGAGAATCAATCAATACTTCTGCAGATTTCTTCTTAATAGCAGCCGAGTGACAGGAACAGTTGAACTTGATGGATTTCTGTCTTTCTTTCAATCTCATCTGCTAAGTTAAATATTGTCTTAGCACTCTCCATTTGTTTTCTCTTCCTGGAGCCTCTCCTATTATGGGATAGAAACTCTTCCAGTGGTTGAAGCTGTTCAGGAGCATTTGCTCATTGGGATTAAACAGAAATCTTATCCAGGAGCTGAACCCAAGTGGATCTCCATATTGTAACAGTCAGACATAAATTCAGCACCATGGATAGCACCAAACACCAGCGATAGGAGCTCCTATGATAACTCCCCAATAAAATACAGGGTTCCCTTTTAAACACTAAGCATGGCACCTCTTGTACCAAAGTAGGCACAACTGGCAGATTGGTGCAAACCACTAGTATGAAATCTCAGCCATAAAGCAGGACAGGACTGCTGCTTACAATGGGGATCAGATAGGATCTGTGCAGCCACTGGGACAGAATGTTCTGTTATACAGATAGCTAGAATCTCAGCTGCCATAAAGCAGGACAGGACTGCTGCTTACAATGGGGATCAGATATGATCTGTGCAGCCACTGGGACAGAATGTTCTGTTATACAGATAGCTAGAATCTCAGCTGCCATAAAGCAGGGCAGGACTGCTGCTTACAATGGGGATCAGATAGGATCTGTGCAGCCACTGGGACAGAATGTTCTGTTATACAGATAGCTAGAATCTCAGCTGCCATAAAGCAGGACAGGACTGCTGCTTACAATGGGGATCAGATATGATCTGTGCAGCCACTGGGACAGAATGTTCTGTTATACAGATAGCTAGAATCTCAGCTGCCATAAAGCAGGGCAGGACTGCTGCTTACAATGGGGATCAGATAGGATCTGTGCAGCCACTGGGACAGAATGTTCTGTTATACAGATAGCTAGAATCTCAGCTGCCATAAAGCAGGACAGGACTGCTGCTTACAATGGGGATCAGATAGGATCTGTGCAGCCACTGGGACAGAATGTTCTGTTATACAGATAGCTAGAATCTCAGCCGCCATAAAGCAGGACAGGACTGCTGCTTACAATGGGGATCAGATAGGATCTGTGCAGCCACTGGGACAGAATGTTCTGTTATACAGATAGCTAGAATCTCAGCTGCCATAAAGCAGGACAGGAATGCTGCATCCAATGGGGATCAGATAGGGTCTGTGGCAGAATGCTCTGTTATATACAGTAGATACAGAATCGATCAATCAGTATGACAGCTCCTCCTCATAAGAATAAATATAATTACGCAGATAAATAAACCTCTATAAACAATACAATATGATACTCAACAGGACAGAGTTGGCATCTGAATAGAATTTCCTTGTTTCCTACTGAAACTGCATTTTTATTTTGTCCTTTTCACTGACTTCTCACCCAAAAACCCCTTACGGTGCATTTTGCTTGGCTAGAATATGTTTAAAATCAACAGGAATGTTATCGCCCCATCAATGCCTTCATCTCCATGGATTGCCCCTTTATCTCATATACGAGGTCCGTGACATCGCTCGGTTCTGGCAACGTTTCCAAAGCACCTGCTTATCGTGTCGCTGCACCCGGGTCTTTCTGTGTCACACTCCTCATTTGCAGCTGGTTGGAAGTCTCCGAGTTAAGGTCTCAATGATAAATCACAGTGAGTCCCATCTATCGGAGCATCCGCTAGGAGACAGTGTTATGATGGACACAATCTCGGCACATAAATCACACGTCAGACCATTAAGTATTGTCCAAAGGACGTTATTGAGCAGATGAAAGTTTGCCGGAATCTGCCAAACAGCAAAACCTCTGAGTGTGTGGTGGGAAGAGAGAGGAATTTAGTTTTCTAGAGATGCCTGCCAGCTTCACCAACTGCAACACCAGCTGACTGCCAGCTTCACCAAGTTCACCAACTCCAGCACCCAATGTCTGCCAGCTTCATCAACCAACTATCTGCCAACTGCACAAACTCCAACACCAAACGTCTACCAGCTTCACCAACTCCAACAGCAACTTCACTAACTCCATCATCCAAGGTCTGCCAACTTTACTAACTCCATCATCCAAGGTCTGCCAGCTTTACTAACTCCAACACCAACTTCACTAACTCCATCATCCAAGGTCTGCCAACTTTACTAACTCCATCATCCAAGGTCTGCCAACATTACTAACCATCATCCAAGGTCTGCCAGCTTTACTAACTCCAACACCAACTTCACTAACTCCATCATCCAAGGTCTGCCAACTTTACTAACTCCATCATCCAAGGTCTGCCAACATTACTAACCATCATCCAAGGTCTGCCAGCTTTACTAACTCCAACACCAACTTCACTAACTCCAACTCCAACTCCAACATACCAGATTTACCAACTACAACACCAACTTCACCAACTCCAAAACCAAATGTCTGCCAGCTTCATCAACTCTGACACCAACTACACTAACTCCAGTATTCAGTCACAGTCAGCAACTGTCTGCAAGCTTCTCCAACACCAACTTCACTACCAACTTCACGGACACTAACACCCAGTATCTGCCAGCTTTATCAACTCCAACACCCAGTGTCTACCAATTTTGCAGACACTAACACCCAGTATCTGCCAGCTTTATCAACTCCAACACCCTATGTCAAAGCTCATCAAAGCTAAACAATTTACAAATCAATTTGAAAGCACTGTGGGTTCATGTTGATTGTTGACTTCAAGCTCCACCTCAATAAACTATTCCACATCACCAAATTATTCCGGCCCCACCCCTCCCCACTCACATTATTCATTTAGTCAGCCCCCTTCATAATACTTCACATATCCAGATCACTGGGACCATCATTGAGAGTATTTCTAGGTATTACATCTGACAGAGGCAAGTCATTACAAAAAGTCACTAAATTAAACTGATCAATTACAAGTTGCATTTAATCACTTGTATCTGGCACCTACACTTACTATGGGATGACCTTTCCCTTATTATTTGTCAATTACAAGAGAGAGAGGGGTGTCCAGAATGTGTCCATCAGTCTTACATGGGGGGGGCAGTCTTCTTGAAAGGAAACTATTATATCACCCCACACAAATTCCTCTGTATTATAATTGTTTAGCTGGTAATGACTCCCGGGGGTTCTACACGCCTGTGATTTGTGCTGCCAGAGTGAAATGTGACCTTCGTACTGGACTTTCTACTTTTGGGTGAGTCCCAGGCCTGGCTGGAACCTGGTGGCCTCTCTAATTGGTTAATTATCTTGTCTGTCTTCTTTACATTGAGCTGCAGTCCCAGCCTGTCAGAAGGTGACTTAGGGTGAGATTAAAGGGGTTGTTCAAATTTTAGTTAACTGTTAGTATGATGTTGAGAGTGATATTCTGAGACAATTTGCAATTGGTTTTCATTTTTTATCATTTGTGGTTTTTGAGTTATTTAGATTTATATTCAGCAGCTCTGCAGTTTGCAATTTCAGCCATCTGGTTGCTAGGGTCCAAATTCCCCTAGCAACCATGCATTGATTTGAATAAGAGACTGGAATATGAATAGGAGAGGCCTGAATAGAAAGATGAGTAATAAAAAGTAGCAATAATTATACATGTGTAGCCTTACAGAGTATTTGTTTTTTTAGATAGGGTCAATGAGATAAAAGGTAAATAATTAAAAAAACTATACAAAATAAATAACAATAAGCTATACCCTCATACTGTACTGTCTAAGGGAATCAATATGGCACCTCCCTCCTCCCATATGTATAAATACAAATATACAGAGAAGAAATGTTCTGGGCACACAATAAGCTATACCCTCATACTGTACTGTCTAAGGGAATCAATATGGCACCTCCTCCTCCCATATGTATAAATACAAATATACAGAGAAGGAATGTTCTGGGCACACAATAAGCTATACCCTCATACTGTACTGTCTAAGGGAATCAATATGGCACCTCCTCCTCCCATATGTATAAATACAAATATACAGAGAAGGAATGTTCTGGGCACACAATAAGCTATACCCTCATACTGTACTGTCTAAGGGAATCAATATGGCACCTCCTCCTCCCATATGTATAAATACAAATATACAGAGAAGGAATGTTCTGGGCACACAATAAGCTATACCCTCATACTGTACTGTCTAAGGGAATCAATATGGCACCTCCTCCTCCCATATGTATAAATACAAATATACAGAGAAGGAATGTTCTGGGCACACAATAAGCTATACCCTCATACTGTACTGTCTAAGGGAATCAATATGGCACCTCCTCCCATATGTATAAATACAAATATACAGAGAAGGAATGTTCTGGGCACACAATATGCTATACCCTCATACTGTACTGTCTAAGGGAATCAATATGGCACCTCCCTCCTCCCATATGTATAAATACAAATATACAGAGAAGGAATGTTCTGGGCACACAATAAGCTATACCCTCATACTGTACTGTCTAAGGGAATCAATATGGCACCTCCTCCTCCCATATGTATAAATACAAATATACAGAGAAGGAATGTTCTGGGCACACAATAAGCTATACCCTCATACTGTACTGTCTAAGGGAATCAATATGGCACCTCCTCCTCCCATATGTATAAATACAAATATACAGAGAAGGAATGTTCTGGGCACACAATAAGCTATACCCTCATACTGTACTGTCTAAGGGAATCAATATGGCACCTCCCTCCTCCCATATGTATAAATACAAATATACAGAGAAGGAATGTTCTGGGCACACAATAAGCTATACCCTCATACTGTACTGTCTAAGGGAATCAATATGGCACCTCCTCCTCCCATATGTATAAATACAAATATACAGAGAAGGAATGTTCTGGGCACACAATAAGCTATACCCTCATACTGTACTGTCTAAGGGAATCAATATGGCACCTCCTCCTCCCATATGTATAAATACAAATATACAGAGAAGGAATGTTCTGGGCACACAATAAGCTATACCCTCATACTGTACTGTCTAAGGGAATCAATATGGCACCTCCCTCCTCCCATATGTATAAATACAAATATACAGAGAAGGAATGTTCTGGGCACACAATAAGCTATACCCTCATACTGTACTGTCTAAGGGAATCAATATGGCACCTCCTCCTCCCATATGTATAAATACAAATATACAGAGAAGGAATGTTCTGGGCACACAATAAGCTATACCCTCATAATGTACTGTCTAAGGGAATCAATATGGCACCTCCTCCTCCCATATGTATAAATACAAATATACAGAGAAGGAATGTTCTGGGCACACAATAAGCTATACCCTCATACTGTACTGTCTAAGGGAATCAATATGGCACCTCCTCCTCCCATATGTATAAATACAAATATACAGAGAAGGAATGTTCTGGGCACACAATAAGCTATACCCTTATACTGTACAGTCTAAGGGAAACAATGAGGCACATTGTACGCATACAGTATTTATAAATACAAATTCCCCTTCAAATTGTATTTGGCCCAGGGCTGTGTAAGCTCTAATGACGGCCCCTAATGAAAGGGATCGAGTATCATAATCCAATGACTGGTGCGGGTTGTGAGCACAATGCAAAAGCCAATCGATGTCGCCACGGATACCTCCATGAAGTTGACTTTGCGCATAATATTTTATGAAGTCAGCAACATTATCAAAGAGGCCGCTCTGTGGCTCTCAGGTTAAACCTCTCCCCATTGGATCACTTTATACCGAATATCAATTTACGGACGGGGCGAATCCAGGGAACAAAGTCATCTGCATCTGCGCCCGGCACCAACTAAATCATATTTAATATGTAGGAGCGGCTGAGCCTGACACCGTCTCATCAATACATCAGCCCTTGCAGCTCGGCAGGAGGTTAGAATAATAGTTATTTCAACTTAATGACAAGGTGACTGCGGTGGAGATGAATTTCACCTTCAATATTTCGACTCGGCGAAGAAAAATGACCCCCCCTCATTGGTTGAAAGTTGCCTCCGCCTCTGTATAAAGTACATGGAGCCGATTAATTCCGATCAAATCCCACGTTCTGCGAGATTTATAAAGACAGATTAAGTCTTGTCTGCAGCCCACGCCGCGAAATGCATTGGGCGTAAACACGGAGGCCGTAGAACATTCGCTTATTTCACTGTCCAACCAACAGAAACTCTCTCAAGTTTCCTAAACAACAGATTCCTGCTTTACTGAACTGGCCCCAGATAAGGCCACATGCATTTTTGGGGTAGTTAATTGCAGCACCCCTGCCATACTTTATGTAGATAGAGAGACCATCTTTCTCTCTGACCTCAGCAAAGTGAGTAATAAAGCTCAGACTCAATCCAGTAAACTATTATCCTTAAATCCTTATAAACAGTATTATCTTTATAAATCCCACTCGTTATCAGCGGTGCTTATTGATGCCTTTTGTGCTACTTGCTGAAATGTAATATAGAAAATAATGCACCACCGTCCACATTCTGCAGTGGTCTTACTAGCATGTCTGGGGTTAATGCAGTGCCCTTTATTCATTTTTTTGTAGTGATCTTATAAGCATGTTGAGGGTTAAGGCAATGCTCATTTTTCTTTTTTTCTGAACTGATCTTACTGGCATGCCTGGGGTTAATGCAGTGCTCCTTTACCATTTTCTGCAACAATCTTACAATAGGCCATGTCATTTCAGGTACACAGAGACCCAAACACCCCTCACCAGTCCACTAAATAGTGACTGTCTATGGCACCTTAAAGCAGCCCCTCCGACAGAACCCACAGATTGCCAGTCTGCACCTGCTGGCATATCTGGGGTTAATGTAGTGCTTAATAACTATTTTCTCTAGTAATCTGGCATGTCGTGGGTTAATGCAATGGCAGTTATCCCTTTTCTGCACTTATATTGCTGGCATGTCTGAGGTTAATGCAATGGCAGTTATCCATTTTCTGCATTTATATTGCTGGCATGTCTGGGGTTAATGCAATGGCAGTTATCCATTTTCTGCATTTATATTGCTGGCATGTCTGGGGTTAACGCAATGGCAGTTATTCATTTTCAGCATTTATATTGCTGGCATGTCTGGGGTTAATGGAATGGGAGTTATCCATTTCTGAATTTATATTGTTGGCATGTCTGAGGTTAATGTAATTGCAGTTATCCATTTTCTGCATCAATATTGCTGGCATGTCTGGGGTTAATGGAATGGGAGTTATCCATTTATGCATTTATATTGCTGGCATGTCTGGGGTTAATGCAATGGCAGCTTAAAGGGGTAAAACTTTTGCTGGGCCTTGGCTGTGCACTTATTCACTTTAGGTCCCATATTTTGTTAAGACTAATGGTATCTGGGTCACATTATCTGCTAAAGATAAATAAATTCTATATTAACATGTTACATTTCTTTTTTTAATTAAAAGTCATTTTTAGACCAGCCCCCCCCCCCTGAAAAAAAAATGTTGCCTCCTCATAAGTCTCACTTATAGCAATAAACATAAATATATATATATATATAGAAATCCATTAGGATCTCACATAACGGCTGGGGGTTATTCATAAACAAACAATGCAAAACCCTGTATTTATATCTCTATTTATTATTTCTCCCTCCCCATTCACTTCCACTCGCTCCCCGTGCTTGTTTAGTTGCTTGTTTTCTTCCATTTATCCTCCCAGTCTCTTCCACTAGAAATAAATAAAAGCTCATGAAATGCACCAAAAGAAAATCACATTTCTGTCACTTTCCTTCTCGCTCCAATAAAAGCTCCTCCGCCACATCCCCAAAACGCAGCATTTACAGAATTTTACTGCACAGAGAGACACTATGGGGCACAGCAGGGTTAATTCTCAACTTGCCAGTCTTCGGAAACCGCGTTCTGATTGGGCCAGGGCGAATGAGGGATTTTATTGGTGGGGAGGAAAGGGGATTTCACCATCAGCATAGGAAGGGGTTCTTTACTGTAATAACAGTCAGGTTATGGGATTCCAAACAATTATCAAGGCAATGGAATCATGGTCCCCTATAAGGACATTATGTTCCCTGATAGACCCCTATAGAATCATCACACTGCAGGAGAAAAACAAAGCCTAATTAACGAAGTAATGAAAAATATCAGACATTAAAGCCAAGCTCCCTCTTGCTAAGGTGGGTATAAAAGCAATGACATTTTACAAAGACTCTGTATTTAATTAGCCTAAATACAGTTAATTGCTATGTACATTACACAGAACAAGATTATCCTTCAATTAAATGTAATTTTTGGTTTAGGAAGAGAAGAAGGAGACACTGCGCTTCCCATATGCCGACTCCTGTATCTTATGTTTCAGCTGTTTGCGACAAACCCGGTCCTGCCTGATCACCGGCCAATTAATGTGATATTTACTTAAACATTCCCGTGTTCCGGAGACGACGTGGGATTAATTCTCCTTTCTGCACTTATTAGAGGACTTTATGGTGATAAACATCATTTGATATCAAGCGCTGCACCAAGCTGAGAGGCACAGCCGGGCTTAACCACAGTATCTTTATAATTAAGGTTCAGCTTGTGCTCATTAACGAAATTAGGAGATCTTTAATTCTATGCCTGGAATGTTCCATCTATATGTATTTATAAACATAGGAGGGAGTTGCCATATTGGGTAGCGCATTACCCTTGTAATAAGAAGAGCAGACAGTAACTCTTCCTCTTGTCTCATCTAGTGTTACCAATCCCTATTTCTGTAGGGAAATGAGAGAGAGCAGACAGTAACCCTTCCAACACTCTCCTCTTGTCTCTATATATTAGGTACCTATCTAGTGTTACCAATCCCTATTTCTGTAGGGAAATGAGAGAGAGAGCAGACAGTAACCCTTCCAACACTTTCCTCTTGTCTCTATATATTAGGTACCTATCTAGTGTTACCAATCCCTATTTCTGTAGGGAAATGAGAGAGAGCAGACAGTAACCCTTCCAACACTTTCCTCTTGTCTCTATATATTAGGTACCTATCTAGTGTTACCAATCCCTATTTCTGTAGGGAAATGAGAGAGAGAGCAGACAGTAACCCTTCCAACACTTTCCTCTTGTCTCTATATATTAGGTACCTATCTAGTGCTACCAATCCCTATTTCTGTAGGGAAATATGAGAGAGCAGACAGTAACGCTTCCAACACTTTCCTGATCTTGGCATAATATTGCTTCAATGATTTCATGATTCTCAGCAGTGTATCACATGTTAATAACACGTGTTTCCTTGAGCAGTGAGGTGGGATGATGCCTGGCACATTCCTGCACATTCTGTAACATTTCATCTGCTAAGGAGCCTGTACCTGTGAATATCAGATTATCCATTACTCATTACAGTTGTTATTATATGGCTCTCGCCTGCTGGGAATAACCTCCAGTCTTCATTCTCCCCATCCGACCCTCTCTCTCATATAACCTCACATCTCCACTTCTACAAATTGATTTCCTTTTTTTTGCCTCTTTCCCCTCAAGCGGTGAATTGGAAAACACACATTTTAATTACATTTATTAGCATTTCTTATTATCATTTACATTTTTATCTTTCTGGTATGAGAAACAAGAAGCAGTTGTAGATCCTTCTGTTGTTAAATATTCTCCTGTATGCGATTTCCATCTTAATGAGTTCTTATTGAATTATTAATTATGCACTTAATGCCCAGGTTTATTATTACAGACAATATGGTCAGTGTGAGAAACAAAACTCTCAGCCGCTGATTTCCATTAATTCACAGAAAAATGCCTAAACCAAACAGTTTGATTCAAATAAATGAAACTGAGCGAAACAAAACAGCCCAGATTACAGCTACATGGCACCTACAGCAACCAATCAGGAGACAGCTTTAACTATGCCACTATGTCTATTAAGACAACAAAACCAAAGACGGCCTGAGGCAGGTGTCATTTATGTAACTACCAGTTCAACCATCTCCTAGTACAGAGAATAATTTCATATCTCTTCTCTACTATACCTGGGATAGCAGGTATAGTAGGGAGAGATGGTGCCTATAGTAAGAGTGGGATAATAGTCTCTGGGAAGGGAGTGTGACTGTGGGATAGCAGGTATAGTAGGGAGAGATGGTGCCTATAGTAACAGTGGATAATAGTCTCTGGGAAGGGAGTGTGACTGTGGGATAGCAGGTATAGTAGGGAGAGATGGTGTCTATAGTAACAGTGGATAATAGTCTCTGGGAAGGGAGTGTGACTGTGGGATAGCAGGTATAGTAGGGAGAGATGGTGCCTATAGTAACAGTGGATAATAGTCTCTGGGAAGGGAGTGTGACTGTGGGATAGCAGGTATAGTAGGGAGAGATGGTGCCTATAGTAACAGTGGGATAATAGTCTCTGGGAAGAGAGTGTGACTGTGGGATAGCAGGTATAGTAGGGAGAGATGGTGTCTATAGTAACAGTGGATAATAGTCTCTGGGAAGGGAGTGTGACTGTGGGATAGCAGGTATAGTAGGGAGAGATGGTGTCTATAGTAACAGTGGATAATAGTCTCTGGGAAGGGAGTGTGACTGTGGGATAACAGGTATAGTAGGGAGAGATGGTGCCTATAGTAACAGTGGATAATAGTCTCTGGAAAGGGAGTGTGACTGTGGGATAGCAGGTATAGTAGGGAGAGATGTGTCTATAGTAACAGTGGATAATAGTCTCTGGGAAGGGAGTGTGACTGTGGGATAGCAGGTATAGTAGGGAGAGATGTGTCTATAGTAACAGTGGATAATAGTCTCTGGGAAGGGAGTGTGACTGTGGGAGAGGAAATTGTGGAATAGGTTAAAATGGAGATAGTACCATTTCTTAAAGATAAGTCGCTCAGCCTCCACTTTTTGGGTTCTGGCTATCAGGCCCAGACTGGCAATCTGTGGGTTTTGGTAAATGCCAGAGGGGCTGCTGTACGGCTCCATAGAAAGTTACCATATAGTGGGCTGGTAGGAGGCTGTTTGGGCCTCTGTGTACTTGGAATGACAGGGCCTATTTTGACTCCCAGTCCAGGCCTGCCGGCTACTAAACTTCATGAGGAGCTGAAGGGCCATTAGTTGGGAAAAACACATTATATGAATAAAGAGGAAAGTCCAGGTTGTTCTGGACTGATAGTTATGAATAAAATATATCCATACACTGATCTTATCACTATAACAGTCGGACTAACAACACAACAAGGTACATGTTTGAGTGAATTTCCCTGGCAGATACCACAGGTAGGTTGGATGCTATGGAGACACAGCAAGTTCTTGGCTTGTTAGACTGGGGGAGAGGGAAGGATAAAGTAACACGTTGTTACTCCAGTCTGTTCACACAGAACATTTGCATTTTCACACTGAGAATCCTCAGCTCCTACTGGGATCTTCAGAATTCTGATCACAAAGAATAACTTTCTGCGTATTCCAACAGAACCTCATTTGTTCACAGAGTTTATATGGCAAATAGCAAAGTCTTTTCCATGTGATATTGAGATATTCTGCACTCACCCCAAATCTCCCCCTAATAGATATATAGAAACATTGGGGTGTCACCCTGCTATAGTTCCAGGGGTACCCAGGGTACAAATAAGCACTCACCCCAAATCTCCCCCTAACTGACCTTCAGACTGGACCCCCTTAGCTCATAACAAGGTTACAGATATATAGAAACATTGGGGTAACAGTCACCCTGCTATAGTTCCAGGGTACCCAGGGCACAAATAAACACTCCACCCCAAATCTCCCCCTAACTGACCTTCAGACTGGGCCCCCTTAGCTCATAACAAGGTTACAAATATATAGAAACATTGGGGTTACCCTGCTATAGTTCCAGGGGTACCCAGGGTACAAATTAGCACTCACCCCAAATCTCCCCCTAACTGACCTTCAGACTGGACCCCCTTAGCTCATAAGAAGGTTACAGATATATAGAAACATTGGGGTAACAGTCACCCTGCTATAGTTCCAGGGGTACCCAGGGCACAAATAAACACTCACCCCAAATCTCCCCCTAACTGACCTTCAGACTGGGCCCCCTTAGCTCATAACAAGGTTACCGATATATAGAAACATTGGGGTAACAGTCACCCTGCTATAGTTCCAGGGGTACCCAGGGTACAAATCAGCACTCACCCCAAATCTCACCCTAACTGACCTTCAGACTGGGCCCCCTTAGCTCATAACAAGGTTACAGATATATAGAAACATTGGGGTGTCACCTTGCTATAGTTCCAGGGGTACCCAGGGTACAAATAAACACTCACCCCAAATCTCCCCCTAACTGGCCTTCAGACTGGGTCCCCTTAGCTCATAACAAGGTTACAGATATATAGAGACATTGTGTTGTCAGCCTGCTATAGTTCCAGGGGTACCCAGGGCACAAATAATCACTCACCCCAAATCTCCCCCTAACTGACCTTCAGACTGGGCCCCCTTAGCTCATAACAAGGTAACAAATATATAGAAACATTGGGGTGTCACCCTGGTATAGTTCAAGGGGTACCCAGGGTACAAATAAGCACTCGCCCCAAATCTCCCCCTAACTGGCCTTCAGACTGGACCCCCTTAGCTCATAACAAGGTTACAGATATATAGAAACATTGGGGTGTTACCCTGGTATAGTTCCAGGGGTACCCAGGGTACAAATAAGCACTCACCCCAAATCTCCCCCTAACTGGCCTTCAGACTGGGCCCCCTTAGCTCATAACAAGGTTACAGATATATAGAAACATTGGGGTAACAGTCACCCTGCTATAGTTCCAGGGGTACCCAGGGCACAAATAAGCACTCACCCCAAATCCCCCCCTAACTGACCTTCAGACTGGGCCCCCTTAGCTCATAACAAGGTTACAGATATATAGAAACATTGGGGTAACAGTCACCCTGCTATAGTTCCAGGGGTACCCAGGGTACAAATAAGCACTCATCCCAAATCTCCCCTTAACTGGCCTTCAGACTGGGCCCCCTTAGCTCATAACAAGGTTACAGATATATCGAAACATTGGGGTGTCACCCTGCTATAGTTCCAGGGGTACCCAGGGCATAAATAAACACTCACCCCAAATCTCCCCCTGATCATAACAAGGCAATGAGACAAAGTTATGAGACATACACCCCTAAAGAAAGCTTCTCATACAGATGCTAGACAGTGAAGGTCAGTTTCGGATCAGTCTGTAGATCCCACTGGAAGGACACCAGCAATCCATTGTTTACATAAGTGCTATAAGATAAGGCATTTAGCCGAGCAATTTAGCAAAGTGGGATAGATAAGAATAATGAATAAGATCCAATCAATCAAATGAAAAGCAGTTTAATGCACATGGACAAATATCAATGCCATTAGGGGTTTCAGATGTATATGAGATAGAGATTATGGCAGGTATGATAAGCCTATAGCTCCAGCTGAACTTGAACTTCCAGCATCCTAGATGAATGGGCAACTGTTAAATCTGTGGCATCTTGCCCTACTCTAACCATCTTGTCCAGCTATCCCTGTACACTCCTTAAATTGCCATCTTCCCCTAGTTTCATCATCTTGCCCTACTGTCCCATCTTGCCCTACTGTCTCCATCTTGCCCTACTATCATCATATCGTCCTTCTGTCTCCATCTTACCCTACTGTCTCCATCTTGCCATACTGTCTTGTCCTACTGTCTCCATCTTTTCCTACTGTCTCCATTTTACCCTACTGTCTCCATCTTGCCCTGCTGTCTCCATCTTGTCCTATTGTCTCCATCTTGCCCTACTGTATCCATTTTACCCTACTGTTTCCATCTTACCCTACTGTCTCCGTCTCCGTCTTGTCCCATTGTCTCCATCTTGTCCGACTGTCTCCATATAAGCCTACTGTCTCCATCTTGCCCTACTATCATCATCACTATCATCATCTTGTCCTACTGTCTCCAGCTTACCCTACTGTCTCCATCTTATCCAACTCTCCCATCTTACTCTACTGTCTCCATCTTGCCCTACTGTCTCCATTTTGACCTACTGTCTCCATCTTACCCTACTGTCTCCACCCTGCCCTACTATCATCATATTGTCCTACTGTCTCCATCTTACCCTACTGTTTCCATCTTACCCTACTGTCTCCATCTTGCCCTACTGTCTCCATCTTGTCCTATTGTTTCCATCTTGTCCTACTGTCTCCATCTTGCCCTACTGTCTCCATCCTAACCTACTGTCTCAATTTTGTCCTACTGTCTCCATCTTGCACTACTGTCTCCATCTTCTCCTACTGTCTCCATCTTGTCCTACTCTCTCAATCTTGTCCTACTCTCTCAATCTTGTCCTACTGTCACGACTGTTGAGTACATCATGACCATTTAGTGCCAAGAACATATTCCCCAGACCTATTCACGTCTCAGGCGATAGTTTCGTCAGTATTGAGTAGAGCCAATGTACAACATCTCCACTCAATACAGTGAATATATAAAAAAAATTCTGCTTCTCCCCTTCTCCCCCCCTGCCATGTTCATTCTCTATATTCCGACTTCATCTTCGCCTGATGTTAAGGAACGCGCTGTATTCGGAATCTCTGCCCTCGACTGAACTGAGATGACTTATTAAAGACTTGGAAGCCTCCTCCTCCTCCATATATATTCTATTATCCGCCGATGAACCTGCCCACCCCCCACAGCTCTCCTCTCTAATACAAAGGCAAGAAGACAAAAAAGGATCCGGTAAGGTCCCTGCCTGGATTGGCCGGCCTGTAAATCAAATGAAGGGATTTGCGGTCTCTTCGTCACCTCCGGCCTCAATAAAATCAGATGAAAAGAAAGAATGAGCAATCGGTTTAATTCTCACTTTTTTGCAAACGAATGTATTGCGCTTATTAACTCCTGGGTGACCAGGGAGCTTGTGAGTCACCATAGTGTGTAACAGACATAAATGTGTGTGTGACTTTAAAGGAGAAGTAAAGTTGAATTATTATTATGGCTAGAAATTCTTTTCTAGTGAACTTACTGTACCAGCCCAGAGGTTCAGCAGCCCTATAGCAGTATTGACCCAAGTCTTCAGAGTTGAACCCAGCAGCTCCCCATCTTGGAACTTGTTAGGCATCTTTTGTGTGTCAGGGGCACTGCACATGCTCAGTGGGCTCTGGGGAGAAGTTAGGCTTATGGATCACTGGAAATGAGGGCAGGGGCAAGACGTCTAACCACTGACCCCAACCAGTCACCACCAATCCTTCTAATCATCTCTCAACCTGTAATTTGAAGGATGTTTGCATGTGTACATCCTTTTATTGTACAGCGCTACGGAATCTGTTGGTGCTTTAGAAATACATGTTAACCATAAGGAATATTCTGGGGCTGTTTTGGTGTTATACACAACATTTCCCCAAATATCCGTCTCTCCCTCCTCCGTTGGTGTTAAAATCCCCTAATTGTTATTCAGACAGACCGACCAATCAGGACACCGTGTCATTTATTTTATATTCCAGCAGCAGCAGATCAGACTTTTGTGATATTATTTTTCTTAATGATTTTGAATGAATTAATGGGCTTTTGTTCTGTATCAAGGCTCACACCTTCTGAATAATGGACACTGTCCAGTGGGGGGTTGGAACAAAAGGGGGTGGGCTGTAAGATAAAGGGGGAGGAGTAGTGATGTAAAGGGGCAGGGCCAAGACACAAGGACACCTAAAGGTCAGGTTATTAAGTGGATCCAGGAAAAAAAGGTAAGATTGGGGGATGGGCCAGCAGTTCATCTTAAAGGGGTGGTTCAGCTTTAAATTAATTTTTATTATGTTATAGAATGCCCAATTATAAGCAACTTTCCAATTGGTCTTCTTGAATTATTTTTTATAGTTGTTATATTTTTTGTCTTCTTCTTCTGAATCTTTCCAGCTTTCAGATGCTTTCAGACCCCATGAATATAAACCATCTGCAAAGTGAATAAAGAATGTCACTCTCTAAAATCATACTAAAAGCTAATTTAAAGGTGAACAACCCCTTTAAGGTTAATACAAATTTTCCAGGGGTTTCATTGGCTAGGCCTGGTCTCCTATAAAAACAAATGAGCCCTTTTCTTTCTCTGGTGAAATACAATTAGGGGAATGAAAGGAGGCTTTTGATTGGTTGCTGAGTGCTGCTACAAACTTGAACCCCTGTATCACATCTGATATGGGATTTTCCAAAGAATCTCTCCATCCTTCTTTCACCCTCTCTCGTCCTCTATCTGATTTAATTTCGGATCCGTCTCCCCCATTTCTCCCCAGCGCTGCCCCCTCCTCTCTGTTCCGGCTGAAGGCAATTCATCTCCTTTCAATTAACTTTTACCGACTGCCTTATCACTCGCTACTATACAAGTAAAGGTTGCGCTTTTTTTTTTACTTAATTACAAAGCTAACGGCATTAATTACCATTTCACTAAATTAATCAACAAACGAAACAAGAAGCAGAAAGTGGCCGCTCAGTAAAGGTTAGAGGCCCAGGGTCTCGCCATAATAGCCCTGCCATTGAATTCTCTGCTGGGGTTAAATAGTCACATACTCACTGGCTTTAAAGTTACACGTATGGGATCCATTATCTGGAAACCTGTAATCCACAAACTACCAAAAGCCTGTCTCCCATATCCAAAAAATCCAAGTTTTTAAAAATGATTTTCTTTTTCTCTATAATAATAAAACAGTAGCTTGTACTTGATTCCAACTAAGATATAATTAATCCTTATTGGAGGCAAAACCAGCCTATTGGGTTTATTTAATGTTTAAATGATTTTCTAGAAGACTTAAGGTATAAAATTACAGAAAAATCCCTCATCAGGAAAACCCCAGGTCTCAAGCATTCTGGATTACAGGTCCAATACCTGAACTCTGACCAATCACACCAGCCCTGTATAATAACTGAAGGTGAGGATTTTGCCCCTTACAGGGTAATAATAAGGTTTATGGAGGAGACTGAAGGGCTAAATGGTTTTCCATTTTTTCCCCTCTATTTTTTTTTAATTAAAATCTCAGCACCTAAAACCTGCAGAGATTTTGCTTTTAATGTAACAGTTCTTTTCATTTATAATATTATAGTTTTAAAATATTTTTGTTGCTTTTTTTCCCCTGCAATTGCATTCTTGTTTTTAACTGCCATGACTGCAGATTGTGTCATTGAGTTGAATTCTTTTTTTTATTTCAGCAATTTTTAAAAAAAAGTAAAATCCCACCACCTTACACCTGCCAACATTATTCAATTCAAATTAAGGATGCACCAAATCCAGGATTCAGGCTTTTTCAGCAGGATTCGAATTCGGCCGAATCCTTCTGCTCGGCCGCACCGAATCTGAATCCTAATTTGCGTATGCAAATTAGAGTAGGGGAGGAAAATCATGTCTTTTGTCACAAAACAGTGAATTAAAAACTTTTTCCCCTTCCCACCTCTAACTTGCCTATGCAAATTCAGATTTGGTTCGGTATTCGCCCGAATCTTTTGCGAAGGATTCAGGGGTTCGGCCTTATCCATAATAGTGGATTTGGTGCATCCCTATTTCAAATACTATATACTGGTATAGGATTGGTTATCCAGAAACCCGTTATCCAGAAACCTCAAAATTAAGGGAAGACCGTCTCCCATAGACTAATTTTTAGAAATAATAAAATATTAATTATAATAATTAAATTTTTTAAAAATATTTCCTTTTTCTGTGTAATAATAAAACAGTAGCTTGTACTTGATCCCAACTAAGATATAATTAAAGGATAAGTAAATCTTTAAAATAAGTGAATGTAAAATGGACAACTTCCTTGACTACTTGCTGGTCAGACTGGTGGGAAACTGACCAGCAGGTGGCGCTGTTGTAACAAAATTCATTCATATTAACAGTACATGTATCCCTTAATATCTTGGAATCAAAAGACAATAAACAATGAATGTAAATGACAAAAGTGCTTAGAATAGCCCCCTCATCAATTTTACATTTACTTATTTTAAAGGTTTACTTATCCTTTAATCCTTATTGGAGGCAAAACCAGCCTATTGGGTTTATTTAATAATTATATGATTTTCTAGTAGACTTTAAGTTCTCCTCTAAGTTAATGTATGATGCAGATAATGTATGGTGTAGAGAGGGATATTCTGAGACAATTTGCAATTGGTTTTAATTTTTTATAATTTCTGTTTTTTGACTTATTTAGCTTTTTATTCAGCAGCTCTCCAGTTTGCAAATTCAGCCATCTGGTTGCTAGTGTCCAAATTACCCTAGCAACCATGCATTGATTTGAATAAGAGACTGGAATATGAATAGGAGATGAGGAATAAAAAGTAGCAGTAACAATACATTTGTAGCCTTACAGAGTACTTATTTTTAGATGGGGTCAGTGACCCCCATTTGAAAGCTGGAAAGAGTCAGGAGAAGAAGGCAAATAATTCAAAAACTATAAAAAATAAATAATGAATAGTGATGGGCGAATTTGCACCGTTTCGCGGTAAAATTTGGGAATTTCGTGCTAAATTCGCGAAGCGGTGAAAAATTTGCGAATCGGCGCCATATTTTTTCGGGCGAATTTTCGCGGGCGTTTTGCGAATTTATTTGCAGGCGTTTTGCGAATTTATTCGCTGGCGGCGAATCGCGCAAATACGCCACGAATTCGCGCCAGGCAAATAAATTCGCCCATCACTAATAATGAACGCCAATTGAAAAATTGCCTAAAATTAGCCATTCTATAACATACTAAATGTTAATTTAAAGGTGAACCACCCCTCTAATAAAGGGGCCCCATCAATCCCAGAGTACAGTTGTGTTGCATTGTAAGAAAAGAATTAATAAAGCAACAGAAAAGAGAAACAGTATAAGAAGATTATGTAAGAGACACGGGGAAGATAGTCAGGTAATGAAAGGAATTATCCATAATCACAAACGCTAATCATTTAACATACGCAGCCACAACAAACAATTACTCACATCGGAGCCTATTTATTACTGATGAGATTTATTCCGGATCATGTTAAGTCACAAATTCAATAAACTGATTCTCGCCGGGACAGGCAATAGGAATCAGTTCAGGTCATTAATGATCTGTTATATTCCAGGTTACGGCCACGCAATAAATATTCAGGGTTTTAGGAGACTCTGTTTGGGGGGAAGAGGAACAATGTTTGTATAAGGAAAATACCCTGAAGGTGTTTCACTAACTCTGGACACTCCTCCTCTGTATATTTGTATATTTATAGATAAGAGCTGCCCAATAAACAGAGAAAATAAAACATATGAAATGAATACAAAAATAGAAAATATGTGACATTTCTGTATAGATTACAGGTACATTTGTCAATCCTGCGCTTGTAAAGTAAAAGGCAGAACATGTACAGTAGCCCTGTAATTACTGTTTATTCTAGGCAGGTCTTAGGTTCAGAGTATCTATGAGTATCACAGAGTATCTATGTATCTAAACCTTGTATAGTATCCACAATATGTATCATTTTATATCATGCGCAAAGTATATCACATGCATTGCAGATCATGCACAATGTATATCATGCACAATGTATATTATTTTATAGCATGCACAATGTATATCACGTGAAGAGCATTTCATGCACAAAGTATATACTTTTATACTATGCTCAATTTATATCCAGCACATTGTATATCATGCTCAATGTGTATATCATACACAACATTTATCACATGCAATGCATATCATGCACATTGTATATTATTTTAAATCATGCACAATGTATATCATGTGAAACGCATATCATGCACAATGTATTTCATGCGCACTGTATATCACAAGCAATGTACATCATGCTCGTTTTATATCATGCACAATGTGTATCATACACAAGATATATATAGTTCGCTACATATCATGCACAATGTATTTCATGAACAATGTATATAGTTTTATATCATGCACAATGTATATCCAGCACATTGTATATCATGCTCAATTTATTTCATACACAACATATATACCGTGCAATGCATATCATGCACAATGTATATCATGAGCAATGTATATAGTTGTATATCATGCACAATGTATATCCAGCACATTGTATATCATGCACAATGTACAGTATATCATGCACACTGTATATTACTATATTTCATGCACAATGTATATCATGCACATTGTATATCACATGCAATGTACATCATGCTCATTTTATATCATGCACAATGTATATTACTATATATCATGCACAATGTATATCATACATAACATATATACTGTGCAACGCATATCATGCACAATGTATATCATGCACAATGTATATCCAGCACATTGTATATCATGCACAATGTACAGTATATCATGCACACTGTATATTACTATATTTCATGCACAATGTATATCATACATAACATATATACTGTGCAACGCATATCATGCACAATGTATATCATGCACAATGTATTTCATGCACAATGTATATTGTTTTATACCATGCACAATGTATATCCATCACATTGTATATCATGCTGAATCTATATCATACACAACTTATATACTGTGCAATGCATATCATGCACAATGTATATCATTAACAATACAAGGCACAGCCTACACACAGTTTACAGGCACACAGATATATACAGCAGGTGCAATTATGTGAGCATGTGGGGAAATATCCGCCATTTTGTATCCCGACATTTGGGGGCTTGTGATTGGTTGTAAACATGACTAAAGCAAATCTCAGGCTCTAGAGGGGGAATATGATTCGTGAGTGCAGGAAAGCTGATTAAGAATTAGTTACAGTGGATGGGAAATAATATGCACATTTATACGGAGCCCAGGAGACCCAATCAGCTCCCCGTCTGCCTTTGTACCTCACTTTCCAACTAAAGTAAAACTTAACAAAAAAAAAAAAACAAATCCCTTGTTGGCGAGTTCTGTGGAGAAAAGCAACGTGAGCGTTCCAATCGGCCGCCGCCTCTTTTCCCCAGGAATTAATTAAGCCAGTTTCAGAAAATCTGCTTTATTTAAATCGGCTTTCATCAAGTGCAACTCCTCTCTCTCTCTCCCTCTCTCTCTCTCTCTCTCTCTCTCCCTCTCTCTCTCTCTCTCTCTCCTCTCTCTCTCCTCTCTCTCTCTCTCTCTCTCTCTCTCTCTCTCTCTCTCTCTCTCTCTCTCTCTCTCTCTCCTCTCTCTCTCTCTCTCTCTCTCTCTCTCTCTCTCTCTCTCTCTCTCTCTCTCTCTCTCTCTCTCTCTCTCTCTCTCTCTCTCTCTCTCTCTCTCTCTCTCTCTCTCTCTCTCTCTCTCTCTCTCTCTCTCTCTCTCTCTCTCTCTCCTTGATCACATTGTGATTGCAGTCATGTCCTGCCCCAGCTCATCCACAGTAACAAGAGGAAGAGATGGGAGTTTTCATTACAGGGCAATTCTGCTGAGAATTTATACTGAGTCGTATTTTCTCTGAGGTCAGGTTCTCTTTAGTCACCTCTTATTTTTTTCCTTAGCACCCAGTCTATTTGTCTTACTGACTGCTGCAATTCCATCTGTACGGTAGTTTACTGAATCTAATTATATTTATTCCTTTTTCTCTCAACACTTTCTACAAACGACACAGTGCGGCAATCAAATAAATGAAGGGGAGCACTGCCAATTTAAAGGAACACTATCACCCTCTATTATTTAGGGTTAGTTCCATCTATTCATATATATATATATATATATATATATATTACAAACAAGGGAAAGTTGCGCTAAAAAAATTAAAAAAATTAATATAATGAAGCAATAGAATTCTTAATGAATCCGATAAAAATTGAGCATAGGACTGGCCAGATATGGGATGATTTTGACATAGTTGGCCAGCTTAAATATATTGCAATATATGGACAAACTGTTTTCCAGAATACATGGGACCTACGGGACCTGGTGTTTTTCCTGATAACGGAGCTTTCCATAATTTGGATCTTCATACGGTTAAGTCTACTAGAAAATCATATAAACATTAAATAAACCCAATAGGCTGGTTTTGCCTCCAATAAGGATTAATTATATCTTAGTTGGGATCAAGTACAAGCGACTGTTTTATTATTACACAGAAAAAGGAAATCATTTTAAAAATTTGGATTATTTGGATAAAATGGAATCTACGGGAGACGGCCTTTCCATAATTCGGAGCTTTCTGGATAACGGGTTTCCGGATAACGGATCCCATACCTATACCTATCATATTGAATTTATATTGGCAAATGAGCCCTTTAAAATTTTCACATCAATTTTACACTTAACATCTCGTTCTCTGTTCAACTGCAATTTCTGTTATCCATTGACGTGTAGAAATGGACAGACATTATATTCATGAAAATATAACGATACAATTACTTGTCACTGGAAAAAAAATGTAAAAAATTCAACTACAAATATTATAGATTCATAAGAAGTTTTTCTGGCATTCTATCAAAAATGTTGACACTTTTTACACATTGCGTAGCGCTGTAAAGTAAATGTGATTATACAACTAAATCACATGAATTATATACATAGAACATATGGAGTTCCATACATCACAACTAGTGATGGGCGAATTTATTTAATCGTGAATTTGCGCGATTCGCCGCCAGCGAATAAATTCGCGAAACGCCTGCGAAAATTCGCGGCAAAAATTTGCCGGCGTCAAAAAAAAAAATTCCGAAAAAAATGGGCGCCGGCGTCAAAAACGGGCGCCGGCGTAAAAAAAAACAGACGCCGGCGCCATTTCGCTAATTTTTCGCCGTTTCGCTAATTTCGCGGGAAATTTGCGACTTTTTCTGCGAAACGGCGCAAATTCGCCCATCACTAATCACAACCAATACCGGTACAAAAGGTGCACCAGCGACGCTCAAGTGCACGTGAATGTCTTTGGAGCGCTTTTGTGTGAGCTGTATGCCAAGGTTGAAGTGGTTTGGGTCTAGAACGTTTATTTTTTATAGGAGCAGCTCATTTAGGGCAGTGGTGAGAGGACTATAGTAGACAGAGGGGCCACATGAGATGGCTGAGATATTAGAGTGAAGAGAGTCAAAGGAAGAAGAGAGATGTGACACGTCTACAGCTTGCGTTCTATAAAAATATTGATTTGAACACTGGTTTTTGAGTTATTACGTTTTTTATTCAGCAGCTCTCCAGTTTGTAATTTCAGCCATTTGGTTGCTAGGGTCCAAATGACCCTAACAACCATGCACTGATTTGAATAAGAGACTGGAATATGAATAGGAGAGGCCTGAATAGAAAGATGAGTAATAAAAAGTAACAATAACAATACAGAGCATTTGTTTTTAGATGGGGTCAGTGACCCTCATTTAAAAGCTGGAGAGAGTCAGAAGAAAAAGGCAAATAATTAAAAAAAACTATAACAATGAAATAAAGAAGACCAACTTACCGTATATATTCGAGTATAAGCCGTCCCGAGTATAAGCCGAGGTACCTAATTTTACCTCCAAAAATTGGGAAAGCTTATTGACTCGAGTATAAGCCGAGGGTGAGAAATGCAGCAGCTTCTGGTAAATTTCAATCAAAAAATTGAGGGTTTCTGCTCCCATTGGAGGTGCCGGCGTCTCATTTTTGGATGCCGGCGACCATTCTTGGACGTCCGGCGAATATTCTTGGAGACTATTCTTGGACGCCGGCGACTATTCTTGGACGCCGGCGACTATTCTTAGGCACCGGCGACTATTCTTAGGCGCATCGACCGTTTTTGCGCTTGACCCGAGTATAAACCGAGGTAGAGTTTTTCAGCATATTTTGGGGACTGAAAAACTCGGCTTATACTCGAGTATATACGGTAAATGTTGCTTAGAATTGGCCATTCTATGACATACTAAAAGTTAACCACAAACTATCTATAATCGATAAAAATCTTGATATGAAAACACTTTTAAACAATTCAAGATCAAACCCAGAGAAAGACAAAAGTCCAGAGCGTTTCACAAAATTTTAAACCTAAATCGGACGCAAGAATAAATTAATATCAACCGCAAAGAGTCCGACATTCCCGTATTATCTCGCAGCCGATGATTGTCATCAATAGAAATCAAATATCGGTTGAATCTGAACAAAAGGTTTAACATATAACTGAATGTTTATTATCTGCAACTGACTTATAATAATAATTACTCCCCTCTGTTCTTATGAGAATTTCCAGAAGAAATCATCAGATTCTTCCAATTAATAGCGATTTTATTCAAATTATTTCTGCTCATTTCTCAGGAAGTTATTTCTTGATTCGAGAAGCAGCAGCCGAGAACATTCCCATTATACGCGCAGTGATTACAGAGTCTGCTACATCAAGGGGAGAAATATTGTATTAAACGGTTCTACTGTGTATTAGATAATGCCCCCTACTGTAAAATACAAGGATATTATAAGTCACAAGAACCATGAAGGTGAAATTATTTTATACAGGTAATAGAACTCCAAGGGGATTACTCCTGAATTTATAATGGATAATGTACCCCCTACTGTAAATGATAAGGATATTAGAAGTCACTGAGTTTCTGTGACCATATAAAGACACAAGGCTGCAGGCTGAGTTATACAGGGAACTCTGAGTATCACTCATGTATTATAAGGGATAATATACCCCCTACTGTAAATGATAAGGATATTAGAAGTCACTGAGGGGTTGTTCTGTGACCATATAAAGGCACAAGGCTGCAGGCTGAGTTATACAGGGAACTCTGAGTATCACTCATGTATTATAAGGGATAATGTACCCCCTACTGTAAATGATAAGGATATTAGAAGTCACTGAGGGGTTGTTCTGTGACCATATAAAGGCACAAGGCTGCAGGCGGAGTTATACAGGGAACTCTGAGTATCACTCATGTATTATAAGGGATAATGTACCCCCTACTGTAAATGATAAGGATATTAGAAGTCACTGAGGTTCTGTGACCATATAAAGGCACAAGGCTGCAGGCTGAGTTATACAGGGAACTCTTGAGTATCACTCATGTATTATAAGGGATAATGTACCCCCTACTGTAAATGATAAGGATATTAGAAGTCACTGAGGTTCTGTGACCATATAAAGGCACAAGGCTGCAGGCTGAGTTATACAGGGAACTCTGAGTATCACTCATGTATTATAAGGGATAATATACCCCCTACTGTAAATGATAAGGATATTAGAAGTCACTGAGGGGTTGTTCTGTGACCATATAAAGGCACAAGGCTGCAGGCTGAGTTATACAGGGAACTCTGAGTATCACTCATGTATTATAAGGGATAATGTACCCCCTACTGTAAATGATAAGGATATTAGAAGTCACTGAGGGGTTGTTCTGTGACCATATAAAGGCACAAGGCTGCAGGCGGAGTTATACAGGGAACTCTGAGTATCACTCATGTATTATAAGGGATAATGTACCCCCTACTGTAAATGATAAGGATATTAGAAGTCACTGAGGTTCTGTGACCATATAAAGGCACAAGGCTGCAGGCTGAGTTATACAGGGAACTCTTGAGTATCACTCATGTATTATAAGGGATAATGTACCCCCTACTGTAAATGATAAGGATATTAGAAGTCACTGAGGTTCTGTGACCATATAAAGGCACAAGGCTGCAGGCTGAGTTATACAGGGAACTCCGAGTATCACTCATGTATTATAAGGGATAATGTACCCCCTACTGTAAATGATAAGGATATTAGACGTCACTGAGGGGTTGTTCTGTGACCATATAAAGACACAAGGCTGCAGGCTGAGTTATACAGGGAACTCTGAGTATCACTCATGTATTATAAGGGATAATGTACCCCCTACTGTAAATGATAAGGATATTAGAAGTCACTGAGGGGTTGTTCTGTGACCATATAAAGGCACAAGGCTGCAGGCTGAGTTATACAGGGAACTCTGAGTATCACTCATGTATTATAAGGGATAATGTACCCCCTACTGTAAATGATAAGGATATTAGAAGTCACTGAGGGGTTGTTCTGTGACCATATAAAGGCACAAGGCTGCAGGCTGAGTTATACAGGGAACTCTGAGTATCACTCATGTATTATAAGGGATAATGTACCCCCTACTGTAAATGATAAGGATATTAGAAGTCACTGAGGGGTTGTTCTGTGACCATATAAAGACACAAGGCTGCAGGCTGAGTTATACAGGGAACTCTGAGTATCACTCATGTATTATAAGGGATATTCAAAAGAGACTAGAACATGGGCCAGATGGTATTCATCCCAGGGTACTTAGCGAGCTTAGCTCTGTGATTGCCAAACCTCTTTACTTAATTTTTCAGGATTCATTGAGATCTGGCATAGTGCCGAGAGACTGGTGAATTGCTAATGTGGTGCCTCTATTCAAAAAAGGATCCCGTTCTCAGCCTCAAAAGTATAGGCCAGTTAGTCTGACGTCAGTGGTAGGAAAACTTTTCGAAGGGTTAATAAAGGATAAGATACTGAACTTTATAGCAAATCATAATACTATTAGTGTGTGCCAGCATGGTTTTATGAGTAATATATCTTGCCAGACTGACTTAATTTATTTTTATGAGAAGGTGAGCAGAGACCTTGATTCTGGGATGGCAGTGGATGTGATTTACTTAGACTTTGCTAAAGCATTTGATACAGTGCCACACAGAAGGTTACTGGTTAAATGAAGGAATGTTGGCCTGGAACATAGTATTTGTACCTGGATAGAGAACTGGCTAAAAGATAGACTACAAAGAGTGGTGGTAAATGGAACATTTTCTAATTGGACCAGTGTTGGTAGTGGAGTACAACAGGTTATACACTAAATGGCAGTGTGTTGGGAGTTTCCTTAAATGAGAAGGATCTTGGGGTCTTTGTAGATAACACATTGTCTAATTCTGGGCAGTGTCATTCTGTGGCTACTAAAGCAAATAAAGTTCTTGTATAAAAAAGGGCATTAACTCAAGGGATGAAAACATAATTGTGCCTCTTTATAGGTCCCTGGTGAGGCCTCATCTGGAGTATGGGGGCAGTTTTGGACTCCAGTCCTAAAGAGGGATATAAATGAGCTGGAGAGAGTGCAGAGACTAAGTGCAACTAAACTGGTTAGAGGGAGGGAAGAGTTAAATTATGAGGGGAGACTGACAAGGTTGGGGTTGTTTTCTCTGGGGGAAAAAAGGCGCTTGTGAGGGGACATGATTAGACTTTACAAGTACATTAGAGGACATTATAGACAAATAGCAGGGGACCTTTTTACCCATAAAGAGAATCACGTACCAGAGGCCTCCCCTTCAGACTAGAGGAAAAGAAGTTTCATTTAAAGGAACAGAGTAGGGGGTTCATCACAGTGAGGACAGTGAGGTTGGGGA
Source organism: Xenopus laevis (assembly GCF_017654675.1). Classification (NCBI taxonomy): domain Eukaryota; kingdom Metazoa; phylum Chordata; class Amphibia; order Anura; family Pipidae; genus Xenopus; species Xenopus laevis. Next base: position 4,158,501 of record NC_054373.1, read on the forward strand.
ATGCACTGCCGGGTGATGATTCAGTTAATGACTATAAGAGGGACTTGGAGGATTTCTTGGACAGACATAATACAAAGGCTATTGTGATACTAAACTCTATAGTTAGTATAGATATGGGGATATATCATTTATGTGACAGTAGGGAGGGGTGTGTGTATGGGGCTGAGTTTTCATTTGGAGGGGTTGGACTTGATGGACTTTGTCTTTTTTCAACCCAATTAAACTATATAACTATGTAACTATATAATGTACCCCCTACTGTAAATTATAAGGATATTATTAGTCACTAAAGGGGTTCTGTGACCAGTTTTAGATAAGACAGCAGTTTATAAAACTGGAAACATAATTAAAAATTAAATCTAAATATTCTGAATATGTAAATCTGGGGATAACAGCGGCACTTTATCAAATTTCCGGCACGTTGCCATAAGATACAAATGATGCTGAAGAAATGTTCAGCCGTCAGGTGAGGAGTAAATAAATATAAAGTCTCGCTGAGAGCAGATCTGTTTCCGTATGCGCCGCACGTTCCGCCAGACATTACCGCTTGCAATTTCTTTAATGCCGAGATTCTAAACATGTAAAATCAGATTTGGGCTGCTGCCTCCATCATCATCATCATCATCCTCATTTCTTTAGAGGGAAAAAAGCAAAGTAATAGTTTGTATCTTTTTCTGAACAAAATATTGTTGTTTTTTTTTACGTAACAAAATATCGGGTTTTTTTTTCCGAGGGACAGAAAATTTAATTGCTTTTCTCTCAGGAATAACTGATGCGCATAGAGAAACATCAGAGGGAAGAAAGAAACATCACACACCTTGATTTCTATGGAGAGAGAAGCGACTGTGATTTCCTCCAACGTGAAGATTTGGGAAAGAGAAAAAGAAGGAAACGGGAAGAGAAAAAGGGGGTCGTACAGATGAGAGGTTTTTTTAATTAGGCCTGGGCTGAAAGCAAAAGAGATTATGCTAATGAGACGCGGCTTTTAAGAAGATTATTTTGCGAAGGAGGAGGAAAAAAACAGCATTTCATAAAAAGGCATAAAATGGTAATTATTGGAAAATAATTCAAAGGGACGTTAAGAACTTAACAACAGAGCTCCGACCATGAGTCCGACGGGAACACGAGGATTAAATGAGTTTAGTAACCTCTACACGTTAACTGGGCCGGGGAGCAGAGAAAGGCAGGGACCCTAAACTCAAACAGAAATGTATTAATAAGGTACAGTCAATGTAATGAACTGAATTTAATGTAATATCCCAACTGTTACTATAGACACATCTCTCCCTACTATACCTGCTATCCCACAGTCACACTCCCTTCCCAGAGACTATTATCCACTGTTACTATAGACACCATCTCTCCCTACTATACCTGCTATCCCACAGTCACACTCCCTTCCCAGAGACTATTATCCACTGTTACTATAGGCACCATCTCTCCCTACTATACCTGCTATCCCACAGTCACACTCCCTTCCCAGAGACTATTATCCACTGTTACTATAGGCATCATCTCTCCCTACTATACCTGTTATCCCACAGTCACACTCCCTTCCCAGAGACTATTATCCACTGTTACTATAGGCACCATCTCTCCTACTATACCTGCTATCCCACAGTCACACTCCCTTCCCAGAGACTATTATCCACTGTTACTATAGACACCATCTCTCCCTACTATACCTGCTATCCCACAGTCACACTCCCTTCCCAGAGACTATTATCCACTGTTACTATAGGCACCATCTCTCCCTACTATACCTGCTATCCCACAGTCACACTCCCTTCCCAGAGACTATTATCCACTGTTACTATAGACACCATCTCTCCCTACTATACCTGCTATCCCACAGTCACACTCCCTTCCCAGAGACTATTATCCACTGTTACTATAGGCACCATCTCTCCCTACTATACCTGCTATCCCACAGTCACACTCCCTTCCCAGAGACTATTATCCACTGTTACTATAGGCACCATCACTCCTACTATACCTGCTATCCCACAGTCACACTCCCTTCCCAGAGACTATTATCCACTGTTACTATAGACACCATCTCTCCTACTATACCTGCTATCCCACAGTCACACTCCCTTCCCAGAGACTATTATCCACTGTTACTATAGACACATCTCTCCCTACTATACCTGCTATCCCACAGTCACACTCCCTTCCCAGAGACTATTATACTATTGCTACTATAGGCACCATCTCCCCCTACTATACCTGCTATCCCACAGTCACACTCCCTTCCCAGAGACTATTATCCACTGTTACTATAGACACCATCTCTCCCTACTATACCTGCTATCCCACAGTCACACTCCCTTCCCAGAGACTATTATCCACTGTTACTATAGACACATCTCTCCCTACTATACCTGCTATCCCACAGTCACACTCCCTTCCCAGAGACTATTATCCACTGTTACTATAGGCACCATCTCTCCCTACTATACTCCTAAACATTTAGAGTGTTCCTTTATGCTAAGCTTACTTTACCTTTACCCCAATGCATACTGGTAATTGAATCTTATAGAACCCTAATTACCTCAGGTAAAGTCATTCTGTAGCTGATTTTAGTTTCCTCCATGGACAGATGTCAAAACAAAGACAGGCAGTGACGCTACAATGGGTGACACTTGCCAGATGGATGAAAATATCTCTTGCTTTACTATAGGAATTTTTTTTTTTAATACTTTAATTTTTTTTTTTTTTTGCTTTCCTGTCAGAAGTGGCCATGGTCTGTCAAGTTTTCAGCTAGAAACAAGGAAAAGAAAATGAGTTTGAGATTGCATTGTGAAGTCCCAAGTGACGGCAGTCGGATGCAGGAATTTCGGACACTTGTTGACAGTCCATAAAGCACTTGCTGTTTTTTCCCCGGCACGTTTATTGCTGGTGTCAGATTGGGAAACCAGGGAAACAATACACGATACATTTCATTTTCATTTCTAGATTCCATTTTTTCCCCTTGTTCTACCTTTAGTTTATTTTCTGAGTTTGGGGAGTCTGGGCCTTCAGGCTGAACTATGAATCTCATGCGACCGACCTCAGCCGGGTTTAATATCAGATCCGTTCCACCAATCTATGGAGACACATGACAGTTCTACTCACGTAACTTGTATTCATTTACTCTTTACATTACATTAAAAAAACATGAATTTTGTAACTTTTTGATGCACTTTCCAACTTTTTGTAAGGTTGGTTCATTCTCAGGTCTGTAACTATAAATCAGAATAATTTGTATATTTTTGTTTAATAACTTGCTTTGTAAGTCGTTTTCATTTGTGCTCTTCTATGGGGAGGGGACAATGCTCTGCCACCATCAAAATCATATGGCCCCATGATACTAATTAGTTAGTAGGACCTCCCCCCAAAGGGGACTTGGATTATAAAATTACCTCTAATCTGACCTCTTTGGGTAGTGGGGCCTGCCAGCTAAATAGAAGGGCTTCCACTTAAAGGAGAACTAAAGCCTAACTAAAGAAGTAGCTAGAAATGTTGTACATGATGTTTTGTGCTTCTGTACCAGCCCAAGGCAACCACAGCCCTTTAGCAGTAAAGATCTGTGTCTCCAAAGATGCCCCAGTAGCTCCCCATCTTCTTTTCTGCTGATTCACTGATTCACATGCTCTGTGCTGCTGTCACTTACTGAGCTTAGGGAGCCACTCACAATATACAGTACACATAGAATAGAAAGGTCACAATATAAGGTGGCCGCCGTGTTATTCACTTCAATGTCCTGTCTGGATTTCCTAGTTTGGCAGCCCTTCCAAAAACCTTGGCTGTCCAGGTGGAATCCAGACAGGTGGCAACACTAGCTTTAGTTCTCCTTTAAAGCAACGTAAAGGGCTAGAAGTGTTTGGACCTTGGAGTGCTGTTGGGGCAGAGTCTGGCAGAGCAGGTATGTGGGTCAGAAGTGATTCAGGTTGGTGTTAATGATGGGTGAATAAATTCGCCTGGCATGAATTCACTGCGAATTTCCGCATTTCGCCGCCGGCAAATAAATTCGCAAATCTCCAGTGAAAATTCTCCAGTGAAAATTCGCCGGCATCAATTTCACAATTTTTTCGTGAAAACGCTCGAAGTGCTCGATTTTTTCATTAAAACATTCCAATTGTCCGATTTTTTTGTGAAAACTTTCGAATTGCTCAATTGTTAAGTGAACGTGTTAGAATTCCTCGATTTTTCGTGAAAACGTGCGTTTCGTGAATTTTGCGGGAGATTCGCAAATTTTTGGGCGAAACTGGAGAAATTCGTCCATCACTAGTTGGTGTCTCTAAACAAGTCAAGGGAAATACAGGTGAGGAAGAAGTGTAGGGGGAACACACTGAGGCTCATTTATCAACCCTGGGCAAATTTACCCATGGGCTGTTACCTATAGCAGCCAATAAGTTTGCTGCATTCATTGTTCTACTTGCAGCTGGCTTTATAAAGCTAATTACTGATTGGTTCTTATAGGTAACAGCCCATGGGCACATTTGCCCTGTGTTGATAAATGAGCCTCACTGACCCTATAATTAATAGTGTGTCTATCTGGCTCTGTAGGTTTCCGGTTCCAAAGCCGATGGAATTCAGCCAGAAACGGATCCATAGGAGCCAAATAAGAATTGGGTTGTGCAGAATTCTGCTGGTGGAGGACACTCTTATTCATGCACTCTGATAATAATACCCCTATAATCCCCTTCTGTTTATCTATCAGCGCACACACGTCCTTACTGCTCCGACAGATCCCCGGCTCTGGGCCCGATGGTGCCGCTTGTGTGCCGGAGCTGAAAGGAGACCAATGAGACGGGAGAGATACGGCGCTGGAGTAAAGCAGAGAAGCTGATAGAGAAGCCCCTCATTGTCCCAGTATTGCCGACACCTGGTTCTGGAGATAGACCCGCTCTCAGCACTTGCCTTTCATACACACGGGAGATTGAAGTCTCATCCAAAAAGCATCATTCCCTCTTACTCTGCACTTCTGAGTCGCTGCTCATCCGGCCTTTGAAGCCGATCTGCAGGCAAAACCCGATATAAACGGGAAAGCAAATCTATTTCTATTAGAAAACAGAAGGAGATAAAAGCCTTCCATCCTCAGTACCTGCCTCGGCCGCAAACCCAAATAACACAGGTTTTTTTATTTTATTTTATTGCAGTCGCTCCGATAAAATTTCTAGCAGACGTTGCAGGAAACCGTAAAAATTCGCAGTAATCGACGGGGAAAGCTTCTATCTCCCGCGCCCGGGAAAGGCTTATTTGCCAGAAATAAGTAAAGTGAATCCTCTGATCTCCTATCTGAACTCTCAGGCCAACTGCAATTATTTACTGATGTACCGACGCCTCGGCTTCATACACAGGAACAGATTCAAAGGAACGAGACCACCTTCATAGAGACCCAGCAGCCCCACCTCAACCAAAAAGAATTGAATGTTCTTATCCGTTTTAAAGGGGAACTTTACACAAAAAATGTTTTGTGTTATGAAAACAAATATTATTTTTAGGGATGCACCGAATCCAGGATTTGGTTCGGGATTCGGGCAGGATTTAGATTCGGCCAAATCCTTCTGCCAGGCGAACCGAATCCGAATCCTAATTTGCATATGCAAATTAGGATGGGAGGGACTTTTTTGTCACAAAACAAGGAAGTAAAAAATGTTTTCTCCTTCCCACTCCTAGGGGCAGATTTACATAGGTTCGAATATCGAGGGTTAACCCTCGATATTCGACTGCCGAATGTAAATCCTTCGACTTCGAAGTCGAAGGATTTAGCGATATTCCTACGATCGAACAATCGAAGGATTTTCCATCGATCAGAAAATTGTTAGGAAGCCTGTGGCGACCTTCCCCATAGGCTAACATTGGTCTCGGTAGGTTTTAGGTGGCGAACTAGGGGGTCGAAGTATTTTTTAAAGAGACAGTACTTCGACTATCGAATGGTCGAATAGTCGAACGATTTTTAGTTCGATTCGAAGTCGTAGTCGAAGGTCGAAGTAGCCATATTCGACCATTCGAAATTCAAAGTATTTTTTCTTCTATTCCTTCACTCGAGCTAAGTAAATGGGCCCCCTAATTTACATATGCAAATTAAGATTCAGATTCAGTTCGGTATTCGGCCGAATCTTTCACAAAGGATTCAGGGGTTTGGCCAAATCCAAGATAGCGGATTCGGTGCATCCCTAATTATTTTAAAGGAGTTGTTCACCTTCCAACGCTTTCTTTTCAGTTCAATTGGTTTCAGATTCACCAGAAATTTCTGTGACTGTTTTTCTAATGTTGAAGTGTAAAATTTCATTTTTCACCTTCCAAAGCAGCTCTGGGATGGGGGGGGGGGGTGGTCGCCGAGATTCAACTTTACACTTAGATTTTGGAAAAACAGTCAAAAATAAAAAACAGAAAGTGAAAAAACGTCTTTATTTCTGGGGAACAATCTGAAAACAATTGAACTGAAAAAAGTGTTTAGAAGGTGAACGACCCGTTTAAGTGATTTCCCAGTTTCCATTAATTCCCTATTCTCACATGTGTCTGTTTGTCTGTCTGTCCTTTTTCTATTCTCTGGGTCTGACTCTTGAAACAAGGGCAAGTTCTCTCGTCGATCAGTGAAATACTGGGCTGGTGGCAACAAGGGACCCCAATATCAAAGAGTGGTTCACCTTTATATAAACTTTTAATAGGTTATAAAATGGCTCATTCTAAGCAACTTTTCAATTGGTCTTCGTTTCTTCCTTTTTATCGTTTTTTATTTATTTACCTTCTTTTTCTGATTCTTTGCAGCTTTCAAATGGGGGTCCCTGACCCCATCTGTAAATCAAATACTCTGTAAGGCTACACATGTATTGTTATTGTTACTTTATATTCCTCATCTTAATATTCAGGCCTCTCCTATTCATATTCCAGTCTCTTATTCAAATCAGTGCATGGTTGCTAGGGGAATTTGGAGCCTAGCAACCAGATGGCTGAATTTGCAAACTGTAGAGCTGCTAAATAAAAAGCTAAAGCAGTCAAAAAACACAAATAATAAAAAATGAAAACCAAATGCAAATTGTCTCAGAATATCACTCTCTACGTCATACTAAGTGGGTAGATTTAGCAAGGGTGGAATTTCGATTAAAAAACAAAAAATCGAAATTCGAATAGAAAAAGACCAACCTAAATTTATCGAAGTTGAAGTCGAATCGAAGTTTTTTTTTTTCAGGTGAATAGGCCGTACGCATCAAAGTAACATCATATTCAATCGAAATTGATTCGAAGTATTTTCAAAAAGAATCTTTGATTTCGCAAAGTCCATCATTTGACTCCAAATGGGTTCTAAGAGTTCCCCCAGCAATTTGGCAGGTTTGAGATGGCGAATGGTTGAAGTCAAATTTTTAAAGAGACAGTACATGCTAAATTTCGAATTTTTGAATTTTTTTCAAATTGGTCGAAGTACGCAAAAAATAGCTCGAAATTCTAATGAAGGAGAAATCGCATGTTTTCAAGTTTATTTATGCGTTTATTCGCATTGCGACGTGCCGGATCAAAACGCATCATCGAGTCCTGCCCTAAAAGACACTGCTCTCAATAAGGATCACATTTGCACACAGCTTTAATGCCAATGAAGATGTAGAAGGAAGGCAGATTGGAAAGTTGCTTGGAATTGCATTTTCTTTCATTTGGGAGAATGTTTCTTTATAGTTTATGTTCCCTTTAATAAGGAATGAGCAGTAGACTTAATCCTGATGGATACCAGCCCTTACAAATTGTTTTCTTTCCTGTTTGAAATCGCCGAGTGTTTTTACTGGGTAACTGGGCCTAGTGCTGAGTATTCGCTTAGTTAGGTGAAATTCAGGAAATGGCGAAACACGAATTTTGACGCCGTCGTCAATTTGCGGGCATTTAAAATGACGTCGCAACAATTTGACGCATGCCTATTTTGTCCAATTGCATTAAAGTCAGTGGGATCGCACTAATTGTCGCCGGCGTCAAACAGTTTTTTGTATTTATTCGCCGATGGAGAACCGTGGAAATTCACAGCGAATTCGCACCTGCCAAATAAATTCGCCCATCACTAGAACCAGCACAATACACTCCATACGTCTCAGCCTCAGAACTCTGAGCAAATAGAACTGATCACAAAGTTGTTCTGATCCCTTTTTCCACTCGGCTGCTTGTCCTTCTTTTCTCCGACTGAATCAGCCCCCGAGGCTACAGAAGAACAAACCTTTATTTATTCTCTTCGCTCCATGCTCTGCGCTCTCGCTTCTCACTCTTATTCTCCTTGGCTCGGATATCTGCGTGTGTTACAGGAGGAAATTGCAAATATGCTGCATCATGGCAACAATGCATTGTGTTCTGTTGGGAGTTGTAGTCCAACATCGGCAGGATGGATACATGGATTGGCCTCTTTCCAACTGTCTTTAAACCCCAGACCACCCCTTACAGCTAGAGAGACAGAATGACTATATCCTACAAGACTGAGAAAATTGGGTGTTCAAATTAAAGGAGAACTAAACTCCCACATCACTGGAAGCATGTAATAGTCCAGGCTCCCCAGAACCAGCTCTCTAACTGCAGAGTTGCACAGCAGGGTTGTCATATGGTAAATCAAATCTATATTCTGTTCTCCTGTACTGTATTCTATATACAGTGTGCATACCTCCCAACTGTCTCCTGCACCAAACAGCCAGAAAAAGATACAACGTTTCTAAAACTTAATTGGCTTTTGGCAAAGAGCCCAGAATACATGGCAGGTGCACTTAGATACTTTTGTAACAATTTAAGAGAAGCAAATAAACAATTGTAGCTATTTAAGATAAGCAGGTCTCTGGGAAACTGTGACTTGCAGCTTAAAGGGCAATTACACCTTCATTAGCAAAACTGTAATAACACATAAAAAACACAAATGTGTTAAAATTTTCAAAACGAGACAAATTTTGTAAAATGGACATGGAAATTAAGGGCATGGTTATGGGCATGGTCGATAAATTTTGATGCGCACCGCATTGCAAATATTTGTGTCCCTCTTTCTATTTCCAAAATATTGGGGGTTATCATTGTGTGACACTTATATCACTGTTAGTGCACTAGATAGGTACCTAATATATAGAGACAAGAGGAAAGTGTTGGAAGGGTTACTGTCTGCTCTCTCTCATTTCCCTACAGAAATAGGGATTGGTAACACTAGATAGGTACCTAATATATAGAGACAAGAGGAAAGTGTTGGAAGGGTTACTGTCTGCTCTCTCTCATTTCCCTACAGAAATAGGGATTGGTAGCACTAGATAGGTACCTAATATATAGAGACAAGAGGAAAGTGTTGGAAGGGTTACTGTCTGCTCTCTCTCATTTCCCTACAGAAATAGGGATTGGTAACACTAGATAGGTACCTAATATATAGAGACAAGAGGAAAGTGTTGGAAGGGTTACTGTCTGCTCTCTCTCATTTCCCTACAGAAATAGGGATTGGTAACACTAGATAGGTACCTAATATATAGAGACAAGAGGAAAGTGTTGGAAGGGTTACTGTCTGCTCTCTCTCATTTCCCTACAGAAATAGGGATTGGTAACACTAGATAGGTACCTAATATATAGAGACAAGAGGAAAGTGTTGGAAGGGTTACTGTCTGCTCTCTCTCATTTCCCTACAGAAATAGGGATTGGTAGCACTAGATAGGTACCTAATATATAGAGACAAGAGGAAAGTGTTGGAAGGGTTACTGTCTGCTCTCTCTCATTTCCCTACAGAAAATAGGGATTGGTAACACTAGAAAGGTACCTAATATATAGAGACAAGAGGAAAGTGTTGGAAGGGTTACTGTCTGCTCTCTCTCATTTCCCTACAGAAATAGGGATTGGTAACACTAGATAGGAACCTAATATATAGAGACAAGAGGAAAGTGTTGGAAGGGTTACTGTCTGCTCTCTCTCATTTCCCTACAGAAATAGGGATTGGTAACACTAGAAAGGTACCTAATATATAGAGACAAGAGGAAAGTGTTGGAAGGGTTACTGTCTGCTCTCTCTCATTTCCCTACAGAAATAGGGATTGGTAACACTAGATAGGTACCTAATATATAGAGACAAGAGGAAAGTGTTGGAAGGGTTACTGTCTGCTCTCTCTCATTTCCCTACAGAAATAGGGATGGGTAACACTAGATAGGTACCTAATATATAGAGACAAGAGGAAAGTGTTGGAAGGGTTACTGTCTGCTCTCTCTCATTCCCCTACAGAAATAGGGATTGGTAGTACTAGATAGGTACCTAATATATGGAGACAAGAGGAAAGTGTTGGAAGGGTTACTGTCTGCTCTCTCTCATTTCCCTACAGAAATAGGGATTGGTAGCACTAGATAGGGACCTAATATATAGAGACAAGAGGAAAGTGTTGGAAGGGTTACTGTCTGCTCTCTCTCATTTCCCTACAGAAATAGGGATTGGTAGCACTAGATAGGGACCTAACCTAGTTATGTATTGCTTTTTGATACCTAACATTTTGGGATAGAAACAAGGAGGTTGGTTATACTATATCTATTATTTTTACAATGGCTTCCAACTATGCTCTCGTAGTTCAAATCAAGACTATCAAATAAACAGAACACGCGGCAGGCAGGTAAGGAAAAGACTGGGCATAAGATGAAGTGCTGAAGGGCAGATTGCTGCAGAGAAATGGCTGCGCTAGAAAGAAATAAAGAGGCAGTAAACAGCAGGGGTGAGATCAGTACAGAGGAATAAACAGAGGGAAACCTGATGGAAGCCAAACTACAAGCTAAACAGTTTTATCCTCCAACGCAAACAGGGAAAGTTCACTTTTCAGTGTTTGCTGAACTTGAAACATTTCGCCTCATCAGGAACAAAAGCTGAAGACTCAGTTCTTGTTCCCAGTCATGAATCTCGTTGCTCCAGGGATAATACAGCCGAGAAGAGGAGGACAGATGTACTTAACCTGAGCTTCCGCAGGAGAAAGCAACGGGAATCTACGTGGGAAGATACCGGTAATGTGAGAAAGGAACATCGACGCAACTGATGCTGTCGCCTTCTATAGCAGTGCTTTTCCGATTTTTTGGTTCAACCCCTCACTAGAGGACCAGCTTTTAGTCGGGGGAACTTTGAGCTCATAACAAGGTTACAGATGTATAGAAACATTGGGGTGTCACCCTGCTATAGTTCCAGGGGTACCCAGGGTAGAAATAAACACTCACCCCAAATCTCCCCCTAACTGACCTTCAGACTGGGCCCCCTTAGCTCATAACAAGGATACAGATATATAGAAACATTGGGGTGTCACCCTGCTATAGTTCCAGGAGTACCCAGGGTACAAATAAACACTCACCCCAAATCTCCCCCTAACTGACCTTCAGACTGGGTCCCCTTAGCTCATAACAAGGTTACAGATATATAGAAACATTGGGGTAACAGTCACCCTGCTATAGTTCCAGGGGAACCCAGGGCACAAATAAGCACTCACCCCAAATCTCCCCCTAACTGACCTTCAGGCTGGTCCCCTTTATCACATATGTTGCCCCCCAAAGTCATCTCAGTGAACCTTGTGCTTGGTTAATACATACACACACATATATATATATAACTTCAGATTGATCTGTCGTTTCTGGTCCATCACACAGAAGCCTCTGAGATATTGGCACATGAATTATATAACATTGATGTTTATTCAGTCCTGTATATCCACATTGATGTTGTGATTGTGAGAAACACACAGTTAGGGACACGTTAGTTCAACTATTTAATGAAATGTATTCAGTGTTTTGCAATTGATAAAATGGGGATATATCGATGACATACACAGACTCTGCCTCTTTCAGATGGGTGTAAGGGTTCAAGTTCAGTATTAAAAATTGTTCCTCATCCCAAATGGTGAAATAATTTCATTTTTCAAACAGTCCCTAGACCCCTTCTACATGGACCTCCTTGAAATACAGAATAGGTCTCACATCTATAGGAACCCCCTTTCCCTTTAAAGTCCGGCTCAGCCGCCCGAGTTGTTTATCCGATCTCTTGCCATAAAATGGCTAATTAATTTTCAAATGGTCGTGTCGAGCTGTGCAATTTGTCAAGCCGAGTTGTTAATAGAATTAAGCTTTTTATCAGTGATTAGCAAAAAGGAGGTATAAAAAAAAAATTAATTATGGAATTGTATGCTGAGTTGGTTCAAAGCCAGGTTTTCGGATTAAATGTTTGATAAGGTTTTCCAAACATATATAAACTGATTAATAAATGGTGTTTACTGTTTGGCTTCTGACAGCTTTCTCTGTATTAGTTTATTGCATGGAGGAATGTGGGAGTGGGAGGTGAATTAGGCAGGTTTTTTTTGTGTTGTTTAATTTCATATTATTAATTTATTTAGTTTAACTTCTCTTCATCAACCTTATCATATACAGTAGGGGGTACATTATCCCTTATAATACATGAGTGATACTCAGAGTTCCCTGTATAACTCAGCCTGCAGCCTTGTGCCTTTATATGGTCACAGAACAACCCCTCAGTGACTTCTAATATCCTTATCATTTACAGTAGGGGGTACATTATCCCTTATAATACATGAGTGATACTCAGAGTTCCCTGTATAACTCAGCCTGCAGCCTTGTGCCTTTATATGGTCACAGAACAACCCCTCAGTGACTTCTAATATCCTTATCATTTACAGTAGGGGGTACATTATCCCTTATAATACATGAGTGATACTCAGAGTTCCCTGTATAACTCAGCCTGCAGCCTTGTGCCTTTATATGGTCACAGAACAACCCCTCAGTGACTTCTAATATCCTTATCATTTACAGTAGGGGGTACATTATCCCTTATAATACATGAGTGATACTCAGAGTTCCCTGTATAACTCAGCCTGCAGCCTTTTGTCTTTATATGGTCACAGAACAACCCCTCAGTGACTTCTAATATCCTTATCATTTACAGTAGGGGGTACATTATCCCCTATAAACACCAATGATCCTGAGAGCTCAAGGCAAATTACCTTTCTACTTTTCCCAAGTGTGTCTGGAAGAGAAACATAGTGTCATTAACTATATTTATTAGAATAATCCTGTTGTTCGTTCAATCCCAGCATGCACCAATTTACATTAGAGAGAATTACAAATTAGTGAGAATAACAACAAACAAATTAATTTAGCAAAAAGAATAAATCCTCACGCACTTTCCAAGGTGTCGGCCAGTTAATAAATGCTACGCTTGGCCTTTAACATCTAAAAATCCTGAAACTTTTTCATGAGTAGGAACGGCAGGGAAGGGATAATGACTGGGTATAATGAGTATAAAACCTCTGTATAACGCTCCTATTCCCTCTGTATTATACGGGATGTTGGGGGAAAAAAACATCTGTTTCCTCACTTCCTAATTAATGAGATTTCCTTGTGGTTATTTTTTTTTTCTAAATCAACAGATTTGTTTGTTTTAATTGAATTCAATGATCAAAGCAGGAACATTCCTACAGGAAACAGAGACAAACGCTGATTATTCATTGGTCATTATCCTCCCCTCGTCTGTTATTGGCTTCGGACTTAACGAATGTTTCCTTATTGCAAATTAAAGTGGCTCGGTCTGGAAGATGCTACAATAAAGGGCCAGTTGTAGCAATTTTTGGTGTTGAGGTGAAAACCTCATTGTAACTGATTTTTTTCTTCGTCGCATGTTTTTAGCATAATTCAATAGAATATTTATAGGGTTATTCCAACCTTTAGCCAATCAGTTCATTAAAACATTAATGGGGGAATAGACCATAAAAACCAGGTGTACTGCCAAACAGAGTCTCAATGTAGGTTGACAATCCACATAGGGGCTACGAAATGGCCAATCACAGCCCTTATTTGGCACCCCAAGAACATTTTACATGTTAGTGTTGCTCCCCAACTCCCTTTACTTCTGAATGTTGCTCGCAGGTTCAAAAGGTTGGGGATCCCTAGATTAGACCAACCTTAACCTGCACTCGAATTGGAGCAAAAAACCAGTGGAAGTGCATCGCATGTAGGACAGAATGCGAAAACAAGCTCCTCCCACAATTATAAGAAACACCCACTAGTATAATAAGCCTTCCCCCGCTTTAGAATATAAATGCATTTTGTTATTTCTATTTTGGTATTTCCTTCTAATGAAGAGTTTGATGGCCGGTATGCACTGATTTTTTATTATTAATTATTATTATTCCTGTATCTCTTTCTAACCCCAATAGTAAAGAAGAAGATTGATTAGAAAGTAATTCACATTCCCTTCCCAAAGGTTGTTATCCACTGTTACTATAGGCACCATCTCTCCCTACTATACCTGCTATCCCACAGTCACACTCCCTTCCCAGAGACTATTATCCACTGTTACTATAGGCACCATCTCTCCCTACTATACCTGCTATCCCACAGTCACAATCCCTTCCCAGAGACTATTATCCACTGTTACTATAGACACCATCTCTCCCTACTATACCTGCTATCCCACAGTCACACTCCCTTCCCAGAGACTATTATCCCACTGTTACTATAGACACCATCTCTCCCTACTATACCTGCTATCCCACAGTCACACTCCCTTCCCAGAGACTATTATCCACTGTTACTATAGACACCATCTCTCCCTACTATACCTGCTATCCCACAGTCACACTCCCTTCCCAGAGACTATTATCCCACTGTTACTATAGACACCATCTCTCCCTACTATACCTGCTATCCCACAGTCACACTCCCTTCCCAGAGACTATTATCCACTGTTACTATAGACACCATCTCTCCCTACTATACCTGCTATCCCACAGTCACACTCCCTTCCCAGAGACTATTATCCCACTGTTACTATAGGCACCATCTCTCCCTACTATACCTGCTATCCCACAGTCACACTCCCTTCCCAGAGACTATTATCCACTGTTACTATAGACACCATCTCTCCCTACTATACCTGCTATCCCACAGTCACACTCCCTTCCCAGAGACTATTATCCCACTGTTACTATAGGCACCATCTCTCCCTACTATACCTGCTATCCCACAGTCACACTCCCTTCCCAGAGACTATTATCCCACTGTTACTATAGACACCATCTCTCCCTACTATACCTGCTATCCCACAGTCACACTCCCTTCCCAGAGACTATTATCCACTGTTACTATAGACACCATCTCTCCCTACTATACCTGCTATCCCACAGTCACACTCCCTTCCCAGAGACTATTATACCACTGTTACTATAGGCACCATATCTCCCTACTATACCTGCTATCCCACAGTCACACTCCCTTCCCAGAGACTATTATCCACTGTTACTATAGACACCATCTCTCCCTACTATACCTGCTATCCCACAGTCACACTCCCTTCCCAGAGACTATTATCCACTGTTACTATAGACACCATCTCTCCCTACTATACTTGCTATCCCACAGTCACACTCCCTTCCCAGAGACTATTATCCACTGTTACTATAGACACCATCTCTCCCTACTATAACTTCTCTATAACCCCAACAGTTGAAGCTGAAGCTGTTTTACTTTCTGCAGCATTAAGAGTTAGGGCGCATGGCATTTTGACCCCATAAAACACTACTCTATATATTACAACATGACAATTCTCATTAGACCAAGACTTATCCTTTTTCTATAAAGCAGCCAGTAATCCCATAACCTGATGTCATTAGCCAAAGCATGCAGTAACGAGTCAAACCCTGAGCTGGCACTTTTGAATGTCTTTAATATGACATTAATAGCAGAGATAACATATTCTCAGTGGAGGCTGCTGGAGCATCACGTTAAGTGGTTAGAGGATTTCAGAACAGATTAGTTCTCGTGGCTCTGTGTGATGTATTTTAGGCTGTATCCATTTGATTTATAGGGCACATTAATTCCCCACAGTATGACCAAAGTCGTATAGGATCCCTGCATTTATGCATGTACCACTGACAAAGCTTGATTAATAGTCTGACTTTAACGGGTGTTAATGCAGGAAACCTATAGCAGCTGTAGGGGCAAGGGTTGATGGTTATGGAGGTGGTATATATTGATTGGAAGGCTGAGGATAGTTCTAATAGCTATATATGTATTTAGTGGAATGGCCAAATCATCCCCAGTGCTCTCGGAACAAGGAAAGGAGAAATTAAATAGTAAATTCTACAGACAGGGGCCTGTTCTGCTTAAATAACTCTCTGTACATGTGACAGTGAAAATACTGTTGCCAGCTCCATCCAGTATATTACTGTGGCACTGCGCTACCTGCCGGATTAATAGGCGCCTGTGCTGCAGTACCAGCGGGTGTCGTGGTTGCTTCTCAGAGTTTATATTTTATCAAGACAACTGAACATGGGAGAGAGATGGGCTGTTGGCTCCTCAGGGGCGGGACAGGGGGACAGGAGTTAAGGCAAGAGTATATCCTGCTGTTATTATAGGTGCCAAACAGTAAGTGATATTACAATCCACAGTCGTCCAATAAACTGTTCCAATATATTTGTCCCTCTGCAGCAACCAATGAGCAACTTGCTGTGATCAGTCTACGAATAGAAATGTCTAATTGGTTGCTATGGGATTCTGCAATCTGTCCCTTCTGTTAGTAAATGAGTCCTACTGTACCCTATTAGGAAATGATAAGACATAGAAAGAAGTGTAGTGTTTGATTAGTAAAGCAGGGTTACATGGAAGGAGCAAAATATCAGTACTTCTCACAGTATTCTCACCACTAGTCGCTATGGTGCATGTGTAGGTGAAAGTACTTTTGTAAATAGCATCAATGTCTAATAAAATAATTGTTCAGGGTGTGTTGTTGACCAATAAGACCTGGGCAAGTCTGAAGCCCCAAATTCAGCACAGTACATAGAAACATCAATAGTCACCAAAAACCTTACCAAGTTCAACATCAGCCCTCATCTGCAGACAAACCAACCACTTGCCAGTATGTATTACCAAGGCTGGGCCAAGTGAAGCCTTTTTATTTTTTTTAGCTTTTTTGAGCTTTTTGCTGTTGATTAGACATCTTAATAACTCAACTAAAGCTCCAGCAGAACCAAGCACAGTGAGGTGGATATTTCTAAAGTGTGACAGTCAGACTGATAGTGATGGGTTGACCTCTCCTAAGTCCTAATCCTAAAAAAGTATTTTTTCATGTGCCCTTCTCAATACTGTCTCTGAAGCCAGTTTAATGCAAGATAAAAGTTACGTTATTGGTTCTCCCAAAATGAACTGCACTCTCTCTCTCTCTCTCTCTCTCTCTCTCTCTCTCTCTCTCTCTCTCTCTCTCTCTCTCTCTCTCTCTCTCTCTCTCTCTCTCTCATTGTGGCCTCTTTTGTATACCACATGTACAACTGGTTGTGTTGGGGCATTAGGACTTCTCCATTCTTCTTATTGTCATTTTAAACACAACCTTATACTGCCTTCCTTCTATTCAATGTTTTTAGGGTGCATCATTTAGATCAGCCCTTCCACCCTTTCTCTATAAATATTTATAGACCTCCCCCTGCTACTTACAATTTTACTGTATATTCCTCTTTGGCTGAATACTGATTGTTCTTCCTTTTCTGCACAGATAATAATCAAAAAATACTAAGTGATTCATTGATGACCTCTCTTGGCCTTCAGCTTCTTCCCATCTACATTTTATTTCCTACTTTGGTCTCCAGGAAAGCACAAAGTCATTAGCATTTATGCTTCATACACATCTTTGATTGATCTTCAGGAAAGCCACCCATATGGAGGTCTTTAAATTGAAACAGTCTTTACCAAATATTGTACCCTTTCCACAGTTTACAGTAATGCCGTTCTTCTTTTAGATCATTACTTTGTCTCCCACTCACCACCTTCTCCAACCATTGTCTTAATTGGGAACTCTCACACTATTGGCTTGTCAGCTCTAGGTTACCTAGTTTCAGTTTCTCTATTGACTCCCATGTGGTCAACTTCTTCAGTAACAAAGTAGATTCCATCTACAAGCAAAGCAATGCCTTAATACTCTATACTGACATGGACATGTAGTTAAGACTACAATAAAGTGAGTGCAAGTCTATCTATATACTGTAGCAAGTCACAAGTAGGAGCCTGGGGCACTAAATCCGTAGACTTCAAAGGAACTATCATGATAATAATTAAATGTTTCTACAGATCAGAAAATGGTTAGTTTACACCAGAGATCTAATTGGTTGATATAAGTTGCTAGGATAACCTGTGCCTAAATAGTTATTAGGCCTCATTAATATGTGACATTTTGTTACATTTGAGTGTTTACGTGACGTGCAATTTCTTCTAATATCCAGGATTATTTATCTACAAGATCTCAGATGCAGAGAGGAAATGCAAAGGTCAATCAATGATTCATGATCCTATTACTAAGCTATTTTTTGCCAAGATTAAAAGATTTACCTCGAAAGCACAAGCCGGGTTTTCCCTGATCAGAGCAGATTCCATAGACCTCAGACAAGAGGTCGGCCCCTCACATGCTCATTGCAGGAATAGAGATTTTCTTACAACTGGTGAATAGTAATGTAAACTTTCTTATAACGTTATTGTCATGGAATGTCAGGAACTGGAGATCACTTGAGGCAAAAGACAAAATTTATTTGACACAAGCTCCATGGATTCTGAACTCACAAAGAATCAGAGCCCAGAACAAAGGCATCACAGAGTTCTTAAAAACAAAGAACTGCTCTTACAGCCAAGCAGGTGGCTCTGCCCTCAAGGCCAGGATACTAGTGACCAAGGATATTTTGAGAACAGAACCCATCCAAGTCAGGTTTTTATAAACTTGTAATAAGGCAGTTACCCAGTTGGAAAACATAGAGATGTCACTCCACAGAACAGAAAAACAAAGAACTGCACTTACAGCAAAACAGGTTGCTCTGCCCTTAAGGCCAGGATACTAGTGACCAAGGATAGTTTGAGAACACAACCCATCCAAGTCAGGTTTTTATAGACTTGTAATAAGGGAGTTACTCAGTTGGAAAACAGTGAGACATCACTTCACAGCACAGAAAATCAAAGAACTGCTCTTACAGCCAAGCAGGTGGATCTGGCCTTAAGGCCAGGATACTAGTGGCCAAGGATAGTCTGAGAACAGAAACCATTAAGGTCCAGTGTTTATAGACTTGTAATGAGGGAGTAACCCATTTGGAAAACATAGAGATATCGCTCCACAGCAAAGAAAAACAAAGAAATGCTCTTACTGCCAAGCAGGTGGATCTGGCCTCAAGCCAGGTTACTAGTGACCAAGGATAGTTTGAAAATAGAACCCATCCAAGTCAGGTTTTTATAGACTTATAAGAAAGAATTTACCAGCTTGAAAACATAGAGATATTGCTTCACAGCACAGAAAAACAAAGAGCTGCTCTTACAGCCAAGCAGGTGGATCTGGCGTCAAGGCCAGGATACTAGTGACCAAGGCCAACTTGAGAACAGAATCCATCCAAGTCAGGGGAGTTCATTGGGGGATCTGTATACATATAATTTTATTCTCTTTCAATAGTATATATATTTTTCCTTCTCTAGTGGGGTTAAATGGCTAACGAGCAAACCATCAAAGATTGTATTAACTCCATCCATCTCTCCATCTTAAAACATTGGACTAGTTTGGATATTTTAAAATAATCTATGGTATAGTCAGTGCTCCATCTGTATATTTGGGATTGTTGTGCCTGTTTAAATGGTGGTGGCAATCCTATATTACACTACATCTACATCAGTTGGTGCATAGGGCTTCTCTGCTGCTGTTGACCATGGTCACCTGCTATCCCTCCTTATTTCTTCCTTGTTCCTAGCCATTCCTTCTACATGGATATAGTGTGTATGGATCCTGCACCCTGGGACAACACCCTGCACATGTGCTACTACTGAACACAGAGGATAATTTCGGGTAACCTGGTAGCACTGACACTTCTCTTTCTGCATAGAATTATCAGTCAGTCCCAGTGCAAACCAATAAATTCAGGCTAATCCCATATTAACTATCATAAAACCTTAATATTCTGAAATATTATAATTAACCAGAATAAAAAAATCTAGATACACTAACTCATCGCCTGGCGCATTGAGGTCATTTACAAAATAAAACAATATAAATGTGGGCTATGGGAATCCTAGTCTCCCTTAATTGCAGTCAAGTCTATTAAGCTTTAGTAAGACCAGCATTCCATAATTAGCACAAGGACAGGACATAATTAGTATCTGGCCCAGAAGAACGTTCCCCGTGTTGCTAACGCATCATGTCACAGAATGACATCACATTGTCCGAGCCGCCAATCACTCAACTGTCAGGACACAGAGATAAAAGAAGGAATTTAAAGAAAGGGACAAGAGTTTGGGCCGGAGTTGGAGAATAAAATGACACATAGTTCAGGCTTCCCGTCCTCATTACAGGCATTAATAAATGAGCCGCCGGCGAGAAGGGAAAAAAAAATCACCATTTTCTGCGAATGATACAGTATATTGACTGATCAGCAGGTAATTAATATAACTGCTCCTGACACCACCCAGGGAGCTGATTAGCTGTGACAGTCAGGTGATTGTTGGCTCTCATGGGGCAGTCCATAAAAATAAAAGTTCCTTCTCGTTCCTACTGAAGTCTCACCCGTCATCTCAAAATGTGCCTCTTCATTCAGGATGTCTATTGATAATAATGTGGGACCAGGTATCACACACACATATATGTCTATTGCCCCCAGGGTTTTATTCCTTACATTGGCTGTTTCCATGGTTTGGGCCCCTGGCTCTAGTGAAACCTTAAGGTACAATGGTGCTTCATACTTTGTCATTCCAGTTTTAGCTCCATAATGCCCCATGCGCAGAACCAGGTCCATACAGAATGGGGTTTCCTAGATGGGAAGAACCTGAATGCACAGAGCCTTGCCCTCAACCCAATGGAACCCCTGTGGGATAAATTAGAACCCCTAACTGTGAGCCTGATAACATCAGTGCCCAATGTCATGAATGTTCTTGTTGCTGAATGGAAGCAACTCCCAGCAACAACTCCCAGCAACAATGTTCCAACATCTAGTGGACCCTTCCCAGAAGAGAAGGGGCAGTTATAGCAGTAAAGGGAGAAGCAACAAAACTGAAGCCCAACTGTGAGCCTGATCTCCAACATCAGTGCCAAACCTCACTAATAGCGATGGGCGGATTTGGGATGTTTTGCTTTGTCGAAAATTTTTCGAATTTCCCGCAAAATTCGTGAAAAGGCAAAAAATACGCAAAACTGCACCAGCGTCTTGTTTCGGATGCTGGCATCCACTTTTGATGCTGGCGCACATTCGCAGCAAAAAAACAGAATCTGG
This sequence comes from Xenopus laevis, assembly GCF_017654675.1. Lineage (NCBI taxonomy): Eukaryota > Metazoa > Chordata > Amphibia > Anura > Pipidae > Xenopus > Xenopus laevis. The sequence continues at coordinate 4,179,724 of NC_054373.1, forward strand.
CGTCCAATTTTTTTCACCGCGCTGATTTTTTGCGAATTTATTCGCCGGTGGCGAATCATGGGAATTCGCAGCGAATTCGCACCTGGCGAATAAATTCGCCCATCACTACTCACCAATGTTCTAGTTGCTGAATGGAAGCAACTCCCCGAACAACACCCAGCAACAATGTTCCAACATCTAGTGGAATCTTCCCAGAAGAGTAGGGGCAGCAATGGGAGGAGCAATCCAACTGAACCCCAGTAGACTGAACTGGAACCCCAACTGTGAGCCTGATCCCCAACATCAGTGCCCAACCTCACTAATGTTCTTGTTGCTGAATGGAAGCAACTCCCAGCAACAATGTTCCAACATCTAGTGGGACCTTCCCAGAAGACTAAGGGCAATTATAGAATTATAGAATTAATACATACCTTTACATAGAATATATATTTTTCATGAACGCCCATATTTTGTTTCCTGCTCTGTGCTAACGAGAAGGTGCGTTCCATAAAAGAACCAGTTAATTAACAGAATACATATCTAATTAAAAGCAAAGTTCCAGCATATAATGTGCTAATGAGTCACTGTGAAACTACTGAAATTAAAAAGCCAGTCCTGTAAAACTCAATGGGGGAATCATTTTATGTTCATCTTTGCATCAAGGTTTCTTAACGTCAGCAGAACAGATCAGCCGCTGCCAGAAAAACAATGTCATAAATATATATATATATATAGTAACGCTTGTGTAATAGTCACTCTGGGCAGTTAATAAGCACTCACCCAAATCTAGCCCTAATTGGCCTTCGGACTGGGCCCCCTTAGCTCATAACAAGGTTACAGATATATAGAAACATTGGGGTAACAGTCACCCTGCTATAGTTCCAGGGGTACCCAGGGCACAAATAATCACTCACCCCAAATCTCCCCCTAACTGACCTTCAGGCTAGGCCCCCTTAGCTCAAAACAAGGTTACAGATATATAGAAACATTGGGGTGTCACCCTGCTATAGTTCCAGGGGTACCCAGGGTACAAATAAGCACTCTCCCCAAATCTCCCCCTAACTGACCTTCAGACTGGGCCCCCTTAGCTCATAACAAGGTTACAGATATATAGAAACATTGGGGTTACAGTCACCCTGCTATAGTTCCAGGGGTACCCAGGGTACAAATAAACACTCACCTCAAATCTCCCACTAACTGACCTTCAGACTGGGCCCCCTTAGCTCATAACAAGGTTACAGATATATAGAAACATTGGGGTAACAGTCACCCTGCTATAGTTCCAGGGGTACCCAGGACACAAATAAGCATTCACCCCAAATCTCCCCCTAACTGACCTTCAGACTGGGCCCCCTTAGCTCAAAACAAGGTTACAGATATATAGAAACATTGGGGTGTCACCCTGCTATAGTTCCAGGGGTACCCAGGGTACAAATAAGCACTCACCCCAAATCTCCCCCTAACTGACCTTCAGACTGGGCCCCCTTAGCTCATAACAAGGTTACAGATATATAGAAACATTGGGGTTACAGTCACCCTGCTATAGTTCCAGGGGTACCCAGGACACAAATAAGCATTCACCCCAAATCTCCCCCTAACTGACCTTCAGACTGGGCCCCCTTAGCTCAAAACAAGGTTACAGATATATAGAAACATTGGGGTGTCACCCTGCTATAGTTCCAGGGGTACCCAGGGTACAAATAAGCACTCACCCCAAATCTCCCCCTAACTGACCTTCAGACTGGGCCCCCTTAGCTCATAACAAGGTTACAGATATATAGAAACATTGGGGTAACAGTCACCCTGCTATAGTTCCAGGGGTACCCAGGGTACAAATAAACACTACCCCAAATCTCCCCATAACTGAATTTCAGGCTGGGCCCCCTTAGCTCGAGAGCAGCTTAAACTTGAAAGCTTAGGTCTATTCTCCTTGTCTTTCTCCCACGGAAAATTATCTGTTGAGTTCAATCACCCCAAAATGCAGTGCTGGGAAAGAAGATTTAGCAGTTATTATGTTTGTGTCCCATGAGCTGATTGGCTGGAGAGTTACAGCCAGAGTGACACAATAAGGGCAGCTAATTACATTTCTTATGCCACAAATTTCCCTTTTAAACAGAGATGCACCGGTAATTACACATGAGGGTTACTTCAAGCCCCTTTAAAAAAAAAGAAACACATGATGAGGTTTTGTTTTTCCCTTATCTCATTAGCTGAGTTAATTACACCTATCACATCACAGTACCAGAAGCATGGTGCATATTGAGTATATCATTTTAAAGCCTCAGCTAATTAAGGCTCTGTGACAATGATGGAATATCTTCATGGCTATGAGCTGTTCTGTAGGGCAGGCCATGTCAGTCAATACAATTATAGGCACCATACCCTGGGGGCCAGTTCAAACTGTCAGCACAGTGCCTGGAAGACTTGTATCACCTCTTCCCTTAATGTATGTCGCAAGGCATTTTTAGCTAAGGGTCCTCCATTTCTGGGACATGATGGCAGCTTACAGGGGAAGTATCAGGGAGTCTGTGACTCAAGCAGTGGGTGGGACTATAATAGTTTGATGGCATTTTATAGGGGGAGGGACAGGAGTCTGTTACTCAAGGAGTGGGTGTGACTGTATTAATTCCAGCTGATGTCAGTTTACAGGGGAGGTACATGGAGTCTGACTCAAGCAGTAGGTGGGACTAGAACACTCTGGGTGGGACTAGAACACTCTGATGACAGTTTACAGGGGAGGTACATGGAGTCTGTGACTCAAGCAGTGGGTGGGACTATAACAGTTTGATGGCATTTTATAGGGGAAGGGACAGGAGTCTGTGATTTAAGGAGTGGGTGTGACTAGAATAATTCCATCTGATGACAGTTTACAGGGGAGGTACATGAGGTCTGACTCAAGCAGTGGGTGGGACTAGAACACTCTGATTACAGTTTACAGGGGAGGGGCTTGGAGTCTGTGACTCAAGCAGGGGGTGTGACTAGAATACTCTAATGGCAGCTTACAGAGGAAGGGGCAGCAATAGATTAAAACACTGTAGTAGCAATGTATAGGGCAGATGAAGATGAGGGACAAAAAGAAACCTAAATGAGTTTGAATTTCTACCTAAAGCTGAACTGACAGAACTGATTCTATAAAATATTCTACACCTTTAAGTTTTTAGTTGTTATTTTCCCATCCCGTACAGATTGGCTTTGACTTCCAAATCTCAGATGCAAATTTCCCAGGAGTACATAATTGACGCCGGATTTAAATGCGATCCTGATTCAGGCTGTAACGTATGCGACGGATGCACAATCTGCATTTCAAATGACATCAAAGCGCCTGTACCGAGCGCCTGTAGAAATCAGGCCTTATATCCATATGGCAACTTCTACCCCTGAGACTTGGATCACGAGAAGGAAATATGAATGATGAGCTCGTATGGATTGGCTGCATTCAGGACTATCCCACACTGACCTGCAGAGGCCACCGTACATGTCCCAGCATGCCCCTGCAGATATTAACGATACTATTGCCTGTGTGTGTGCTCCTGGATCTGATACAATCACTCTGTAGTCACTAATAAGGTTCATCTCCAATTGAGAGACGGGGGAGGGGGGGTTGCCTCCAGATCTCCCTCCTGGGTGCCAATTAGGCAACTGCGTGCATGGCTAATATAAAGGAACGGAACAGGTGTGGGTGCTGTCGCCCATCTTGCCAACGCTGCACTTCTATGAAAGCTTTGAATTGTACATGAAGGTGTTGGAGGAATTCCGACTTATTCAGGGAATATTAGTGGCTCTAAAGAACGCAGAGCTCCCACTAATCCTCAGTGACCCACTTTAAAAAGTTTGGAGTCACGTTCTGATGTGGCCAAGTCTCTCTCTTCTATATCTGCAGAGCAGGCAGTAACCCTTCCAACAGCAGCACAAGAAAGAGCTCTGTCTGTTGGTATAGGTACTTCTAGTTTTGTGTTTCATCACTTGCTAAAAGAGCATCCGACCCTTTCTTGGAACCGTCTAATGTATCTTCCATTACTAGCACTTTAGGAAGACTGTGAAAAAATACTTTCCCCGTGTAATTCATAATAACATATATCGGGATATAGAAATCTTGTACTTCCCTTTACATATACAATAAGATCATATTTCCTTAAAACTGCATGCAGTCACATGACGAGTGCACAATGGGACTGATTGACAGTTGTCATGTGATGGCACTATGGGACTGACAGTTGCACTATGCAATTGTATAATGAGACTTAAGCTGGCCATAGATGTAAAGATTTTTAAAAGATCGAATCGTTATCGTGAGACCACGATTATCTCGAAATGATCGTTTAAATGTACGATGTGTCCATCAACTAAAAAAGACCATTTCAGGCGATATTGGCAGCAAAACTGAAGGGTAGCTGCCTGCTTGGCCCAGCAAACATAGACAGATTGCACTGGGAACGATAAAGATTTTTAAACCTGGCCGATAAATTTTCTGACAGATGTCGGCCGAAAAAACGTAAGATGTATGATCGTACGAATCCCACTAACCGCGCAATAATTTGACGGATTGGTTGGACTGCACTAAAATCGGTCGTTCACCAAAGAAGAATCGTCGCGTCTATGGGGACCTTATTGTTGCACAATTTGAAAAACAGTGGCATTTGAGACTGACAGTTGCACAAGGAGACAAAATTAAACTTACAGTTCCACCATGTGATTCAGAATAAAACTGACAGTTGCCCCATATTATAAGATTATGTATTAGGATTGACAGTTGCATCATGCGAATGTCCAATTGGACTGACAGTCCATCATGTGATTAGACAATGGGGCTGCCAGTTGCACCATGTGATTGGATAGTGGGAATGACAGTTGCACCCTGTGATTGCACAATGAGACTGACAGTTTCACCATGAGTTTTAGAATGAGATTGACAGTTGCACCCTGGGATTGCAGAAAATGACTCATAGCTGATGAACCGACTGTTGGTCTCATTGTCCAATCACATGATGTAACTGTTAGGCACCGGGAATCAGTTCAACTAGCTGCTAAAAGGTTATATGTCCCATCACTTAAATTAATGCACTGGGATTTGGGGTTTATGTGCCTGGCTTGTGGGGGGGGAGAGTAAAATAACACTAAGCACCGGAAACTGTAAAATGAATGTGGTGCAACTGTCAGGGTTTCCACGTCAGATCTAGAGTGCTAACTGGTTGCTATGCTTATTGACCCTAGCAACGAGGCACATGTTGACCCGACAAAAAGAGAAATGGGAAAGAAATAGAAAAATCTGTTTTCTCAGAGTCTCCTAGCAACCAGATCATTTTGGGAAGAGGAGTAATTACAGGGCAACCTACATCGTTTCCTTCTGCAGCCTTGTATAAGGTCATTTGAAGCTGAACTTCCCCTTTAAATGACAAATAAGCCCATTGAACTGCTTGAACCTGTTCCCTGTACTACTGTGCAAGGGGCACAGGAGCTTGCACTCTAACGACTGATTTCTAAGATTTAGATCATTATGTGGTGAATAAATGCAGTGTTGGCACAGAGCCAGCGCCACTCCCCAGGCAGCCGAGACGAGCTAATTAGGAAATGAAATATTAGTTAAGTCGCTCTCAATTAAGACTGGGATAACGTTTTCTTCTGCCGGGGCTGTGCCGTCTTATCCCCATATAAATGCCATCTGCTTCCACTGCCGGAGGAGCCGCAATGGCAGACATATTGGAGTTGTAGTTCCGCAACATACTAACTATTGCCACTATAATATGCAAATAATCTCCCTGCCCCCCTCCTCAGGTTTCATGCACCTGTCAACAAAAGGCATTGGCTGCTGACATCTTCTGTCCAGAGAGACCAATCAGATCGCAAGAAATTGCACAAATTAGGCTGTACATTGCGGCATGGGTGCCTGCTCCCCTCTACATCATACAGACCCCATGAAATAAACAAGATTTGCCAAGGTGCAGCAACCCATAGCAACCAATACGATCCTGCTACGATCAGTAACTGTGCACCTTTTATTCATTTCAACTGTATTTCTAATCCTTTCAAAGGGGAAATAACCCCAATCATAAAAAGTTCCCTAATGACAGAAGGTGTCAACCTCAGCAGCATTCCCCAATGCATTAAAGAGGTAGTTCACCTTTAAATTAACTTTGAGTATGATGTAGAGACAATTCTGAGACAATTTGCAATTGGTATAATTTTTTTATTATTTGTGTTTTATGAGTTATTTAGCTTTTTATTCAGCAGCTCTCCAGTTTGCAATTTCAGCCATCTGGTTGCTAAGGTCCAAATTCCCCTAGCAACCATGCACTGATTTAAATAAGAGACTGGAATATGAATAGGAGAGGCCTGAATAGAAAGACGAGTAAAAAAAAATTAGCAATAACAATACATTTGTAGCCTTACAGAGCATTTGTTTTTTATAGATGGGTCAGTGACCCCCATTTGAAATCTGGAAGAAGTCAGAAGAAAAAGGCAAATAATTCAAAATTATAAAAATGAAAAAAGAAGACCAATTGAAAACTTGCTTAGAATTTGGCCCTTCTATAAAACACTAAGGGGCCAATTCATTAACTTCGAGTGAAGAAATAGAAGAAAAAAAACTTCGAATTTCTAAGTGTTTTTTTTGGCTACTTCGACCATCGAATGGGCTACTTCGACCTTCGACTACGACTTCGACTTTGAATCGAAGGATTCGAACTAAAAATCGTTTGACTATTCGACCATTCGATAGTCGAAGTACTGTCTCTTTAAGAAAAAACTTCTACCCCCTAGTTCGCCACCTAAAAGCTACCGAACCCAATGTTAGCCTATGTTACCCAATCGTTGGATTAAAATCCTTCAAATCTTTCGATCCAAAGGATTTAATCGTTAGATTGAACGATTATTCCTTCGATCGAAGTATTTCCGCAAATCCTTCGACTTCGATATTCGAAGTCGAAGGATTTTCATTCCCCAATCGAATATTGAGGGTTAATTAACCCTCGATATTCGACCCTTGATGAATTTGCCCCTAACAGTTAACTTAAAAGTGAACCACACCTATGTCAATGTTTGAGTTGCAGTATTAATCAAATTCTGCACTGCTGGTTCTGACTCCAGACACAATGTAGCAGAGATCAGTTCTCTTCCAACCGAGACTGCGGCTCCTATCGTGCTCACAGGCCTGTGAATCACGTTTGCTACAGTTACAGTCAGAACCAGCAGTGCAGAGAATATAAAGAGCTCTCTTTCAGAGACAATATGAAATAAATAAATGAGATCTCCTTGGTGAAAATAAGAAGAATATGTGGTTGACGTAAGGAAGGAAAGAAGCAGAAAAAGGTCACAATGAGCTGCAAATCTCCATGACCGGCTGCTTCCGCCACACGGGGCCGAAAAGGAAAAACACAGAACAGGTCAAGATGTGAAGGCAATTTGTAATGTCACTGCACTGCCTGAGCGACTGCCTCCTCGCCCGTGTGCCGCAGGTACAGAACATGACACACGAGGGTCGGACAAAGGTTTAAGCCATTGCTAAGCAACACACAACAGGGGCCGCCATTGTCTTGTTCCAATGCCATAGAATCATATGAAAAAACATCTCAGGGATTGTTTTTTGACATTCATTGAGGCTCCGCCCCCACCGAGGAGATGCAGTTCATAAAACTCACAGATGAGGCCACGGATCTGTCAACAGGAATTTCGTTTAACTTGAGTCGTGTCTAGATAATAATAATAATGTAAGTGCAGCTGCTGCCTATCCGGTGGCTGGAGAGTAACCTGGTGTATCACTATGGGGTAAGTCTGGTTACATGTGGGAAAGAGAATAAAGAAACTATTATTATTAAATAAAGATAAAGAAAATATTACTGCATTATGAAATAGGTGGGTGGGTCTTGTTTTTTTAAAGACCTGAAAAGGGGCAGGTCTTACCATTAAGGGGGAGGGGTTTGGGTCAGTATATGGTCAAGGTTGTCCAACCTGCAGAATTCCACCTTAAGGTGCTGCCATTCTGATTTTTCAAGAAAACAGGTGGACCCTGCCAACAAGCAATATGGGGACCCAACGAAAAACAAAATGTGCATACATAGTCATGCCCCTGATCTGCCTGGCCACACCCATTATGCTTAAATCTTGTCTTCAATCTAACCAAAAACTTCTCGCTTGCTCTTTTGTATCTCTTGGGGGCCACCCTCTGCCATGGGGACCTTGACTGGATTACCCCTTGCACATTGGCCCTGTTTGAGATATTTAAGTGTCAGGTTTTTGTGGTATTCAAGCTGCTGTTAGGTCACTAGGGCTTAATTACCCTGGCAACCAGGCAGCAGATTGGGAGTTACAGCTGAAGCAGAGGTAGGGCTAATGGTGACCATACATGATATTATCTGCTCGTTTGGTAAGGTTACCAAACAAGCGGATATTAACCTGATATGCCCACCAAAGGCAGAGCAATATCGGGGTCATCCCGAGGGCCAAACAATGGGATTATAACAAAGGAAATGTACATGGTTGGACTGGGCCAGCGGAACACCAGGAATAAACCCAGTGGGCCCCAGATCTTTTGGGATCAGACCCCCTTCTCCTCTTCTTCCTTTCTGAACCTGATAGCGTCCCTAATGCGATGGATAAGGGTATAAAGGTACTCACGTGTGTGTGTGGGGGGGGGGGGCTAGGAGAGAGAAGACATTGTGGTGGGGGGCCCAGGGGATGGGGTGAGGGCCCTGGGCCCCCCAGCCCGACGCTGGAAATGGGCCCCAATGGGTCACAGAACTACATCAACTTGAAAATGCAGTCCTTGATCACAGGAAAAATCAAACCTAACGGATCAATAGGACAATTTTTGGCCAGATATCAATCGGGGAGACCCGTTGGAAGCCCCCCACACGAGCAGATAAACTACTAAATTGGTCTAAAGGAACGATATCGGCAGCTTTAATCTGCCCTTGAATGGCTACCCTAACATGATGGAGGGACACATAGGGTACAGCGAGATATTGGGGATATCTCTGGCTTGTAGCAAATGTGTTGGGGTCGGTGTGGAGGAGTTTGGGCAGATCAGAGACCGGGCTGGGCAGGTTGGCACAAGGGACCCCATAGTTCATTGTAAAAACTCTGGGTTATAAGATAAATAGGGATGCAACAATCCACTATTTTGGATCCGGCCAGACCCCCAAATCCTCTGCGAAAGATTAGACTAAATACCGAACCAAATCCAAATCCTAATTTGCATTTGCAAATTAGAGGTGGGATGGGGACAAAGTTTTTTACTTCCGTGTTTTGTGCCAAAAATTCACACAATTTCCTGCATATGCAAATTAGGATTCGGTTTCGGTTCAACTGGGCAGAAGAATTCGACCGGATGCTGCTGGAAAAAGCCAAATCCTGGGCAAATCCCGAACCGAATCCAGGATTCGGTGCATCCCTAAACATAAACAACCTGAACCGTAATGGTGCATGTGTTTTGCCGTTGCCGGATGAAGACCAGAACTTCCCCCAAAATGACATTCCTTTCACCTATTTTATTTCCATGATGGTAATACCTTTATTGCTTCAGCATAATCATTGCAGCTCTTACTCCATTACTCTCCTCCCTGGAATCCCATAAATATATATATATATATATCTCCTGTATATAAGAACCCGGTGTCCTTGGAATGATCCCTGCAGCCTGCCGATGTGAGCAGATATTTAATGAATTCTCTCTTTAGGAGGCAGCCACCCAAAGACAAACATATGGAGAGCGCTCACTCCTGCAGGCTTATGGGGGGGGGGGGGTGTATACGGATTCATATTTTCTAGGTTGGAGCAGGAATATTCAGCTGTAACTCTGTCTCTGGTTTTACTCAGCCCTGTGGCCCTCAGGGGCCAGAGGAAGGAAAACATAATTGCTCTTGATATCCTGCATGCGGTGTTGTTATACATGGTGCAACTAACTGGAGGGCATCATCCAAGGGATTCCTTTTGGTTATGGGCACTAAATGCCACATCAATGGGGAGGAGCCATTCATTTAGAGCTGCACCCCTGCCCAATAACTCCCAGCTGTTCCTGCTGAATTGTGCTTAGTAAAGAGGAGCATCTAAACCCCCTGCACTTTCCCAAGCTAAATACAGAGCTCAGCAGGTCGAGTTTGCAAAGTTCTATTTAAATTTCCCCAAATGCATTTAAATATCCATAATACAATTACCTTCTAATTCCCGACAAAAACACAACAACAACAAAAGGAGTCTGGCAGCTCCCACGCATCAGATTTATCCAAATGAAACAATAGGGCCAAAATGGTTATTAAACCTTCTTTACGGTTTTGTTTTTTCAGTTTTATTTCGTTACAGGAGCGCCCGCCGCTGCAATTCCCTCCCCTCGGTAAATAAACCGATGATTAATTGCTTTTTCTCTTTTGGTGCCAAATAAATCAGAAGAGGGGGGGGGAGAACCTGCAAAAAGGTAAATATGTTGTGAACTGCTGTTAAAGCTGCCTGATTCTCTCATTAAAGAGTCTGTTACCTGTAAGAATCCAATATAACACATTTTGCCTTTTTATAAACAGTGCAGAGCCCCTGAGCAATGATATTTACATTGTGACCTTCCCTAGGAGGAATGACTCAGGGGAAAGATGATAAAGATTCATGTGCTACAGCTAATGAGAGAGTGAGGGGGAGTGTCCTGTGAGGTAACCAGGAAGTACTTACAGCTAATGAGAGAGTGAGGGGGAGTGTCCTATGAGGTAACCAGGAAGTACTTACAGCTAATGAGAGAGTGAGGGGGAGTGTCCTGTGAGGTAACCAGGAAGTACTTACAGCTAATGAGAGAGTGAGGAGGAGTGTCCTGTGAGGTAACCAGGAAGTACTTACAGCTAATGAGAGAGTGAGGGGGGAGTGTCCTATGAGGTAACCAGGAAGTACTTACAGCTAATGAGAGAGTGAGGGGGGAGTGTCCTGTGAGGTAACCAGGAAGTACTTACAGCTAATGAGAGAGTGAGGGGGGAGTGTTCTGTGAGGTAAACAGGAAGTACTTACAGCTAATGAGAGAGAGTGAGGGGGAGTGTCCTGTGAGGTAACCAGGAAGTACTTACAGCTAATGAGAGAGTGAGGGGGAGTGTCCTGTGAGGTAACCAGGAAGTACTTACAGCTAATGAGAGAGTGAGGGGGAGTGTCCTGTGAGGTAACCAGGAAGTACTTACAGCTAATGAGAGAGTGAGGGGGAGTGTCCTGTGAGGTAACCAGGAAGTACTTACAGCTAATGAGAGAGTGAGGGGGAGTGTCCTGTGAGGTAACCAGGAAGTACTTACAGCTAATGAGAGAGTGAGGGGGAGTGTTCTGTGAGGTAACCAGGAAGTACTTACAGCTAATGAGAGAGTGAGGGGGGAGTGTCCTGTGAGGTAACCAGGAAGTACTAACAGCTAATGAGAGAGTGAGGGGGGAGTGTTCTGTGAGGTAAACAGGAAGTACTTACAGCTAATGAGAGAGAGTGAGGGGGAGTGTCCTGTGAGGTAACCAGGAAGTACTTACAGCTAATGAGAGAGTGAGGGGGAGTGTCCTGTGAGGTAACCAGGAAGTACTTACAGCTAATGAGAGAGTGAGGGGGAGTGTCCTGTGAGGTAACAGGACGTACTTACAGCTAATGAGAGAGTGAGGGGGAGTGTCCTGTGAGGTAACAGGAAGTACTTACAGCTAATGAGAGAGTGAGGGGGAGTGTCCTGTGAGGTAACCAGGAAGTACTTACAGCTAATGAGAGAGTGAGGAGGAGTGTCCTGTGAGGTAACCAGGAAGTACTTACAGCTAATGAGAGAGTGAGGGGGGAGTGTCCTATGAGGTAACCAGGAAGTACTTACAGCTAATGAGAGAGTGAGGGGGGAGTGTCCTGTGAGGTAACCAGGAAGTACTTACAGCTAATGAGAGAGTGAGGGGGGAGTGTTCTGTGAGGTAAACAGGAAGTACTTACAGCTAATGAGAGAGAGTGAGGGGGAGTGTCCTGTGAGGTAACCAGGAAGTACTTACAGCTAATGAGAGAGTGAGGGGGAGTGTCCTGTGAGGTAACCAGGAAGTACTTACAGCTAATGAGAGAGTGAGGGGGAGTGTCCTGTGAGGTAACCAGGAAGTACTTACAGCTAATGAGAGAGTGAGGGGGAGTGTCCTGTGAGGTAACCAGGAAGTACTTACAGCTAATGAGAGAGTGAGGGGGAGTGTCCTGTGAGGTAACCAGGAAGTACTTACAGCTAATGAGAGAGTGAGGGGGAGTGTTCTGTGAGGTAACCAGGAAGTACTTACAGCTAATGAGAGAGTGAGGGGGGAGTGTCCTGTGAGGTAACCAGGAAGTACTAACAGCTAATGAGAGAGTGAGGGGGGAGTGTTCTGTGAGGTAAACAGGAAGTACTTACAGCTAATGAGAGAGAGTGAGGGGGAGTGTCCTGTGAGGTAACCAGGAAGTACTTACAGCTAATGAGAGAGTGAGGGGGAGTGTCCTGTGAGGTAACCAGGAAGTACTTACAGCTAATGAGAGAGTGAGGGGGAGTGTCCTGTGAGGTAACAGGACGTACTTACAGCTAATGAGAGAGTGAGGGGGAGTGTCCTGTGAGGTAACAGGAAGTACTTACAGCTAATGAGAGAGTGAGGGGGAGTGTCCTGTGAGGTAACCAGGAAGTACTTACAGCTAATGAGAGAGTGAGGGGGGAGTGTTCTGTGAGGTAAACAGGAAGTACTTACAGCTAATGAGAGAGTGAGGGGGAGTATCCTGTGAGGTAACAGGAAGTACTTACAGCTAATGAGAGAGTGAGGGAAAGCTAGAATCTCAGCTGCCATAAAGCAGGACAGGACTGCTGCTTGGGGATCAAATAGGATTGGAAGACAGCAATAATCTTTCACAGTAACCTATGAGAATGATTAAGACGAGAAAGCTAAGCAAGAGCAGAAGAAACCAAACCACTGCAGATGTAATGTTCTAGTCCAGTTGCCTGTGCCTTTGCAGTGATACCAGGAATAGGATGATTAATATGAATGGTTTGTGGGTGCTGGGGAAGGTGTTATTCTGCTACACAGCAAATAGATTTCCCATCAGAGATAACACAAGGCATATTGTTACACCGCAGATTCTTCTGTCAACATAAAAAAACCCAGAGAAGAAAGAGGAGAAAATGTCTAATCAAGATTCTTCTACAATTATCACCACGGGGGGATCGCAGGCCGTTCTTTATTCTCGGGCAGAAGATTGCCTGCCTGTCCTAGCCGCTGCTTTGTGACAAAACCTATTTATTTTGCCCCGTAAAGCGGGACCGGGGGCCATAATTTTGGGAAATGGAAGGGGATTTTTATTCTTAAGAAGAGCAGTGAATTTGTGGTGAAGTCAATAGAAGAAATGAAGAGGATGAAAGATTCAGATCTCCCCGGAGCAGAGAGAACGACACGATGGATGAAGGAATTTAATTGGTCCTTCCTTCCAATGCCACTCGTCTTGTTGGTGGGCAGAATGAGACCTTGGCAGGCTGGTACCATGTACGGTAAATTCCTGTGTGTACCATGCTACAAACATATACTATATATATAAATATATTTATATAAGGATAATGTGTTTGTGCATATAAGTCAGAGCTGCCATTGTGTAGTTCCCAGACAGTGAGCCCATGGGTTGGGGCAATGCAAATTAAGGGGTATTTTACCTTTATGGTCAACCAGGATAAGATTTCTGGGTCGATGCCAAAAAAAACCAGTGGGTGACGTGTCTGTAAAAAAGTGAAGGTGTCCCCAAAAACGTAAGCTATCCCCACCAATTCAAGCAACATGACCTCACAATTTTAAAGGACCATGGAATTAATAATGCATATCAAGATACACTGCCATAAAGCAGGTGTCCCCAACCACCGAGCCATGGCCCAGAACTGGGCAGCGGACAGTCCTGAACTGGGCCCATGAACAATGAACGCGGTGTATCGAATTTGACGCCGGTACGCCCAAATTGGATGCCGACCCCTCCGACCCCCTCTGACAACCTCCTGATCCCCTCTGACCCTCTCCTAACCCCCTCCGATCCCTCCCGACCCTTCCTGACCCCTCCCCGACCCCTTCCGACCCCTTCCCACCCCCTCCGACACCTCCCGACCGCCTCCAACCCCTAAAGACCCCCTCCCCGAGCCCTCCCGACCCCCCCGGTCCTTGGAACAAAAAATTGGCTCTTTTTTGGTCCTCTGGCCAGTTTGGGGACCCCTGCCATAAAGCATTCTATGATACTGTGGCCCCAGCAAGATAGACCTCTTTCCCTCTTCTCCAACCTCTTTGTCTCTTACAGAGGTCTCATTCTCAATTGCTTTATCTCAACTCCAACCATTGCCTGTGGATCTGATACATTTATGGCTAAGGGGTCCTAACCAAATTCTGCCCCATAAAGGGGCCCATACGTACACATATATACACCTTGAAAATATTGTTACACAGTTGAATTTGATCTTTGTATTGTTATTTATCTCACCACTCTTATTTTGGGGTTCAAATATCATATGAAATGCTTCATCTTTTTCCGAACCAGAGGCTCCTCCTGAGAGCAGTAATAACAGAAACTAAGAGGATTAGTGACTCGGCTCTGCACAGCTTAATTGGAGGGACCCGAGCAGTAACTGTTACACCAATTTATTGAGCAACGTAAGGGTAACATCAAAAAATTCAGAGGGGGTTGAAAGAAAGGTTAGTATAAGTCAATTTAGATTGGGCTGAGGGAGAGAAAATAGGATAGAAAGATCTCAACCCCACCCTGTTGTCACCCTAGTAGTGCTCCCAACACATTAGAAATAAAGCAATGATAATATGATAATATCTCCTCTTGTGTGAGGCTCTGGCCTTGATACCCACTGGTAACGTGAAGATTTTCAACAACAATTCCTCCACCCACGTCTTTGACATTGTCACTGAATATAATCACATTGTTATAGACCTGCAATGTCTTCTTTCCACTGAACCTACTGTCTACTGAGCAAGTCCTACCCCTGTATAATTCATGCACACTCAGGACAAGTTACCCTTGGATTCATTTACTTCTAATCCCACCTATGCAAGAAAAGCACAAGGACATAAAGTCACATATTGTTATTTTCATTAAATTCTTTGCTCTCTGTATTCACCATTAGTGCCAAGTGCTACATGGGTCTATGAGAGTTTCTCCTACACAAAAGTCTTTCCTTGGCATTGTTGTTTCATTCATTTCTCATTTTCTTTGCCAGAGGGAGGACAAAGTGGAGTAGAAGCTGCATCTGGGCAAACAGGTCCTTCTTCTTTTCTCTTTGCATATTAACACACACTTATATGTATATACAATATATATATATAAATATAATTCAAAAGATATATTAAAATATATTAAAAGCTGCTGCTTCCACACACATGTAGATCCCACATGAAGGAATAAGCATCCAGCTATGGTTAAAGTCATGTATAAAAACATTCAGTAGACTCGTTTGCCCAATCTAGATTTATTTTTACTTCCACTGCGAAAAGGAACAAGCAATAAGTAAAATTAAAGGCAAAGTAAAGTATAGTTTAAGATAGGAGGGCATATAAGAGGTTGTTGCCCTAGGCAAACCAGCATTGATGTTGAAGAGGGTGGGGGTGGCAGTTATCTCAAAGCAAAAGGGCAACATGATGGTGGGAGTGGAAAAGATGGCAGGGCAAGATAAGGACAGTAGAGTGAAATAAAGACAGTAGAGCAAGATGGAGTAAGATGGGATGGAGACATTAGGGCAACATAGAGACAGTAAGACAAGATATAGACAGTAGGACTAGTCAGAGAGAGTAGAACAAGTTGGAAACACAAGGTGGGGACAGTAGAGCAAGATGAAATCAGGGGTAAGAAGGAGACAGTAGAAAAAGATGAAGACAGCAGGGCAAAATGGACATAGTAAGATAAGATGGAGACACTATGGTACGATGGAGAGCGATGGACAAGATGGAGACTAAAGATGGGGACAGTAGAGAAAGATGAAAACAGGGCAAGAAGGAGATAGTAGAACAAGATGGACACAGTAGGGCAAGATTGAGAGAATAAAATGAGATAGAGATAGTAGGACAAGATAGAGATGGAAACAGTAAAGCACAATGGAGATAGTAGGGCAAAGTGAAAAAAGTAAGATGGAGACAATAGACCAAGATAAATGACAATATGGTGATAGTAGAGTAAGATGAAGAAAGTAGGACAAGGTGAAGACAGTAGAGAGAGTACTGCAAAATGAGTTGGAGGTAGTAAGGAAAGATGGAGGCAGTAGAGTGAGATGATAAAAGTAACACTTTGTAGTCCAACCTGTCTCCCTTCCTCCACTAACAACACTAACAACAACAACTACAACTCCCATCACTAACAATTCTAAGTGTCCTGCAAAGTCTGTTAATGGTGTTCCCTACAACCACTACAGAAGGAAAGTGTTGTGGACTGGAATGATAGAAGAGCATCACTTTCTATTGCAGGGCATCTGGCATATAGTTGTATCTCCTTTACATTCAGAGACCTCCCCCTGCTAATAGGAGTATATGTTGCCTTATGACTAACGGAGAACAAAAAGGGACCATTTAGAGGCCCTACTAATTCAGCAACCTTCCCAGCAGACACAGGGCTCTTGGGGTCAATAGACTGTTCATTTTCTTTAAAGCTTGCAGAGATATGCAAAGCGGACAATTACAGCGGAATAAAACATTGGTTCAATCTGGATCACCACCTCCTGCCCAAATAAACAGCGGAGATCATAATGAGTCGCTCGCTCCAGGCATCTTTACTCTACCAAGTCAACTAAATTGCATATTTTGTTTCTTGTATTAGGACAGGAGGCAGAAAATAAGATTTCTGACAATGCAGTTAAATGACCCACTTCTTGCAGACTCGGGCAAAAAAAAAAGCAGTGTTTAGGCCTTTGGAAAGTGCATTTAATAAGGCCATTTGTTTCCCCTGTCGTTCCGACCCCTCTACACCATTCCTTATCTACTCTGTTTCCTTCATGGATTCCCTGCAGCCTCCCATTAGAGTGGGTGGCACTGAAGGATAATGAAGCCATCTGGTTCAGTAAATATTGCCCAACTCCAGGGAGCAAGAACAGTCCATTTTTTAGGCACCGAAAACCAGTGGATGTTGAGTTGTTTGGGGCTGGAGAGGAACATAGAAATAGGCTGGCGTTTAATGGCTGCAGGGTATAATACATTGTTTTCTTTATTTTGTACAGAAGCAATTCAACGTAGTTCATCTTGTTCTTGCAACACAACGACTACTCACTCTTAATAGTCTCTGGGAAAGGAGTGTGACTGTGGGATAGCAGGTATAGTAGGGAGAGATGGTGACTATAGTAACAGTGGATAATAGTCTCTGGGAAGGGAGTGTGACTGTGGGATAGCAGGTATAGTAGGGAGAGATGGTGTCTATAGTAACAGTGGGATAATAGTCTCTGGGAAGGGAGTGTGACTGTGGGATAGTAGGTATAGTAGGGAGAGATGGTGTCTATAGTAACAGTGGATAATAGTCTCTGGGAAGGGAGTGTGACTGTGGGATAGCAGGTATAGTAGGGAGAGATGGTGACTATAGTAACAGTGGATAATAGTCTCTGGGAAGGGAGTGTGACTTTGGGATAGCAGGTATAGTAGGGAGAGATGGTGCCTATAGTAACAGTGGATAATAGTCTCTGGGAAGGGACTGTGACTGTGGGATAGCAGGTATAGTAGGGAGAGATGGTGTCTATAGTAACAGTGGATAATAGTCTCTGGGAAGGGAGTGTGACTGTGGGATAGCAGGTATAGTAGGGAGAGATGGTGCCTATAGTAACAGTGGATAATAGTCTCTGGGAAGGGACTGTGACTGTGGGATAGCAGGTATAGTAGGGAGAGATGGTGTCTATAGTAACAGTGGGATAATAGTCTCTGGGAAGGGAGTGTGACTGTGGGATAGCAGGTATAGTAGGGAGAGATGGTGTCTATAGTAACAGTGAATAATAGTCTCTGGGAAGGGAGTGTGACTGTGGGATAGCAGGTATAGTAGGGAGAGATGGTGCCTATAGTAACAGTGGATAATAGTCTCTGGGTAGGGAGTGTGACTGTGGGATAGCAGGTATAGTAGGGAGAGATGGTGTCTATAGTAACAGTGGGATAATAGTCTCTGGGAAGGGAGTGTGACTGTGGGATAGCAGGTATAGTAGGGAGAGATGGTGCCTATAGTAACAGTGGATAATAGTCTCTGGGAAGGGAGTGTGACTGTGGGATAGCAGGTATAGTAGGGAGAGATGGTGTCTATAGTAACAGTGGGATAATAGTCTCTGGGAAGGGAGTGTGACTGTGGGATAGCAGGTATAGTAGGGAGAGATGGTGTCTATAGTAACAGTGGGATAATAGTCTCTGGGAAGGGAGTGTGACTGTGGGATAGCAGGTATAGTAGGGAGAGATGGTGTCTATAGTAACAGTGGGATAATAGACTCTGGGAAGGGAGTGTGACTGTGGGATAGCAGGTATAGTAGGGAGAGATGGTGCCTATAGTAACAGTGGATAATAGTCTCTGGGAAGGGAGTGTGACTGTGGCACTGACTGTACTATATCTGTACCCTATTTTCTGAGTCCCAAAGTGGTTGCCTCATTTGTTTAAAGACAAGCCAGTCTGTATGTAGCAAATACTAGTACTGGACTATCAGCAAGGTGGCATAGAATAAGCATGACAAAATCCTTTTAAAGTAAATTGAAACAGTGAAATGCTAAATAGCCTTTAAATATCCTCCTCACAACTGAGGCTGCCAAATTATTAAGAATTCAAACTTTAAGTGGGGCACAGAGCCCGGGTTTCCTCTAGTGAGTCACATAAAATAGTCGCAGAGTTTGGCACAATTTCCTTAGACTGAACGTCCTTGGCAGTAGCGGGAGGGGGGCCAGAGAAACAAAATATCATCTCCGGGCCTTCCATGGTAATCAGTCTCTGTAATAGGTTGGGACGGTCCGAGTGATGTCTCGCTCTGCAGTGGGATTCCTCACTCGGCTGGTCAAGGACAGGAGGCAGCTTTCTATTAGAGAGAAGCATTCAGGCCTGACAGGAGTTCAGATAAATACAGATGGATATGACTGATGGGATCTTTTATAGTCTTTCCCCTGTTGGCTAATTCTCGGCATCAGCCCTCTCTCTGGTTTCTAAAGGAAATCTAATTCCAAGCTACGAGTTGGGCTGAGGTGACTTGAAAGAGAACGTTAGATCATAAGGAAGACTTTGGTAAGACGCCCCTTGTATTCAAACAAAAGATGAACAAATATACAGCATTTGGAGCTCCATCCCAGGCTAAATACAAGACACAACTACTTAATGCACCAAGGAAATTCCACCCCTGTTGGATAAATAAATATGAGACAATACCGAGGCCTCACTGTGACATTTCAATTAACTTTGGTTGTTTATAGGAGAACAGGGAGCTCAGATGTCAACTTCTTCCATGAGCCTA
This sequence comes from Xenopus laevis, assembly GCF_017654675.1. Taxonomy (NCBI): domain Eukaryota; kingdom Metazoa; phylum Chordata; class Amphibia; order Anura; family Pipidae; genus Xenopus; species Xenopus laevis. The sequence continues at coordinate 4,199,091 of NC_054373.1, forward strand.
TAACGTAATGGAACATTCCAGGATAAATGCTGGGAAGTCCATCACCTCCATCTCTTAATGATTTGCATCTCCAGTACATTATCATTACTAGCTATGCATGGTCTAGTCTTCTACAAATACCTAGAGAATTTTTTTTTTAAGTACGCTACACCAGTGAGGAGCGCCATCCCTTAGTACATGTACCTCTCAGTGATTTCAAGCTTCATTGTCTAATGTCCATCTCTATAAGCACCTACATCTTTCTTTATTTATCCACCCCTGTAGGATAAATAAATATGAGACAATACTGATGCCTTACTGTGACATTCAAAATTTTGGTTGTTTATAGGAGAAAAGGGAGCTCAGATGTCAACCTACTTCCCTAGGCCTATAACAAATGGAATATTCCAAGATAAATGCTGGGAAGTCCATCACCTCCATCTTTCATTGATGTGCATGGACCTCAGGTAGGTGCATGTGCAGCACATTTTCATTACTATGCTATGCATGGTCTAGTCTACAAAATACCTAGAGATTTTTTTTTTAAAAAATTGAGTCAATTGCTCCCCCATAGAGTACACTATATCAGTGACGAGCTCCATCCCTTAGCACATGTACTTCTCAGTGATTTCAGGCTTCATTGTCTAATGTCCATCTCTAGAAGCACCTGCATCTTTCTAAAAAGTGGCTTTGTAGTTAGTCACAACTAGGACTAGGCCCCTTCCCTTTTCACCAGAATACTTGGCTTTCACTGAAGACTGAATTTGCCCTTTTGTGATTCATTTAAATGGGCATTTGCATTTGACAATTCTCTTTGAAGTTCCTTTGAAAGAAGCTTCTCCTCATGATTAAAAATGAGAAGAACCCAACAAGGCCGTGTTTTTACAATTCAGCAGACGATACATTTTCTTGGGTTTCCTTGGTGCAAAAACAACCACAGGAAAGGAATCAATGGGCATCGTGATGAGATGGATTAAACAGAAAATGGATGGAGTTTCACCCTGAAGTCCCTCTGAAGCTCTGGCAGTTAGAGTCATTGCTGCTTAGTTCACATCTGCCTGACTTGTTAAATACACATTTTGAGTAAAACTCGAATTTACCTACAATCGTTACAGCATTTTTCTTTTTGGTTTTGCTAGAATTAAACAAATATTATTACTACTATGAAATTTTCATTGTTAGGGTTCAAGTAGACAAAGCATTTCATTTTTCTGCTTACTTATTAGAGGCTTACTTCCTGCCAGTCACCTGACTTCCTCTCCTTTAATGGAGATTGTCTCCAGGTTCAGTCCTACTCTATGATAAAACTTAAAACTAGGTTTAATGAAAGCTCAAGGGCTCTCAATGTTAAGCTGCTATGAGAGATCCAATGATACCATGGAAATAAGAGCTCAGTGTCATTGCAAGGCCAAATCAATCAAGCAGAGAAAAGAAAGGAATTCTGTATAGAGCTGCTGTGCTAAAGCAGTCAATATTCCCAAGTGTCAACAGAATGAGCTTGAGGGATCTCATAGTGAAGGGGCAGGTCAGAGGGTGAATCGTCCATAAAAATAAAAATTCCATTGGGAGGAATGAGCTAAAGTGTTGTTAGGGAAGTGCTAAAAGTGTCATTAAGAAAACAAATGTACAAAAGCCTTGGAGTCAAGAGTCATCTGCTATTTTCCCAAAGGAATTTGTCTTGTGGAGGAACTTCTTCTGTCTTAGAAGAAATGACATTATAAAATAAGTGATCAAAGTTTGAGTTAAAATAATTCTCCCCCTAGATATTTAATTCTAAAATATTCAAACATTAATATTATCCTTCCCTAGGCTAATTTTGCTAATTAAACACTATTTTGAACTGATTTTATTTAGTTAATTCTATAAATATCTTTTTAAAATTTAAGGAAATGTAATGTTGAATGAAGAATGGAATGTATTGGGGAGGGATTTGGCACCCCTCAAAACTTTTCTCTAAATATTTCCCAATAAAAAAAAAAAAAATGAAAATCTGTAATGTTTTTAAATATTTCCAGATCATTTTTAAAGAATTTCTAAGTAATGAAAGTTACTAATGAAAGTTGAATTAATCTTATTTAAAAAAATATCCAGGGAATAAAGTGAAAAATCCTGAACAATGTAGGAAATCTGAAGACGCCAGGAGATCAGTAATGGCAAATGAGGCATAATAGAAAGAGAGTTTTCATAATATGATGAATTCATGTAATTTGGTATTTTCAACTTTTCAAAACTAGAGACCAGTTTACTAAGGGGGTTATTTACTAAACACCGAATGGTGAAAATCCCCAAAATTTGTGTTTTTTTAGTATAAAATCAGAATTTTAAAAAATCACACATTTTTTGGAATTACTATACCCCGAGTATGGAAAAAGTCAGAATGCGAAACTCTGGCATCTAAGACCTGTTGAGGTTGCATATAAGTCATTGGGAGAAGTCCCAGAGATTTTTTTGATCTGCGATGGGTTTCGTTCAATAATCCAAAGTTTTCAGGGTTTTTGGGCAAAAATCCCCCCCCCAAAAAAATTGGACTTTTCGGGTGGAAATTCCAAAACAATGTCTGAAATTCGGATTTTTTCCTGCAAACACGATTTTCAGGGAACGTGTATTAATAAATAAGCCGAAAAAAACCCATGCAGTTTTTTTCAGAAAATATTGAGATAATATTTGATAAATAACCCCCTAATTGTCAAATTGAATTTTTCTCCCGAAATTGTAGAAATAAACTCAAGTTCCAGTTGAGTTTTTTTGAAACTTGAAATTTTATTTTAAAAAACTCAAATAGATTGTATTCTAAGGGTAAAAAACTAAATTAACTAGAAAATCATATTATTCCATTCATTTTTTTTAAAAATTATCATGGTACAAAAAAACTCAAATTGTAAAGGAGCCAGAATGCTAAAACTATTTTCAAAATGTTTTCAAATGATAAATCTCAAAAATTAAACCAGGTGTAGAATTTTAATAAATAAGCCAAAAACTTAATTAACTAGAAAATCATATTATTTAATTCATCTTTTTTAAATTATTATGTAACTAGAATGTTAAAACTCCCAAGGTTTTAATAAAATTTTCAAAATGTTTTCAAATGATGAATCTCGAAAATTGAACCCGTTCGTGAATTTAAATAAACCAGCCTTTAAATGCTTCTTAAAAACAGGCAAAATTATAGAAATTTGTTGTTTTTGGAATTTTTTTTTAAACCACAGCAGCACAAATATTGACGCTCCCGACAGAGCTTTAGAGGCTTAATAATTAACATTTAATAGGAAAAAAACTCATTAACATGTTTTCACAATTAAATTCGTATTATTTAAACTTTGGGATCCCTCCCTATCCGGACGTTACTGCCAAACATTCGCGATGAATAAAATATGATTGTTACATGAATAAATAACGTCCGATGAGAGGCAGCTCTGAGTTTTTCATTCTGCTATAATATTTGGGTTAAAAGAAAAGAACAATCTAAATTTGGCTGCGGCTACAGAGAGTTTCAGCAGGACCCGAGAGAGAGAGAGTTCTGTTATTTACCGGTCCGCAGATTTCACTGGAACAGATGTGACCTGGAAATTATGCAACTTAAAAAGGTCTGATAATCACAAAGTGACTTTTATCAGCAAGTTTCCTGATGAAGGGTTTCCTTGACGAGAAATTTATCAGATAAGGCCCCTTCCAATTTTAAACCACTGAATTTCACAAGATTTATGAACTAACAATGAAGAGTATTTATTAAAATGGATCTGAAAAAAATCATAGTTGTTTTTATTTGCTCTGGTTTGTGACCTCCTGCTGAAATCACCACATTCTTCTAATGCTTATCATTCAGAACCACTCAATGAGGGTCAACTGGCAGGTTCCTAAGGCAACAGAGGAAGGTGGCTTCCAAAGAGTAAGAAGAAATTACCTCTTACCTGTTACTAAGGTCATGTCTAATGTTCTCCAGGGCCATTTTCATAACGATTGCGTAGGCTTTCGGCCCATTTAATAAAGGCAAAAACGTCAATGCTCTGCTATTTAAATGCATTGTAATGACTTCGGGTTCTCAGCAACCTGTATAGGAAAATAAACAAGTTCATTTGGCCTTTATTAAATTGCTATTGTTAGACGTCTGCTCTCGCTCTCTCCCTCTCGGGATGGAGATGTTGGAGTGGAATATTTCTGCCTTCAAACTCATTTATCTGAGTTTATTAAACAGGTCCCGATGTGCGTGTACTGGTCTTGGCTTTACTTGTTAGCCCCGTTAGATACCACATGAATTATTTATGATGGCAATACATGGATTTTATTTGAACTCTGAATATGTACGCAGCACACTTGGTTCTTTAACAAACACAACACCGTGTTCATTAGGAAGCACAGCCAATAAAGAGCATTGTAGGGCTTTGAGGAAAGGACATCAAAGCAAGTGTCTTGGATCATGCATAGTTGGCAGAAGATTTTGCCTAAGAAAGGAAAATTCCATAAAGGAACCACAAACCTTTCTAGCCCTTACTAGCAAGAACAACCAATTTGATGAAAAGAGAATGAGTAAACCCTATGTTTCTGATCCACTGATTCCGACAGCCTAAAAGAGTGGCCCTCAAGTTGACATTGCATATGTTATAGTAGAAGCATTATAGTTCTTATAGGAGATATGTCTACTCTTGCCTGTTCTGAAACCCATTAACATTAGGCTGATAAGTAGAGAAATGCAATGTAAAAGTCAATACATGTATAGAGCCACCAATAGGGAGAAGTCCTTTACAGCAAGGTCACCAGCACTTGATCATTCATAGAGCTATCAACATCATTGAGAAGGTGATAAAATTCTATTGTCTATACAAGAATGTTGGTAAAACCATTTTATAGAAACCCTCCAGCTCTTTGTTACCCATGTGTTATGCTGCCCAGCTGCCCTGGTGATATTTGCCTTCAATATTGCCTGGTGGTCATTGGGATACTGATTCTATTGGTACTGAAGCCTACTTGTATTGAATGCATGCTATAGGGTTATTAGTATTGAGCAGAGATGTACCAGATTTGTCATTTTTAGGATTCATCTGAAGCTTTAACCAAGAACTATACAAGTCCAACCCCTAATTTGCATATTGAGGTTGACGCAAAATCCCCCAAAACTGCATTATCTGAATGGAAATTGTTCTGCCTTGGTTTCCAGTGCCTTAAACTCACATGCCTTTAAGAACTTAGATTTGGTTCAGTGGGACACTTGAGGGGGTTATTTATCAATGTCTGACTTTATCTCATTATTTCTATTAAAAAAGTCAGATCAACTCTGAATTGCCCATTTATTAGAGAAAAAGCTTGCTAAAATCGGTTTGGGCAAAACATCCAAAAAATTGATTTTCCCGACAAAATTTAGATTTCCTGCCAAAAACTAAAATTTTCCCGGAAAAATCTGACATTTGGCACCAAAATTAGAAAAAATCTAATTTTTGGCCAAAAACTTGGTGAAAAATATTAGAATTTTTCGTGATTTTTGTATTCGGAGTTTGATAAGGATTGTGCTAGAAGTCAGCTGACACGAGTAAAACTTTGTATTTGGAGATTTCCCAGGATCGAGTTTCCTTGGCTGTTTCAGAATTATGTCGAAAGGATTGACCTGGAACCCATGTCTTGTGGAACACGCTGTAACTTGACTATGGGCTCCTCACGCCTCCAATGTAATCAATGTAATCTAGTCAATGTAGATTGAATCTGATCTCAGTGCAGTAAACTTCACAATAATTGTAGCGAAGAAAACATCTCATTATCTTTGTCGTTTGTAAACAGACAGTGTGAAATGCAACGTTACTCCTCAATGATGATGCCTAGGAAAGGTCAACAGCTTTTAAATAAGCCCCAATAAGCCTGGTCAGTTAACAGATGCTTAAATTCTAGGAAATCCATTACGGTTACACGTAGATGTTAATTTGTGCATTTATTCTTTGGCACAATACACAAGTTCTATTCTTTGAATTAATTGCACGCATTTTTAAAATGTAAATATCTTTTTTTTCTGGCTGATTAAATCTGGCCATCACAATAATTGTGTATGCGTGGCTTTGAGCCAACCTCTTCACATCAGACAGCAGCTTCTTAGGAGCGTTTGGTGAGAGAAAAGTACTTTGTGCTCTTTACGCGCTGATTACTGATCTTGCGGCAATTAGATATTCAGACAATGCTAATAAGCTCTTCATACATTTTAAAATGCTCATTAAAATGGTGGAAAATACCTTCATTTTATACAACTGCAAATGAAAGTGAGAGTGAAGTCACCAAAGAGCATTTGCTGGAATATGAAAGATACGAGAAGCATAAGGCTAAAGCTATAGTCTTAGGAGATGTGTCTTGGTGAGAAAATGATCTTCCCAAACCTGGAGTCTCTGGGAAGATTTTTGATTTCTGAGAATGTTCTTTTAAAATCAATTTCTGTTTTGGGCCCACTAAATGTAAGGTGATATATAACATTTGCCAAGAGATTTTGGGGAAGGCAAGTTACAGTCCGTGCCTGGGTGTTGAAAAGCAAATGATGACGCCCAAGATCTTTGTCCATTCCATGGGTGGAAGGAAAATGAATTAGAACAATCAAAGCCTTCTCTGATCCAGGGAAGGAAAGCAGGAAAGTAAACAAGTGATAATAGAATAAAGCTTCTGCTTCTGGAGGAAAAAGAAAAAGCAGAAAAAGACTATGGAAGACTAGCACTGGAAAGATTGGATACATGTTGTTGACATTGGCAACAGCAATGCAGGTAATAGTCAATACTGATGTTTTTCATTGGGGAACTTCAAATCTTTAAGAGTATTATCAATTCAAGCCCCAAACCCACTAGGATCATTGAAAGGTGAACTTACCCTTTAATGATGTAATTATGAAGGAGTTAATAGATGAACTAGGGCATAAAAAGTCAGGGCTAGGATGGACCTGCTTAAACCTTGAAATGACTTAATTTAAAAAGCTGTAAGGCAATATGGAGTAAAGTAGGTCAGTAATGGTGAATATGTGCAACATGAGGGAGCACTGCAGCCTAATCAAAGCGTTTGGTGGAAGAAAAAGGTTTCTGAAAGACAAAGAAGTAGCTTTTCTGATGGGCAAGTCTTTAAAAGGCAACATGTTGTAATGATCAGATGTCATGAGAGAAGGAAACGTTCCCAGGGGGCAGATTTGTATCTTATAATCTAATCATACAATCAATGGGCTTCACTCTGACATTTGTGCTTTTATGGTTGAGTCAGAAATGGAATATGATGTCAGCTTTCAGCTATCTGAGGAGCTCGACTAATTCTCAAGTTGTAAGAACAGACGAAAGCTTTGTTTGAATGGGAAGGATTTACAGCCAAGAGAGGAAACCAACGACACTTTATTGTTTAAAAATGAATCAACACGCCAAGATATTTTGGTGTAATTAAAGGAGCAGTGCATAGTGTTGTCTCCTCTCTGTAGGGTTAACAATGGGGAGGGTGGCAGGAAGAACAGTGGTGGTTAAACTGGGAGTGCAAAATAATGTAACCAAGCAAAATATACCCAGGTAATTCCTATTGTACTGTACTTCTACCCTGGATGAGCAACAGGTTTGTAGGCTCAAGGTCATTTAATAAAAAATAAAATACAGCGTAACCCTTGGAACACGTACGCCAAGAATGCCCAGATGCATGACATAGTAACATCAAGATTTTTCCAAAGGTAGAAGTTTCTTCCAATGAGAAGGAGGTCAAGAAGTAAATTAAAAAGGAAATAAAGAGGAGGAGGTAAGAGATCAAGTAGAAGCAAAGAGGAGTTGGCAACAGGTGGAAGTGAGAAATGCTGTAAAGAAGGAACGTTTAATGGAAATGATAGAGAAATGATAAAGAAAAACTGAGAGAGCAAGGCAGAACAATGAAGTCCCACCAATGAACTGCAACCTAGAAGAACAGTGATATCAAAATGTGAAGAATAAGGGAAGGGGGATGTCAGGGAAAATGAGCAGAGAGTTTTGGAATGGAAAGACTTCAGAATTGGTGGCAAATATTGTATGTTAGGGCAAAGAGCTTCCAACCATTTTTTGGGTTGCAATGTGATGATTTTGTGGTGAGCAAGACAGTTCTGACCCATTCTACCACCAAATGAGTTTGATTTGGATCTGCAGAGATAGTAGATTAGAAGTTTGGAGGGTGTCAGTCTATCCCACAGTCAACTGCATGAAGTTGTTTTTGCTCATGCTAATGATGTGACGGGTGGCCCCTTACTATAGAAGCCTCCAGTTCACTGGTCAAACATGAAAAGGTGAACGTTCTTGTGAGTCTTGTGAGTCTGGACAGTGAGCCTAGCTTTAAGCGTAAAGGTTTCCCATACTTTCTTTGGCGGTGTTTATGGGATTCATTTTAGTAGCGCATATAGCACTAGTTTACTATAGAATATTAGATTGCATTGGACATTGTGTTGACTTATTGGTGACCAGAATCTACAGTCTGTTCTTCCATTAGGGGTCACAATAAACCCAGCCAGAAGAGGTATCAGAACAATAAAATAAGAGTTAGGTTGTGGTATGTCCTGTAGTTTTTTTTTTTAAAAGGTTTTATTTATTGGTTTGTACAACAAGGTATTTGCCGATGGGCGCAATACAACATTCCTTCTCCACACTGGAGACCGAACCATAGTTTTGCATTATTCCAACAAGGCAGAGTGAATGAATGAACAAACCGTTTTTTTTTACCCTTTTAACTTATAACAAACACACAACAAATAGGGGGGGGGGGGGAGGCCGTGTAGTTTACCCAGTGTATTCAGCCATACCCGTCCTGAGTGCTAATTTACCTGTTGCTTTGAGCTGTAGCAGAGTCCATAGTGTCTGCCCACGGGCCCCAGATTTTGTCAAATTTGTCTGGACAGCCTCGACCCAAATAGGTCAGCTTATAGAGTGGGAGGGCCTCATTTATCAAAGATTTCCAACCTTTCAAGGTAGGCGGGTTAGGTAGCTTCCATGCCAAAATAATGGATTTCCTAGCATAGAAGTACAGAAGTCTCAACAGGGAGCGCCTGTGCTTGTCTGGCTCTATGTGTTCCACCAGACCCAGGAGACACGCCTCTGGCGAGCGCACCTTAGGCAGGTCTAGAGTTTGTTCAATGAACGTTGTTACTTTTGCCCAAAATGTATCAATTATCGGACAGGTCCAGAAGGCGTGTATAAATGTGGCTCCACATTTGAAACAAAGGTTATTTGGCATAAGGCCCATTGAGTGCAACCTCGCCGGTGTGAGGTAAGTTCTGTGTATTGTGCGGTACTGTATCAGTGTATCATTACTACTAATAACGGAAGGCAAGTATGAGTGGGTGATGTCGTCCCAGTCTTCTAGGTCTAACTGCGGCATATCAGTTACCCACTTAGCGTAGCTATGTGCAAAGGGATTACCCCTTTGCTTGTTGAGAATAGAATAGATCCGGGAGGTTAGCCTTTTCTTGACAGGTGCCCTGAGCCCTTCCTCAAGTGTTGAGAGGGATACCCTGGGAGGATCAGGGAACTGGCTATTTGCTGCATGTCGGAGCTGTAGGTATCTGAACCACATATGTCTAGGAAGATTAAATTCCGTTGCTAAAGTTTCGTAAGATTTAAAGTTTTGGTTTTGGTACAGTTGTCCCACATATTTAATTTTGTACTTTGCCCACAGTGCTGGGTCCGGAATGGACATAAAATGACTCATGCGGGGGTTACACCATATAGGTGTGAAGGGAGAAACAAGGTTTCGTGCCTCTGTGTCATACTTGAGGGCCGTTTCCCATATCTTCGGCAACATACTTATAGTAGAAGGGGGGCACCCCCTTTGAGTGGACCCCCGTAGGGGAACGTTAGCAAGTGATTCAATTGATCCAGCTGCCTCCACTGATATGAAAAAGGCTGCATTGTCGGCCGGGGAGGAAAACCACCACGCTACATAAACCAGCTGTGTGGCTAAGTAATACAGGAAAAAGTGTGGCATTGATAATCCACCTTTGTTTTTGGGGGCAGTTAATGTCTTGAGGCTTATGCGTGGTTGTTTATTGGCCCATATGAAGGAGCGAGCCATCGAATCTAGCTTGGCAAACATATGAGCTGGAAGAGGGATTGGGGAATTATGAAATAGATATAGTAATTTGGGCAATACAACCATTTTTATAAGATTAATACGCCCCAATAAATTGAGTGGGAGGCCTGCCCAATGCGTGAAGTTGATGCATAACTGCCGTATAGTTGGGTCTATATTCAGTTCTCTGAATTTGTATGGATCCTGACTGACCCAAATTCCCAAATACTTGAACACTTCTACCCGTTTTAGAGGTACATTAAGTAAGAGTGGGGATGGTATTGGCTTATTTAGAGCCATGTAAGTGGATTTTTGCCAGTTGACTCGGAGCCCTGAGGCCTCCCCAAATTGATTCACAAGTTTAAGCAGTTCCGTAATGGATTGCCCAGAGTCTGCCAAGTACACCAATGCATCATCTGCATAGAGGGATATACGCTCCTCCACCTCCCCAAAGCGCAGACCCTTGATTTGTGGGCTTGTTCGGATTACCGTTGCTAGAGGTTCTATGGCCAGCGCAAAAAGGTAAGGGGAAAGCGGACACCCTTGCCTCGTTCCCCTTTATGTCCTGTAGTTTTACCTTTCTAAAGTTTTGGGACTGTAGCCCAATTAACAGACCCTTATAATAAAATATAAAAATTCTCAACCATAGGTCTATAGACAAATATCCACAAGAGGGATGTTCTAAGGGAAACTATTTGAAAGCTTAATTTCCCTTTTCATATAATTAAAAACTCTAATAATTTGTTCTTCCAATTCTCTGCTAAGGGGAAGGGAAATTCTGCGGCTGTTTGTCTCTCCACTGTTCCACCCTGAGTGCACTACTCCTGACAGTATAAAATGAAGCTCTTTAGATGATATAATGTGTGTGATTGCCTATTTTACAACAAGCAAACGGGGAACATTGAGTGAACTCCCAGCCCTAGCATCCCATTCTCAGTGATTACATGTCTTCCGATGACATACAAGCCTCTTAAATTCCAAGGTGGCTATTAGGGGAAAGTAAGAGTTTTCCTGGAGTTTATTAGGCCAAGGGGCTGAACCAACCTCTGTGCCCTCTCTGTGTATTAATGTATCTGTCTCAAGGTTGCATGGATAATCAACTTGAAGGGAGTTCAGATAATCACACTCTATGATTTATAGCAACAGGACGACTGAAATAAAAACTCAAATACATACAAGTTAAACGTGGTATCTGACCTACAGATGGAGACAACTTGGTTTTCAGATAACACATGAAACATCTGAAGCACTATGGAATAAATTTGGGATCACTCCTGTTGCAGCATTTAAAGGTATCGGCATTATTTCTTAACAGATATAACATGACACAACATAGTAGTGTGATATGGTGGGACATTATAAGCCATCTGAATTAAGGGACACATTTACTAAGCTTGAGTGAAGGATTTGAAGTAAAAAAAACTTCGAATTTTTAAGGTTTTTTTTGGGTACTTTGACCATCGAATAGGCTACTTCGACCTTCGACTTCGAATCGAGCTATTCGAACTAAAATCGTTCGACTATTCGACCATTCGATAGTCTAAGTACTTCTCTTTAAAAAAAACTTTGACTACTTCTTCCCCTCTTAAAACCTACCGAGCACCAATTTTAGCCTATGGGGACCTTCCCCATAAGCTTTCTAAGCAATTTAAAATCCTTCGAATCGTTCAATCGAACGTTTTTTCCTTCGATCGTTCAATCAAAGTATTTGGGGTGAATCCTTCTTCTTCGATATTCGAATTCGAAGGATTTTACTTCGATGGTCAAATAACGAAGGTTAATTAACCCTCAATATTCGACCCTTAGTAAATGTGCCTCCCCATGTCAATAACTTCCAGAAGATCCCATTGACAATTGAGCTGTCTGACTCCACTGCAAGAAGCTTTTTTTGGGGGGGGGGGGGCAGATTAGAGGAAGAGAAGAATTTGAGAGGAAGAAGAGGGTGTGTAGCCAAGGAAAGCAGAAAAGGAAAGGGGGGCAGAAGTAATGGCAGGACAGGGGATGAGATGTACTGGTTGCACAGGTTTTAGAAAGTCAATAGTAATAGTGATACCTCTGGTTATGCCACAATGTTACATCTACAGCCTTTTGTTAAGCTATGTTTTAAAGTTACTAGTAATGTGGTCGCTCAAGATAAGCCAAATTCTCACATTTGCAACCTGGGGTAATGGTCCAAATAAGTGCCCTTTGTCATTTCAGAGCTGGAATAGCAAAATATCCAGGATGCCTCGTAGTGGAACTCCTTGTTCTCCTGCCCCACTGGGTAAAGCAGCATTTTGGAAGGGAACATAATGTACTGCATTATAATTAATATTGCAATGAACTGAACCAAAACCCTTTCACGATGGCCCAGAATAAGAGGCAGCCTACAGAGAGCCCCAAGTCTCATCTCCTGCCTTAAAGAGTCTCCTGATTGTTTCCATTTATCCGCGGTTATTCTCTTGCTAAATGCTCGCAGAATGCCTTTCTTCCCTGCTGTAAAGAGAAATCAGTGGCGATGCTGTGTATTTGCTAAACTGCTTTTATAGTCTCGCTTACATTTTGAGAATAACAAAGAGTTATCAAAGCAAATGCAGCTGCATCTTAAACTCAAAAGAAAAGAGAAGACACTTTGCAACAAACATGACACTTATATTAAGAGTACATGCACAGAACGCTGTCTTCAATACGAAACAGAAGTTTGGTTGAAATAAACCCACTACAATTTGGTTCCCAAATTCGCCCAAAAGTGCCCTTGCAAAAGGAGCTTTTATTATCAGCTTGCTGCTAAATCCAAAGTCCAGTCTTGATTTTGCTGGGCCCTTGGATGGTGTCAGTCATTTCCTGCTACTCCATATTCTCTTTATTGAGAATCAAAGAGAACTTCTCTTCCCATCTGTTTGGTCTTCCATGCTGACCCTACCTGTGGAAGTGGTATAGGAAGGTGTTTGTCCACCTCCATAGGTTGCACCATCCCCAACCCATCAGACACTCACAGAGCCTTCACAACGTCACCTCTTTATCAAATACCACTAGACTATAAACTTTTTTCCCATTAATTGGTATTGTTGAATGGATCCCAAAATAAAGAACACCCTCAATTGTAGTCACCCAATATAAAAACCATGGAACCTGGGTGTGCCAATGTGCCCCTTCAGCTACAGAGGGCTAAATCTCTAAATCTCTAAACCTCAAACAGAAGACTAGGAACGAATGCAGTGATTTCTGGACATAGATAATAATTATAATAGAAATGGCAAAGGCTAGACTGGAGGAGCATCTGTATCCTAATAAAGCACAAGGCTATAAGGGATGGACTGGTGATATGATACTGGTGTGCAAATCCCTTAAAGACTTGAAAGATTCAAAGTTTTCCACTTTGGTTTCCTAACTATCTATTCTTGCCCAGCCATCTCTCTGGTGTCAGTGGCACTGCACATGCTCATTGAGCTCTAGGCTGCTGTTGGTGCCCATTGGGCATGCTCAGTGCTGTGATTATGTCCCCCACACTAGGGTACATTAGCCTGATCTCACTTTTTACAACCTCACCATTGTTTGGTAGCAATGCTAACTGCCATCCCACCACGACTCTGCAGATGGACCCATTTTAAAACATGAATACGGTACCAATTACCTTCTTACGAACCACTGAAAGAAGTGAGAATAAGAAGATCGGCATCATCTTGGAATAACCATGTTGCATATTTCTTGCACAACCTTAATTACAGTCACAGAAGCGGCGATACATTTTCATTTTTTTTTTATCCTCTTGGCTTTGGAAGCATATGGATAGTTCTCCTCCTGGCTAATTAGAAGATAAAATGCAAAATCGAGAAAAGGGAAATGAGAGTTCACAGAGAGGCATTCGCCTCTCCAGACTCCAATACAAACACAGCTGCGGCAAGAGCAACGATGCCAGGTCCATGAGAGAGCGCCGGTTCTTTCAGTCCTTCTGAACTTCCAATCTGGCCGATTGATGCCATACTCATTACCAGGTTCCAGGGCCTGTGATAAAGCCAGGAAAATAACCCAAGTGTTCATTGTTTATCTCACAGAAGCAAACAAGCACATCAACTTCTTCTCATCTGAAGAGCAACTTTATCTACCACTTCTTAAAGAGAAAGCTACAAGTACTGTAAATCTTCCTTATTGGCCTTTGTGATTCTAATACCCAACCCCTAAAAACAGGCAGCCTTTAATGAATGTGTCTTTAATTCCTTTTCTAGCTCCCAATCCTGGAACATCTGAAAGAAATATTCCTACATTTTACCAGCAATTACTAAATTTTGTCCCATCACCGATGGGGAAAAGAATTGATTAAGAGCCGCGTCCCTTTGCAATGATAAAAAAAAAAAGGCCCATTTAAAATGCATTTCTATAATATACATTGCCTCATTTCTTATTAAACATGAATATTAAAACACCGTGAAATTTAAAACGACGATTAAATATTAAGATTTCCTAAAATGAATATTAAAATATTAAAACATGTAAAATGAAGCACTTTAGAGGCAATGCTAATGCGAAGTGTCTGCCTCCGCTGAGGTGAACAGATTAAAAACGTTCAATTTCCCCGGCGTGACGAGGTGGGGGTTGAGTGGCGAGAATCAAGCCTGGGAAGGTGGTTCTTGGGGGTGGAACATTGGGAGGGGAAGTGGAGGTGCTGCTGAGGGGTTCTGTTCTGTTAGACCTTGCAGATTGGGACAATCTAAGGTGCATTCCTCAGATCAGGAGACAACTGGCCTCTAACGATATTAATGAGGTCTATGTTGTACCAGCATCTGCCCATTATCCTGAGCCGAGCAAGCAGTCTCCTGTGTCTTTAGCGAATTTCATTTCTTTTCTAAGCAAATATGACATGGTGCCCACGAAGGGGAACACCTTGAATTCCTAACGGCCTCGTTTCTCCCTAATTGACCCAGCAACATTGAGCCATTTTGCAGGATTGGTATAAGATTTATGTCGCCAGCATCACATCCCGGGGACGTGTTAAGATTAATTCCTTGGGTCCCAGTGGGCAGCGTGTTCTTAGAGAAGGCGAGGCGTGCTTAATGACATTTTTGGTTAAGATGACAATACTTAATTACTCCAGTCCCAAGGCTTTACTAAGGATGCAAAAGAACAAATTCAGACGTGAAAACAAATCACATGTTTTACAGTTATTTCTCCTTCAGAGAACAGAGAACTTTGGTCAAGGTGAGTAGTGGGTGAATTGAACCTTCATACAAACCATGGAAGACTTCTAATCTGCCTTTGTTTGGCCTCAATTCTTCTGGTCAATAGCAAACATACTGTAAATAGTAGCGATGAACAACATTTTTTTTGCTAAGTTTCACCATGAAAATGATGGCCGTATACTTTAATGCATTTTAGCAAATTTTGCCTTTTTTGTTTTGCTGTAGCAGATATAAAAAAGGAGCAGGACTTTATGAGACTGAGTATGCAGTTTCCCCTGTAAGCCCCCCTGTCTTGATAATTTCTGGTCACTAGTACCCTGTCCTTAAGGGCTGAGCCACCTGAATGGCTGTAAGAGCAATTCCTTGTTTTTCTGTGCTGTGAAGTGATATCTTTATGCTCTTTCACTCATAACTACCTTTTTAAAAGTCTATAAAAAAAAACTCTGTGATGCCTTTTATTCAGGGTTCTGACTCTTTGTGAGAATCCACCCAAGTGATCTTCTGTAATTTCCACAACAAGATAAAGGCCTGAAGGCCTCAATGTTTCAGCAACTCCTGGATTTGCTGGAATAAAAAATGTTACCCCTAAATTTCCTCTCCCATCACATCCAGCTCACCAAATATGTTTCAGTTTTACTCAATTTTAATTGAACTACCTGGCGATTAAGCAAGGGAAATAATCCTCAAGCTGGCCTTGGACATTAGAACCCTGGCCTTGAGGGCAGAACCATTTGATTGGTTGTAAGACCAGTTCTTTGTTTCTCTGTGCTGTGGAGTAATATCTCTATGCCAGTGATCCCCAACCAGAAACTTGTGAGCAACATGTTGCTCTCCAACCCCTTGGATGTTGCTCGCAGTGGCCTTAAAGCAGGTGCTTATTTTTTAATTATTGCCTTAAAGGCAAGGTTTATTTGCATAAAAACCATGTCTATTGCCAAACATAACCTCCTGTAGGCTGCAAATCCACATAGAATCTGCCAATTCCCAATCACAGTCCTTATTTGGCAACCCAGGGACTTTTTTATGCTTGTGTTGCTCTCCAACATTATTTTACACTTGACTGTGCCTTACAGGTAAAAAAGATTGGGAACCCCGGCTCTGTGCTCTTCCACCTAAAAACTCTGTGATCCTTTTGTTTGGGGGTTCTAACTCTTCATGAGTTCAGAATCCACAGAGCTTGTGTCAAATAAACTTTTGTCTTTTACCTCAAGTGATCGCCAGTTCCTGAATTTCCACAACAAGATAAAGTCCCACCAGATCCAACTCCTTGAAATTGATCCTGATTTACACAGTTATTCCAACTGACCCACCCAATCCCCAGCACTATGATGTCATCAGACCATTCCTGTGACATCACACCCCCTTCTCAGAGTATAAGCCTATAATATAACATAGGTGGCAACCCTATTTCTGGTACTCTGATCTCTTCAGGGCCAAAATAATACATATCATGTAATTGGTCCATAAGTCCATAAGTTCTTCATAGATGTTGTTGCTCTTTGTATGACCTCACCCAACAACTATATACCTCTTTCTGTGCCAAATATCCCTCTACTCCTCATGTGGTTAAAGGTCTCATTTGTCCAGTTACAGGGCCCTGTATCTTGTTGTATTCCTGTTAATGAAACGTTGCTATTTTTTACCTGTATTTTAGATGGTAATTTCACTCGTTTGTAGGGCAGCTCGAAGCATTTTATTACTCTGCTTAAAAAAGCAACAAACTGAACCAGCCCTTATGCCTGGGAACCATATAATAACACATTCCAAAGTATAGCCATTCCTCCAACCTGACAGCAATATTAAATGTGACTAATTGGATGCAGAAATGTGCCAAAGACAACAGATGGCGCATACAAGTAGACTCTTCTCCCTTCTCTTTTTATATTTTTTTTCCCATTTTAGTTTTGTGCCGGGGCCTTAAGTGGATAATTGTGGTTATGTTCCAAGAGATAGTAAGGAAAGCCAGCGGGGAAGAGCGAAGGCAAAGGATGCTGTTATTTCTCACAAAAAGAAGAATACAAGGTGTCTTGTTGAGCCAAAGAAGCGATGAAGATACAACCCTACTGTTCAACACTCCTTTCCCTATCACTTTCTGCAATTAAAGGGGAAGGACACACTGCTCTTGTCAAACTTCTATTCTGTGGAATTGTTATTGTGCTGAGGGGGTTGGGAGAAAGAAGCCTGGACCAAGGACAATTAGAGAAAGGAGCTTCAGCTTTTGGAGTTACTTGTTCCACCATCCAGAGAATTCAAAAGGGTTTATAGAAAATTGTTGTGATGCTGTGATTAGCCATGAACCCACTGCAATTAAATCAAAGGATGTTTTTTTTTCAGTGTTCAAAATCTCATCTCATCAAAAGAAATAGAAGCAGAACTTGTGTGAGGGACAACAGAAATATAAAACAATATTCAGAATAAACAAAATTATCATAAATCTACAAGACCTCTTATACAGCTGAAGTGTACTAGCACACATGACTCCCCCCACTATGAGGTTGTCACCCAAACTGTGGGGAAGACTCCCTGGGTGGATGGTAAAGGGTGACTCAGCCTGAAGGCCACTTAGAGGAGATTTAGGGAGAATTTGCTCTCAGCTTAAATGTTTCTTTGTATCGATAACCTGGTTAAGAGTTAAGGTGGGACCTCGCCAATGGTTGGACCTCCAAGGGAGGCTTGAACAACTCATTCACCGAAGGACTATATTCTTCTCTTGAAAAATACAAAGGAAGAAAGCAGATAAACTATCAATCACTGCATTATATCACCAGTACAATAGAAATCTTATAGAAGAAGCCCACTTAGAAAACAATTAGGATTATAGAGCATTAGAGCAGCTCCCTAACTATATTTCCTGTATGATTTGATCCAGGGAGTATAATGAAATTAATATATGTGTTTTGAGACATGTTATGGCCCCGAGAACCTAATAATCCAGTTAAGCCTTGGCCAGTTATGAGATGCTAATGAGTATCACTCATGTATTATAAGGGATAATGTACCCCCTACTGTAAATGATAAGGATATTAGAAGTCACTGAGAGGTTGTTCTGTGACCATATAAAGGCACAAGGCTGCAGGCTGAGTTATACAGGGAACTCTGAGTATCACTCATGTATTATAAGGGATAATGTACCCCCTACTGTAAATGATAAGGATATTAGAAGTCACTGAGGGGTTGTTCTGTGACCATATAAAGGTGATTGAAGTTACAGAAGAGTATTCACAGCTTTGTCACATGCAATACCTCTCATTTTCCATAGGCAGCAACAGTGCAGTGTCACAAGCATTGAATAAAGTTTTGAATGAATGACCCAGAAGCATTGTTTAAATCAGCTAAAATCGTCTACAACTTTTATTCATTTCAGTTGCCTTTGCCACCATCCCGCCTAAAGTCAGATCTGACCAAAGATGTGACCCTAAAGCGTTTGAGCCCTAATTCAGTGTTCAGTGTTACAGTCAGAGCTGTGCAGCTTTAGACAGAAAGAATTAGTAAATAAGCACAGAAGGGGTTAACCCCCTACCCAGCCCCCCTGTTCCACATATTCACTGCCGTCTCCCAAAGCGACAGCTCTCTCCTGCAACTGTCAGACTCGTGCTTCTGGCCCCGGAGCAGAAATACTTGTCCCTAAAACAAAGGCACATGGATGACATGTTTACATCTCCTCCACGCATGAGGCAATTGGGAATAGCCGGCAGCCGCTCATTATGAATGGCCCTGGATGTAAAAATGACAGTGAGGAGTCTGTTCCTTCTGTGTTACTTCTGCATACCTGGAGGGGATCTTGTTTTCTTCTTCTTTTTCTGTCTATTAAGTTCTTGCTTTGACTTATTTTCTAATCTGCAGATAAAATATGTTCAGCGAAATTACATACATCATAGGGCCACAATATTATGTTGGACAGGCCTGGAACTAGGAGTAGGCAGCAGAGGTAGGTGCCCATGGTGCAACTGGAGGAGGAGGTGCTAGAACCATACGCATATGTTTCTGCTGCATTTTATGGGATCAAAGGGATCGTGGGTGATAGAGAAAGAAGAGCAAGATGGAGACAGTTAGGCAAGATTGAGACAATAGGGCAAGATGGACACAGCAAGGCAAGATAGAGACAGTAAGGCTAGATGGAGACAGCAAGGCAAGATGGAGACAATGGGGCAAGATGGAGACAGTAGGGCAAGATGGAGACACTAGGGCAATATAGAGAAAGTAGAGCAAAATGGAGACACTAGGACAAGATGAAGACAGAAGGACATGATGGATAAAGTAGCGCAAGACGGAGACACTAGGACAAGATCAAGATGGTAGGGCAAGATGGACACAGCAGGACAAAATGGAGAAAGCAGGGGAAGATGAAGACTCTAAGCCAAGCTGGAAAGAGTAGAGCAAGATGGAAACAGTAGGACAAGATAGAGACAATAGGGCAAGATGAAGACAGTAGGGCAAGATGGAAACAGAAGGACAAGATGGAGAAAAAAGGGCAAGATGGAGACACTAGGGCAAAATGGAGACACTAGGGCAAAATGGAGACAGTAGGGCAAGATGGAGACAGTAAGCCAAGATGGAAACAGCAGGACAAAATGGAGAAAGTATGGCAAGATGGAGACACTAGGGCAAGATGGAGACAATAGGAAAAAATAGAGACAGTAGGACGAGACAGAGACAGTAGGGCAAGATGAAGGCCGTAGGACAAGATGGAGACAGTAGGGCAAGATGGACACAGCAGGGTAAGATGGAGACAGTAGGGCAAGATGGAGACAGTAGGGCAAGATGGAGACAGTAGGGCATGATGGAGACAGTAGGGCAAGATGGAGACAGCAGGACAAGATGGAGACAGAAGGACAAGATGGAGACAGAAGGCAAGATGGGAACAGTAGGGCAAGATGGAGAAAGTAGGGCATGTATATATTTTAAATTTCTAGTTTTCCTCCTCACCCTACAGAGAATAAATAAAAAAGCAAGTGCCCTCCAAACAAAGGTGGAGCACAGCCTAGTGTATATTGGGGGTGGGGAGGGTGGGAAGAAATACTAAGCCTTCCAGTAACATCGCAACCTTTTCAACTCTATCAGATGCATCACAAAACCATTAAAAATTTATTAAAAACAACACTCAAAGGTTGATAACTGGGAAACCAAGTGGTGTTATATTTTAAACAGGAGATAAAATACTGCAGAGCTCAGTAAATGTAGCTACACTGAGACCACTTTTAATTTGCAGTAGATTCCTATAGAAATATTCCAAGGTTTTCTATACCAGAGGCTCTACTGCATGATACAACCAATGAAATATGGGAAAGGGGCCCCTGTCACATTCCCCAGTGTAGGTACATAGACCCCCTGCATTATTCCAAGAATGTAGAGACAATAAAAGGGGTGGGGTAGGAAGTGACAAAGCACCGCCCCTGCGGAGCAGCTTTACAGCAGCTGCAATAAATGCCTTTGAACAATGATTTTGGAGAGGTTCCCTTATCTTCCCATGCAGTCACAAAGAATTTCTACGTCTCGCAGCCTCATCTGCAAACAGGAAATATGCCCTTTTTTTTAATTGAATTTTTATTTAAAGCGAATCAAAGCAGCAGGGGGAAAAAATACAGAATTTTATATGAGGACAGGAGCCCGACGCTAACAAATACATCATAAATCAACGTTAGTGGAGGCTCTGCCTGTGAGATAACCATTACGTTTTATTGTCGGAATAAATGTAAGTGCAATTATAAAGCGGCGCTTGTCTCTCAGGGAAGGTGCTAAACACGACTGCATTAATCGTAGCGTCTCCGGTGCCTGTGTGCCAGCTCCTGTGCCACTCAGCTGATAGGCCAAACATCTCTCTGCGCTCACCAGACTCCCAGCATGGCGGCATCACGAGACAGATGTGTAGCACTCAGAGATAGATGACAGATAAATAGATAATAGATATATGCCAAATAGATAGATGACAGATAGGTAGATAGATGATAGATGACTGATAGATAAATGGCAGATAGATAGATGATAGATAGATAGATAGATAGATAGATAGATAGATCAATCGATCGATAGATAGATAATAGATAGATAGATAATAGAGAGATAATAAATAGATAGATAGATAGATAGATAGATAGATAGATAGATGATAGATAGATAGATGATAGATAGATAGATAGATAGATAGATGACAAATATAGATAGACAGATAGATATTAAATAGATAAATGATAGATAAGTAGATGTATAGATGACAGATAGATAGATCATAGATATATGACAGATAGATGACAGATAGATGATAGATAGATAGATAGATAGATAGATAGATAGATAGATAGATAGATAATAGTTAGATATATAGATGACAGATATATAGATGACAGATAGATAGATCATAGATAGATGACAGATATATAGATGACAGATGATAGATATAGATAGATGATAAATAGATAGTAGTGATGGGTGAAAAATTCACCTGCCACGAATTTGCAGCGAATTTCTGCGCTTTGCCACTCCCGCCAAAATTCAGTGTCATCAAAAGATTTTGGTCGCTCACGCCAAAATCACTGCGTGTCAACACTATTTGGGTGCCAATTGAGTTTACCGCTGGCGTCAAAACTGATGGTGGGTTCAAAATTGACTCAGGCACCAATTTTCGAGTTTCACAAATTTTTCGTGAATTTTTCGACATTTCGAGAATTTCACAAATTTTTCAGCAAAACGAAATCGGAGAAATTCACCCATCACCAATAGATAGATAGATAGATAGATAGATAGATAGATAGATAGATAGATAGATAGATAGATAGATAGATAGATGATAGATAGACAGACAGACAGACAGACAGATAGATTGATAGATAGATAGATAGAGAGATAGATAATAGATAGATAGATAGATAGATGATAGATAGATAGACAGACAGACAGACAGACAGACAGACAGACAGATAGATAGATGATAGATAGATAGATAGATAGATAGATAGATAGATAGATAGATAATAGATAGATAGATGATAGAAATTTGAGGTGCTTAGCCTCTCCAAAATGAGTGTAATTTCTATAAATTCATATATAATTCTAAATTCTCCAAAGAAAAGACTTTAGAACTGGGGCCCATTGGGATCTGATTATGTACCCTGCCATCAAAGACCCAGACTTCCCGGGTCCACTCTCAGCACAATTAGATGGAGGAGATAGTGCCAAACTGTAAAGTGGTTATATATAGGCCCACTGGGAGCTATGGTCTCTGGTACAGGTATGGGACCTGTTATTCAGAATACCCAGGAACTGGAATTTTCTGCTGTATGTTGGATCTCCATAAACCCAATAGGATTGTTTTGCCTCTAATACAGATTCATTAGAAACTAGTTTGGATAAAGTTCAGGGTACTGTCTTCTTATTCCAGGGAAAATAGAAGTCATTTTTCAAAATTGTAATTATTTGATTAAAATTTAGTCCAAGTTACCCTAGCAACCATGTACTGATCTGTGTACGAGACTGGAATATGAACAAGAGAGGCCTGAATAGAAAGATGAGTTATAAAAAGTGTCAATAACAATAAATTTGTAGCCTTACAGAACGTTTGTTTTTAGACGGGGTCAGTGACCCCCGTTTGAAAGCAGGAAAGAGTCAGAATAAGAGTCAAATAATTTAAAAAAATAATGTAAAAAATAAAAAAAACGAAGACCAAATGAAAAGTTGCTTAGCCATTCTATAACATACTAAAAGTTAACTTAAACGTGACACCCAACCCCTTTATAATGTAAAACTAAGCACTAATGGTCTTGTTCTTATGGGGTAAATTATAATGAAGCGGCTCTCAGAGGGGTTATATTGGGGTTTCTGTGTCAAGTACCCCCTGGTGTCTTCAGCATCTCAGACAGCATCAGAGCTGGCAATTAGTATCACAAGTGGCATGGCTGGCAGTCAGATGAGATACATGAGCCGAGGTCTCTTCCCTAATCATCTCCTCGCAGGCAAATCAACTGACACAGGGACGGGGAACGCCGGAATGCCCCAGGCGAAGGGACGATCATAAACCAGTTTTGTTGACTAAGGAGAAAACAAGAATGGAAAAAAAAATCCATGTTCTCCAAGAGGAATTTATTTTATATAAATAACCCTTTCTGTGCTGCAAGCATCACCTGACCACAAATCTAGATTTATTTGGGGATTAGAATTTATATGATTTGTTTTTGTCGAATATCATAGGCTTCACGAGCGACGTATGGATTGACTTTTTTTCCCCCCAAATCCTATTTTATGGTGCAGAGCCTGATAATTAAAGGGAGAGATTATCTGGCATCCTCCTGGTAACACGGGATTTGAAGAGAAACGTCTGCTCCGGCAGCTTCCGCTCTCCTTAATAAATTCTGTGCTGGTTTAAAGGAGGAGAAACACCCGTATAAAACATGGATTTATTGATTGGAATTGAAAAACCTATTATGTCTATCTTGTAACATGTGTAAAAGAATTGCTGTTACCGGCCCTTTAAATCAGTTATAGTTAATTCAATAGTCAGGCAGCTGGTATTGAACTACAATTCCATTTAATGGCCAGGGATTCCCAGATTGGAAATATTCCCAGGTTGTCAAATATTATTTTACATTATTTTCTGTGTTATTCCTGGTCGCCTCTTCTCTCCCAATGGTTCACTCTGATGCACCTTCATTCTCATCAAAGGGAGGGGAGTTTAGATTTGCTGGTGTCATTATTCACTCATCAATGTCCTGTAACATGAACAGCATGACTGGCACTGCCCATATGTTCATTTACTGACTCACTACTGATTCAAGGTCAACAGGGGTCTCTTTCAAGGACACAGCATTCTACTCCCTGTAGTTTCTGTATATTCTACTGTCATTCTACTGAAGGGTTTGTAATAGTATTGTACCCTGGACAGCAAAGCTTTCTTTAAATCTCCCAGTAACTGGCCTTCAGACTGGGCCCCCTTAGTTCATAACAAGGTTACAGATATATAGAAACATTGGGGTGTCACCCTGCTATAGTTCCAGGGGTACCCAGGGCACAAATAAATACTCACCCCAAATCTCCCCCTAACTGGCCTTCAGACTGGGCCCCCTTAGCTCATAACAAGGTTACAGATATATAGAAACATTGGGGCAACAGTCACCCTGCTATAGTTCCAGGGGTACCCAGGGTACAAATAAGCACTCACCCCAAATCTCCCCCTAACTGGCCTTCAGACTGGACCCCCTTAGCTCATAACAAGGTTACAGATATATAGAAACATTGGGGGTGTCACCCTGCTATAGTTCCAGGGGTACCCAGGGTACAAATAAACACTCACCCCAAATCTCCCCCTAACTGACCTTCAGACTGGGCCCCCTTAGCTCATAACAAGGTTACAGATATATAGAAACATTGGGGTGTCACCCTGTTATAGTTCCAGGGGTACCCAGGGTACAAATAAGCACTCACCCCAAATCTCCCCCTAACTGGCCTTCAGGCTGGGCCCCCTTAGCTCATAACAAGGTTACAGATATATAGAAACATTAGGGTGTCACCCTGCTATAGTTCCAGGGGTACCCAGGGTACAAATAAGCACTCACCCCAAATCTCCACCTAACTGACCTTCAGTCTGGTCCCCCTTAGCTCATAACAAGGTATCACAATCCACTGCATTTGATCCCATTGGGAAGGACAGGCCGTCAGTTGAATGGGTACAATTCATGCCGTTTTCATTTAATTCATCCAGAAAAAGCTGAAACAAAACCTTTTCTCATCACCAGTGAATACGGCAGAGAAGAAAGCTGAGCTGAGGGGTAAATATTAATATGAGGTTGGATCTGATTCTGGCTATAACACAACATGTTGGTAGTGAAACAATAACAAATTAGGCGACTTGCAGGGATCAAATGAACGTCTATAAACAATGGCGCTTCTCTCCGGAAAACTAATGAGCAGTGTCGGTGAGGGAGGATTCCCTGTCAGGGCATTTATTATATAGAAATGATATTATATAGAAATTATATTATATAGAAAGTATATTATATAGAAATGACGCAGCACTCTGATACATTTCAGGCTTTCCATATTGTATTAAAACAGAAATATACCTTTATAATAAATGCTGTTTTTCCATCCTAAATTGACATATGTTATTGGCCCAATGGTACGGGTATGGGACCTGTTATACAGAATGTTCAGGACCTGGGGTTTTCCTTATAACAGATCTTTCCATAATTTGGATCTTCAAACCTTAAATCTACTAGAAAATCATTTAAACATTAAATAAACCCAATAGGCCAGTTTTGCTTCCAATAAGGATTAATTATATCTTAGTTGGGATCAAGTACAAGCGACTGTTTTATTATTACACAGAAAAGGGAAATCATTTTTAAACATTTGAATTACTTGGATGAAATAGAGTCTATGGGAGATGGGTAATTTGGAGCTTTCTGGATAACGGGTTTCCGGATAATGGATCCCATACTTGTACAATGGATTAAACACACCAGTATGGCACTAAGTTGGCACGTATCAGTAGGGACATTACTAAAGGTGAGAACTTCAAGAACCAAACCAGAAAATTGGTTCTTCTAGTGCAAAACGGGCAACTATGCTCTTTGCACTAGTGATTTGGATCACATTGGCCCGGCACTGAAGGAAGGTTGCCTCGGGTGGCCCATAGAGTATCCTTTGATGCACCAATAAATATGACCCTGTAGGTACCAAACTAATGGCTTCTTGTCATGCACCAAATGACAGATTGGGGTGAGCAAGTCCAAACACAAGGGGTGAGGGACACCTCTTCTGACCCTCCTAAAAACAAACACTATCCAGTATTATCCATAAGAATTAGACATAGGGCAGTTCCATTTGGGAATTACAATAAAGCTTGTGATATTTCTTTCAACGTTTTTACTTGTTTTCTTTTGCATGTTCAGTCAGTTCTCCTGATCCAAAGCTCGGAGCAATTCCACTCAGAACTCATCAGCACCGACATGACTCAAGGAGGACATCCATCAGCCGGCAGATAGACTGGCATGAGACCAGCTGCCGGCTGGAAGGACAATAATGTACAAAATCACTGATGGTTATATTCTTGATAAAGCGCCAGTTATCTTTGTGCTGTATCAGCTATGAGGCAAAAGGAAGTTATTTAGTAAATGGGGAAATTATCCATAAGAACAGTTTCCTGAAGGAGTCACTCAATTCCTAATTCTGCTGTTGAACCTTGAGTTAAACCTTCTCCTCAGTTGCACAATGTTGGCTGCCCTCATAGAAATTTTACTTGGCGGTTGGACTTTTTTCACTGAAGCCCTATTAGGAGGTCCATCTTTGGCCAGGGCCCCCCTTGACTGTATAAGAGGTTCCAGATTTTGGAAATTATTATTCTATTAGCTCTTCAACCCTAGTAACAAATATATATAGGGCAGAATATAAGGGGTTATTTATTAAAGTCTGAATGCCAAAAACTTGAAAAATTCAAGTTTTTTTTTCTTTACAATAAAATACAATTTTTTTTGTGAAAAATAAGAGATGTATTATGCCCCACCGATGAAAAAAAATCAGAATCTGAAAATCTGGCATCTCAGACCTACGGAGGTTGTATATAAGTCAATGGGAGAGGTCCCTATCCTATTTGGAAGTTTCTGTGGTCTGCGCTGGAATAAGCCCGAAAATCTGACTATTTTGGACTTTTCAGGCATAAATCAGAAAAATGTGGGCATTTCGGGAAAAAAACACAAATTCAGATTTTTGCTTTATTTATTTTTTTCGTATTTGTCCCCCATTCGATTTAATTGTGATTTATTAATAATAAATAAGGTCCAATCATGAATTCTAGTTTGGTCAGACTTTTTTAATTAAAATAATCAGAAAAAAAATCGGATTTTGATAAATAAGGCCCCCCTGTGTTCACCCAAAATCCAAAAGTGCCCTTTCTAAGCCCTTTAAAGGGTTCACTTTTAAATGAACTTTTAGTATGTTATAGAATGGCCAAGTCTAAACATCTTCTCACTTGGTCTTCATATTTATTTTTTTATAGTTTATTAATTATTTGCCTTCTTCATCTGACTCTTTCCAGATTCAAATGGGAGTCGCTGACCCCATATAAAAAACAAATGCTCTGTAAGCCAACAAATTATGACTATTGCTACTTTTTCTATCCAGGCCTCTCCTATTCATATTCCCGTCTATTATTCAGATCAATTAATGGTTGATAGGGTAAGTTGGACCCTAGCAACCACATTTCTGACACTGCAAACCGGAGAGCTGCTGAATAAAAAGCTAAATAACTCAAAAACCACAAATTAAAAAAAATGAAAACCAACTGCAAATTGTCTCAGAATATCACCCTCTACATCATACTAACAGTTAACTCCACAATGAATAGAGCAAATGGAAATTAATCTTAAATCTTCCCTAAACTAACCTTTCGGCTGTGCTACCCCTTCCTTTGCTGTTGTATGTGGTTGGCCATGGGGCAGCCTCCATGTTTGGGAACCACTGCTCTAGCATGAGTTAATTTAAAGGAGGGGTCCTCCCCAAATTGTTGTACCTGTGAGCCACATTCAAATGTAAAAAGAGTTGGGGAGCAACACAACCATGAAAAACGTTCCTGGTTGTGATTGGCTATTGGTAGCCCCTATGTGGACTGACAGCCTACAGGAGACTCTGTTTGGCAGAACATGTGTTTTTTATACAACCAAAACTTGTCTCCAAGCCTGGAATTCAAATAAAAGCTCCGGCTTTGAGACAACTGAGAGCAACATCCAAGGGGTTGGTGAGTAACATGTTGAGCCAATGGTTGAGGATCACTGACTTAAGGAAATAACTTATACCATAATGGATTCTTCCAGTTTCCATTAAAGGGAAAGTTATTTTCTTAAAGCTGCCAAAACCATATGAAGATTAAGACTAAGATCTTGTTATTGCGTCCGGCGACAACTCCGGCGACATTGTCTCGTTCTGCGTTCTCTCAGCAGATAATGAAGAGACTTGGGGGCAGACACTTGCAAAGTGCGCTCACATGATAACGTTTGAAAGGTTTTTGCTGAAGTGATTATCTATAGTGCACTTAAGTGGCCACTTACCTTAAAGTGCCGGTGTAGGTGGAACAGATACTTTGATGGATGACAGCAGATACAGAGCGGAGGAGAGAGAGCGATAGCATAGGAAGAGCTGAGAGAGAGAGATAGAGAATGGGACGGGCTGCGTGACAGCCGAGGTTCCATAGGGAGAGAGGGGACAATTCATATGTTGAAATGACAGACTCGGCGACATCTTCACCGGATGTGTGCCAAATTGCCATGACGATAATTAGCGGCGGTGCTCGTTCAGATCATTACGAGGACATTAGCGAGCATTAGAGAGAATTACCCATTCTTCACACATTGA
Source organism: Xenopus laevis (assembly GCF_017654675.1). Classification (NCBI taxonomy): domain Eukaryota; kingdom Metazoa; phylum Chordata; class Amphibia; order Anura; family Pipidae; genus Xenopus; species Xenopus laevis. Next base: position 4,227,572 of record NC_054373.1, read on the forward strand.
TTCCGTGCCATCTTTCTCTCATTAGCGTATTGGCACGTCGAAAGCACCACTTAAGCAACATCACCCCCTCGCTGTTTAGGCTACTTTAGAGTCACGCACTGATTTTTCTTACATAACAAAAAAAATTGACGCACAGAATGAAAACTTGAAAAGTCATGAAAATACCAATGTTATAACTTCTGAGGGGTGATGGGCAAATTTGTCCCGTTTTGTTGAAAAAAACGGTGAGAAATTCGTGAAAAGCTAATTTTGATGCCCGCGTCAACTCTGACGCTCACGTCAATTTTGACGCTGGAGTTAAAGTCAATGGGCGTCCTGATAATGTTTTCGGTTTTGACGCAAGCAAATTCTTTTCACGATACTCGTCCAAAGATTTTTTACACCGGCCGCGAAACACAGAAATTTTCCTCAAATTTATTCGCCCATCACTATTACCCCTGAGTCATACACAATGGGTCCTAATGTAAGAATAGTTCTGTCAGTGTCAGGTTACATAGTAACATAGCAAGTTAGGTTAAAAGAAGACACAAGTCCATCAAGTCAAACTTAAGTCTATATATAACCTGCCTAACTGCCAGTTGATCCAGAGGAAGGCAAAAAAAATTTGAAGCCTCTTCAATTTGCCTCAGAGGGGAAACAATTCTTTCCAGACTCCAAAATAGCAATAGGACCAGTCCCTGGATCAACTTGTACTGTGAGCTCTCTCCCATATCCCTGTATTCCCTCACTTGCTAAACACCATCCAACCCCTTCTTATACCTATCTAATGTATCAGCCTGTACCACTGATTCACTTCCCAGCTCTCCCTGTAACACCCCTTTCCCTCCTCTAATCTCATTGGCTCCCTCCTGTCTGCTGGGAGGAGCTACTGGTGAATAAAGCATCCGACCCTTCCTTGTACCTATCTAATGTATCAGCCTGTACCCCTGATTCATTTCCCAGCTCTCCCTGTAACACCCCTTTCCCTCCTCTAATCTCATTGGCTCCCTCCTGTCTGCTGGGAGGAGCTACTGGTGAATAAAGCATCCGACCCTTCCTTGTACCTATCTAATGTATCAGCCTGTACTTTAATAACATCTCAATCAAGGGTCATCTCTACCAACATTTCGGTATTAGAAGTAATGGGAGTCTTAATGGAATCTTCATTGTCTGGGCTCAGCTCTATCTCCTGAAAAAGAGAAAAACAAAACTCTCCCTTTAAAAAAAAAAAAAAAAAAAGGCTATTTTTGTCCCAGCACCATACTCATCTACATAATGGTATAGCAGTCCCAGAGATTGGTCTAGTTTTGGACTTGCCCAGTTCAGTTACACCCAGAGACACCCATTACATGCCAAAGATCATCCACATTCTGTTAAGTCCTGTCCTTTTTGAAGGCCACCATTTAGGAATGTCCTACCTAAATTGGGACGTTTGGGGGCGTGATGATAAGCTCACAGGTGACCATCATATAGGACACATGGATGTTCTTCATGTTCTCCTAAATAGCCATTTATCAGTAAGTTCCCACTCTCTTCCCCACAAACCAGAAAACGAATGGTTTTACAAGTGTATTGGGCAACATAGATTCTTGTGTGCTGTTCTGGGAAAATATGGTAATCTCTGAAATTTCAGATGAGCCCAACTTGGCCCACCATCAGCTCCCATAGCCAGTCTACCCTACAAGCACATTTTAAGCTTTAGCCAAAACTATTATTCATTTGTCAAGTTATCTTGGCCACCTAAACAAGAAACCGAGGTAATGCAGAACATGTGAAGTCATTGCTGGAGAGCAGGAGCCCCAACCCTGAAGCACAAACAACCTCTGAAATGAAGCGACTGCTCATGGCAATATTAATGAAGATACAATTTATAGCTACACGTTGGACTGTAAAATCATAGCCGTGGCAAAGATATTAATAATGCTGAGAGATATATGCTCCGAGCAACTTTATAGGACGTCTTAATGTAGTGCACTCGATAGCGCGTTTAAAATACAGTAGCTGCTCCGTTAGGCAAGGTCTTAATTATGGGATGCCATGGACTGGGGGGGTTAAGGGCTGGCTTGGAGGTTGTGTGCTCTGACTCTCTCTGAATCTCTACCTGGTGGTGCTATCAAGGAAGCATTTCGGTGCTGAGGTTCATCTGTCACTACTGCACGATTTTATATTCTGTAGTATTCAAAGCTCTGACAGATGGAGATGGCCATTTTATCAGACTCTAGTCTTCATCTGAGGGCAATTGTAGATAAAATACTATGTGTGCCATAGTCCTAAGCAGAAACTTCATCTTCAGGAAAAAGTACTACCTGGTAGACCAGCATGAAGCCTGAACACATACAACAGGGAAGGTCCTTATATATGGTAGTTCCACAGTAATAGGTAACTACAGCAATATGGATACATCACACCTACTAACATTTGAAACTCAAGGACAACGGAGGACCACCAACCATTCCACCAACCATTCCACCAACGAATCACACTTAGTGACAAACCCAGTCTTTGAAGAACATCGCCCAATTTGAGCAATCCATTTTGAGGTCTACAAATGAGGACTGTCCCACCATTCGGTTGTATTATAATATGTTACTAGTGACCCTCAAACAGTACATGTGCATGTTCTTCTACCCTAAAAAAAACAATTAGTCTCCACGCTTCCCCACACACTAGAAGGAATCTCATTCAATGCAGGTTCTTCTGGTTGCCAAGTGTATTGAGAAACCTAGCATGTATTTTTACGTGATTCTGGGAATGGCAGCGGATTTCTAATGACCCCTTTCTGCCACACTTTAATATATTATGGAAGTCTTGGAGAAGTAGGTATTTATTTCAGGGTCAAGGCAAAATAATATTTTTACGTCTGTTCCGTTTCCTCTTTTTTTTTATTATTGTAACCTCTTTATTGAGACACAAAATTCAATCTCAAATGCAAAATAGAAAGAAAGCCGAACCCTAATGTCTCCCCAAGGAACTGGATCTTCTTAATCACCAGAGAGATCATTTAGATTGGCCCAGATATTTTGCATATAAATATGTGCGAGTGGGGCTGGAAGTGCAACAGATAGAAATGACGCCGGGAAGCTCTGCAGGTACCAAGGCTCATTAGAATAAGTTCAGTCTTGCTGAGAAATCCCTGGGATCATTGGAGAATAGAGATTGTGCGCTGCGTGGAAAATGTATGGACTCCTGGGAAGAAATAGAAATTTCACCTGCAATGTTTTATATGTTAATGTGATTCCTTATTGGCTGAGGCTTACTTACTGGGCTAGGGCAGCCAAAGATCCACTGGGCTAGGGCAGCCAAAGATCCAGAAGGTGACCTTTAGTCTATAGACTTGGGATCTTCTGAATTTTGGGTTCAAGCTGCCATTTGTTTTAAACACTAGGTGAACCCCCCATTAACTAGTAGTAACAGTCACTCTCCTGTAGGATATAAAACACAGTAAATTAGTATTCATCTTTAGATTGGCTTTACTCTTAATTGGCCTTCACACTGAGCCACCACTTAAACTGACTTGGGCACCGCTATGGGGCCAGCCCTACAGTTTGGGAATAACTGGTAGAAATTGTACTGGTGCACGTAGAACATCAAAAAGTAGAACCTGGATTTCTCAGGATTTCTGTTGGTTTTTGAGGAGAGCATCTATCTCAACATACTACTCACTCCTACATGGGTGATTCTAACTATTGGCTCCAACGCAGATTTTCAGAAGGACACCACCATTGTAATGTAGTTTTGGGGTTCTCTGGGAAAAGAACTATAGACTCCCAAGTCAAGTTCAGTTAGCAGGAGATGCCTGTATGAGACCAGAATGCTCTGGGGTTTTCTGGATAAAGGATCTTTATGTAATTTGGATCTCAATAACGTAAGTCTACTTGAAAATCATGTAAACATGAAATAAACCCAATAGGCTGGTTTTGTTTCCAATAAGGATTAATTATATCTTAGTTGGGATCAAGTACAAGTACTGTTTTATTATTACACAGAAAAAGGAAATAATTTTTACAAATTTGGATAAAATGAAAATGGAAAAAGGCCTTCCTGTAATTCAGAGCTTTCAGGATAATGGATTTCTGGATAACTGATCCAATTATCAATCAAAAGCAAAAAACACTGTCAAGCTCCCGACTCTTCTCTCATCAGCCTCTTCCTGGTCAAAAAAATCTTCTAATCTCCACCTTCATGCAGCACCCCATAAAGCACCAGCCTTGATCCTACGAAAAGAACATTACTTTTTCAATTGCTCCTAATTTTTTATTTTGTAAAATCTCCTCTTTCTGTTCTGACCCTTTCCAGACTGCACTGAATCTATTATCTGGTTGTCAGGGATCGGTGACACCGGAAAAAACAAAAAAAGACCCTAAGGCATAAAATGTTATTGTTGAACTTGTTATAAATTCTTTTTCTGTTCATCTTTTCTTCTGACTTCTAAACTGCAGGTCAATAGGGCAACTAAGCCTTAGCAACCAAACAGTAACTTAGCATGGTAAACTTCCCCTTTAAATGGACAGTAAATATCAATCAAAATGATGTTTCTGCCCCAAAGAGATTGAAAGGACAAAGGGTGAGATCTATGGAAATCACTTGCTTGGGGTTGATGTGATGTGAATTTAGATTAAGCCCCTTAGCTTCCTACTGTGGCTCAACTACAAGTCTCACTACCCTCCTGACAGCTTTGTGTGTGTGTGACACATATTCATCAGCAGATATTAGATTGCAAGCTCTAGGCTGCAAGGATGTGTGTATGTAATAATCAATGTACATCCAGCAGGTGCTGTATCAGTGGAGCTGCACTGTCAGTTACCCCTTATACAGTGACTGTCACTGGCCCATGTGTCACCACACAGTGATGGGGAGTGAAAATGACTGCAGACTCCCTCCTGCGCTCTACATATTATCTTATATAACTGTATTGTTAGCAGCCAACCAGTTTAGTGCCATTGTTCCATACCTCTTCCTTTCTGACCCCCTAATCCGATCTTAACCTTTTAATCTCCCCATTTTCTCTGCTCTGCAAATTCCCGGTGCTTTCACCCCTTCACTGCTCCAGAGAATGACAGCTGAATAGAGAAACTGAGAGATTTCATTTCCATCTCTGTTCATATCACCACTCTGGACTGCCCAGAAAATATAAGCACTTCATGTAATATGTTTTCATTTCAGTTTTACTCTCACTGACCCGTAGGATAGAGATGGTGCCTATAGTAAGAGATGATGCCTATTGTAACATTGGGATAATAGTCTCTGGGAAGGGAGTGTGACTGTGGGATAGCAGGTATAGTAGGGAGATATGGTGTCTATAGTAACAGTGGGATAATAGTCTCTGGGAAGGGAGTGTGACTGTGGGATAGCAGGTATAGTAGGGAGAAGATGGGTGCCTATAGTAACAGTGGATAATAGTCTCTGGGAAGGGAGTGTGACTGTGGGATAGCAGGTATAGTAGGAGAGATGGTGTCTATAGTAACAGTGGATAATAGTCTCTGGGAAGGGAGTGTGACTGTGGGATAGCAGGTATAGTAGGGAGAGATGGTGTCTATAGTAACAGTGGATAATAGTCTCTGGGAAGGGAGTGTGACTGTGGGATAGCAGGTATAGTAGCGGAGAGATGGTGCCTATAGTAACAGTGGGATAATAGTCTCTGGGAAGGAGTGACTGGCCCCCCCCCCCCCCCCCCCCCCCCCCCCCCCCCCCCCCCCCCTCTGGGAAGGGAGTGTGACTGTGGATAGCAGGTATAGTAGGGAGAGATGGTGTCTATAGTAACAGTGGGATAATAGTCTCTGGGAAGGAGTGTGCCCCCCCCCCCCCCCCCCCCCCCCCCCCCCCCCCCCCCCCCCCCCCCCCCCCCCCGGGGGGGGGGGGGGGGGGGGGGGGGGGGGGGGGGGGGGGGGGGGGGGGGGGGGGGGGGGGGGGGGGGGGGGGGGGGGGGGGGGGGGGGGGGGGGGGGGGGGGGGGGGGGGGGGGGGGGGGGGATGACTGGGAGTGGACTGTGGGATAGCAGGTATAGTAGGGAAGATGGTGCCTATAGTAACAGTGGATAATAGTCTCTGGGAAGGAGTGGACTGTGGGATAGCAGGTATAGTAGGGAGAGATGGTGCCTATAGTAACAGTGGATATAGTCTCTGGGAGGAGTGTGACTGTGGGATAGCAGTATAGTAGGAGAGATGGTGTCTATAGTAACAGTGGATAATAAGTCTCTGGGAAGGGAGTGTGACTGTGGGATAGCAGGTATAGTAGGGAGAGATGGTGCTATAGTAACAGTGGGATAATAGTCTCTGGGAAGGGAGTGTGACTGTGGGATAGCAGGTATAGTAGGGAGAGATGGTGCCTATAGTAACAGTGGATAATAGTCTCTGGGAAGGGAGTGTGACTGTGGGATAGCAGGTATAGTAGGGAGAGATGGTGTCTATAGTAACAGTGGGATAATAGTCTCTGGGAAGGGAGTGTGACTGTGGGATAGCAGGTATAGTAGGGAGAGATGGTGCTATAGTAACAGTGGGATAATAGTCTCTGGGAAGGGAGTGTGACTGTGGGATAGCAGGTATAGTAGGGAGAGGATGGTGTCTATAGTAACAGTGGGATAATAGTCTCTGGGAAGGGAGTGTGACTGTGGGATAGCAGGTATAGTAGGGAGAGATGGTGCTATAGTAACAGTGGGATAATAGTCTCTGGGAAGGGAGTGTGACTGTGGGATAGCAGGTATAGTAGGGAGAGATGGTGTCTATAGTAACAGTGGATAATAGTCTCTGGAAGGGAGTGTGACTGTGGATAGCAGGTATAGTAGGGAGAGATGGTGCTATAGTAACAGTGGGATAATAGTCTCTGGGAAGGGAGTGTGACTGTGGGATAGCAGGTATATAGTAGGGAGAGATGGTGCCTATAGTAACAGTGGGATAATAGTCTCTGGGAAGGGAGTGTGACTGTGGGATAGCAGGTATAGTAGGGAGAGATGGTGCCTATAGTAACAGTGGATAATAGTCTCTGGGAGGGAGTGTGACTGTGGGATAGCAGGTATAGTAGGGAGAGATGGTGCCTATAGTAACAGGTGGATAATAGTCTCGTGGGAAGGGAGTGTGACTGTGGATAGCAGGTATAGTAGTGGAGAGATGGTGCTATAGTAACAGTGGGAATAATAGTCTCTGGGAAGGGAGTGGGACTGTGGGATAGCAGGTATAGTAGGGAGAGATGGTGCCTATAGTAACAGTGGATAATAGTCTCTCGGAAGGAAGTGTGACTGTGGGATAGCAGGTATAGTAGGGAGAGATGGTGTCTATAGTAACAGTGGATATTAGTCTCTGGGAAGGGAGTGTGACTGTGGGATAGCAGGTATAGTAGGGAGAGATGGTGTCTATAGTAACAGTGGGATAATAGTCTCTGGGAAGGGAGTGTGACTGTGGGATAGCAGGTATAGTAGGGAGAGATGGTGCCTATAGTAACAGTGGGATAATAGTCTCTGGGAAGGGAGTGTGACTGTGGATAGCAGGTATAGTAGGGAGAGATGGTGTCTATAGTAACAGTGGGATAATAGTCTCTGGGAAGGGAGTGGGACTGTGGGATAGCAGGTATAGTAGGAGAGATGGTGCTATAGTAACAGTGGATAATAGTCTCTGGGAAGGGAGTGTGACTGTGGGATAGCAGGTATAGTAGGGAGAGATGGTGTCTATAGTAACAGTGGATAATAGTCTCTGGGAAGGGAGTGTGACTGTGGGATAGCAGGTATAGTAGGGAGAGATGGTGCCTATAGTAACAGTGGGATAATAGTCTCTGGGAAGGGAGTGTGACTGTGGGATAGCAGGTATAGTAGGGAGAGATGGTGTCTATAGTAACAGTGGGATAATAGTCTCTGGGAAGGGAGTGTGACTGTGGGATAGCAGGTATAGTAGGGAGAGATGGTGCCTATAGTAACAGTGGATAATAGTCTCTGGGAGGGAGTGTGACTGTGGGATAGCGGGTTTATAGTAGGGAGAATGTTGCCTATAGTAACAGTGGATAATAGTCTCTGGGAAGGGAGTGTGACTGGGGGATAGCAGGTATAGTAGGGAGAGATGTGTCTATAGTAACAGTGGATAATAGTCTCTGGGAAGGGAGTGTGACTGTGGATAGCAGGTATAGTAGGGAGAGATGGTGTCTATAGTAACAGTGGATAATAGTCTCTGGGAAGGGAGTGTGACTGTGGGATAGCAGGTATAGTAGGGAGAGATGGTGTCTATAGTAACAGTGGGATAATAGTCTCTGGGAAGGGAGTGTGACTGTGGGATAGCAGGTATAGTAGGGAAGATGGTGTCTATAGTAACAGTGGGATAATAGTCTCTGGGAAGGGAGTGTGACTGTGGGATAGCAGGTATAGTAGGGAGAGATGGTGCCTATAGTAACAGTGGATAATAGTCTCTGGGGAGGGAGTGTGAATGTGGGATAGCAGGTATAGTAGGGAGAGATGTTGCCTATAGTAACAGTGGATAATAGTCTCTGGGAAGGGAGTGTGACTGTGGATAGCAGGTTATAGTAGGGAGAGATGGTGTCTATAGTAACAGTGGGATAATAGTCTCTGGGAAGGGAGTGTGACTGTGGATAGCAGGTATAGTAGGGAGAGATGGTGCCTATAGTAACAGTGGATAATAGTCTCTGGGAAGGGAGTGTGACTGTGGGATAGCAGGTATAGTAGGGAGAGATGGTGTCTATAGTATCAGTGGATAATAGTCTCTGGGAAGGGAGTGTGACTGTGGGATAGCAGGTATAGTAGGGAGAGATGTGTCTATAGTAACAGTGGATAATAGTCTCTGGGAAGGGAGTGTGACTGTGGGATAGCAGGTATAGTAGGGAGAGATGGTGCCTATAGTAACAGTGGGATAATAGTCTCTGGGAAGGGAGTGTGACTGTGGGATAGCAGGTATAGTAAGGAGAGATGGTGCCTATAGTAACAGTGGATAATAGTCTCTGGGAAGGGAGTGTGAGTGTGGGATAGCAGGTATAGTAGGGAGAGATGGTGTCTATAGTAACAGTGGATAATAGTCTCTGGGAAGGGAGTGTGACTGTGGGATAGCAGGAGTAGTAGAGAGAGAGATGTGTCTATAGTAACATCAGACAAACATTTAAATAAACAGACAGACAGATTCTATACTTTCTTTGGCTGTGTTTTACATCTGATTTTCATTAAGTCAGTCTGACAAGTGTCGGTTCCAAGTTGCCACAGAGAAATTACTTTTGGTTCTTCCCTTCATTCCACTAAATTCATTTTTTATGTAGATGCTGCTTTTAGAGAAGAATAAATAAGGGATTGATTGGGTGAGCATTGATTTTCTCACTGGACAGAGAGAGAAGCAAATTGGCTGCAGCAGGCTGTATATTTCACTCAAGTAGGATTAAGGGATGGAGACAAATTCTACTTAAAAGGCTAAAAAATTTGCGTGTGTGTGGGGGGTACAGGGAGTTGACGAGACAAGTACCACATAACCGTAAAAACCCATAGAAACAACATTTTGCTGGTATAGGCCATACAGAATCCAGCAGGAACAGCCCATATATATAGTAGAGTAGTACTACAGGCAACATAAGTGCCATTCAGCAGGAAACGTAAGTGTATAGTGGCCCTTTAATCATTATAGTAAGTACAAGTACAAGTATTCTTCTGCACAATAGAGATGGAGCCCCATAGGGTCAATGACATCATACACATAATGGTGTATTGTCCTTTAAGTGTAATTACGAGTTTTGTAACACTATGAATATGACAGAGGAGCAAAGAAATCCCAGTACATTCCAGTTGAATATGTAATGCATCAAGCCTGATATATGAGGATGTATTTATTTCTTCACATAGGGCTGGACAAAGAAGGGTCACTGCTGAATGTTCGGCTACAAATAAGTTGCCATTGTCATCAGCCCAATAAGCACATGATTTAAGCTCAAAATGAATGGGGTCTTTGTTCAGTCTGAGCTACGAGAATTCAGTCCCAATGTGCCCCTGTAAGAAAGAGACGGGAGGCTGGGATGAACATGTTACCCATGAACCAAAATTAAATAACTGCCCTAGTAATTCAGTCTCTTGGGAACTGCAGGGTTTTTGGCTCTTGCTCAGCTGCCAGAACCAATTCTGAATTCCTATTTCCAGAAGGAACCTACAGGGTACCAAAGAGATATCTCTGTTCCTGGGAGGGGGTCCAAAGAAGAATGTAACCAAACCATCAGGGTGGTCCTACTGAGTTTAATGACTCATATACATCTTTGATTGTTGAATGAATGTCTTCATTTGTCCATTAACTTGGCCTTTGTGCAATGGAACTTGATTTTATGAACATGTAGAAATATACAAAGTGTGGCCCATCCCTTGCTGCTCATCTTCAACTCCCAGCATCTTGATCCCAGCACCTGTTGCTCTTCCACTTCTACTGGAATAACCTCTAATGCAGGGATCCCCAACCTTTTGAACACTTGAGTAACATTCAGAAGAAAAAGGAGTTGGGGAGCAACACAAGCATGAAAAATGTTCTTGGGGTGCCAAATAAGTGTTGTGATTGGCCATTTGGTGGCCCCTATGTGGACCTACTGTACATCAAGGCTCTGTTTGGCAGTGCACCTGGTTTTTATCCAACCATAACTTGCCTCCAAGTCTGGAATTCAAAAATAAGCACCTGCTCTGGGGCCACTGGGAGCAACATCCAAAGGGTTGGAGAGGAACATGTTCCTCACAAGCTACTGGTTGGGGATCACTGCTCTAATGCATGAGGGGGGTATTGAACATCCCTGCTTGAAGATCCAAATGGCTGAGGATATTCTATCCAGGGTTTGGAATTTAGTGTTTCCGGGGCCCACTGGTGCTGCCAACTCAGGGGCCCCTTCACCCCCTTAGGGGCCCCAGTCTTGACTTGTCTAGATCAAAAATAAAGAAAGAAGGCGCACACCCTTTTAGATTAAATTACAGGGTGCTGATCCATAGGTGACTCCCCATAAGGGTCTCCATGTAATATGTAACTGCTGCAAGGAATGGATAGCACACCCGATTTGAAAAAGCCAAAATTAATTTATTACAAAAAAGAAAAATATCTAACAGAAAAAAATACACAAAGCAAAATCATAATGAGCCCAACGCGTTTCGACCTTAAGGGTCTTCATCAGGGGCACAAAAATAAACAAAAAAATGCCTTTTTGATATTTTGTTTATTTTTGTGCCCCTGATGAAGACCCTTAAGGTCGAAACGCGTTGGGCTCATTATGATGTGTATTTTTTTCTGTTAGATATTTTTCTTTTTTGTAATAAATAAATTTTGGCTTTTTGACTTGTCTAGAGTCTGCAACCCTGTCCCTCCACCCCCACTGTGCTTAGCTCTTCACTACTGTCCTTTTACGGCCATGTACCGGCCCAGTCTGACCCTGATTCTATGAGCCTTTAATGCCACTCAGTTATCTTAGAGCCTGAGGGGCGTGTTTAACCTCAATGGGTGTGGCCACAAACAATATGGCAGAGAGCAGGCATAGAAATCCCATGAAGTTTGCCAGTTCCAGAAAGAGAACATTAA